>NC_090833.1:87408865-88062048 GCF_028021215.1 Eschrichtius robustus | reverse complement strand
TCAGGCATCAGCTGCGTTACGCAATGAAATGCTTGTGTCAAAATGTTTTCTGTGAAAGTAACTCACTGAAAATAATTGAAAATTTTGCTTCAGAAAATTTGTCTCCTAAGCCAGTTAAACATGTTTGTTGAATGCTTAAGATGTACAGATCCATGAGTTTGGCACACTTCCTGATGAAATAGAAGATTTGAGCTCTGAGAAGGTTCCAATTAAATGACTTCTTTATTGTTTCTAAAGTAAGCTGTTTTAATATTTCTCAGTGAAAGATTAATTTATCCCCTTGTATTTCAACTCTGAACTCTTTTTGCTAATCCTACATGTAAAATCTAGTCTGAAAAGGCAGCATAGAAATCCAAAGAACACATTTACAAAAGGGCTCATCAACAAGGGAACATTAATAGTCCCCTGGAATAGCTAAGTTCCGGGGAACAGCAAGCAAAGGAATGACTCAATTCATGTGCAATCAGTCCTGAAATGTTTCCTGAACAAGGTGAGTTTGGAGTCATATTTTAAAGGAAGTTAGAACCATGCATTGAAGTTAAGAGTGAGGACAGGAAACTGGGAAAAGGAATGATCTAGTCACAAATGTGAATTTTAAAGCAAGACAGATGAATCGTTCTCTGTCCTTAGGAAAATATATTACCTCTGAGATTAATGAGGGGAAGGCAGGTGGAGTGTGAGAGATCAGATGGCAGAAACTGGTGGGAAGTTGCTCCAATGAGCCCCCTCCTGTCTCTGGGCTGTTTCCAGAAGCAGGATTACTGTGAGAAGTTGGCACCAAGAGACAGGCATGGGAAGCCAGGGCCAGAGTTTGAATATTTGGAAAAGGCAGAAAACTGTAGAAACGTATGAGCTCTTGAAGCAGGAGAGAGCATCCCTGAGGTGGCTGGGGAGAGAGATCAGGGTAAGTAGAGGAGGCAACAAAACACGTGGGAAGCACATTGAAAGCCCAGTCAATCTGCATTTACAAGGGTGATTAGTGTGAAAAAGAAGCCCAAGAAAGAGAGAGCACTGACGACTGGTCAGGATGGCTGAGGTTATGCTTCAGTAACAGACAGTTCCCACATCCCGGTGGTTGAAACCACAAAGGTCTGCTTCTTGCTGAACTGCTTGTCCATTGCATGTCAGCATCATAGTCATTTGGGGACCTAGGCTGATGGGGGCTCCATCTTGACTCTTGCTACCACCATCCAGACAGGACAAAGGATGCTCGGAGAATCCTTTGCACTGGTTCTCAAAGCTTTGACCCAGAAATGACACACATTTCTTCCACTCACATTTCTTTGGCCAGAACAAGTCACATGATAATGCCTATCTTCAAAGTTTCTGACTATCTCTTTTTAGTTTAACTTCCTAATAAAATACACTTCAAATTCTCAAGCCTAACATTATATATTTTTATTTAAAATTACTCTTCCTCTGAGTTTATTTTAATATCTGTGAATAAAAAAGCTATAATATATGAAGAAGGCCTGCATTGTGCTCTGTGGTGAGTCATCTTCTATGTTAAATGAAGGACCTTGTTACAATAGAATATTCTTGGTGAGGCAGAGGTGTCGGAGTGAGAGGCTGACATGGTTAAGAGTTGCCAAAGGGAATTCCCTGAATAGAAGCACCTTTGCTTTGCATTATGCAAGAGCAGGCCCAAAGCCAATGGCACAGCAGAGCTCCAGGGAGAGCCTGCTTGCCACATGGAGCTGCCTGTGAGGGTCAGCAGTGCACCTCTGGGGGAGCGGGGCCATGGAGTATTTGATAGCGTGTGTCTCTGTCAGGCTCTCTGGTGTGGCAGTAAGGCACTTGGGATAGTGAAGATCTGTTCCCTGTCGGCTCCAAGATTAATGAAATAACATGTCCTGTGGGGGTTGAAATTCAAGATTAAACATAGTGGTTTGGAGTGGTAATATGTAATGGTTACTTGAAGGAGACAAGCTGACTGTGAAGCCACTAAGACCTTCATGAAGCATTCATCTATCTGTCAAAAACTTACGGAGTACCTCCCGGGGACCATGTCTTATTATAGGCACTTAGGATGCAGTGATGAAAAAGATGGATGTAGTGGATACTGTGAGATGCCACCAGAAGACAAGTGCAAGGCTTCTGAGATGCAAATATGATTCAGGAAGGTGAAGAAGAGAGAAGTGTGCTGTGGCTGGGTGGCATGAACAAGAGGAATCACCTTGAGATCAGTGAGATAGGTGGGGATAGACCGTGGAAGCCACTGCTGGCCATGACAGGCACTTTGGATTTTAAGGGCAATGAGAGATAGGAGCCACTAGTCCATACAGTAGTTTCCAGTGACTTCAAAAAAGGCACCCCTTTCTCAAGTTAAAAAAAAAAGTAAATGACTAGTTTAGTGCACGATTTGAACAACTAACTGTTCACAGTCTTCTTGCTGGGGAGAGCAGGGACGCAGAAATTTGTGGCAGCTGGGACACCTAACTGGGAGAGGAGCGGGGATGAGGGGATAGGAAGAACATCAGCCCTGGAGTTTAATCAGCATCATCCAGCCCAGGTTCATTCAAAGGGTGATTCCATAATTCAAGCTGCATTTTAAATCAATGGCCAGACATATGCATCCTATTACAAATTAGGCAAAGCTGCTGCTGTGAGGACGTACCCCTTGACTTGGCCTGGCTCTCCCCACGTGCTCACTCATCACCTCTCGATGTGTGGTGCATAAGCAGTCAATAGTACCAATATGCCTCTCACACACCCCCCTCCACCCGTACGTGTCCCAAGTTGTTTAACACAGCTGGAGAGGGCTGGGCTTATTTAATTGCTTAGTTCCATACCTCTAAATAAAATGCTGTATTTTTTGTATCAGATAGGGATTGTGTTCAGCTGCCAGCACAGAGACCCAGCAAAATCTGTTTAAACAAGATAAAGATTTGTTTATCTCTCACATAAGAGAAACCAGACACAGGGAGCAGAAAGATAGAAGGAACTTAGATCCCAAATGATTACAGAGCCACCATAGAAATCCCAGACTCTCTACATCCGGCTGGAAAGGAGACAAGGGAAAGGAAGAGGGGAATGCCCTCACATGTTTTTTGAACTTTTAAGGAGCTTTTCCATAAGTCCTACCAACAACTTAGACTCAGATTTCATTGGCCCTAACTTAGTTACATCTCTTCTCCACCTCTGTCCTGATATAGATATATCACTATTTGTAGTTAATAATCAAAGTTTCTATTTTTATGATTGTGTAAATATTGTTTACTCCAGCTACAAGAAATGAATCATTTCTTTTGTTATAAAGAACATCTCATAAACTTTTTGTTCTTTCCTAGAGTTTTAACTAGCCTTTTTTTTTTTTTTTTTTTTTTGCTAGTATCTGTCATTATTATAGTTTCAGCTTTTCTCCACCCCCACTCTGCCCTTAAATCTCTATCACTTCAGGTATGCTTCCTTTTTTTCTGCCTCACAAAGGCCCTTATTCCTGGACCTTCTGTTCCTTGGTCTCATCCTCTACTGGTTGATCTCAGGGTCTGCTGCTCAACAGTCATCCTTGGACTTGCCATTCAACTCTTGTGGGTTGGAGGCATTGTTTCCAGTGTTCCATATCTTCTTCTTTCTTCATTTATTCCACATTTTGATAGAACTTCCCTACTGATTACTCCTAGATTAGCAACCAAAGAGGTACTCGACTAGGAACCAGACATACAGAGATGAATGAAATATAATTCCTGTCTCGAAGGGTTTCACAGCCTAGTGATGGAGACAGACATGTAGAAAGATGAGTAATAATACTTAAATGCACTTATACATTCTCATAGCTAAAGTGTGAGGCAGTGCCTGAGCAGGAACAGTGAAATCTATTTGTGGTATCAAGGAAGCCTTCATAGTAAAGGTGAAACCAGGCTTTGAAAGAAGACTAAGTGTTTGGCTTAGTGGAGAAGTGGAGGAAGGGAATTCCAGGCAGAGGTAACAACATGGACAAATGCATGGAGGCATGAAAGACAAAGCCAGTTAGAGAAATGGCAAATTCAGTGATACTGGAGTATAAAATACAAAAAGGGAAAGTCAACTAGGCTGATGAAGTAGGTTATGGCCAGAGGATACAAGACCTAGTATGCCTTCCAAGTTCCAAATAACCTGTTTATAAACTTATGAGCATGTCTTATTTGCAAGCTGCGGGTGGCCTAAGCAGGTCTATAAATGTAGGCAGGGCATTAAAAAACCCAAACATTTCTGTACAAGAAATAAAGACTCTTCAGTTCTGTTTGTTGGTTTTTCAGTCCCAACTTAGAGGAGACTGCAGTGCTTCCATCAGGCCTATGTATCCCTTAATAACAAATCGCTTGAGGTTTATCTCAAGATAAATGTTTCTTTCTTAGATACACACTTTGCTTTCCCTTCAAAAGACAAACCAAACCCAAGTCACAGAGGGTAAAGACCCTCCCATTTTCTACCTTTCCAGATTATTGGGTTTATTCTATATTTGCAACATTGCTAAGTGTTTCAAAGGGGACTAGGGCAGACATAACCTCACCTCATAGACTCCTTCTGGCTCCACATCACAAGTCTCCTGGGTACTTTCACAATATTATTGGTCGAAAAACATTTAAAATATCTTTCCTCTATAAATGCATAGGCATATAGCTTCTCCGTTTCCCTGTAATGCCCACATTATAGGTAGGAAGTAGATAGTTGGACAACTGTTTTATGGAGAGGCTCAGATCTCAAGAAAAAATACCTTCACCCTCCTTAATGTTGGAACCCAATATAAGGTAGTTCATGGTTACTCTCTTTTCAAATTATTTTTTGCCCTTATAGATAAAGTTGTTTCAGTAATTTTGTCATAATAGCTCTTTAGGAGGAAAGAATGAGAGAGGAAAACAGTTTAATTGGTTAGGGGAAGTGTGGAAAAGTGTGAGGGGGCAGGCAACACTTAATATTTTGAAATCTATTTCTAAACCTAAAACCTAATTCATAAGCTTAGTTATGAACATTTGAAAGTGTTTGAATCGTTTGTTTACTTTTCCAACTAATATTGAGTGCGCATCTCGTTCAATGCTGGACGCTTGCTGAGCAATGAGAACAAGATGAAGAAGAGATCTGGGCCTGCAGGGAACTTGGGGTCCACTGGCCAGCAGAGGAGGACTCCTTCTTGCCGCTCGGTGCCGTCAGTGCTGGGAGGGCAGAAGGGTTCCAGGCCAAGCACCCCACCTTTTGGCTTCCCTTTGCAGATTTAAGTTCCATCCCTGAAATGACATCCTCTGTCTAATTCAACAAGTTCTACTATTATAAAACGTTTTAGATTTTTAAAAAAAGGCTTTTCGGTCATTGCTCAACTGCAGATGATATTCTTTGGGCTCAACCTACCTTACTACAGTTTTCCTTGGCTTAAAAATCCCAGCATCGCCACTGATGATTCTCCTCACTTTGGGGAGAGAGTGTCAACTGCCCAGGCTCCAATTCCAAAATTCTGATCCAATCCACTGTCGTTCTGGAATCTTTTCTAGGCATGTGTGTATACATACATATATATGTGTGTATATATAGATGCATATGTACTCATATATGTATGTTCAATATATATTATACACACATATGCATATATATGTGTATGTGCATATATTATATATATATATTTCTGTTTGTGCCTCTTTTTTCTTCATATTAGAAAAAATGCAACATTAACAAAGAAATGAAAACATTAACTGGTTTGTGGCTCTAGATTTCACAACTCAGTGAATGTGTGGAATTTTGTACTGACTGAAAGAGGAGTGTCCCAATGATTTTCTCAACTCTAAGCCTGTGAGGGTGTCGCCCTTTGGAAGTGAGCAATATTATATAATTCTAGTGATAAGACCATTTGGAGTTAACTTGACCCAAATCCCCATGCAGCAGACGGAAAACATCTGCTGGGGGAGAAACCTACCCTGGCAGCCAAATCCCTACAGGACTTAATCAGTTTTATGGAAACAGTTGTTGGCAAACACCCATTTCAGTTAGTGCCCCAGTGTGATACCCTGCATCCTGAGGTCGGTGTGCTGTGGGGTGTCGCCTAGGGCAGCGGTTCTGAACCTTATTGGCACATTGGAATCACTTGAGGAGCTTCCAAAACTACTGCTGTCGGGGTGCTACCTGCAGAGTTTTCCCTGACTGGTATGGGCGAGGTCAAGCCAAGGTTGGAAACCACTGCAGTGAGGTCATCAGCTGAGAAGTACTTGGTATTTGGGGGCAGAAACTACCAAGATAGCTTGTCTTCAATCTGTCTCTTTCTCTGGAGTGCAAGGTTGTGGAGAGAAACAGCACAGGGAACATGTGGGGTCATCTGGGGACCTCAGGCCCAGGCATTCTTTCAGGGAGCCAGTGGCCTGCCTGTGTGGACCCCACCACACACTGGCCTGGATCCCCACGTGGACTGTCGTAATAGTGTAAGATAAGCTCCCAGGAATGAAAAGAGGGCAGCCTGCCTTTCTGGGTTCTTATGTCAAAGCAAGAGGTCTCAAAACTACATGGTGGTGGCAATAGAGTTTGCAAACAGAAAAAACTAAAGGACAAGAGAACTCAGTTTTAGCAGATTCATTTATAAAGAAAATATCAGAAGCAAAAGGCACACATGGGAATATTGTTATTGGAAAGAGCATTTTGCTAAAGAATTTTTATAAATGGAAACTGCTTCATGTTCAAGCCATATTTAAAAACACAACCACATGGGTGGCAGGAAGGAGGGTAACAGCTGTGTTCAAATATTTTTCTGAAGGGATAAGCACCCTTCAGACCTCATTCAGCTGTCTCTCCCGAGGGCCTGAAGTGGCTCTGTGTGGGTCCTACTTGTGTTTGGACCGGCCCCCAGCCCTGTCTGAGGCCTCTCCAACCCAGTGAGGATAATGAAACATGGTAGCTGGGTAAAGAGCTATCCCCTTTAGAGATACAGATTTTCTTCCCCAAGACAATTCAAGAACAATTCATTTTGGTACTGGAGGGAGAAATGGACACAAACTATGTATGATTTAGTGAAAAAGTCAAGAGGCCAAATTCCCTGTGAAACTCGTACCCCAGGGTATCTTGAAGTTTGTGGTATTCGCCTCAGGGATCGCTCAGGAATTCTCTCTCCCTTCCTTTGACCCATAGCAGAATAGACTGGGTTAATTTTGGGTATTTCTGTGAGGTTGTTTGGGGATGGAGGTTGAGGGGATTTGGGGAAATGGGAGCCAATAACTGTTTCCAAATAGACCAGAAGAGAATGTTTGCTGCGATGTACAGCCCAGAATCTAGTGTAGGCCATCCTCTGTGGCAATTTTGGAAATCGCTATGGTTGACACAACCATCTTTGGCCTGACGGAACTTCACTTTTCTAGAAAACCACATTTTCTTGTTAAACTAGGTGTATGGTCCATCACTGGATGCCAGCTTCATGAGGGCAGGCAGTCTGCCCTGCTTCCCCAGTGGGGTCCGCCTTGTGCCCAGAGCAGCTGGCACAGGCAGGCACTCCAAATATATTTGTTGAACAAGAGAAAGCATAAATGTCTCCCCTGTGAACTTCCAGGAAGCATTTCTGAAGTAGACAAAAGACCCTTAATACACATTTTGCCCCAGATTCATTATTTTAGTTCCAAGGAAATAAAAATCTTCTGTGACCTTTTGTACGCTGTCTCATATCATATAAATGTAATGAAATCTGTTCCTGCTATTGATAAGAATTAACACTGTGAGCACACACTATGCAATCAGGCACTGTTTAAAGAAGCTTGCATATATTAACCCATTTTTACTCTTACAACTGTATAGGAACAGCTATGTCCATTTCATGAATGAGGAAAGGGAGGCCCAGATGATTTAGGATCTAAGTTTAGACACCCAGCTAAGGAGTGGTGGAATTGGGAGCCCAGCCCAGGCAGTCGGCCTGTGGACCTTGATCCCATGCCCACCTCCTTGCCCTGTGTCTAGGGGTCATAAAGTTGATGCTGTGGTTTTGCCTGTCCAGCATCCCACTCTTTCCTTCTGGAGACCCCTGGCTGACTCCATCAACATGGTTTGTGTTCTCACATGACCCTGCCCCAACCTTAGGTCATTGGTCTATGAATGTGCCCCTGACTCATCAGTTTATGACTTTTTCCCCAGGGTTTTCAAACTTGAAATTAGTAAGGAGTCAGGGTCTATTTCTCTCCAATAATTGTAAAATCCAGGAGCTATTGGCAGCCCCATCTGCCACCACAAGGAGAAAGCACTCAACAGCCAGAGAGAGGAAGGAAGCCAGGTCCTCAGAGAAATGGGAAGGAGAGACCAAGAGTCCTGAAACACTGAGCCTCTGGTTTGTAATGTTCCCAAAGACCACCACCTTCCTGTGTGAGATCCACGATCTCTGTAACATTTCTCCTTTTGTTTGAAGCACTTTGAATGGGGTTTCTGTCACTTACAACTTAGATACTTCTAACTAGTAGAGGCAGAAGCTCAACTCTGAGCCCTAAACCAAAGATTTCAGAGCCCTTTTCCCTTTTTATCAACAAAGAAGGCCTTTGTCTAGAGAGGGATGTAAGCCTTTCCCTCATGGCCTTTTCCACAAGGCAGGGATTGTTCAGGAGGACTTCATACCTGTGTTGCTACTCCAGATGTTTTCAAAGATGCGGCAGTAACTTATCCCGTGGTCTCTTGCAATGGGACCCTGCCACTCCTTGCATCAAGAGACAAAGTCGGAGGAGAGAAGATGGCGGAAGAGTAAGACGCGGAGATCACCTTCCTTCCCACAGATACAGTAGAAATACATCTACACGTGGAACTGCTCCTACAGAACACCCACTGAATGCTGGCAGAAAACGTCCGACCTCCAAAAAGGCAAGAAACTCCCCCCGTACTTGGGTAGGGCAAAAGAAAAAAGAAATAACAGAGACAAAAGAATAGGGACGGCACCTGCACCAGTGGGAGGGAGCTGTGAAGGAGGAAAGATTTCCACGCACTAGGAAGCCCCTTCGCGGGCAGAGACTGCGGGTGGCAGAGGGGGGAAGCTTCGGAGCCACGGAGGAGAGCGCAGCCACAGGGGTGCGGAGGGCAAAACGGAGAGGCTCCCGCACAGAGGAGCGGTGCTGACCAGCACTCACCAGCCCGAGAGGCTTGTCTGCTCCCCCGCCGGGGCGGGCGGGGGCTGGGAGCTGAGGCTCGGGCTTCGGTCGGATCCCAGGGAGAGGACTGGGATTGGCGGCGTGAACACAGCCTGAAGGGGTTAGCGCACCACAGCTAGCCGGGAGGGAGTCCGAGAAAAAGTCTGCAGCTGCCGAAGAGGCAAGAGACTTTTTCTTCCCTCTTTGTTTCCTGGTGCGCGAGGAGAGGGGATTCAGAGCGCCGCCTAAACGAACTTCAGAGACGGCCGCGAGCCGCAGCTAACAGCGCGGATCCCACAGCAACAGGGGCGCAGAGGAAAAAGCGGAGAGACTCCCGCACAGAGGCTCGGCGCCGAGCAGCGCTCACCAGCCCGAGAGGCTTGTCTGCTCCCCCGCCGGGGCAGGCGGGGCTGGGAGCTGATGCTCGGGCTTCGGTCGGATTGCAGGGAGAGGACTGGGGCTGGCGGCGTGAACACAGCCTGAAGGGGTTAGCGCACCACAGCTGGCTGGGAGGGAGACCGGGAAAAAGTCTGCAGCTGCCGAAGAGGAAAGAGACTTTTCCTTGCTTCTTTGTTTCACTGCGCGCAAGGAGAGGGGATTCAGAGCGCCGCCTAAACGAACTCCAGAGAAGGGCGCGAGCCGCGGCGATCAGCGCGGACCCCAGAGACGGGCGTGAGACGCTGGGGCTGCTGCTGCCGCCTCCAAAAAGCCTGTGTGTGAGCACAGGTCACTCTCCACACCGCCCCTCCCGGGAGCCGGTGCAGCCCGCCACTGCCAGGGTCCCGTGATCCCCGGACAAATTCCCTGGGAGAACGCACTGCGCGCCTCAGGCTGGTGCAACGTCACGCCGGCCTCTGCTGCCGCAGGCTCGCCCCGCCTCCTCCGTACCCCTCCCTCCCTGCGGCCTGAGTGAGCCAGCGCCCCCGAAGCAGCTGCTCCTTTAACCCCATTCTGTCTGGGCGGGGAATAGACGCCCTCAGGCGACCTACACGCAGAGGCGGGTCCAAATCCAAAGCTGAACCCCAGGAGCTGTGTGAACAGGGAAGAGAAGGGGAAATCTCTCCCAGCAGCCTCAGAAGCAGCGGATTAAAACTCTACAAACAACTTGATGTGCCTGCATCTGTTGAATACCTGAATAGACAACGAATCATCCCAAATTCAGGAGGTGGACTTTGGGAGCAGGATATATTAATTTTTCCCCTGTTCCTTTTTTTTGTGAGTGTATATGTATATGCTTCTGGGTGAGATTTTGTCTGTATAGCTTTGCTTTACAATAGCTTTATTTTACTTCACTATATTATAGCCTCTTTCTTTCTTTCTTTCTTTCTTTCTATTTTTTCTCCCTTTTACTCTGAGCCGTGTGGACGAAAGGCTCTTGGTGCTCCAGCCAGGCATCAGGGCCGTGCCTCTGAGGTGGGAGAGCCAACTTCAGGACACTGGTCCACAAGAGACCTCCCAGCTCCACGTAATACCAAACGGTAAAAATCTCTCAGAGATCTCCATCTCAACATCAAGACCCAGCATCACTCAATGACCAGCAAGCTACAGTGCTGAACACCCTATGCCAAACAACTAGCAAGACAGGAACACAGCCCCATCCATTAGCAGAGAGGCTGCCTAAAATCATAATAAGGCCACAGACACCCCAAAATACACCACCAGACGTGGATGTGCCCACCAGAAAGACAAGATCCAGCCTCATCCACCAGAGCTCAGGCACTAGTCCCCTACACCAGGAAGCCTACACAACCCACTGAACCAACCTTAGCCACTGGGGACAGATACCAAAAACAACGGGAACTACAAACCTGCAGCCTGTGAAAAGGAGACCCCAAACATAGTAAGATAAGCAAAATGAGACGACAGAAAAACACACAGCAGATGAAGGAGCAGGGTCAAAACACACCAGACTTAACAAATGAAGAGGACATAGGTAGTCTACCTGAAAAAGAATTCAGAATAATGATAGTAAGGATGATCCAAAATCTTGGAAATAGAATAGACATAATGCAAGAAACATTTAACAAGGACGTAGAAGAACTAAAGAGGAACCAAGCAATGATGAAAAACACAATAAATGAAATTAATAATACTCTAGATGGGATCAATAGCAGAATAACTGAGGCAGAAGAAAGGATAAGTGACCTGGAAGATAAAATGGTAGAAATAACTACTACAGAGCAGGATAAAGAAAAAAGAATGAAAAGAACTGAGGACAGTCTCAGAGACCTCTGGGACAACATTAAACGCACCAATATTCGAATTATAGGGGTCCCAGAAGAAGAAGAGAAAAAGAAAGGGACTGAGAAAATATTTGAAGAGATTATAGTTGAAAACTTCCCTAATATGGGAAAGGAAATAGTTAATCAAGTCCTGGAAGCACAGAGAGTCCCATACAGGATAAACCCAAGGAGAAACACGCCAAGACACATATTAATCAAACTGTCAAAAATTAAATATAAGGAAAACATATTAAAGGCAGCAAGGGAAAAAAAACAAATAACACACAAGGGAATCCCCATAAGGTTAACATCTGATCTTTCAGCAGAAACTCTGCAAGCCAGAAGGGAGTGGCAGGATATACTTAAAGTGATGAAGGAGAAAAACCTACAACCAAGATTACTCTACCCAGCAAGGATCTCATTCAGATTCGATGGAGAAATTAAAACCTTTACAGACAAGCAAAAGCTGAGAGAGTTCAGCTCCACCAAACCAGCTTTACAACAAATGCTAAAGGGACTTCTCTAGGCAAGAAACACAGGAGAAGGAAAACACCTACAATAACAAACCCAAAACATTTAAGAAAATGGGAATAGGAACATACATATCGATAATTACCTTGAATGAAATGGATTAAATGCTCCCACCAAAAGACACAGGCTGGCTGAATGGATACAAAAACAAGACCCATATATATGCTGTCTACAAGAGACCCACTTCAGGTCTAAGGACACATACAGACTGAAAGTGAGGGGATGGAAAAAGATATTCCATGCAAATGGAAATCAAAAGAAAGCTAGAGTAGCAATTCTCATATCAGACAAAATAGACTTTAAAATAAAGACTATTACAAGAGACAAAGAAGGACACTATATAATGATCAAGGGATCGATCCAAGAGGAAGCTATAACAATTGTAAATATTTATGCACCCAACATAGGAGCACCTCAATACATAAGGCAAATACTAACAGCCATAAAAGGGGAAATCGACAGCAACACAATCATAGTAGGGGACTTTAACACCCCACTTTCACCAATGGACAGATCATCCAAAATGAAAATAAATAAGGAAACACAAGCTTTAAATGATACATTAAACAAGATGGACTTCATTGATATTTATAGGACATTCCACCCAAAAACAACAGAATACACATTTTTCTCAAGTGCTCATGGAACATTCTCCAGGATAGATCATATCTTGGGTCACAAATCAAGCCTTGGTAAATTTAAGAAAATTGAAATCGTATCAAGTATCTTTTCCGATCACAACGCTATGAGACTAGATATCAATTACAGGAAAAGATCTGTAAAAAATACAAACACATGGAGGCTACACAATACACTACTTAATAACGAAGTGATTACTGAAGAAATCAAAGGGGAAATCAAAAAATACCTAGAAACAAATGACAATGGAGATACGATGACCCAAAACCTATGGGACGCAGCAAAAGCAGTGCTAAGAGGGAAGTTTATAGCAATACAAGCCTACCTCAAGAAACAGGAAACATCTCGAATAAACAACCTAACCTTGCACCTGAAGCAATTAGAGAAAGAAGAACAAAAAAACCCCAAAGCCAGCAGAAGGAAAGAAATTATAAAGATCAGGTCAGAAATAAATGAAAAAGAAATGAAGGAAACAATAGCAAAAATCAATGAAACTAAAAGCTGGTTCTTTGAGAAGATAAACAAAATTGATAAACCATTAGCCAGACTCATCAAGAGAAAAAGGGGGAAGACTCAGATCAATAGAATTAGAAATGAAAAAGGAGAAGTAACCACTGACATTGCAGAAATACAAAAGATCATGAGAGATTACTACAAGCAACTCTATGCCAATAAAATGGACAACCTGGAAGAAATGGACAGATTCTTAGAAATGCACAAACTGCCGAGACTGAACCAGGAAGAAATAGAAAATATGAACAGACCAATCACAAGCACTGAAATTGAAACTGTGATTAAAAATCTTCCAACAAACAAAAGCCCAGGACCAGATGGCTTCACAGGTGAATTCTATCAAACATTTAGAGATGAGCTAACACCTATCCTTCTCAAACTCTTCCAAAATATTGCAGAGGGAGGAACACTCCCAAACTCATTCTACGAGGCCACCATCACCCTGATACCAAAACCAGACAAAGATGTCACAAAGAAAGAAAACTACAGGCCAATATCACTGATGAACATAGATGCAAAAATCCTCAACAAAATACTAGCAAACAGAATCCAACAGCACATTAAAAGGATCATACACCATGATCAAGTGGGGTTTATCCCAGGAATGCAAGGATTCTTCAATATACGCAAATCAATCAATGTGATACACCATATTAACAAATTGAAGGAGAAAAACCATATGATCATCTCAATAGATGCAGGGAAAGCTTTCGACAAAATTCAACACCCATTTATGATAAAAGCCCTGCAGAAAGTAGGCATAGAGGGAACTTTCCTCAACATAATAAAGGCCATATATGACAAACCCACAGCCAACATTGTCCTCAATGGTGAAAAACTGAAACAATTTCCACTAAGATCAGGAACAAGACAAGGTTGCCCACTCTCACCACTATTATTCAACATAGTTTTGGAAGTGTTAGCCACAGCAATCAGAGAAGACAAAGAAATAAAAGGAATCCTAATCGGAAAAGAAGAAGTAAAGCTGTCACTGTTTGCAGATGACATGATACTATACATAGAGAATCCTAAAGATGCTACCAGAAAACTCCTAGAGCTAATCAATGAATTTGGTAAAGTAGCAGGATACAAAATAAATGCACAGAAATCTCTTGCATTTCTATACACTAATGACGAAAAATCTGAAAGTGAAATTAAGAAAACACTCCCATTTACCATTGCAACAAAAAGAATAAAATACCTAGGAATAAACCTACCTAAGGAGACAAAAGACCTGTATGCAGAAAATTATAAGACACTGATGAAAGAAATTAAAGATGATACAAATAGATGGAGAGATATACCATGTTCCTGGATTGGAAGAATCAACATTGTGAAAATGACTCTACTACCCAAAGCAATCTACAGATTCAATGCAATCCCTATCAAACTACCACTGGCATTTTTCACAGAACTAGAACAAAAAATTTCACAATTTGTATGGAAACACAAAAGACCCCGAATAGCCAAAGCAATCTTGAGAACAAAAAATGGAGCTGGGGGAATCAGGCTTCCTGACTTCAGACTATATTACAAAGCTTCAGTAATCAAGACAGTTTGGTACTGGCACAAAAACAGAAATATAGATCAATGGAACAGGATAGAAAGCCCAGAGATAAACCCACACACATATGGTCACCTTATCTTTGATAAAGGAGGCAAGAATATACAGTGGAGAAAAGACAGCCTCTTCAATAAGTGGTGCTGGGAAAATTGGACAGGTACATGTAAAAGTATGAAATTAGAACACTCCCTGACACCATGCACAAAAATAAACTCAAAATGGATTAAAGACCTAAGTGTAAGGGCAGACACTATCAAACTCTTAGAGGAAAACATAGGCAGAACACTATGACATACAGCACAGCAAGATTCTTTTTGACCCAGCTCCCAGAGAAATGGAAATAAGAACACAAATAAACAAATGGGACCTAATGAAACTTAAAAGCTTTTGCACAGCAAAGGAAACCATAAACAAGACCAAAAGACAACCATCAGAATGGGAGAAAATATTTGCAAATGAAGCAACTGACAAAGGATTAATCTCCAAGATTTACAAGCAGCTCATGCAGCTCAATAACAAAAAAACCAACAACCCAATCCAAAAATGGGCAGAAGACCTAAATAGACATTTCTCCAAAGAAGATATACAGATGGCCTATAGACACATGAAAGAATGCTCAACATCATTAATCATTAGAGAAATGCAAATCAAAACTACAATGAGATATCATCTCACGCCGGTCAGAATGGCCATCATCAAAAAATCTAGAAACAATAAATGCTGGAGAGGGTGTGGAGGAAAGGGAACACTCTTGCACTGTTGGTGGGAATGTAAATTGATACAGCCACTATGGAGAACAGTATGGAGGTTCCTGAAAAAACTACAAATAGAACTACCATACGACCCAGCAATCCCAATACTGGGCATATACCCTGAGAAAACCATAGGTCAAAAAGAGTCATGTACCAAAATGTTCATTGCAGCTCTATTTACAATAGCCAGGACATGGAAGCAACCTAAATGTCCATCGACAGATGAATGGATAAAGAAGATGTGGCACATATATACAATGGAATATTACTAAGCCATAAAAAGAAATGAAATGGAGGTATTTGTAATGAGGTGGATGGAGTTAGAGTCTGTCATACAGAGTGAAGTAAGTCAGAAAGAGAAAAACAAATACAGTATGCTAACACATATATACGGAATCTAAGGAAAAAAAAAAAAAAGGCCATGAAGAACCTAGTGGCAAGACGGGAATAAAGACACAGACCTACTAGGGAATGGACTTGAGGACATGGGGAGGGGGTGGGGTGAGATGTGACAGGGTAAGAGAGTGTCATGGACATATATACACTACCAAATGTAAAATAGATAACTAGTGGGAAGCAGCCGCATTGCACAGGGAGATCAGCTCGGTGCTTTGTGACCACCTAGAGGGGTGGGATGGGGAGGGTGGGAGGGAGGGAGATGCAAGAGGGAAGAGAAATGGGAACATATTGTATATGTATAACTGATTCACTTTGTTATAAAGCAGAAGCTAACACACCATTGTAAGGCAATTATACTTCAATAAAGATGTTTAAAAAAAAAAAAAAAAAAGAGACAAGGTCTGTTTCCTTTTCCCTTAAATTTAGACATGACATGTGGCTTACTTTGACCAATAGATTACACCAGAGGTGGGGTATGTGACCCCCAAGGCTAGGCCTTAGAAGGCCTTGTGGCTTCTGCTCTTGCCATTTTGGAGTGCTGCCCTGAGGTCACCATATAAGGAAGCCAGCCCAGCCTCCTGGTGGATGAGAGGCCAGGTGGAGGAGAGCTGAAGCACTACGCTAAGAGCCAGTGACATCTGCCAGACTCGGCGACCCTCCAGATGAATGCAGCCATGTGAGTGAGTCTAAGTGAGCCAGCAGAGAGAGAAACCAACCTTCAGAATCCAAAGAAATAATACGACATTGTAGTTTTAAGCCACTAAGTTTTGGGGTGGTTTCTTTCCCAGCAATAATTAAATGATACAGCCAGTTTCAATGTTTTAATTTTTCAAGTTTTGTAATGAATATTCCTAATGAAAACAAACACAGCTGGCAGCTAGCAGGAAGCCTCTGAATGGAGTCTCCCTAGGTGCCTGGGTTTTGTTGTTTGGTGGAGAGGTATGGAGACAGAAGGTATGACAGGAAAAAAAATCATACCTTCCAAGCCAGAGAGGAGATATTTTCCCTGTATTTCCTGGCCTACAATATGCTTTGGCATATAGAAGGGTCAGAAAGTGCTCTCTCCACTTGGCAGGCTGTATAAAGTCTGAGAACCTAAATGTTGGACACTTTAACATGTGCATAATGAGAAGCCTTACATGATGGCTCCTGAGCATGCGTATGTTAGTTGTGCAACATTTCTGTAGGTGGAGAAAGCTCCGGGTGTCATCCGAGTGCTAGTCCAGTGAAGAGGGAAAGGAATGTTCTGCCTGAGCTCTGAACATGACTACCTAATGAGTTCCAGAATCACATGGCTCTACATTCCCTCTTCCAGGCCCTGTAGTACTCTCACTTCAGGTGAAACTGGTCCAGGCCTAATTATTGGGAGGAGCCCAAACTTGGGATATGTTAAGCTTCCAAATCTAGAGTTCTTGACTCAGCCAGAAAGAGCTTTATGCCTTTCTTCTCACTGCACTAGTTATTCAGCAAAGAGCCTTTCTAATCTTTTGTTGTTTCTCCTCCTAGTTATTGATAGAAAACCCTGGGCATGTAGAGCTGCAGAGTCTGAGGATACAACTGAGGAAATCTCCTCACTTTACATGAGGTTGGAGTGTCTTGGTGATTTCAGACAGGCTTGGTAGGACGTGGAGTTGAGTGTTGGCTCCCAGTGGACCTCTGTTTGCTCAGGGCCGACAAAACCACCTTAATTGTGACCAGATTCTCAGGATCTCATAAACTAGTGTCCAGCTAGATCTGTTGGTTTCCCTGGGATCCCACTAAAAAGGATTTAAGCCTCAGTGAGAGTCAAGTGTCTGAAGGACTCGGGACCCTCCAGGGAACAGGATTGCAGAGAAATCCCCCAGTGGAAAGTTTCCCAGTGTGAGGAGGGCATTCAGCACACTGCAGGTGCAGTGTGAGGAAAGAGTGGGGGTCCAGCCAGGAATGTCCCCCTATAGTCCCTGATGTGTCAACAAGAGGACATCCTAGAGCCCACAGACCAAGTCTGTCCCAGGCCTATTCTCGTGGATAAAGCTTTATTGGCACCCAGCCATGTCCATTTGTTGTAACAGTATTTATAGGAGGAAAAGGGTGACACATAGTTCCATCATGAAC
Source organism: Eschrichtius robustus (assembly GCF_028021215.1). Classification (NCBI taxonomy): domain Eukaryota; kingdom Metazoa; phylum Chordata; class Mammalia; order Artiodactyla; family Eschrichtiidae; genus Eschrichtius; species Eschrichtius robustus. The sequence goes on along the minus strand of NC_090833.1, from coordinate 88,044,287 downwards.
TTTGTTCTAGAGGTAGAGGCATCCCCACTCTTTCCATCAGGAATGCAGAATAAAGACAAGGGTGAAACCCAATTAATGATGAATCTGAATAGATGTTATCAAAATAAGGAAGTCTTGGAGTAAAAGATTTTAGTCCCAAGTAACTTGTGGCATCGAGACCTGAGAACTTTACTAAAGCAGCCCTCGGCACCCACGCTGAAACAGCGGCTTGGGATAGAGTCAATACAAAAAGCAGGGGCACTGTAGGTTTCTCAAACAAGCATTCTTTAAGTTAACTTGTTCCCACTAATAACCTGCAACAAGTTGAACTTCCGTTGATGCAAGTTTTTCATGCCCAGGGAGGAAGAAATGACATAAGAAACAAAAGAAACGTGTGAAAAGTTACTAGAGGGAACGTGATCCAGTCTTTGGCAGCACTGGCTGGGCCCAGAGCTTTGTAAAACCCAAAGCACCAGAGGTATATTTACCTTTTTGCACCGCAAATACACCAGAGAGTGGGGCAAGAAAGATTTAAAGAGAGGAGAGAAGAGGAGAATGGAAGGGGATGAAGGAAACCAAAGAACTTTATAAACTTCAGATGGCTGCTCAGGACATCTGGAGGTTGACAATCCCCAGGAATCCAACAGTCAATCCTCCCGGACACGTCCTAGGTCACAGGAGCAGCCCAGGGGCAAATGGACACATGGTAAGTGCGGTCGATGCCAGGCTGTGCACCAGAAGAGGGTGAGAACTACATGTGCCCCTGGGAGCTGGTGGCCCTGCTGCCGCCGCCACTCAGAGCTCTGTCTGGTCCCCTGCAGCGGAGAACAGGGCTCACAGCCGTTGCCGATCCTCAGAGCCAAAGCAGCTCTGGTCCTTCTTCGGTAGCCATAATGCAGCCTCACAGGGACTCTAGTCCAGGCTTCTTCCTTTTCTTCCCTCATTTTCTCCTTCAGCCTCCAAGAATGCAAAATGTGAGTCACAGGAAAGGGCTTTGAGACTGCAAAGCACTCATTTCTGTGGGCGTCAACATTCTCATCTGTGAAATGGGAGAGGTGTGGATGAGAACAACAAATTTCCAAATTTTTGTTTTAAGCCAATAGGTGTCAGTTTTCAAACAAAATGTTAATCAAAGCCAGGTGGAAACATTTCACTTGAGGAATGGGGAGGGTGAGCAAGATGCCTGTGAGGGCTGTCATGACACAGGACCACAAACAGAAATGTATTGTCTCACAGTTCTGGAGGCAGACATCCTAAATCGATCTTCCGAGAGCATGAGTGTGAGGGAGGGATGTGTTCAGGCCTCTCTCTTTGGCTCAGAGGTGGCTATCTTCTCCCCTCACATTGTCTTTCCTCTAAGCATGTCTCTGTGTCCACATGTCCTCTTTTTGTAAGGATCCCAGTTGTGTTGGGTTATGGCCCACCCTAAGACCTCACCTTAACTCGATTACCTCTGTAGAGACCCTATCTTCAAATAAGTTTATATTCTGAAGTACTGGGGGTTGGGACTTACATGAATTTTGCAGGGGGTCGGGGTGGGAGGGGCATACAATTCAACCCATAACAGAGCCTTTCCTGCTCTGACCCATTCCGCTCTCATGGAGACTCCTAGGGGAACACTACGGAAACACAGAGCTCCAGACACAGTTTGCAAAAGCTGACAAGAGAGTCAGCCCCTTCTCTCGCTCTAAAAGTCTATCCATCAGCAAAGGCCTGTGCTATAGGAAACCGTTTGAGAATATGTGTCTTCACCTGTTGCTCAGATATTGGTTTCTAAATACCATTCCCCATTGAGTGAAACCAGGCTTCCTTGAAAAAATGGCAGATTCTAGGACAGGGTAGAGAAAGTATGAGATGCATCTGAAATAGATTTTTGTGCTAGAATGTAATGATGGGAACACATTGAGAGAATGCAGAGTAGGGGTAGGGAGCAGAGAGAGAGAAAAGAAAAAAGAGGAGAAAAAAAGGACACGGAAGTCTGTTTGAAGGGGCCCCCAGTGGCTAAATCTAGGATAATAGGAACATCAAAATAAACAGCGATTGTAATGGATTATAACCATTTGAGTAAAAGAGTAATCTTTCAGTCTATATTGATAGAAATAAGTGGATAAATAAACAACTGCGGAGAAGGGAACGTGCTTTCTTATAGTCTAATGCCAACTACTTAAGTTATAATTAGTTAGATTTTGAAAATCACCTTTGGAACCATCACAGTAATAATTAATTCAGGCAAGAATCATCATTAGGTGCTAAAACTAGTGAGGAAAATATGATCTTTATAAACATCATTTATAAATATGATCTTAAACAGGATCTTTATATCGAGTCTCAGAGTACCTCCCCACAAGTTATTCGTTAATTTCAAAGGGAAAAATAGTAAGTCTATGGTGAAGAAACGTGGAGGACATCACCTTAACTAAGGGATCAATGTTAACAAAAGGAGCAATGGGACAAACCTCCTTATTTTCCTCCTTATACAATGCAGTAAGAAGGACAAAACAGCATTTTTGTGCTATTCCTGCTGTATTAGTTTCCTGTGGATGTTGTAAAAAATATTGCCACAAACTTGGCAGCTTAAAAGAACAGAAATTTATTCTCTCACAGTTTCAGAGGCCAAAAGTATGAAGTCAGTGTCAGTGGGCCACAATCAAAGTGTCAGCAGGGCCCTGCTCCTTCCAGAGGCTCTAGAGGAAAATCTGTTCTTTGCCTCTTCCAGTTTCTGCTGGCTGCCGACATTCCTTGGCTTGGAGTCCATCACTCCAATCTCTACTTTTGTGGTTACATCACCTCCTCCTCTTCTGTCAGTGTGAAATCTCCCTCTGACTTCTTCTTATAAGAATGCACATGGTTGCACTAAGGGACCACCCAGATAATTCAGGATAAGCTCTCCATCTCAAGATCCTTAACTTTATCACATCTGCAAGGGTCCCTTTTCCATATAACATTTCCAGGTTCCAGGGATTAAGATTTGTTATCTTTGGAAGGCCATTCATCAACATTATTCAACACCTTCTAAAAACACAAAACCAAATTGCTGCATGAAGACACATCAGACAGACCAAAACTGAGGGCATTCTACAGAACAATTGACCTGTGCTCTTCAAAAAAATTGATGTTATGAAAGACAAAAAAAAAGAGTGGGGACCAGTTTAAGACTAAAGAAACATGACAGACGAATGCCATGTGTAATCCTGGGTGGGATCATGGATGGGTGCAGGTGGGGAATGTCACAAGGACATTATCAGAGCAACTGGAAACATTTAATTCTACAATAAATAATGGTAATATACTAATGCTAAATCTACTGACTTCTGAGGAGGAACTAAGATGGCAGAGTAGAAAGACGTGCTCTCACTCCCTCTTGCAAGAACACCAGAATGACAACTAGCTGCTGGACAATCATCAACAGGAAGACACTGGAACTGACCAAAAAAGATACCTCACATCCAAAGACAAAGGAGAAGCCACAATGAGACGGTAGGAGGGGCACAATCACAGTAAAGTCAAATCCCATAACTGCTGGGTGGGTGACTCACAGACTGGAGAACACTTATACCACAGAAGTCCACCCACTGGAGTGAAGGTTCTGAGCCTCTCGTCAGGCTTCTCAACCAGGGGGTCCAGCAACGGGAGGAGGAATTCATAGAGAATCAGACTTTGAAGCCTAGTGAGAATTGATGGCAGGACTTCGACAGGACTGGGAGAAACAGAGACTCCACTCTTGGAGGGCACATACAAAGTAGTGTGCACATCGGGACCCAGGGCAAGGAGCAGTGACCCCAGGGGAGACTGAACCAGACCTAGCTCCTAGTGTTGGAGGGTCTCCTGCAGAGGTGGGTGGGGAGGGCTGTGGCTCACTGTGGGGACAAGGACACTGTCAGCAGAAGTTCTGGAAAGTACTCCTTGGCGTGAGCCCTCCCAGGGTCTGTCATTAGCCCCACCAAAGAGCCCAGGTAGGCTCCAGTGTTGGGTCACCTCAGGCCAAACAACCAACAGGGAGGGAACCCAGCCCCACCCGTCAACAGTCAAGTGGATTAAAGTTTTACTGAGCTCTGCCCACCAGAGCAACAGTCAGCTTTACCCACCACCAGTGCCTCCCATCAAGCCTCTTAGATAGCCTCATCCACCAGAGGGAAGAGAGCAGAAGCAAGAAGAATTACAATCCTGCAGCCTGTGGAACAAAAACCACATTCACAGAAAGATAAACAAGACGAAAAACCAGAGGGCTATGTACAAGATGAAGGAACAAGATAAAGCCCCAGAAAAACAACTAAATGAAGTGGAGATAGGCAACCTTCCAGAAAAAGAATTCAGAATAATGATAGTGAAGATGATCCCGGACCTCGGAAAAACAAAGGAGGCAAAGATCAAGAAGATGCAAGAAATGTTTAACAAAGACCTAGAAGAATTAAAGAACAAACAAACAGAGATGAACAATACAATAACTGAAATGAAAACTACACTAGAAGGAATCAGTAGCAGAATAACTGAGGCAGAGGAACGGATAAGTGACCTGAAAGACAGAATGGTGGAATTCACTGCTGCGAAACAGAATAAAGAAAAAAGAGTGAAAAGAAATGAAGACAGCCTAAGAGACCTCTGGGACAACATTAAATGCAACAACAGTCGCATTTTAGGAGTCCCAGAAGGAGAAGAGAGAGAGAAAGGACCAGAGAAAATATTTGAAGAGATTATAGTCGAAAACTTCCCTAACATGGGAAAGGAAATAGCCAACCAAGTCCAGGAAATGCAGCGAGTCCCATACAGGATAAACCCAAGGAGAAACATGCCGAGACACATAGTAATCAAATTGGCAAAAATTAAAGACAAAGAAAAATTATTGAAAGCAGCAAGGAAAAACCAAAAAATAACATACAAGGGAACTCCCATAAGGTTAACAGCTGATTTCTCAGCAGAAACTCTACAAGCCAGAAGGGAGTGGCATGATATACTTGAAGTGATGAAAGGGAAGAACCTACAACCAAGATTACTCTACCCGGAAAGGATCTCATTTAGATTTGGTGGAGAAATCAAAAGCTTTACAGACAAGCAAAGGCTAAGAGAATTCAGCACCACCAAACCAGCTCTACAACAAATGTGAAAGGAACTTCTCTAAGTGGGAAACACAAGAGGAGAAAAGGATCTACAAAAACAAACCCAGAACAATTAAGAAAATGGTCACAGGAACATATATATCGATAATTACCTTAAATGAGAATGGATTAAATGCTCCAACCAAAAGACACAGGCCTGCTGAATGGATACAAAAACAAGACCCATATATATGCTGTCTACAAGAGACCCACTTCAGGTCTAGGGACACATACAGACTGAAAGTGAGGGGATGGAAAAAGATATTCCATGCAAATGGAAATCAAAAGAAAGCTGGAGTAGCTATACTCATATCAGATAAAATAGACTTTAAAATAAAGAATGTTACTAGAAAAAAAAAAAAAGAAGAATGTTACAAGAGACAAGAAAGGACATGACATAATGATCAAGGGATCAATCCAAGAAGAAGATATAACAATTATAAATATATATGCACCCAACATAGGAGCACCTCAATACATAAGGCAACTGCTAACAGCTATAAAAGAAGAAATCGACAGTAACACAGTAATAGTGGGGGACTTTAACACCTCACTTACACCAATGGACAGGTCATCCAAAATGAAAATAAATAAGGAAAAAGAAGCTTTAAATGACACAACAGCCTGGATAGATTTAATTGATATTTATAGGATATTCCATCCCAAAACAGCAGATTACACTTTCTTCTCAAGTGCACACGGAACGTTCTCCAGGATAGATCACATCCTGGGTCACAAATCAAGCCTCAGTAAATTTAAGAAAATTGAAATCATATCAAGCATCTTTTCTGACCACAACGCTATGAGATTAGAAATCAATTACAAGGAAAAAACGTAAAAAACACAAACACATGAGGCTAAACAATATGTTACTAAATAACCAAGAGATCACAGAAGAAATCAAAGAGGAAATCAAAAAATACCTAGAGACAAATGACAATGAAAACATGATGATCCAAAACCTGTGGGATGCAGGAAAAGCAGTTCTAAGAGGGAAGTTTATAGCTATACAAGCCTACCTCACGAAACGAGAAAAATCTCAAATAAACGATCTAACATTACACCTAAAGGAAGTATAGAAAGAAGAACAAACAAAACCCAAAGTTAGCAGAAGGAAAGAAATCATAAAGATCAGAGCAGAAATAAATGAAACAGAAACAAAGAAAACAATAGCAAAGATCAATAAAACTAAAAGCTGGTTCTTTGAGAAGATAAACAAAATTGATAAGCCATTAGCCAGACTCATCAAGAAAAAGAGGGAGAGGACTCAAATCAATAAAATCAGAAATGAAAAAGGAGAAGTTACAACAGACACTGCAGAAATACAAAGCATCCTAAGAGACTACTACAAGCAACTCTATGCCAATCAAACGGACAACCTGGAAGAAATGGACAAATTCTCAGAAAGGTATAACCTTCCAAGACTGAACCAGGAAGAAACAGAAAATATGAACAGACCAATCACAAGTAATGAAATTGAAACTGATTAAAAATCTTCCAACAAACAAAAGTCCAGGACCAGATGGCTTCACAGGTGAATTCTATCAAGCATTTAGAGAAGAGCTAACACCCATCCTTCTCAAACTCTTCCAAAAATTGCAGAGGAAGGAACACTCCCAAACTCATTCTATGAGACCACCATCACCCTGACACCAAAACCAGACAAAGATACTACAAAAAAAGAAAATTACAGACCAATATCACTGATGAATGTAGATGCAAAAATCCTCACCAAAATACTAGCAAACAGAATCCAACAACACATTAAAAGGATCATACACCATGATCAAGCTGGATTTATCCCAAGGATGCAAGGATTCTTCAATATATGCAAATCAATCAATGTGATACACCATATTAACAAATTGAAGAATAAAAACCATATGATCATCTCAATAGAGGCAGAAAAAGCTTTTGACAAAATTCAACACCATTTATGATAAAAACTCTCCAGAAAGTGGGCATAGAGGGAACCTATCTCAACATAATAAAGGCCAGATACGAAAAACCCACAGCAAACATCATTCTCAATGGTGAAAAATTGAAAGCATTTCCTCTAAGATCAGGAACAAAACAAGGTTGTCCACTCTCACCACTATAATTCAACATAGTTTTGGAAGTGTTAGCCACAGCAATCAGGGAAGAAAAAGAAATAAAAGTAATACAAATTGGAAAGTAAGAAGTAAAACTGTCACTGTTTGCAGATGACATGATACTATACATACAGAATCCTAAAAATGCCACCAGAAAACTACTAGAGCTAATCAATGAATTTGGTAAAGTTGCAGGATACAAAATTAACGTACAGAAATCTCTTGCATTCCTATACACTAATGATGAAAAATCTGAAAGAGAAATTATGGAAACACTCCCATTTACCATTGCAACAAAAAGAACAAAATACCTAGGAATAAATCTACCTAGGGAAACAAAAGACCTGTATGCAGAAAACTATAAGACACTGATGAAAGAAATTAAAGATGATACTAACAGATGGAGAGATATACCATGTTCTTGGATTGGAAGTATCAATATTGTGAAAATGACTATACTCCCCAAAGCAATCTACAGATTCAGTGCAATCCCTATCAAATTACCAATGACATTTTTTACAGAACAAGAACAAATCATCTTAAAATTTGTATGGAAACACAAAAGACCCCGAATAGCCAAAGCAGTCTTGAGGGAAAAAAACAGAGCTGGAGGAATCAGACTCCCTGACTTCAGACTATACTACAAAGGTACAGTCATCAAGACAATATGGTACTGGCACAAAAACAGAAACATAGATAAATGGAACAAGATAGAAAGCCCAGAGATAAACCCACGTACCTATGGTCAACTAATCTATGACAAAGGAGGCAAAGATATACAATGGAGAAAAGACAGTCTCTTCAATAAGTGGTGCTGGGAAAACTTGACAGCTACATGTAAAAGAATGGAAATACAACACTCCCTAATACCATACACAAAAATAAACTCAAAATGGATTTGAGACCTAAATTTATGACTGGACACTATAAAACTCTTAGAGGAAAACATCGGAAGAACACTCTTTGACGTAAATCACAGCAAGATCTTTCTTGATCCACTTCCTAGAGTAATGGAAATAAAAACAAAAATAAACAAATGGGACCTAATGAAACTTCAAAACTTTTGCACAGCAAAGGAAACCATAAACAAGATGAAAAGACAACCCTCAGAATGGGAGAAAATATTTGCAAATGAATCAATGGACAAAGGATTAATCTCCAAAATATATAAACAGCTCATGCAGCTCAATATTGAAGAAACAAACAACCCAATCCAAAAATGGGCAGAAGACCTAAATAGTCATTTCTCCAAAGAAGACATACAGATGGCCAAGAAGCACGTGAAAAGACTCAACATCACTAATTATTACAGAAATGCAAATCAAAACTACAATGAGGTATCACCTCACACCAGTTAGAATGGGCATCATCAGAAAATCTACAAACAACAAATGCTGGAGAGGTTGTGGAGAAAAGGGAACCCTCTTGCACTGTTGGTGGGAATGTAAATTGACACAGTCATTATGGAGAACAGTATGGAGGTTCCTTAAGAAACTAAAAATAGAATTACCATATGATCCAGCAATCCCACTACTGGACATATACCCAGAGAAAACCATAATTCAAAAAGACACATGCACCCCAATGTTCATTGCAGCACTATTTACCATAGCCAGGTCATGGAAGCAACCTAAATGCCCATTGACAGATGAATGGGTAAAGAAGATGTGGTACATATATACAATGGAATATTACTCAGCCATAAAAAGGAACGAAATTGGGTCATTTGTAGAGATGTGGATGGATCTAGAGACTGTCATAAAGAGTGAAGTAAGTCAGAAAGAGAAAAACAAATATCGTATATTAATGCATGTATGTGGAACCTAGAAAAATGGTACAGATGAACCGGTTTGCAGGGCAGAAGTTGAGACACAGATGTAGAGAACAAACGTATGGACACCAAGGGAGGAAAACTGCATGGGGTGGGGATGGTGGTGTGCTGAATTGAGCAATTGGGAATGACATGTATACACTGATGTGTGTAAAATTGATGACTAATAAGAACCTGCAGTATAAAAAAACAAACCAAAAAACAAAAAAACAACTAATACTAAACTTTCTTTGGGTTATTTGTATGGAAATATGTTAACATAAGTGTTTCAGACATTACATGAAATTTCTAAAAATCTTATATGTTCTGGTATAATGTTATAAGTCATAATTCTAGTTATTACTTTAAAATGTATATCTCAGAAATAACTAAATTTCCTTGTCAATTGCATTATTATGAACTTTCATCAAATCTTTAACTGTGGTCATTTTAAAGTCTTTTGTCATTTACAGACAGTTCTGGGTGTACTCTGATGATTTCACAAAAATGTTCCTATAAAAGGGTTTCATCTTCAAGGAATTCATGGAAAAGACTGACAAGTACAGGTTTCTGGTAACTGACTATACTGCTGAACTGAATGAATAAGCATTTTCAGAACTCTAATGAATTCATAAAAGTGCTAACAAAAGATCAAGATGAAAAAAAAATTAATGACATGGGACTGAGTGAACTGATGAGGATGATTATAATTTTTGTGACTTTCTGTTTGAATAAAAAAAAAAATCCCACAGGGTCTCAGGCAAAAAATATACAAATCAATTTTCACTGCAAAGTAAAGGAGCTGTTACAGTGGAGGATTACTGGACTGAATGTCAATATTATGACATAGGATGAGTGTGTTTTGTGTTTGGTAATTGCAATCATTGTTGCTTTTGTTGTGGTCATCCATTTACAAGGCTTGGTGTCAGTTTATCTCTTGTAAAAATAAAATACAGTGTGTGTGTGTGAGTTGTGGAAAAAAAGGAAACTTAAAAAAAAATCTACTGACTTCTATGATATATAAGAGAATGTTCTTGTTCTGAGGAAATGAACGGTATAGTATTAAGGGTACAGAGGCATGATTTAAGTTTAAAAGGATATCTCAACTAGTTCTAAAAAAATGCTGGAGATAGATACAAATATAGATATAGATGTAGGGAGATAAAGCAAATTTGGCAAAATGAATCTGGTGAACGTTATATGGAGTTCTTTATACTATTCCCACAAATTTTCTCTGAATTTTCTGTAAGTTTGAATTACAAACGAATATACAGTATGTGCTTTATCATTAATTATCAACCTGGGCACAATTTCATGTCATTGGAAAGTTCAGACCTAGTGACTTAGTTAAGAGGCAGAGCAGGAGTGTATCTTCACTAATCGCGAGGCTTATTTAACTGCTTTTGTGGTAATATGTTGATGTGGAAGGGCCAGTCTGCTCAATTGATATTGAAACATTAGAGGTGGAGAAGGCAGCCTGCAGGTGGAGCCTTTTTTTTTTTAAGTTTTAATTTTTTTTTTCTTTTTGGAACACTTTATTGAGATATAATTCACATACATACAATTTATACATTTAAAGTGTACAATTCAATGGCTTTTAGCATATTTACAGAGTTGTGCAGCCACCATCGCTGTCAATTTTGGAACAATTTCATCTCCCCCAAAAGAAACCCCATACATCTTACTTCATCCTTATCACCCTCATCCCCTCAACCCTTACTCAGCCCAGCCCAAGGCAACCACTAATCTGCTTTCTGTCTCTATTGATTTGCCTATTCTGTGCATTTCATATGGAATTATATAATATGTGGCCTTTTGTGACTGGCTTCTTTCACCTAGCATAATGTTTTCAAGGTTCATCCATGTTGTAGCATACATCAGTACTTCATTCCTATCGTACAAATGAGCCAAGGTGGTCCTAGCTTGTTTATTTCTTCACAGCAGTCTGAGACCCCTAATCTCCAAAGTCTTCAGGTGCCACACTCAAATTTTTACGTCTAGTTAAGAATAGCGCAAACAAGCAGATTTTTAGCCATATAGGGTCTGCCTGTTTTGCATACATTGGGAAACTACACCCAGCTTCTGCTGACCATTGACAAGATAGAGCCTTGTGGTTTTAAGGCCCCAAGGTGCTAACTGCCCTTCAGAGCTCTCCAATTCAAAGACTCATTGCTGTGCTTCTAAGAAAGGTCACCTAGACACATATGCCCTTGTTCTGGCCCCCCTCCCTGGGGTTCCCTTGCCCTCCTCCCCTTTGGGGTGGTCATAAGCCTCTGCACGGTCTCATGTTGTGAGGAACTTCCCTTCTTATAGAATCCTGTCCAAATGCTGCCCAAAAAATCTTGCTGTGTGTTACTGCCTCTTACGGTCATCTCTTTTTCCTCCATCCCCACCCCTCAAATCTCACATAACCTCTATAATTCCTTTTTATTGTTGAATAACATTCCAGTGTATGGATAGACCACATTTTCTTTATCCATTCATCCCTTGATGGACATTTTGGTTGTTTCCACCTTTAGACTATTATTTTGGCTGTTATGAACATTTATGTCCAAGTTTTTGTTTGAACACTTATTTTTATTTCTCTTGCTAGGTGTAGCATTGCTGGGACATAGGGTAACTCTATGTTTAATCCTTTGAAAAACTTCCAGACTGTTTTCCAAAGTGGCTGCAACATTTTCTATTCCCACCAGCAGTGTACAAGGGTTCCAATTATTACACAGCCTAACCAACACTTGTTATTATCTGACATTTTTATTATAACCATCCTAGTGGGTGTGAAGCGGTAACTCACTGTGGTTTTGATTTGCATTTTCCTGATGACTAATGATGCTGAGCATCTTTTCATGTGCTATTGGCCATTTGTATATCTTCCTTGGAGAAGTGTCTATTCAGATTCTTTGCTCATTTTTAAATTAGGTTATTTCACTATTAAGTTGTAAGAATTCTTCATATATTCCAGACACAACTTCCTTATCAGATATATGATTTTGAAATATTTTCTTCTATTCCATGGATTGTCTTTTTACTTTCTTGGTGATCAGCACAAAAGTTTAGAATTTTGTTGATGTCCAATTTATGTATTTTTTTGTTGTTGTTGCTTAAGCTTTTGGTGCTATATCTAAGAATCCACTGCAAAATCCAGGATCATGAGGATTTAACCCTATGTTTTCTTCTAAGAGTTTTACAGTTTTAGCTCTTACATTTAGATCTTTGATATATTTTGAGTTAATTTTTGTCTGTAGTGTAGGTTCATTTACATGTGGCAATCATTTCTCTACTTCTGGAGTATCTTTTCCCTGCCTCATCAGACTGTTTCACACCTTGGCCTCAACTTTGGTATTCTCAAATCAGAACCAAAAAAGTGAAGCAGAGTCAACCCCCAAAGACCAGTGTCAGTGGGAGGCAGGAAGTGCCGAGGAAGCCCCCCATCTCCTGTAGACTGTGAGTTTAATCACTGCCCTCCACTGGGGCTTTTACTGTTTCAAGTCATCAAGCTTTTGTCTCAGCACCATTTGTTGAAAAGACAATTCTTTCCCCGTTGAATTGTCTTGGCATCCTTGTCCAAAATCAATTGAACATGGATACATGGGTTTGTTTCTGGATTCTCAATTCTATCCCCTTGATTTGCAAATTTATCTTTATGTCAGGACCGCAATGTCTTGATGCTTGGAGTGGAGCTTTTTATGTGACTCATTCCCCCAACTAATGAACTGCTCAGGTGAGGTGCCACCCCAGGCCCTGTCCTCTGCACCTAAGGGTGTGGTGCCTTTTAAAGGAGATACTGCACTAGGTATTAGGACCTGTGCTGTATCTCTGTCCACGTCTTTTGTTTCTCCTCCTTTCCTGCCTTTCTGTGGACTTCGTTGGACATCCCATCACTCAGGAGTATTCCCTTAGGCTGGTGGCAGTGGCTTGTGATGACTTGAAACAGTAAGAGCCCTGGTGGAGAGCAGTGATTAAGCTCACAGTCTATAGGAGATGGGGGGCTTCCTCTGTACTCCCTGCCTCCCCCTGACACTGGTCTTTGGGGATTGACTCTGTTTCACTTTTTTGGTTCTGATTTGAGAATACCAAAGTTGAGGCCAAGGTGTGAAACAATCTAATGAGGCAGGGAAAAGATATTCCAGAAGTAGGGAAATGATCACTAGGAGGAAAAAGACATGGGCTCAGTTCCTCAACACTTGGGCCTTTAGCCATCAAATGTTCTCTAGCTTTCCATCCCTTTGAAGAGAGGTAAAAAACAGATGCTGAGAAGTGAATCCATTCATCATCAGGAGTACCATGCCTGTAAAAACCTTCCTCAACCTGAAACATTTCCAAAAAGGGAAATTTTACAGACTCGCTAGGGAACATAATAGAATCTGGAACTGGGAAAGCAAGTGAAAAGAAGCAAAGGTCACTGCCTTCAGGAGAGAAATATTGGGGAAAGGAGACATCCCAAAAGAGTGTTTTTCATATGGAAGAGGACGTGCGGAGAGCTCAGGTCATACATCTCCAGAATGAGGTCACTTCAGGTGATTTGCTGGGAACCAAGAAGACCTTATATGATATGGGAATATCTTTAATGAAAGCATCACTGGCAATGATTTTACACAGAGGAAGTGTTGGTTAATATTTCTCATCTGGAGCCCAGCTGGAACAGGATGGGGTGCAGGAAGGAGTCCAGGGATATCTAGAAGGGCCTCTTTCCTGGATGAGAAAACAGCATCACCATTTTGCAAATAGGAAGTGAAACATAAAGAAGGCAGGGACCACACCAGATTTAAGTTATGCAATGAGAATTCCAGAGCCCATATCAACACTATACCCACTAGCCCCTGACCCCAGAGGCCATGGGAAGGAAAAAAGTAAAAGGCATAGAGACAAGGCCTAGCTTAGACTGGACTGTCATGTCTAGGGTGGCTCACCTGGGCTTTCTCTGTTGGGACACTGAGGCCAGCCTTTTTGTTCTTACCTAAAACAATGCATATTTATAATAAACACCAGGGTAGCCAAGGGGTGGAATGAAGACTCTAAGGGGTCCCCTTTGCACAGTGTGCAGAGGACACAATATGACAAGAGTGCCTAGAGCTGTGCCCTGTGGGGACCCTGGGGCTTTGGTCTGTCCCCAAGGTGTTATAAGCAGGATATTTTTTAATACCTTAACAATTTTCTTACATGTTAATTACATGTTGATTTAAACAGTGCAAGAAACAAAACAAAAAAAAGTGATAATGACCTAGAATTCCACCTGTTAACTATTGAGAATATTTTCACATCTACTCTCCATGACTTAAAAATATACTCTAACTCACATACACACACACAGAGGCACATATAATTTCTTCAAAAATTGAGTTTCACAGTACGTGTTCTTTTTTTTTTTTAACATCTTCATTGGAGTATAATTGCTTTACAATGGTGTGTTAGTTTCTGTTCTATAACAAAGTAAATCAGCTATATGTATACATATATCCCCATATCTCCTCCCTCTTGCATCTCTCTCCCACCCTCTCTATCCCACCCTTCTAGGCGGTCACAAAGCACCAAGCTGATCTCCCTGTACTATGCAGATACTTCCCACTAGCTATCTATTTTATATTTGATACTGTATATATGACCATGCCACTCTCTCACTTCGTCTCACCTTATTCTTCCCACTCCCAGTGTCCTCAAGTCCATTTTATAGGTCTGCCTCTTTTTTCCTGTCCTGCCCCTAGGTTCTTCAGAACCTTTTTTTTTTTTAAGGTTCCAAATATATGTGTTAGCATACGGTATTTGTTTTCCTCTTTCTGACTTACTTCACTCTGTATGACAGGCTCTAGGTCCATCCACCTCACTACAAATAACTCAATTTTGTTCCTTTTTATGGCTGAGTAATACTCCATTGTATATATGTGCCACATCTTCTTTATCCATTCATCCATCAATGGACACTTAGGTTGCTTCCATGTCCTGGCTATTGTAAATAGAGCTGCAAGGAACATTGTGGTACATAACTCTTTTTGAATTATGGTTTTCTCAGGGTATATTCCCAGTAGCGGGATTGCTAGGCCGTATGGTAGTTCTATGTTTAGTTTTGTAAGGAACTTCCATACTGTTCTCCATAGTGGATGTATCAATTTACATTCCCACCAACAGTGCAAGAGGGTTCCATTTTCTCCACACTCTCCCCAGCATTTATTGTTTGTAGATTTTTTGATGATAGCCACTCTGACTGGTGTGAGATGATATGTCATTGTAGTTTTGATTTGCATTTCTTTAATGATTAATGATGTTGAGCATTCTTTCATGTGTTTGTTGGCACTCTGTATATCTTCTTTGGAGAAATGTCTATTTAGGTCTTCTGCCCATTTTTTGATGGGGTTGTTGTTTTTTTTGATATTGAGTTGCATGAGCTGCTTGTAAAATTTGGAGATTAATCCTTTTTCAGTTGCTTCATTGGCGAAGATTTTCTCCCATTTTGAAGGTTATCTTTTTGTCTTATTTATGTTTTCCTTTGCTGTGCAAGATCTTTTAAGTTTAATTAGGTCCCATTTGTTTATTTCCATTTCTCTAGGAGGTGGGTCAAAAAGGATCGTGCTGTGATTTATGTAATAGAGTGTTCTGCCTATGTTTTCCTCTAAGAGTTTTACAGTGTCTGGTCTTAAATTTAGGTCTTTAATCCAATTTGGCTTTATTTTTGCATATGGTGTTAGGGAGTGTTCTAATTTCATTCTTTTACATGTAGCTGTCCAGTTTTCCCAGCACCACTTATTGAAGAGGCTGTCTTTTCTCCATTGTATATTCTTGCCTCCTTTATCAAAAATAAGGTGACCACATGTGCGTGGGTTTATCTCTGGGCTTTCTATCCTGTTCCAGTGATCTATATTTCTGTTTTTGTGCCAGTACCATACTGTCTTGATTACTGTAGCTTTGTAGTATAGTCTGAAGTCCAGGAGCCTGATTCCTCCAGCTCTGTTTTTCTTTCTCAAGATTGCTTTGGCTATTCGGGGTCTTTCGTGCTTCCATACAAATTGTGAAATTTTTTGTTCTAGTTCTGTGAAAAATGCCATTGGTAGTTTGATTGGGATTACATTGAATCTGTAGATTGCTTTGGGTAGTATAGTCATTTTCACAATGTTGATTCTTCCAATGCAAGAACATGGTATATCTCTCCATCTATTTGTATCATCTTTAATTTCTTTCATCAGAGTCTTATAATTTTCTGCATACAGGTCTTTTGTCTCCTTAGGTAGGTTTATTCCTAGGTATTTTATTCTTTTTGTTGCAATGGTAAATGGGAGTGTTTCCTTAATTTCACTTTCAGATTTTTCATCATTAGTGTATAGGAATGCAAGAGTTTTCTGTGCATTAATTTTCTATCCTGCTACTTCACCAAATTCATTGATTAGCTCTAGTAGTTTTCTGGTAGCATCTTTAGGATTCTCTATGTATAGTATCATGTTATCTGCAAACAGTGACAGCTTTACTTTTTCATCTCTGATTTGGATTCCTTTAATTTCTCTTTCTTCTCTGATTGCTGTGGCTAAAACTTCCAAAACTATGTTGCATAATAGTGGTGAGGGTGGGCAACCTTGTCTTGTTCCTGATCTTGGTGGAAATGGTTTCAGTTTTTCCCCATTGAGGACGATGTTGGCTATGGGTTTGTCATATATGGCCTTTATTATGTTGAGGAAAGTTCCCTCTATGCCTACTTTCTGCAGGGTTTTTATCATAAATGGGTGTTGAATTTTGTTGAAAGCTTTCTCTGCATCTATTGAGATGATCATATGGTTTTTCTCCTTCAATTTGTAAATATGGTGTAACACATTGATTGATTTGCGTATATTGAAGAATCCTTGCATTCCTGGGATAAACCCCACTTGATCATGGTGTATGATCCTTTTAATGGTGCTGTTGGATTCTGTTTGTTAGTATTTTGTTGAGGATTTTTACATCTATGTTCATCAGTGATATTGGCCTGTAGTTTTCTTTCTTTGCGACATCTTTGTCTGGTTTTGGTATCAGGGTGATGGTGGCCTTGTAGAATGAGTTTGGGAGTGTTCCACCCTCTGCTATATTTTGGAAGAATTTGAGAAGGATAGGTGTTAGGTTTCCGCTAAATGTTTTATAGATTTTGCCTGTGAAGCCATCTGGTCCTGAGCTTTTGTTTGTTGGAAGAGTTTTTATCACAGTCTCCATTTCAGTGCTTCTGATTGGTCTGTTTATATTTTCTATTTGTTCCTGGTTTAGTCTCAGAAGGTTGTGCTTTTCTAAGAATTTGTCCATTTCTTACAGGTTGTCCATTTTATTGGCATATAGTTGCTTGTAGTAATCTCTCATGATCCTTTGTATTTCTGCAGTGTCAGTTGTTACTTCGTTTTCATTTCTAATTGTATTGATTTGATTCTTCTCCCTTTTTTTCTTGATGAATATGTTTGTCTGTTTTCTATATAGTAGTTTGTATTTGCTAATCCCAAACTCCCAGTTTATCACTCCTTCCCCCTATCCCCTTTGGTAACCATAAGTTTGTTTTCTATGTCCATGAGTCTGTTTCTGTTTTATACATAAGTTCTTTTGCATCATGCACATCATTTTTAGTGCTTGCTTAGTATTCCATCCCAGGGATGTATCACAACCTTCAAGTGGGTAGTATATTAGACTAATAATTATTATCAGAGCAACACATTTTTGAGTCTCCTGGGCAGAGCCAGAATAGGGCTTTCTGTTAGACATCCATCTTTCATCTCCCAAATTTTCAGAAAGAAATAGGGGTCTATACAAAGGAGGACTGGGAAAAATAGTGGTCCCATGCCAAGTAAACACTGAATCCTGTTTAAGAATTCCTTATTTCTGATGGTTCCCTTAAGCTTCAGTGAAATTGATGGCTTCCTGGAATAGATAATATCTAAGTGAGATAACGCATTTAAAGTGATCTGTGAGATATAAAATTGCTATATAATCATAATAATAATGCTAATGGTAACAACACAATAATAATAGCATTTTTATTATAAATTAAGTTCTAGACTATGGGTCTACAGTGGGAACCTATAGAAGATTTAGAATTACACAAAGCAATAGCTTGTTTCACTTTAGCTGTTTGTGCTACTGAAAGATTGGGACAAAATAAATGCTTAATAAATTAAATCATACATTCACACTTAAACTTGGAAATGGCTCTATTTTCCTTTCTGATTGGTGTTCAATTTTCTCTGCTCTTAAAACTTTAGTTTTAAGTTCTCCCGAGATACTAAGGTTTGGCAAACACTTAAACCTTCCAGGGGAACCTCCTAAAGGATTGGTCTAAGTGCTGGGCATCCTGTTTGCCACCTTCCCCCTCTCGCCATCCACCCTCACCCTCCCAACTGACCCTCTCCTAGGAGTCTGGCTTGTATGGACTGCCTTCTACAGCTCCCAGTTCCTCAGGCTCCTGGGTGGGCTTGGCCAATGGGGGCCCCAACAGGAGATCAGAGGGAGTGGGGGGAGACGGGTCCAGGGTATTCATTTCTCTGGCTTCCTCCCTGCAAAGTCACCTCTCAGGAAGGCATCCTCCACACAACTCTCTCCTTCCAGGAGCCCATAACTTCTCCTTTCCTCATCCCATTTGGTCTGGTGGTAATAACAGCTCCACTGCCTTAGCCTACACCTTGTAAATAGTACCTTTGTAAAGAAACCCTATTCTAACTGTTGTAATTTGTGTGTGCCTTCTCTTTTCTGTTGGGTCCCTGTCTGATAAAGTCTGGAGGGTTCAGGAATCATTTGACAGTAGATTGCATCCTTCCTTAATTTGGTGGCTAGAATCCAGTGGAGGCTTTGCTATTTCTTTCAAGGGCTCTGTGAATTAAAGATAAGGGCACACAAAAGAGGAAGGGCATCAAGGATCTGGGTGCTAGACAGAAATGGCAAAGCCATCAGTGGTAGAAGATCATAGTGGTTAGGCGTGTAAGCTTTGGTGCCATACTGCCTGCATTCAGATAAAGCACTGTGCTCACTGTGGTAACCAGCCTCGATGATGGCCTCCAGTGATCCTGCCTCCTGCATTTTGGCCCTGTGCAATCCTTCCCTTTGAGAGTGGGAACATGTGACTTCTTCTAACTAACAGAATATGCCATTTTTGTGATTATGTTGCATTAGATTGTAACTTCTTTGCTAGCAGACCCTCTCCCAGGCGGGCTTTGATGATGCAAGCTGCCATGCTGTGAGTCATCATAAAAAGAAGCCCATGAGGCAAGGAAATGAGGTGGTATTTGGCCAACAGTCAGCAGGGAACTGAGGCTTTCACCCCAACAGTACTCAAGGATCTGCCACCTCCAAAAACCCTGTGAGTTTGGAAGCAAATCCTTCCCCAGTCAATTCTCCAGATGAAACCCCAGCCCTGGCTGATACCTTGATTGCAGCCTCATAAGATACCTTGAGCCAGATCACTCAGCTAAGCTGTGCCTGGTTCCTGACACAGGAATAATAAATAATATCAGATAATAAATGAGGTAATAAATGAGCTTTGTTTTAAGCCACTGACTTTGTGGTAATTTGTTAGGCAACAAAAGATAATGATATACTTACTAACTGTGTGACTGCAGGGAAGTTACTAAACCAATTTATGTCTTAGTTTCCTCATCTTTAAAACTGGAATTAGGATAATAATTATACACTTCTGCTTTGTAGGGCTGGGGTAAGAATGAAATGGGTGAGCTGTAACATGCCTAAAGCAGCACCTGTCATAGAGGTGGCTGATCACATAAATGTTGGCTAATATTTTTAGAGCAGACCATGTAGTCCCTTCAGGGATATGCCACCTTCCTTGATAATAAGATTCAGTTGACCCTGAGCCCCAACTTTCCTCCCTCATTTGTCTCTTTGCTAAGTCTGGCTTTTAATAACAGATTTTCACAGAGCAGAAAGCTTTTGCAACTTTGCAGAGCCCTAGAGCATGAAAACATTGCCCTGAACTTTTTCTGAGACTCAGTCACCTGCTCTGTCATCCTCTCTATGCATTCTTCCCTGCTGTGATTTCTGAATTCCTTAGAAAATCAGCTGGAGACACAGTTTGGCTGACTTGTGGAGCTCTGGATCAGAGCACAAATCTGGATGTTTGTTTGGTGGCATTTATTATAATGCATCCCTCTAGGGGCCAGCAGAGCATCAGAGACCCGTGGCATTTGGACAGCAGAGAAGAGGGTCTTCAGCCCTGCATCTCCCAAAACAAAGTGTTCAGCTCCTTAAGTGCCATTTCACTGTTCTGCCCAGACCTTGGATCCTTCTCTCTTCCTGCGTCTGATAGACTTAAGATTTCAAGGATCTTTTCCTGTCGGTCCTCTTTCCCCATACCTTCTCTCCATACACTCCAAACTTTCAGATCCATCTTCTTACCAGAATGAGGCCTAGGCCTCCAAGCTCCTTCCCTTCTCCTTGTACCCACCCATGCTCCTTTTTCTTCATAGAATTTTACCTTTCCATCCAGTAAGCCCTCTCTGATCCAGATTCACTTTTACCTCCTGTTCCTACCTACCTAGATTTGGTGGACATGGGTTTTCCCCATTGTTCCAAAAGCCACCCCCCCAAATAAACACACATAAACCTATGCACATATGTGGGATATACTGCCCCACATGCTGTGGGAGAGCAAACAGACCAAAAGAGGAAAAATGACTCTTCAAATTAGCCTCCAGCTAGTGGTCGTCACCCCAGGAGTAAAGTCCAGGTGTCCCGACCCAGAGTAGACACTGTCAGACAACAGATCTGACCTGTCAACTGGGTCTAGTCAGCTGTGCAATAGTTTTGGTTATTTTTGACCCCATGGGGTAGGGGCAGAGCTGGATGTGGGCAACACTCAGGAAATATGGGCTGACTCAGAGGGCAGGGAAATTAAGTAGTTGGAGCACATTTGGAAAAACAGCCCACACTTCTGGGTGGAGCCTTTCTGGGAGGTGCATTTCATGCATTTCACAATAGCTGTTTACCTTTTAGTGTGCTGCCAGCTCTCAGGGACTCCACCGCATGTGTTCTGTTTCAGTGCCAGGGAAAATGATTCTCTTCATTGCCAATCGTGGTTTTTTAACATGTGAGTAAGCAGCTCCCCTGCATCTTTTAAATCTCCCTTCACTGAGTGCTGGGCTGCAACACAGAGGAGAGAAAGGGGGAAACATAGAGGGGATTTGTCCACAGGGATAATTTATTATTAGCAGCAGCACTGCTTTCTCCCTTTTACCCCCCTTTTTTGTGGGGTGGTGGGTAGACACTACAGTCCTGTGTGTGGGTGGGCAGATGAGTGAGTGGATAGATAGACGGAAGAGGGAGCTTCCTTCTTGGGATTCTCATAATCGGTCTGTGGTTTACATCCCATTCATCTGGAGGGCACCGGGATTAATCAGAAACAGCTCGAGCTGAAACTGCCTCTACTGTCACAAACATGCTGAACTCCGTCAGGGTCTCTTATCTCCTTCCCACCAATCAACTCCTGCTCTATTTTAAACAAAACTCCCTCCAAGTGTCCTTAATCTCAGGTAACCACCACATACAATGCTCATTATTTAAACTAAAAGCAGTACGTACATAGAGTAACAAAACAAAACAAAACAGTACAGAGAAGTGTACGATAAAGTCCCAGCTGTTCCCCCCAAAAGAAACTTTCAGAGATTGGATATTTACAGAAAAATGTCAGCTCCTAAACCAGGAAAGATTATATACTTTTTATTTATATAAAAGTAATTTCTCTCTATCCACAACTCTGGCCCTTGCTGATTTTACTTTCTACACATTAGAGCTCTTTCAAATTAGCATGTGATCACTCTGGTTCATTCTTTATAATGGCTGTATTGTATTCCATCATATGGTTGCATCTAATTTATTCAATCAGTTTTCTGCTTATAGTTGTTGTGGTGATTTGCAGTTTTTCACGTGGCAGCTTCAGTGGCAGAAGTCTCCTGACTGGAATGCGGGCCCTGGCAGTCATTGGCATGTTGGTCCTGCTTAAGGAGTCTGCCAGCCAGGCGCTGAGCCCACGGACTCTCAGAGATGTTCCCTCCTGCAGCGAGGCCCCACCACAGGAGGGACAAGGCCCAGGCACTGCATGCTAAAGAGGTGCAGAAAAAGGTAATTGGGCTCCAACACACAAGACCTCCAGAGGGAGCAGGGAGAACATTCTCTGGGAGCCTGAGCCATGGGCTCTGGTCCTACCTCTACAGAAGAGTAAGAAACACAAGGGGCATGGACCAGCAATTCATTGTGCTCTGACTCTGAGCCAGCCACTTTGCACAGGCCGTGGCCCCTCCTCCTCATCACAGGGGGAGGTATCATCAGCCCCTATGGGTGTGGGGACTGAAGCACCGGCGCTAAGTCGCCTGCCATGGGTCAACACTATTTTTGTCCTAGTGGCACATGCCAGGGATCGCTTCTCTGTTAATTCCAAGTTTGAAATTCTCTTCTTCCCAACCTCACTTTGCTCTCCTTTTAGCCACTCTTTTCTTTTTTTCTGCCATCTCTTTTCTGGATAAACTAAATGAGGCCAAGAAGTTTTTATTGAGCACCTGCTCTTTGCAGAACACTTCTTTTTCTCCTTATCCTGTAGCTTCCCAAATGGGAGGCACGGTTGTCTAAGAGATTCCATGGTCTCAAATCATGCCCATTGGGCCGCAGACTCAAGAAGTCTGTCTTCTTGATGCTCAACATCACTAATTATCAAAGAAATGAAAATCAAAAGTACAATGAGGTACCACCTCATACCGGTCAGAATGGCCATAATTAAAAAGTCTACAAATAACAAATGCTGGAGAGGGTGTAGAGAAAAAGAACCCTCCTACACTGTTGGTGGGAATATAAATTGGTACAGCCACTATGGAAAACAGTATGGAGGCTCCTTAAAAAACTAAAAATAGAGTTGCCGTATGATCCAGCAATCCCACTCCTGAGCATATGTCTGGAGAAAACTCTAACTCGAAAAGATACATGCACCCCAATGTTCATTGCAGCACTATTTACAATAGCCAGGTCATGGAAGCAACCTAAATGTCCATCAACAAATGCATGGATAAAGAATATGTGGTACATATATATAGTGGAATACTACTTAGCTATAACAAAGAATTGAAATAATGCCATTTGCAACAACATGGGTGGACTAGAGATTATCATACTAAGTGAAGTAAGTCAGAAAAAGAAAGACTCACAGACAGAGAAAACAAATTTATGGTTACCAAAGGGGAAAGAGTTTGGGTGAGGGATAAATTAGGAGTTTGGGATTAGCAGATACAAACTACTATACAGAAAATAGATAAACAATAAGGCCCTACTGTATAGCACAGGGAACTATATTCAATATCCTGTAATAAACCATAATGGAAAAGAATATGAAAAAGAATAGTATATATATGTATAAGTGAATCACTTTGCTGTACACCTGAAACTAACACAATATTGTAAATCAATTATACTTCAATTAAAAAAAAAAAAAAGAAGTCCAACTTTCCAAGGTCTCCTTGGGAGGAAATCACAGGATGCCCTCCTGACATATAGGACAAGTGGCTTGAGGAGGGGGGCTGGTAGTGACGTGGGTCCTCTCTGCCTTCACGGGTCTCCTGCCAATGCAATGAGCCCAGGGCTTCTCCAGGTTGCACTCTGAGCTTCAGCGCTGAGTGTATCAGAGGCTGGGATGCTGGAGGCTGCACCAGGGCTCAGGCCACAGGGGGCTTGGAGGGGCGGGAACTTAGAGATCCCTGGGGCAGGGTGAAGACAGCATGCTGGTTTCTCCAGGGGCTGTATACTGAAGGAGGAAGGATATGCAGTCAGAAGTCAGACACCCATGTCCTGTCCCCACCGCCACCCCACCAGTCCCCATGGGAAATGGGCTCTGAGAGGTGGATTGACAGCAAGTAACACAGCCCCAGGCCCCTTGCTCCCATCGAACTCCTGGGTTGTTAGCAAGGCTATGGGAGCTCCCCAAAGTGCTTCAAAGTTTGAATGAGGCAGGCATTCATTGGGCAGTTGCTGAGGCCAGGCACTATCTAAGCCGGGCCCTTTTCTAAACCCCATAACAGCCCTGCAAGTCAGCTATCAATACTCACATTTTACAGATAGGCAGATAGAAGCTAAAGTAAGTCAACTGTGCGCTCCAGAACCCGGAGCACGTATAAGGCAGGCAGACAAACTGTGTGAGCCCAAAGTGGGGAGGAAACCTGGGTGGCAGCCTGGGGTGGCCAGGAGGTGGCTCTGGCTGGGGAGCGAGAAACAGCGGCATTATAAGAGCCCTTTGGGCCTTGTCTTCCTTGAATGGGGCTATTTACTGGTGAATCCATAACACTGGAGCAGATTGGACTCTGACAAATCCCTTGGCAGGCTTTCCCTAATGGAACATCCAGAGAGAAAAAGTCCCCTGTCTTCCTACATGTCCCTTGTAACCTCCTCCCCACCACGGGGACCTTGTTTGCTCTGGCAGACAGGGAGCCCATTCAGAGTTCTGGGGTGGCACAGGCAGAGTCTGGCCTGGGAGCCTGGACCCCACGCCTGGTTAGGGGGGTTGGAGTGGCCTCTGGAAGCCTCCTTTGGCTCAAGTGGGGGAGGGCGCTGACCTTATTCTGGCCGATGAGAAGGACTGACTTTACGGTTCTGTCTTGCCCCATACACCAGAAAGCCACTTTGAGCTGGTGGAATGGGGCCTCGTGGGCGGGTGTCTGGTGCCATCCTGCCGTGGGAGGGTGGCTGCAGGGAAGGCGATTCTAGAGCCATCAGCAGCCCCAGAGGGTGCCAGGCCGCGTCCACAGGGACAATCTTAGCTGTACCTGCTTGGGACACCACAGCTACCCAGTTTAGCCTTTTATTTATGCTGCAATCATAGCGCTTTCTTTCTTATACAAGGAGGGGCTGCCCAGAGCTTTTAATTTTTCCAAGGGTGGGAAAAACGACCTTACCTTAGGCTCAGACCACATCTGATTATGAAGGGGCTCTGAGAGAATTACACTCAAGCTGCCACACAAACTGCCCCCGGGCCCTCCCTGCCTTGGAGGCCTTGGAGGCGGGACAGGCCCTCATTCCCAGCTCCAGGCACAGGCAGCTCAGCCCCGCCCAGGGCCAGCCCCTCAGAGGAATGTCAAGGTCACTGTGAGGAAGAAACATTCACAGCTTTTTCCCTGGCCACAACTGCGCACGACTAGTTGAAGCTTATTATGTTTAAATATTCGAAAATGCTTCTCTAAATACGGCGGCTTGTTTGCTTTTGCTGATAGTAACAGTCTACCCACAGAGCCCTTTCAAACCTCAGCGGTGTTTGGGAAAGTGGACAAGGGACTCATTCAGTGACGTGCAAGTTTGACCGGAGCCAGGAATGAAGCCTGGATTTCATGAAATGAGGAGTAGCCTCAGACCACACACAGAGATGGTTCTGAACCGGCGGTGCCTGCCCTCCCCCCTGCCCCCATCTCTCACACACACACACACACACACACACACACACACACACACACACGCACTCCCCTCTCCTCGCCCTGACAGAGGGCCCCAACTGACAGCAGGAAAGCTCATTGGCATCCACAGCCGAATGTGAAGGGGTGTCCCAGGCTTAGGCGGCCCTTTGTTAGCAACAAGCTGATGAAAAAAATGCATTACTACAGTGTGTGCACCCCATCCTAAAGAGAGCTCACACAAAGCCAGCGCCACCTAAACACAGCTGTTAGAGAAGAAAACGGAGCCGAATGGAATTGTTGAAATCAATTTTGTGTGGGGAGGCAAGAAACACACAACTTTTCCCCCCGAATGAGGTCCATTTTGTGAAAACTTGCCCTGAGTTCCGCGAGTCCAGGGGATGCCCCTTCCCCCCGGCCCCACTTCCTGAAATGTGGGCCCCCCTAAATGAGATTATGAGGGCTCTAGGAGTATGCTTCTTGCAGGAGACATCGGGGCAAAATTATTTTTGTTTCCCTGTCACTGACTGCAAACTTCATGCAGGGTAAACTGAACCTGACTAGCGCCCTGTTTGAAGTTTAGAAGATTTAGGCTTTCTTTTTTTCCCTTTTGAACTTTTATGTAGACATAGGTTCCAATGCATCCAAGGAGCACGAGGCAGTTACACTCAAGAAGCACTTATGGCGCTTCGGTAAACTGGGTGGGTTAGAGGCGAGCTGGGCAGGGTGAGGGAGGGCAGCCCCAGGCCCCAGCCCCAGCCCCCAGCCCCCACCCCGAGTCCTGGTCCCAGGCAGACATCACTGCCACATCTAGCTTGGCAAAAACTGCCACGCTTTTTCACGGTTTTTGTTTTTCCTTCACCATCCACTGCCCACCCCCGCCCCTCCGCGCACCGTGGAGTGGCTGTCCAGGGGGCGGTGTGGGATGCAGATTGCCGGCACCTCCTAAGGTTGTCCCCGCTTGCCTCTCACACTAGGGTGCTTCAATGAGAGTGACCTGGAGGGAAGACTTGTGGTGTGCCTTCTTTCTTCTTACACTCACACTTTTTGAAAGGAGAAAATGATTTTGCCAAGAATAGGTACAAAGTTGGAAGCCCAGGGGTTCTGGTTTGGTTTGGAACGGGGACCACACAGTTCCAGGATGTCTTAATGGGGTACACAAATTCTTAACCTCAAGCAGTGCAGACGGTCAGGAGAATGAGTTCTCTCTTCCGAGCTTTCTTGGGGTTTTCCTGAAGCTTCCTCTTAGCCTGTGACCATGCTGGTGAAATTATTGACCTCGGCTTCCCTAGCCCAGAGCACAAACCACAGAGATGGAACAAGGGCCAAAGGTTCCTGGCTGAGTGGTCACTTCACATCCAGGAAGGTTTCCTCCCTGCATCCTGGGTTGTTAGAGCCAGCTCCTGCTTCAGGTGATGGTGTCACCTCCCACAGTAAACTCACTCATACTTTAACTCAAGAGCTGCACTTTAATCCTTCTGCTCTGCACCACTGGGAATTCACGTCCTTGTTCCCTTGCTAAATAGACACCCAACCTTCTGCTCCCCCGGCATCTCTGCTCCTGCACCTCCACCCCTCCCACTCCTGCTGCTGTTGCCTCCGGAACACCAGGTGAACAGAGGGCTGGGCCTATAGCATCCACGCGTCCTCCTGGAGAGCCAGCCTCTCACCTGTGGCCCAGGGTGTCACAGCCAGGTCAACCCTCCTCCACAGGCCTCCCAGGAGGGACAGAAAAATACAGCTTCCCCAAGCAGTAAAATAGAGATCATGAGTCTGATCTTGCAGGACAATGTGAAAAAAGTAAGATCCTCCCTTTTTTAAAGTCCACCAATATTTATCAAATATCTATTACAGGGGCTTCCCTGGTGGTGCAGTGATTGAGAATCTGCCTGACAATGCAGGGGACATGGGTTCGAGCCCTGGTCTGGGAAGATCCCACATGCCGCGGAGCAACTAGGCCCATGAGCCACAGCTACTGAGCCTGCGCGTCTGGAGCCTGTGCTCCGCAACAAGAGAGGCCACGATAGTGAGAGGCCCGCGCACCGCGATGAAGAGTGGCCCCACTCGCCGCAACTAGAGAAAGCTCTCGCACAGAAACGAAGACCCAACACAGCCAAAAATAAATAAATAATTAATTAATTAATTAATTAAAAAAAATATCTATTACATTCCAGGTACAGAAACATTGCCAGTTCCCAGTTATTTGGTAAATATTCTGGAACACATTAGCAGAGCAAGGAAACATTTTTGAACATTATAACTAGGTGTGGCAGAGACTGTAGTGCTCGCCAATCAATACCTGATCCCTGTGATCCTCTCTTCCTGCTGCGCACACCCCTGGAATACAGTCTCAGCCTCCCTTGCTGTCAGGTGGAGCCATGTGACTGGGTCCCAGCCAATGAGATGTGAGCATGTGATGTGTGCCACATCCAGGCCCAGCCCATAAGAACTTCCCACACTTTACAAAAATGAACTCAAAAGTGGATCACAGACTTAAACATAAAACATAAAATTATAAAACCTTTAGAAAAAAACATAGAAGAAAATCTTTGGAATCCAGAGCTAGGCAAAGAGTTCTTAGGCTTGACATAAAATCACAAACCATAAAAGGAAAAAAATCCTTTAGACTTCCTAAATTAGACTTCATCAAAATGAAAGCCTTTGTTCAGAGAAAGACTCTGTTAAGAAGATGAGAAGACAAACTACATACTGGGAGAAAATATTCGTAAACCATATATCCATATATCTAGAATACATACAAACCTCTCAAAACTCAGTAGTCAAAAAGCAAACAATCCAACTAGAAAATGGACAAAAAAACATGAAGAGAGACATTTCACTGGAAAGGATATACAGAATCAAATAAGCACATGAAAGATGCTCAGCATCATTAACCATTAGGGAAATGCAAATTAAAATGACAATGAGATAACCATACCAGAAAACAATTTGGTAGTTTCTTAAAAAAACAGAAACAAAAACAAAAAAACTAAACATGCAAATATCTTCTACCCCAGCGATTCCACCCGTGAGCATTTATCCCAGAGAAATGAAGACTTATGTACTTATGTTCACATAAAAACCTCTATACAAATGTTTACAGCAGCTTTATTCATAGTAGCCAAAAATTGGAAACAGCCCAGATCTCCTTCAGTGGGTGAATGGTTAACAAATTGTGGCACATCATACCATGGCACACTGTTCAGCAATAAAAAAGAACAAACTATTGCTACATGTAACAACCTGGAAGAATCTCCACAGGAATTATGCTGAGTGAAAAAAATCCAGTCTCAAAAAGTTACATACTGGGGCTTCCCTGGTGGCGCAGTGATTAAGAATCCACCTGCCAATGCAGGGGACACAGATTCGATCCCTGGTCCGGGAAGATCCCACATGCCGTGGAGCAACTAAGCCCATGCGCCACAACTATTGAGCCCGTGTGCCACAACTACTGAAACCCACGTGCCTAGAGTCCACAATCACAACAAGAGAAGCCACCGCAATGAGAAGCCCACACACCACAACGAAGAGCAGCCCCCACTCGCAGCAACTAGAGAAAGCCCTCACACAGTAACAAAGACCCAACGCAGCCATAACTAACTAACTAACTAACTAACTAAATTTTTAAAAAGGTTACGTACTATATGATTTCACATATACAATATGATTGAAACGACAAATTATAGAACTGGAGAACAGATTAGCTTGCCAGGGATTAAGGAGGAGATGGAGGTGGGAGGGAAGCAGGTGTGGTTGTAAAAGGGCAACATGAGGGATCCTTGTGTGATGGTACTCTTCTCTATCTTGACAGTATTGATGTCAGCACTGGCTGTGATCTTGAACTAGAGTTTTATAAGATGTTACCATTGGGAAAAACTGGGTGAAGGGTCCATGGGTTCTTTCTGTATTATTTCTTACAACTTCATGTAAATCTACGATTGTCTCAAAACAACAAGTTTAATTACTGGACCCCCCAAATACCCCTAAGACACATGATCCAGTGATCTTCCATCACTGAGAAAGATTAACAGAGGAAGGCAAACCCCAAAGTGCCCCTGAATGGCCGTGTGCTGCAAAGTCACTCCCTCAACCTCCCATACTGGGCTGAGATGTAATCAAGAAAAAACTTTTCTTGTGTTAAAGCACTGATGTCCGGGGATTGTTTGTTACTGCAGTCACTTCTACTTACCCTGACTAATGACACGTTGAGGATCTGGGACTTTAACCCAAATTCAGGTTCCACAGGGAACTGACAAGTTGTGCTGACTTTCCCATGATACTATTTTGGTCTCTACTGCTGAGAAATTACCCCATCTTTCTGCCTGTGTGCAAACCAGGGATTGACTCCCACTTCAGCACTTACTGGCGGTTGGAGTTTAAGTCACTGGACTTCTCTAAGCCGCATTCTCCTCTGCTGCAAGACTAGGGAGTAAAGAAGTGAGGTACATATACGTGTAATTACCTGTGCAGCTGAGATTGGGGGTTGTGTGTCCAGCAGCCTCCTCCTTGTTCTCTTTGTGATCTGACTCTTCTGGTCTCGCAGTAATTCTCTATCTTAGCTCTGGGGCGACCTTTTCTAAAAATGGACCTGATCATTTGCCTTGGTTAAAAAACAACAATAATGACAATGACAAAATGGTAGTGATGCTGTTATTAATAATGATAGCTGCCATTCATCAAGCACTTATTATATTCCTAGAGACACTCATAAGCGACCTCAGCCTTCACCCTAAGGTTTGTGCTGGCATTTCCAAGCCCAGCACCTTCTGAACTGCTCTTCCCCCAACCCTCCTGGGCAGGTCATGCTCCACTAGGCAGCAGTTCTTCCCCTCAGCCCTCCACAACTTGCTCTTGGGGCACTGTGTCCCTCATTTGAGGCTGTGACCTCGGAAACATGTAGGTGGGGCCTGGGCTTTACCCGCTCCCGAATGGCTTTACATGCCAGGCACTGGGCACAGTTCTCGTGTACATCGTCTTACCTGGTTATACGAAATGTCCTTCTGTAGAATGGGAAATTCTGACAGGCTCTTTCAAGGATGGGCTTCTAAAGCTAGGGGCCCCCCAGACCTCAGTCAGGCCACGATGAAGTTTCACTGGTTGTGCTAGTTTTCTATTGCTGTTGTAACAAATTACCACAAACTTAGTGGTTGAAAACAACATGAATGCATTATATCTTGCTGTTCTGTAGGTTCCGGGTCTCACTGGGCTAAAATCCAGGTGTCAGCTGGGCTGAGTGTTTTCCTGGAGGCTCTGCAGGAGAATACCTTCCCTAACCTTTCCAGCTTCAAGAGGCCGCCCTCCTGCCTCGGCCCATGGCCCCTCCTCTGTCATCACAGCCACCGCAGTGGGTGGAGGACTTTGCATATGGCATCACTCCAACTTCCTCTTCTGCCTCCTTCGTCCATTTAAGATTACACTGGACTTGTGATTGCATTGGGCCCACCTGGATAATCCAAGATAATCTCCCCATTTTAAGGTCTGTTTGTGAGCAACCTTAATCCTGTCTGCTACCTGAATTCCCTTTTGTCAGATAAGGTAACACATTTACTGGTTCCAGCCATCAGACCTACCACACTGGTCCACAGCAAAATGAGAAAAATAACAATGTAATGATTTTCCTATGAAGCTATTTTTAGAAAAAAATTTGTGATTCTGAACGTATGCCTTTGCAATTTGAGGGAGGGGATGTTAAATAGTATGAAATGTCCTTTTGAGAAAAAACGAAAAGTTGGCAAACTGACATTTTCCTGGTCCATGAAGTTCCAACCTGTGGGAAACAATGCTCTGGGCCAAATAGTACCATGGACATGCTTCCCCAGAGCATCATCTGCATGGCAGCCAGAGGCTGGCAACCTCAGGGTGCTACTGAGGGGACCAGGGGTCCTGAAGGACGCAGCCCAACTGAGAATCATGGAGATGTGAGGGTGTCAATGACAGGGGCTTATCATCCCATTCAGATCGGCTCCCTGATTAGTACTTGGGTTGGGCTGAGGAGTGGGGGCCCCAGGCTGTGAGCAACCACGGGATGGCTGCAGGAGGCAAGCTGATATAACATGTGTCACGATCCTTAGCTGACAGGTGTTTGTCTAAGGCTAACGTGGGTCCATGGATGCAATCAGAGGGCTGTGTGGTTTTTGAGAAGCCACTCAACCTCTCTCAGCCTGTTTCCTTGTCGTCAATTAAAAAAAGAGCATAATACCTTCCTTAAGGGCCTTATGAGGCTAAATGAGATCCTATACGAGAGGAATTTGTGTAGGCCACACACTTATACTATATAAGCAAATAAACAAATACCAGTTTTTAGCTTACCTGATAGAGAATACTCTTGATATTTTTGAGGGTTAAAAATAACTGTAATCTTTAACAAAATGTATTTCTTGGTTTTTGCCATTGTCATTTGTCTTTAGAGAAACAAGTTAAAGCAGACAACTTTAAAATAGCTTCTAAGTCAGCATTTCAGTTTCAAGATGTTGAGAGACAAATTCACTCAAGAGATGGGACAAAATCCAGCCATTAGCAAGCAGATGAATTTAGTTCAAATGTTGTGTGTTTATAATATTTTGAAAATGTTTAATGGTCTATTGTGCAGGTAAGGATTTACCTACTGGTGAGGGCTTTTAAAATATCAGCAAATGATTTGAAAGATTAAAAAGAAAGAAAGAAAAAGAAAAGGAGAGAAAAAGTTTGGTTTTGGTTGATTACCTTAAAAATCATATAAATGGCTTTTTAAACAGATAGTAAAATTAATATATAGATATTGATGGATATATAAAGAGATTATATAAAGGAGAAAATAATAGTCACTCTTATTCCCGTGACCCAGAACGCTGCTAACATTTTGTTGTATTCCCTTCTGTTGTTTCCTTTTTAACCAGCAAGAATAAAGTGATTTTCATACTGTACTGCTACCCCATAGAATCCTACCAGCATAGACAAATGACTTTAGCTCAACAACAGAAAACCTTGTGGGTTTTTCTAATTATTACAGAATCTATATTTACCCTCCAATGTTTCTAGATGTCCAGCAATATCTGCTTGGATTCCCCCTATATTTTCCATTTTTCCTCCCTCCTAGAAATTCCTTGAATCTTTCAGGACTCTCTACAGCACTGGTCTAAATGAACACAGCTTTTAGAACCACACTGGGGTTCATCCATGGCCACAGATGCTGAGGAACCCAAGGACAAGGAAGGCAGGGAGAGAAGGAGACACAAGTCCCGTTTCCCTTCTCCCTGTCCTTAGGCATTTATCTCATGACCACCGTGGTAGCATGGTGGCTGGGACTTGGCCCTTGTCCCACCTTCTTCTCACACTCCTGATCTGCTGGGGCCGGAGCACTAAACAACTTTACCAAACTCTCTTGTACCTGAATGTTTTCACATGAGTTCGAGTTAACCACTCAGATACATCTGAGACAGGCTTGGAAGATGGGAGTGAGGCAGGGTTGACGTCTGCGGTTTCTGCAGGCTTGTGGACATCAGGAGCCATGGGCGCCTTCCATTTAGCTGGGGTAGCTGGTAGCGAACAGGTGTGATTTCTGGAGCCTGCCTCTGTAGTGGCTGTTTCTTGATTACAGAAGAGGCAGCAGCCCTTTGGTGGCTCCATTCTGCAGAGTGGCTTTGAGAATCACCTCTGAAATCTCTCCCTAGAGGTGGTTTCAGAATCACCTCCCACTGATTTTACAAGCCATTTTGCTTAATTAAGCCCAACTCACTTACACTAGCTAGAGTGGATTCTATTCTCTGCAACTGAGCCCCCACTGATACAGCTATTCTACAGGATCGATCTATTTTGAGCATCTGCTATGAGTTCACATTGTACTAGGCAAGAAGGAGTCCATCAGAGAAGTACTAGAATGGCTCTCAATGTGCTGCACCAAAGTTACGTTAATCCTCTCCATTGCCTTAAGAGCAAAGTACTATTATCACTCCTATCATACAGAAGAGGAAATGGAGTCACAGGTGAATTAAATAACTTTCCTGAGAGATTTTGAAACCTGAACTCAAACAAGGGACCATAAATCTCTCTCTCCCATTATGTTTTTCCACATAGTCAGGCTCTTTTCCACCCCTCCCTTACACCATCCCCCAGCAGAATGATATTCCATAAGAAGCCTGTTTAGCTCTTAGAAACTGATTTCTTTATGTCCTGCATTTGAAGTCTGGAATATTAACCAAATAGTGCTACTGCAAAAGACATTCTCAGTCTGTTCCTAAAGAGGGCTGGAGTGTGCACTACATAGTTCTTGCTTTCTTTGTAGGGGAGATTAGCAGGGGGGGGATTGCTCTTCTTTTCACTCCTCCACAGAGATAATTTATCACTCTTTGAAGAATTGTATGTTTCTGTGGTTTCTTGGTTTGGAACTGCAACAGACACTGAGACTTCTGCAAAATTTCAATTATTTTCTGCGTGGAATGCAACTGAATGCACTGATGTCTTCCAGAGAGTAGGTCAACAAGAATAATTTTCTAATAATTAGTCCTATGAATAACACAATTCTCGGAGCCCCCTTTCACTCAAGCCTTTCCATTGATGGTTTCAGTAGCTCCAGGTCAGGATTTCACTTTACACATCTAAGGCTCCCGGCCTCCCCACCCCTGTCCTGCTCCATCCAGCACAAAAAGAGGCAATGCAAACTTGACAGAAAGGAAAATGCCAATACCACACATAAGAATCAGGCCTGGGTGTAGCACTCATCTGCCAAGTAAGAAATCTTTCCCCTGAGTGAGTCCTCCACAAACAAGGTCAGTCCCAAAAGCCCACACTACCTTAGCCAGGGAGGGGCCGATGGCGCCATTAAAAACTCTTGCCAGCGGTTACCTCAGACAATGTAAATACAAAACTGGTGCTTGTGTTTATTTAAAGTTATTGGCATCGGGCTCATTCCTGGTAGACAAGGATAATCTTGTTTACAGCAGCATCAGATGACGGACAAGACTCTGTATAACATAAATCAAATGATGCAGGGGGGGCATAGTTTAAACATCCCCCCCCCCACCCCGCATAACAACTAGGGGCATAAACAACTTCCCTCAAGCAAAACAAATCCTGCCAAGACTCAAGCTGGAATTCATTTATTATACAGCTTCAAGTTGACTTGTTTCAACATTAAACAACTGCAAAAGCAGAGGGATAAGAACTGATGTCCAAGACCATTACAAGCCTGTCATTTTACTCCTAACATTTTTTGCAAAATGTATTTTTGGCTCTGTTGTGTGTTTGTTTGGCAATATTCGCTTTCCTGCAAATGCTGCCACTCGTGTCACTTCACAGGGAAGGTGTGGCTGTGGACTACGCATGCGTATAGACAGCAGAAAGGGTCAAGGGGGCCACCTGAAGAGTTGCCATTGTCCTTTCAAAGGCATTTGGCCTGGCGGATAAACCTGGACCTGGGAACCTTAGTGAATTTAATGATATAGAGACAGATATTAGGATTTCAGGGCAAATGTACAGAGCTCAAGTAAGGGTCTTGGCAATAAGCTCTGCCTCCTTCTGGGGTTCAGACTTGCTGGAACTGATGGCAAGGTCTTGCTGAGATTTACTCACATGAGGAACTATAGGGCCTCCTGGGAAAGACTCATGTCAGTGAAGATGGAATCTAGCAGACAAGCCAGTCCAGAGAAAAGAGTGGCCTTAGGCCTACCTGGTGACTCAGTAGCACAGACTCTCAGCAGGAGGTAGTGCCTGGGGAACACAGCAACCCCCAGAATAAAGGGGGTGTGGCCAGGAGAAGGAAGAACAGCAGTGGTGGTGGCTCACGGTGTGGGAGGGGCACCCGAGGATAAAGAAACACTGCGTATGGGAGGAGGAAACAGGACGTGAGGAGGAACAGGATCCTGCCTCTGACGGGGAGAACAGTAAATGAAAGAAGAGTCCCCTCATCCCAGCACAGCACACGTGACACAGGAATAGGAGGCAGACCAGCTGGGAGGGGCTGGCAGGACTTTGTTTCTCTGAAGCCCGATTCCCATTCTGGGTTTTTCTCCCTTTGCTGTCTGTTTCTCCCCTAGGTTAGGACATGTCTTCATCTCAGCGTCCCTGGCATCCTGCAGATGGTGGGATTCGACACTGGGGATGACTCCATGCCCATCTGTGGCCTGCTCTCTCCCGGCCACACCATCTTCCTTGCAGCCCTCTTGGGGTGGGGGCATCCTGAGTGCCATCCTTGGCTCTGCACAGGCTGTTATGGCTCTACTCTTTGGAAAAACCTCCCTGAAGCCTCAAGCTACCCAGAGATGCCACCTTTACCCCCTGTCACCTATCGGCCTGACACTCCCCCATGCATGTTAAGACCTTTGGCATCTGAAGGTAGGTCTTTCTCTCCACCTTAAGTCCTGCCTCTGTCCTGACTGCCTTTTCTGTCCATGAACCTTAACTCCACTGTCCTCAACTTTCCTTAACCTTCACCCTGTCCGCCTGAACATGTGCTCCTCAAACAAGAAATCCCACTACCTGACTCCCCTACACCTCACCCCCTCACCCCTACTCCTATACATATGCTCTTTGATTCCTCCAGGCCTGTGCTTTCTCCATCACCTTCTCACCTGAGAGGCGCTTCCCGGCCCTACTTCATTCTATTCTCATGCCACTAATGACCCTATTTTCCTGCCCCTTGACCTCTACCAGGGCCCACCTGCCAAACCCTGACCCTGGATCAGTCTCACTGTCTGCCTTCTCTGCTCTCACACTTGGGCAATATGTTGGTTATCAATTGTTACTAACAAATCACTCCAAAGCTTAATAGCTTAAAATAGCAAACACTTAGTTTTCTTTATTTAGTCTCTGTGGGCTGAGCTGGGTGGCTGTGGTTCAGGGTCTCTCGGGAGGTTGCAGTGAAGATGTTGGCCAGGGTTGCAGTCATCTGAAGGCTTGACTAGGGCTTTAGGGTCTGCTTCCAAGGGCTCCCTGTGTGGCTATTGACAGGAGGCCTCAGCTCCCGCCACAAGGACCTCTCCATAGGGTTGCTTGAGCATCCTCAGGACATGACAGCTGGCTTCCCCCAGAACAAGTGATCCAAGAAGGATAAAGAGCAAAGGAGAAGCCACAAATCTTCTGTGACCTAGAATTGGAAGTCACACACTGTCACTGGCACTTCTGCTACATTCTATTCCTTAGAAGCAAGTTGCTAAGTCCAGCCCACACTCAAAGTTAGGGGAATTAGACTCAACCTTTTGAAGGGAGGAGTGTTGGGAGCATGTGGACATTTTTAAAAAGCACCACAACTCACTTCATTCCTTTCCTCTCATGACAGCAATCACTCCACTTTCCTGCCTCCTTGACTACAGTCAGAGCAACTTGTGAAACCTTGACTGGGATCAATCTTGTCATCCACCTTCTCTTCTGTGCATGGGCAACTGAGCCCTGATGAAGACAAATCTCACAAATGGGCGATGGGGTTCATGCTGACGCATTTTCTCCAACCTCACTGGGCTCTTCCTGCTTCTGGTGCATCTTCTCTGCCGCCCTAGGTGACTCTCACTGCTGTTTCTTGGTGGCACATCCAAAGTCCGCCTCCCTCCTCCGGACCCTCACACCACATGCTCTCAGCAGGCAGTTGCCTCCCGCTTCATTGATGGCATCAGCTTCCTCCCTCTTTCACAAATGAACCTGTACCATAAACTGCCTTCCCTCCCTTCTTAGGGGAAAAGGGGCTTTTCTCCTTTATTCAAGCTTGACCATGCCTGATCCAATGCCCTATTCCTCCAGCAATCAGCACAGATTCCTCTCAATCCTTCACCTTTCTACTGGGTTCCCCTGCCCCTCTCACCCCCAAACTAAGAACAAACTCATGTTTGTTCCAACCTTTTTTTTTTAAAGGTGAGACAAAATAACAATCCACCCTTGGCCCAGTCTCCCCCCTACCACACAAGACACCCATAGTTGGACGGTCTTGTGTCTCCTCTACTTCACAGTTGAGCTTCTAGAAAGGGTGGTCTGCACTCTTGGTCTCTTCTTCCACCCTTCCCACCACCACCCACCTCTCAACCCTTGGCAACCTAGCTTTCCCCTCCCTGGCTTCCATGATGCCCTGGGGGCCACCACACAGCCAGCTCCACAGATTATCCTGTCTTGTGTGGCCTCCACGTAGCCCTGGACTCCCTGTTGAAACGTCGTTCCCTCTGACACTCTCTCCTCATTCCTGTCTGTCTCCTCATTCTCCTCTGGCTCCTTTCTTTCTTCCTAGAATGTTCTTGGTCTCTCTGAGGTATCTCACCAAACTCATGTCACCTTCGCCCTGGCCTTCCGCAGCTGCACTTCTAGCCCCGTCCTTGTTAAGGAATTCACAACTTACTGCCCAGCGGTCCATGGCCCTGCTCCACCTGGATGTCACATGCAAACCTTGACCTTGACACGTCCAAAGCTAGACTGATCGCATTTCCTCCCAAACTTGGCATCCCTGTCCACCTGGTCACTCAAACCAGAACCTGGGAGCCTTCCGTCTTACCCCCCATATGACCAATCAATT
The DNA here is from genome assembly GCF_028021215.1 of Eschrichtius robustus. Classification (NCBI taxonomy): domain Eukaryota; kingdom Metazoa; phylum Chordata; class Mammalia; order Artiodactyla; family Eschrichtiidae; genus Eschrichtius; species Eschrichtius robustus. Next base: position 88,006,488 of record NC_090833.1, on the reverse strand, counting down.
AAGTAATCTTGGGAAACAAACAAAACAATAATAATTACAAAAGTGGCTGAGGCCATAGTGCCGGGGTTCACAGCTGCCTCGGCCACCTCCTGACCTGCTGGCATGGGGCAAGGCCCGTCACCTCTGTGCCTCTGCTTTCTCCTCAGTAAACTGGGCATAATAACAGTATCTACTTCATAGGGATGTTGTGCTGGTTTCGTGATGAATGCACATAGTGCCAGAGAGTAAGAGCTCAGTAAAATCTTGCTCTGACCATCACTGCTCTTCACCCCCAGGGATAGACATGGCCTAGGAGTGCTACTCAAGGTCTGGTCCACAGACTGGGGCCAGTTTGGGAAATACTTGTCATTGGCTTGCAACGAGATAAGTTCAGAAGTTGAGAGTAAGCGTGTTAAACTGTTTTAAACTGTTTTAACCCTGAAGTGTTCTAAACTGTTATAGGGTCTGATGGATAATTTTATACAGGTTGAATCTAATGATGAGAAATTGGGGCTTCATCTCACACCCACTGGGGCCACTATCAAAAGACCAGAAGATAACAAGTGCTGGTGAGGATGTGGAGACATTGGAACACTGTGCACTGTTGGTGCAGATGTAAAATGGTGTAGCCACTGTGGAAAAGAGTATTGCAGTTAGTAAAAATTTTTTTAAAAATTACCATACAATTGGCAATTCTACTTCTGGGTATATCCCCCAAAGAATTGAAAGGAGGGATTGAACAGATATTTGTACACCCATATTCATAGTATCATTATTCATTAGCCAAAAGATAGGTGAAACCCCAGTGTCCATTGTAGGATTAAAGGATAAACAAAATGTAGAATATTATTCAGACTTAAAAAGGAAGGAAATTCTGCCACATGCTACAACATGGATGAAATCTGAGGGAATTATGCTGGGTGAAACAAGCCAGACACAAAAGGACAAGTACTGTATCATTCCACTTGAATGAGGTACCCATAGTAGTCAAATTCAGAGACAGAAAGTAGAAGGGTGGTTGCCATGGGCTGGGACAAGAGAGAATAGAAAGTTGTTTAATGGGTAGTTTCAGTTTTGCAAGATGGAAAAGTTCTGGAGATTGGTTGCATAACAGTGTGACTGTACTTAATACTGCTGAACTATATATGATGAAAAATGGTTAGGATGGTAAATTTTATGTTGTGTATATTTGATCCCAATTTAAAAACTGTTTTGATAAAAAACTAGGGCTTATATTTTGTATGTTCTTTTAAAATTTTACTTTCTCTGGTAATATGTTTTATAAAAGTATCTGTCCAAGAAGGATTGGAAACAAAACAAACGGGTCTTCCAGTGCATACTACAGATGCTTCCAGAAGTTCTGCCCTGGGTCATGCTCTCCACCCTTCCTTACTGGTTTGCCTGCCTGCACTCTCACCCCTCTCCAATCCATTTCTCACCCTGTGGCCACAGTGATCTTTCTAAAGGGCAAGTCTAACATTGTGTCTGTCTTGGGCAAAGTTGTTCAGTCGTTTTTTGCTTGCTTTGAGAAAAACCTCCAACCCCTCAGCTGGGCACTCCTCTGGGCTCCAGTCTGTGCCCTTGCCCAGCCTCACGGCTCCTCACCCATGGATGGATCTGCCAATCTTCTGAGCATCCCAGGGGGCTCTGCATCTCCTGGTGGGGGCACTGGCTGCCCTTTTGCTTGTAATGCCTTTGCCTCTGTGTCCCATCCACCTAATTCTGGCTTGCCTGTCAAAGGCCATCTTTTCCCAGAAGCCTCCTCTGAAAGTCTAGGAAACCACTAGGAGTATGATTAACCATGTGAAAATGAGCTTCCTTGGCATGGACACGAATTTAAGAAGCTGTAAAGTAAGAGGTCAGGCACTTTGATGTGGTATAGGAGGGAAGCTTTAGGCAAGCCACTACTTGACACTCCCCAAATGATGCCTGGAAGGTCCTCCGCCACTTGCCATGTGTTTTTGTGTCTCTCACTGTTTCCTCCTCCAGAATCTTTAGCAAATCAGGGGTTCTTCAAAGCCAGCGGGCTACAGGCATGTGGCTGGTGTCAGACAACAGGGCCCTGAGGGTGTGAACCTCTGAGGACTCCCAGCCGGGCCCCGCCCTGTCCCCACCCTGCGCCGCATGGAGAGGGCAGGCAGTGCAGGGTCCCCTGGGCCTGTCAGGCCCCTGAAGGTTGCTGTCTTTCCTTTCAACTTGGGAGAAGAGAGAGAGGCTTCAGGACAGGTTTCGGATGTGCTTCCCAGCGAGTGGGGAGTGGCCCGGGCAGAGCTGGCTGCCACAACTCAGCAGCTGGGCTGCGCAGACAGCTGGCCCTTCCATGTTTGCTTCCCGCCCGAGGTCCTGCAGTGGCCTTGACCTCCCTGCTCCATCCTGCATGGGGGTTGGGGCTTCCTGCCAGCGCTGGTCCGCACCCTGCTTGGGGTGCCTAGATTCAAACCATGTGCCCAAACCCCCAAATACATTTTTGTAATCTGTCCAAATGATAACTGCTGACAGAAAGGGGCATCTCTTTTATTTTGTGATGTCTACAAGAAGGGGCAGTGTCGTCCCAAGGCCAGCATTCCTTCCCGGATACCTAGTTCCCAGCCTCTTCCTGTGTGGGGCAATTCTTCAAATAGCAAAAAAAAAAAGAGAAAAATAAAAATTATTATATGAAGACCCAAAGTAGAAATTAGGAATTATCTATGGTTTCCTGTAATCCTCTCAGGTATAATGTGTCAGATTCAAACTGGAAACTATGTCTGGGATGAAATCCTACTTGAAACAGTTTTTTGTGGTTCACAGTAATGACTAGGGACTGGCAGGTTTACACAAACAAAATGAATATTATAATTTTGTGGGTAAGCAAATAAATTACTTTTATAGGATTTAGGCACTTTCCATGGAAGCTTTATCTAAAAAGGCACTTATGCATAAAGGTTGCTAAATAGCCAACTTGTGACCCTTGAGGGCTGGTTCTTTGATTAAACAGGAAGTGGGGGCCGTGCCTCTGCAGGCTTTTTGATTAAATAGGGAAATACAGAATGCTTGATAAGTAGAAAGATTCTTGCTTGATTTGTAAGCCAGCTGGGAGCCTTGAGACTTTGGGATTTGACCTACATACAAGGGAATTGCCCTTTTCACAGGCCATCAAGTACCTGATGGAGTCTGTGGAGGACAATGACATTTTAGAGGTGGTCAGCATTGTATCTTGGCCACAGAGAAGCTCTCTCTGGCCCTGCCAGCCCCAGGCTCTCCATGAGATCTCTGCTGTTTTTAAATTGCTGCAAGGTATAATGGGGTTCTTTCGAGTTTTCATAGCTCCGAAGCATGACATTACTGACATATAAAAAGGCTCCGGAAGGATGACTATCAAAGCTGAAAGGCTGTGTTTGTATGAGTACCCAAACAAACCCGCCAGGGAGATATATGGTGGGAGACAAACTTGGAATCTGAGGCAAAGATAAACAAGCCAGTTTCAGCGCCAGAGCCAAATCACCGCCGGGGCTCCTAGGAAATGTTCTCTGAGGAGCTGGCACTGGCACAAACCCTCTGGGGAGAGAGAGGCTATGGAAACAGAGCCTGAGCGAGATGCTACGTGCAGGTTCCACTTAGCAGGCCTCGCTCGGCCCAGTTCCCGTTGCCCCAAGTGAAATGGATCTGCCCTTTCCTGGAGGCTCCAGTGGGAGACATGCTCAGATCTGGGGTCCCTGGCTCTTCCTTGGTGAAGGGAGGTATGTGTAGCGCTGGCCTTGGGGCCCAGGGTATGTGTGGAAGGTTCCCAGTGCGAAATACCCAGGCCCAGCCTGGGAGCTTTGAGGAAGGGGAATGTGGAAGCTGCCAGCCCCTCTCTGCCCCCAGGCATACGCATCCCTTAGCTGCAGGCCCCTGGACAGACCTGCATCATGTCAATGACCCGTATTGTGCCACTGATGAGTTGAGGGCCCTGAGATTTCATTTTTCTACCCTTATTTGATTCAAATGTTGTCCAAAGTAAGTTGGATCTTAAAAAAAAATGGTGGAAATATTGTTTGCTCTTAATGTGGATGGTGGATGGCCAGCCTGCCCTTCCTGTGGTGGGCCTGGGGCAGGGGGCAGGTGGGAGGGCAGTCAGGTCTGCAGTGGCCAGGGAAGGCTTTTGTCAGTGCGGAGCTGAACCAGGCAATGGGTGCCCAGGGATGGAGAGCAAAGAGGGCTCAGGGCTCTACACACTTCCTTTCTATTTGCAAACAGTTATGTAAACACATATGCAAGCTGGTTGCTGCCCTGAGGTTTTAGGCAGGTAGCCCAACCATCCCCTGGGTCCTGGTGCTTGGGCACCTCAGCTTTATAGCATTTGGAAGGCAACTTGATTGGAGCAGGCTGTGGACTTTGCTGATGCGGGTAAATTATTTTTTGTTGGATTCAAGCCCTCCTTTGCTTGTTGAGAAAGGGAGAAAATTTGTTCTGGATGAGTACTGGCAGCAGATACGTCATTCTGGTTATTTTGGATGACTCCAGGCACCCATCACAGATCTCTGGGTGCCCTTGGTATACAATCATCTATTCAGGCCCTGGGTCAAGTGTCACCTCCTTAAGGGGAGAACTTCTCTGACCAGTCTTCCTAGAAAACAAACAAACAAAAACCAAACAACATAAAATGACCCATCCTGGCCTATTTCATTCATACCACCTTAACTCTATCTGGAAATATTTATTTCTTTGCTTGTTGGTTATCTCTGTCTCATTAGACATGAGCTCCATGAGAGCACAAACCTTGTTTGTATGGTCACTGCTCTATCCTTGGCATCTAAAACTATGCCTGAAATGTAGCAGGTGCTTAAAAAAAATTGTGGAATGAACGAATGTACTTTGAAATGTACACAGGATTTGTTTTTATCAGGTTGGTAAGACACGTGGAAATGACTGTCATTAAAGAAGAAGTCTATACTCACAGATCCCTAGAAACTGGAGGCATATCAGGGCCATGTGGGGAAGCACCAGGGTCCATCAGGAGGCAGAGAGAGAGGGTAAAGCATGGGCTTTAGGAGTGTATTGCCTCTAGGAGTGTAAAAAGCATATTGCCTCTAGGAGTGTAAAATCCAGATAGAGGAGGTGGTTTGGAGTGTGGGCTCTGGATGGGTTAGTTTGCATATGAAAGATATGCAGGTAAGTTGTTTGCTGCCTGGAGGAATTAGCTAATCCTGGGAGGTGCAGTCCCTCACTGGGTCCCCAAAGTCCTGAGATGTCAAAGTATCATAAAATATAGACAACATAAAACATGATTAATACAGAATGACTCTTTGACATGCATAGAAATGTAAAAGTTATGGGTACAGATGTTTAGACAAATGTGATAACCAAACACAGAGTGAGCTAAGACAACTGGGGCTATCATATTGGAGCTATCATTTATATTGGTCCTGAAATCAACATGTTCCCTCTGGGTGGTTTTGCCAATGGAATTGTCAGTGGGGAATGACCTTTTCTGACACCACCCCTCCAAAATTTTTTACTGAAGTATAACATACATACAGAAGAATGCATCCATCATAAGGTACAGCTCATGAATGTTCACAAAGTGAGCACACCCAGGAAACCAGCCCTCTTGCACCCTGTTCATTTCCAATGGCAACCACCATCCTGACGTCTAATAGCATTGGTTACTTTTGCCTGTTTTTTACCATCATAAAAAAGGATTCATATTATGCCTCACTTTTTTGTCTAATTATATTTGTGAAATTCATGCATATTATTGCCCATGTGGAAGACAGTCCATTCTCATTGCTGTACGGTATCCCATTGTAGGGATACACCACAATTTATTTATCCATTCAAATGTAAGGGGTGTTCGGGAAACTTCCAGTTTGGGACTCTGGGCCCTCCACTGACTTTTTGCCCACTGGTGTGTCAGGCAGCATTTCAGTTTTGACCAACGGAACTTACACTGGACAACCTGGTTCAACAAGGTGGGTTTATTGGAACCATTCTAAGGAGCTCACAGAATAGAAGGAAGAGAGGGAACAGCCAGGCTTTGAAAAGGATGTGAGTCAGGTCTCCCCCTACTAGGGGGGGGAATCTTGGTAGGGAGAACTTGTGGATGGCCTCTTTAGGTGGAATAGTTAGTTGTCCCACCTGCATAGAGCAAAGTTTTCTACCTGTTGTGTGAACACTAGTGGCCCACAGGAATTTTATAGTGTGGCATGGAAAAAAAAAAAAAGGCCCTATGGCTGAGGCAGTTGAAAAAAGTGGTGAAAAAGGTTATGCTTCTCAGGACCTTTAATATAACAGAGTATATTTTAACTTTCCAGGAGAGCAATATTTCTCAAACTTGACTTTTTTCATGGAGCATCAACTTCTATCTTAAGGGATACTAGTGTTTCAAGTAAGACAGCTTTGGGATATGTTTATGCAGAGCAGAGTGTGAATGAATGGGGTAGCAGAAAATACACTTCGGGCTGAATTTTTAATGCAAAGAGGGATTTGGGATGTCTTTTCTAGAAAATAGAGAACTTTGAAAAGTGTTACAATAACAACATTATTTTGTGTGTTTTACAGTTTACAGAGTATCTTCAAGTACATTACCCCAGTCAACTCTGAGGGTGGGAGTTATTAGTCCAGATTACAGAATTGATTACTGATGCAATGTGCTCTGAGAAAGCTGAGGGTTGGAGGGACAGAGGAGGACTGAGGCTCATGTGCAAAACTGAATCAAGCTGTCAGAGGACTCTCTGATAGTTGCCAGTTTGAGACTGGGTTCTAGATCAGGATTGTAATTTAAGTCATGGGTGTGGGTGAGATCACCTGGGAGAATGTGGAACAGAAGACCTAAGAGTAAGGCTTGGACAATACCCATGTATAAAGGTCACGTGGATGAAGATGAACCTGCAAAGAATTCTCAGAAAGAACCTCCAGTGACATCTCAGGTAAACCAGGAAAATACTGAGATACAGAAGCCAAGGCAAGATCGAGTCTCAGAAGAAGGGACGGATCAAAAATCTTGATGTTCAGAGAAGTCAGGTGAGATCAAGGCTGGAGGACGACCCTGGGTTTATTGCCACAGTGGCCATGGTCACATGTCAGTACACCACTCAGATCCCCCTGCCAGGGAGGACCTGGCCCAAGGAGTGCAGTTTCTGACACCCTCTAGCTGTGGTGCCCTCAGGATCTGCCTCAGCATTTGAACAAGGCCTGTTCCTCCAGGGCAGCCCTCAACCAGTGGCTGACCAGAGTGGTAGTGCTAGGGCTCAGACTCCCCGAAGCCCAGTGTCCTTCCTACCCTCTCCCCTTCCTGCCCTCTCTTCCTTTACAGGTGTCAGATCTACATCAAAGCGTGGTAGGGGGCTCTCCCTGCCTGCTCCTTCTTCCTGCTTTATCTTTCACAGGTGTTAGCCCCAATGAAACACCTCTAACTCTATCTCGGAGTCTGCTTCTAGAAGTACCTGAATTGACACAGTGGCCATTGGTGACTTCAGTGAGAGATGTTTAGATAGAATTATGAGGCTGGAAGCCAGACTAGGGTGAATTAATATTGAGTAGAAATTGATAAAATGGAACCAGAGTGTATAAATAATTTTAGGAGGCTTGGATGGCCCAAATGCTTTAGGCCATTCAAGGACAGAAACTTTTTGTAAGTATCCTGTAGTCCTCAGAAGAGGTGAGAACCATAAAAAAGAAAATCAAAGTAATAATGATGAATCATTTTCTCTTTTGTAGGTACATCTTTCTCAAAGCTGTATTTTTTTTTTTGATGTCTTTGCATAAAGGACCACCCAAAGAAAAGCAAGTTGATTAACATTGCCTCCTCTTTTCCATTTATTGGAAAGTCTTCAACTCCTCACTTTCTTTACCACCCTTACCAGATGATACAAAAACTGTTCAAAAGCCCTTTAGGATATGAAAGAATTAATAAGGTGCTGAAATCAGCACTTTTCAGAAAAAGATAAACTTAGGGGTTTTTTTTCCCCCCAACAGAAGCTACCAAAAGGAAATTCTGGGATGCACTTCAGATAGATGGAAAAAGGGATGGACGGTCAAAGAAGCAATAAGGATTGATGAACAAAGAAAATAAAAATATGGGCATAAAAGGAAACAGAATTACCTGTATCAAACCTAAATAACAATAATGTTCTGTGGGGTTTTTAAAGAGATAAAACATAATAAAAAGAGCACACAATTTGGGAAGGGAGACTCAGAGTTAAAATGTTCTAAGGTCCTTGGATTTAAGGAGGAGGATAAAAATATTGATTACCCACAGATTTGGTCTGTTTAGTACGCATGCTAAAATGTTTAGGGAAACAAAATAAGGAAAGTAGCGTGTTCAGCTTTTACCCAAGGAGAGATAAAAACCGAAATGATAAAAATACTCCACTGTTTCCAAGGCTCAGGCAGATCTCTTGCCTGGAGTGTACACTTGATATATGGACTCCTGGGCCTGAGGGGTGGCCAAAGGGTATGTATTCGGTGGAACTAGAAGTTATATGCACAGAGCTGGGATGTCCACACAGTTACATGTGAGGCCCCTCTCAGTGACTAATGGAGCCATGGGCAGGGAGAGAAGGAGGGTAAGCTGTGGGCTGGAGCCTCCACATGCAATGCTACCCAGGCCCCACAAGTGTTAGGAAAGAAAGGAAGGAAAAAAGGAAGGAAGGAAGGGAGGGAGGAAGGGAGGAAGGCCATCTAAGAGTGACAACTCTGAATACCACTCATCTTGACCTGGAATGGAACTGCAGGGTCAGCCATTGGTTAAGAGTCGCCAGGGCAAAGGAGGGTCAGACACTGCTGACTCTGACTCCTAAGTGCAGGAGTATGAAATCCAGGTTCTCTGGCCTCAGGTTAGGATGGCTGTGGGTACAACTTAGCCTCCAGAGTCCCCAGCAAATTCAGATTGAAGCTACATCCACTGGATGCACCCTGAAATCACATCCTTGCTTGGCTTCCTGCCTCCTCCCCCTCCCCTGGTGGCACTTCTTTAATATATCACATGCAGACCAAACCTTGTCCCAGACCCACTTCTGGAGAACTGGACATAGGCTGAGGAATCTCATGAGCAAAAGCATGGTGTATGTGTGGTGTGTGTGGTGTGTCTATCTGGTGTGTGTGGTGTGTGTGTGGTGTGTTTATGTGTTGTGTGTGTGTGGTGTGTTTATGTGTTGTGTGTGTGTGGTGTGTTTATGTGGTGTGTGTGTGGTGTGTTTATGTGGTGTGTGTGGTGTGTATGTGTAGTGTGTTTATGTGGTGTGTGTGGTGTGTGTGTGTCGTGTGTGTGGTGTGTTTATGTGGTGCGTGTATGTGGTGTGTGTGGTGTGTATGTGGTGTGTGTATGTGGTGTGTGTGGTGTGTGTGTGTGGTGTGTGTGGTGTGTTTATGTGGTGTGTGTGGTGTATTTATGTGGTTTGTGTGGTGTGTTTATGTGGTGTGTGTGTGGTGTGTTTATGTGCTGTGTGTGGTGTGTGTGTGTGGTGTGTTTATGTGCTGTGTGTGGTGTGTGTGTGGCGTGTGTGTGTGGTGTGTGTATGTGGTGTGTGTGGTGTGTGTATGTGGTGTGTGTGGTGTGTGTGCGTGCTGTGTGTGTGTGTGCTATGTGTGGTGTGTGTGTGGTGTGTGTGTGGTGTATGGTCTGTATAGTATATATGTATGTGTTGGTATGTGTTACTAACTCTGGCGTGTGAAGTGGCAGGTAATGGGCTTGGGGCAAAGTCAGCCCATCTGACACTGTTTGTTTCAAGGGTATTCTATCTTCTCTCCATTTGATGCCCCAGAAGAGGTGACTGGGGAGAACTCTCCCACCTTCTCCCATAGCTATGTCTCTTCCCCTGCTGGTGATTCCTGCTCCCAGTCTCCCTTCTCTTTGCCCTTCTCCCCTGTGCCAGTTATTAAGCTCCCAATCCAGTCAACTCTGCTCTGCTCTGTCCTGTGGGGCCATCATAGGACTCTGACCCTCCCCTCTGTCACTGGCCCCGTTGGCTCTGCCAATAGGGGGCACTAGAGGGAGACTGCAGAGCTGCAGCCAGAAGCAGACCATGCTCCCTTCCTTTTTTTTAATTAAAAAAAATTTTTTTTGGACATCTTTATTGGAGTATAATTGCTTTACAATGGTGTGTTAGTTTCTGCTTTATAAACATGCGTATCAGCTATACATATACATATATCCCCATATCGCCTCCCTCTTGCATCTCCCTTCCACCCTCCCTACCCCACCCCTTTAGATGGTCACAAATCACCAAGCTGATCTCCCTGTGCTATGTGGCTGCTTCCCATTAGCTATCTATTTTACATTTGGTAATGTATATATGTCCATGCTACTCTCTCACTACGTCCCAACTTACCCTTCCCACTCCCTGTGTCCTCAAGTCGATTCTCTACATATGCCTCTTTATTCCTGTCCTGCCCCTAGGTGCTTCAGAACCTTTTTTTTTTCTCTTTTTTTTAGATTCCATATATATGTGTTAGCATAAGGTATTTGTTTCTCTTTCTGACTTACTTCACTCTGTATAACAGACTCTAGGTCCATCCACCTCACTACAAATAACTCTATTTCATTTCTTTTTATGGCTGAGTAATATTCCATTGTATATATGTGCCACATCTTCTTTATCCATTCATCCAATGATGGACACTTAGGTTGCTTCCATGTCCTGGCTATTGTAAATAGAGCTTCAGTGAACATTGTGGCACATGACTCTTTTTGCATTATGGTTTTCTCAGGGTATATGCCCAGAAGTGGGATTGCTGGGTCATATGGTAGTTCTATTTTTAGGTTTTTAAGGAACCTCCATACTGTTCTCCATAGTGGCTGTATCAATTTACATTCCCACCAACAGTGCAAGAGGGTTCCCTTTTCTCCACACCCTCTCCAGCATTTATTGTTTGTAGATTTTTTGATGATGGCCAGTCTGACTGGTGTGAGGTGATACCTCATTGTAGTTTTGATTTGCATTTCTCTAATGATTTGTGATGTTGAGCATACTTTCATGTGTTTGTTGGCAATCTGTATATCTTCTTTGGAGAAATGTTTATTTAGGTCTTCTGCCCATTATTGGATTGGGTTGTTGTTTCTTTGATATTGAGCTGCATGAGCTGCTTGTAAATTCTGGAGATTAATCCTTTGTCAGTTGCTTCATTTGCAAATATTTTCTCCAATTCTGAGGGTTATCTTTTCGTCTTGTTTATGTTTTCCCTTGCTGTGCAAAAGCTTTTGAGTTTCATTAGGTCCCATTTGTTTATTTTTGTTTTTATTTCCATTTCTCTCCGAGGTGGGTCAAAAAGGATCTTGCTGTGATTTATGTCATAGAGTGTTCTGCCTATGTTTTCCTCTAAGAGTTTTATAGTGTCTGGCCTTACATTTAGGTCTTTAATCCATTTTGAGTTTAGTTTTGTGTATGGTGTTAGGGAGTGTTCTAATTTCATTCTTTTACATGTAGCTGTCTAGTTTTCCCAGAACCACATATTGAAGAAGCTGTGTTTTCTCCATTGTATATTCTTACCTCCTTTATCAAAAATAAGGTGACCATATGCGCATGGGTTTATCTCTGGGCTTTCTATCCTGTTCCAGTGATCTATATTTCTGTTTTTGTGCCAGTACAATAGTGTCTTGATTACTGTAGCTTTGTAGTATTGTCTGAAGTCTGGGAGCCTGATTCCTCCAGCTCCGTTTTTCTTTCTCAGGATTGCTTTGGCTATTCGGGGTCTTTTGTGTTTCCATACAAATTGTGAATTTTTTTGTTCTAGTTCTGTGAAAAATGCCAGTGGTAGTTTGATAGGGATTGCATTGAATCTGTAGATTGCTTTGTATAGTATAGTAGTTTTCACAATGCTGATTCTTCCAATCCAAGAACATGGTATATCTCTCCATCTGTTGTGTCATCTTTGATTTCTTTCATCAGTGTCCTATAATTTTCGGCATACAGGTCTTTTGTCTCCTTAGGTAGGTTTATTCCTAGGTATTTTACTCTTTTTGTTGCAGTGGTAAATGGGAGTGTTTCCTTAATATCTCTTTCAGATTTTTCACCATTAGTGTATAGGAATGCAAGAGTGCATTAATTTTGTATCCTGCTACTTTACCAAATTCATTGATTAGCTCTAGTAGTTCTCTGGTAGCATTTTTACGATTCTCTATGTATAGTATCATGTCATTTGCAGACAGTGACAGCTTTACTTCTTCTTTTCCGATTTGGATTCCTTTTATTTCTTTTTCTTCTCTGATTGCTGTGGCTAACACTTCCAAAACTATGTTGAATTATAGTGGTGAGAGTGGACAACCTTGTCTTGTTCCTGATCTTAGAGGAAATGCTTTCAGTTTTTCACCATTGAGAACGATGTTGGCTGTGGGTTTGTCATTTATGGCCTTTATTATGTTGAGGTAAGTTCCCTCTATGCCTACTTTCTGGAGGATTTTTATCATAAATGGGTGTTGAATTTTGTCAAAAGCTTTTTCTGCATCTATTGAGATGATCATATGGTTTTTATCCTTCAATTTGTAAATATGGTGTATCACATTGATCGATTTGCGTATATTGAAGAATCCTTGCATTCCTGGGATAAACCCCACTTGATCATGGTGTATGATCCTTTTAATGTGCTGTTGGATTCTGTTTGCTAGTATTTTGTTGAGGATTTTTGCATCTAAGTTCATCAGTGATATTGGCCTGTAGTTTTCTTTCTTTGTGACGTCTTTGTCTGGTTTTGGTATCAGGGTGATGGTGGCCTCGTAGAATGAGTTTGGGAGTGTTCCTCCCTCTGCTATAATTTGGAAGAGTTTGAGAAGAATAGGTGTTAGGTCTTCTCAAAATGTTTGATAGAATTCGCCTGGGAAGCCATCTGGTCCTGGGCTTCTGTTTGTTGGAAGATTTTTAATCACAGTCTCCATTTCAGTGCTTGTGATTGGTCTGTTCATATTTTCTATTTCTTCCTGGTTCAGTCTCGGAAGTTTGTGCTTTTCTAAGAATTTGTCCATTTCTTCCAGGTTGTCCATTTTATTGGCATATAGTTGCTTGTAGTAATCTCTCATGATCCTTTGTATTTCTGCAGTGTCCGTTGTTACTTCTCCTTTTTCATGTCTAATTCTATTGATTTGAGTCTTCTCCCTTTTTTTCTTTGATGAGTGTGGCTAATGGTTTACCATTTTTTTAATCTTCTCAAAGAAACAGCTTTTAGTTTTATTGATCTTTGTTATTGTTTCCTTCATTTCTTTTTCATTTATTTCTGATCTGATCTTTATGATTTCTTTCCTTCTGCTAACTTTGGGGTTTTTTTGTTCTTCTTTCTGTAATTGCTTTAGGTGTAAGGTTAGGTTGTTTATTTGAGATGTTTCTTGTTTTTTGAGGTAGGATTGTATTGCTATAAACTTTCCTCTTAGAAGTGCTTTTGCTGCATCCCATAGGTTTTGGGTCGTCGTGTTTTCATTGTCATTTGTTTCTAGGTATCTTCTGATTTCCTCTTTGATTTCTTCAGTGATCTCCTGGTTATTTAGTAGTGTATTACATAATAGTTCAAGTATTACATAATAGTTCAGTTCACAGAAATAAAAAGCAGGGATTCACTTGAGCAAATGGTAATCAGATGGTTCCTGTTTACCGTCTCGAGTGTCTGCCCGTCTTACCTAGGTCATAGAAAGGCCAGTGGAGAGGAATCACCCCTAAGTCGTAGACAGGAAATGGGGGCTAGGGACTCTTGTGGTGCCAGTGTGGGTCCTGGAAAGGGAGCAGGTGCTGTGGGTCATTCCATCCCTGATAGGAATGTCAGGGCTTTCTGCAGTGGTGGAGAAATTGACTGGGGGCCGCACGGGGAGTGGGGGAGGACTGCCTGACTCCAAATTGCCTCTGCTACTCATAAGCTGTGTGATCCTCTGTGCCTCAGTTTCTTCTTTCATAATAATAGATGATAATAATAATAGATAACAATACTTAATAACACTTATTCGGAAGGGTTGTTGGGCAGTCAAATGAGAATATCCACTTGAAGTGTTTAACAAATGACATAGTAAGCACTCAATAAATGTGAGCCGAAGTCCTCAGAACATTTATTCCCCAGCCCAAGCACCCTTAGCCTGCTTAACAGAGGAAATATGCGGTTTACCACCACCGGGGTCCCCTTGTGCTTCAACAGGCTCTTGGAAGCAGTGTGAAAAACGGATTAGGGAGGGAGGAGGAGTGAGAGTAGGAATCCAGGGAGAAGTCTGCAGGCATCCAGATGGGAGGTGGAGGGGCGGGACCTCGGGTCCTTGGCAGTTTGAGTCGTTACTTTGGAGAAATAATCTCCAGGACTTGATCTCTTGACTTTCTAGGCTGGGAAAGGGCCTTTGGTCAAGCACCAGGCTTGGATGGAGGGAGGAAGATGGAAGGTAGGGAGGGCAGGTGCAGGGATGATCTTGGGGGGGAGGGTACGACACGTGCAGTTTGGGACAAGCAGCAGGCCCAGAGGAGGCGGGGAGTGCAGGGATGGAGTTAGGGCAGGAGGTGGAGTATTTTTACACGTTGGGGGCCTGCTTCTGGAGCAGCTGGCTCTGGTCTAGGTGCTGTGCAAGTAGGTGCTAGGCCCCATTTCCTCCCCGGACCGTCGGCTTCGCGACTGTCGGGTGTGCCTGGACGAGCCGGCCAGGGGCACTCGCAGGTACCGAGCTTGGAACCCGCCAGGAGGAGTTCCATCTAGCCGCTGGCTTCCTTCCTCCCTCCCTCCGCACCTCACCGTCCTCCATCAGAGCTCCCATTCCGCCCACCTCCCAGGCGCCTCCGCCCTCCTGCTTTGCTTGACCTCAGTTAGACGCGCTGGGGATCAAACGGAGGCTGATCTTTCGGCCGGCCGCCAGCCAGACCGCAGAAACCGTCGCCCTTCACACCCGGTGGCCGCGCGCCCTCCGCGGCCAGGGCGGGACAGGCGCGGGCGGCGGGGAGGGGCCCCTGTCGGCTCGATCCCCCCAGCCACGGCGCGGCCGGCAGAGGGTCTCGCCTTTCACAACCCGCAGAGTGCTGACCCCGCCTGCCCGAGCAGTGTCTGCGTGCTGGGCGATCGCGGGCTGCGCGCAGCTAACTGTGGTGTGTGCGCGCGGGGGGAATTCACGCCGCCGCCAGCCCACATCCCTCGCCCCTGTCTGTCCCCGGCGGGGTCGCAAGCTCCCGCCTGGTCCCCCAGACCAGGGTTGGGGATTATCAAGCGCTCCCTGCACCCGAAGCTCGAGGGTAAGCAGGACCCCACAAACGGCCACCCCTCCGCCTTCCTTGCCTCACTTTTCGCGGTGGACGAGACCCCGGGGCGCGGTGGAGATCGGCCACCCATCGTTTCCTGCGCACAGAGGGGCTCGGGGACTTTCCTGAGGCTTGCGGCGAGTGGAAGATCACGCGCCCTCGAGGCGCAATCCCTGCAGTTTGCTTCCATGTTTTCCGTCAATACAGCCAGAGCGTAATGTAATTAGCTTTCCTTCTTTTTTCCCCCAAAAGGAGAAAATAAACCTGATTCGGAGGAACAGATTGTCTCCCCTGCTTGGGGGGCGGTGAACCCCCTCTCCCGTTTTGTGGCACTGCAGCGGGGGTTTCCAGCGACGATCCTCAGCGGCGGCGGGTGGCCTTCTGGAAACTCGCTGAGGAAAATTCACTTGAGCTTTACTTGAAGCAATTTCTACATACACTCTCTAATATTTGCCTGCCGGGCGGGATGGGAAGGCGGAGCCGGGAGTAAGGTGGATTCCCCGACAGCGCTCCTGGGAAAGGGAGTGCAGGGCCGGGGGAAAAAGCGGGGGCGAGGGGCAGAGCAGAGCGCGCGCTCCCGCTCGGGTCCGTGGTCCTACCCAGCACCGCAAGCCGCAGCGCGGCTCCACGTGCCCGACACCATCCCACAGAGTAACAGGCGAGGGAGGAAAAGCCCATCAGCCTCCCCTTGCCCAGAGACGGAAATCTGCGAGGTGCTGCCAGTGCCCCGACACTCAGGACTTGCAGTCATTGACACCCGAGCTCTCAGTCTCCCCCTTCGTCCTCTTGTCCCCCGCCCCTCTTACATATTTTGGAGGTTAGGTTAGTCGTCAGAAGCATTTTTATGTTTGGCAGTCCAAAGCTCCAACTTCCCTACTAGGCCCACGTTCCTGCTCATTTAGGGTTTTAAAGGCCAAGGGAGGAAGTGATGTTCTGGCCTTCCCATTCTTTCAGGTCTGGCCACCGACCCATCTCCAGAATTTGGGGGTGACCTGCTCTTATCACTCCAGCCCAAATCATGCTTCACTCAGAGAGCACCCGTCATTTGTGCCTGGGTTCCTTGGCGGCTCTTGTTCCCTTACCCACATACCTTCCTAGGGGACCCTCCAGTCTTCCTGAGACCTGGCTGTCCTCCCCAACATCCCCCAGCACACTGCTGTGCCCTAGGGTGTCTTTTAGGACTATAGGGGCTGTTATGCCTTTCAGGGCAATGTGGCAGCTCTGGGCCATTTCAGGTGGTGAATGGCACCTCTGCAAGGGCCCCACTAACTGGTTGGTTTTCCCTTTTCATGGGAGGTCAGTGAATTGCTGCCTCTGGGGTTGACTTGCCTGGTGATAGGGCCTCTGCAGTGTCCCACATATGACATTCAGAGCTCCTTTGCTGATGGCATTTCCCAATATGTGAAGCCGGAGGGTGAGGTATCTACTAAATAGGGAAATTGGGGAGTTAAGAAGTCTGAGATGCAGGTTTGATGTAGTGTTTGCGGAGAGTGGGGAAAGCTGATTGAGGAGGGGAAGCTATTAGGTTGCTGGGCAGGGCACTGGGGGCTCCATTGATACTGGTGCGCAGGATGCTTGGGGGCAGGGAGGGGTGGGTAAGGACTGACCTGGAAAACACCTGGGGTTTTGCCAGGCAGTGCTGAAGGGAGGCCACTCAGGGCATTGGCACTGGGTCAGGAAGGCGGTGAGTACTGGCTGATACAGTGAGACAGAGTTGACTGTTGGAAGCATAGTGAGGACACTGGCAGAAGGGCAGGCCAGGCAGACTCTGATCATGCAAAATCAGAAGTTCCCATGACCACATGTTGACATTTATGTTTTGAAAAATTAAGATTTTTTTTTTGTTTTTATCAATACTTTTATAATGGCTTTAGGAAAGAAGAAAATATATATGAATTAGCTATTATGAGGCTTCTTTTGAAGTCCATCTTTCAGTCCAGTTTCACTTTACAAAGTTTCACTTTACAAAAAATAAAGAAAAACCCAAAGTTAAAAGATATGGGGAGGGGGACAAAAACTCATATTTGACAAGAGGACTCACTGGAGTTTCCTTAGAGATGTATAGGAAATTCCAAGATTTCCTATACATCCAAGATGCACACTTTCCCCCTTGCTTAAATATATAAACAATATAAATTGAGTTTCAGTTATTTCTTTCAATGAGAGGAAGGGGCGCAAAAAGACATCTGTAGAAAGAGGCATTCTTGATTTTTAACTATGAGAGAAAGCAGTACAAAACCAAGAATGTCCATTGGGCATTATCCATGTCAGTGACATAAGGGCATCACGCTCATAGAAATAAGATTGGTCTTAAATTTGGAAATTTAGGGGATAAATATTACCACAAAAATTGTTAACCTACAGTAAAAAAAATAAATAAATGAAGTATTTTTGGTAAAGTTTAATCAGAGAAACAATTCTGTGTGTGGGTATTTTTATGGAAACATAACAACCACTTTGGGGCCTAAAAAAAATACAGGATGGCTCCAGCGTGAGCTCAGTTGCATGTCCACTGGTTTCACGTGGGTTGGGGGCTCACTGGAGAGGTCAAGTGAGTCCTGTCCAGCAACAAAGTCTCAGACAAAACATTAACATATCAGAATTATTGTGAAACTTTAAAAATAAAAATGGGTATCTATGCTGAATCCTAGACCTTCTGAACTAGAATCTTCTGGGGAGGGACCTGGGCACCCGTGTGTGGAAAAGCCTCTGCAGGTAGTTCTGACTTGCCACTTCAGGGCTGGGGACCACACAGACTTAGACTTCTGAAGGGAAGGTCAGTCCGAGTCTCTCCCCCTAGGGGCAGAAAGTAAACACCCAAGTGGCTGTTTTCATACTTAATACTCTGCAAGATCCTGTGAGGCAACGGTGTTCTTTCCACCTGCCACAAACACCACATGGAGCCAGCACTGGGGGAGGTGTGGAGACAGGGCAGTGCATGGGGCTGTCACCCAGGGCAAATGCAGTGTCACCAGTGCCAAGACCTGTTCCTCAGCTTACGAACCTTCCCTTTAAGGCCCTCCAGAAGCGCTGGGTGGAGGATGCTTTGCAAAAGGTGGGGATAGAACTGGGAAACAAGATCACATCAGTGATGATTAAATGAGAATTAGGTGAGGAGCCTAAAAGTGCTCTGCACTCTGGGCTCTTTGAAGGCAGATACATCTTATAGCATCTTATAGGTTCACTGGCATCCTTGGTGGGTTCTAGACCCACTGTTAACTAGGTTTATGACATAGTGACCGTGGAGCTCTATTGCCTCATATGTGAAAAATGACCTTTGAGGCAGGCAGTGAACCCATTCTTTTGGATTTTATAGACTAGTAAATGTCAAAACTTTTGGGAACTGACATATGGTTATCAACTTTTATATCAAGTAAGGACAATGAAATAGGCGAAAAACTATGATATGCTATCATTTCATAAAAGATGACTATTTTATATCATGAAGGATAACTTCAGAATCTTAAAACTGCTCATTCAACTTTAAAAACAACCCTATACTGTCCTTGGCTTTCTCATTTTCTATGGATTGATGAAAAGTTTATCACCAACTCATCTCTGCAAACTAAGGCTCTTTCACCTTGAACACTTAGGGGCAGCTGCACTGCTTGCAGATGATGTTAATTTACTCAAAGAAGTGGTTTCAGGGCTTGAAGGGAACTCTGAAGAGTTCAAGTGCAATGGTCTCACAGTTATCTTGCCTCAGTTTCCAATACTGATAATTGTTTTGAGTGCTAGCAGCCAGAAACTCTATTGCTGCTTTGAAGAGAAGTAAAAAATACAGATTGTGGCAAATAGAATCATGGAAACTTGAAGTTGGAAGATTTTTTGGCAATGATCTCATCCCTGTCGTTTTCAAACTAATGCTCCACGGAGCCACAGTGGTGCTGCTTGGATCAACAGACCTCCATTTTAATTCTTATAAATAATTGAGCCTCTAATTACGGTAGAGTTCCTTTGCTTAAAAAAATGCTTGGGGGCTTCCCTGGTGGCACAGTGGTTGAGAATCTGCCTGCCAATGCAGGGGACACGGCTTCGAGCCCTGGTCTGGGAAGATCCCACATGCCGCGGAGTAGCTGGGCCCGTGAGCCACAATTACTGAGCCTGCGCGTCTGGAGCCTGTGCTCCGCAACAAGAGAGGCCGCGATAGTGAGAGGCCCGTGCACCGCGATGAAGAGTGGCCCCCGCTTGCCGCAACTGGAGAAAGCCCTCGCACAGAAACGAAGACCCAACACGGCCAAAAATTTAAAAAAATAATAAATAAATAATAAATAAAAAATTAAAAAAAAAATGCTTCAACACTACCGATACAGTCCATCTCAAATTTAAAGGGGAAACTGATGCTGAAAGAAAGCCTGGGATTTGCCTGTGGTCACCTTCTTAGTTGGGAGAACTTGGTGGCATGACACTAGTGGAGTGGGGAAGGAAGGATTCTTATTACAGTGTCTGTTCTCACATTCATCAATAGTTGAACCAAATCTTCCCACTGCTCCACTGCAAGGAAGGTCAACCCTTAAAGTTACCCTTCTGGAACGTTCTGAGTGGCTCATTTCCATACTGAACCTCATACTCTGCTTGGCAAACCATTCCTACATGATAATTATGACAAACATTTCACTGACAACTGTTGGAAACTAATTTTTAAACTCCAGATCTGTACTTTTGCTCCCATTTTGACCAGCACTGATAAAAATCTAAAATTAAATAGCATTTAATTATATTTGAAGAGTATAGAGGTAATATTTGTATGAACATCATTTTATGTTTCTAAGGTCATGTCTATGTAAAAAAATTAAAAGGTACTTTATTTTATGAAAGATACACTTTGATTAAAATGACTGAACTCTACTGTCTGATATATAAACTGAGATGAAGATGCATCTACTTTCTTTCTGAGCTCCTCGTACAGCTGACCCCACAGCAGTCTAACATTTATATGTCAAGTCTATCACACACTGCACAGCACATTCATTTTGTAGCAAGCTCCTGGTGGTGAAATGTAGCATCTAATAAGTCTGGACACAACTCAGCTGCGAGCAGCAAAAAAAAAAAAAAAGACTAAGTCTATATAACCTAAAACAGAATTTTTGAACTGCGGTTCCCAGTCATTAGTGGGTCATGAAATCAATTTAGTGGGTTATGAAAGCATTAAAAAACATACATACACAAGAGGCAAAAGTGCAATAGAAGAGAAAATACCAAAATATGTTGCATGCCTTAAGGGTAAATATTATTTCATAAACATTTTCATTCATATATATGTATTAACACGTGTACTGGGTCATGAAATAATATATATTTCACAGCTCTCAACACTGCCCTAGAGAAAAACATACTTGGCCATTCAGTCCCTTAAGAAAAGATTTTTCTTTCTTTTTTTCCCCATTTCTGAGCAATGGCTCCACACTGCAATGGCTGGGTACTCCAAAGGCCCCCTCCCCTCAATACAGTAACAATTCACAGTGATCTCCGAGCACCACCATTTCCTGGTTCACTGCTATTTTCTGGATATTTCCTCCCATCATAGCCCTGCGGGTTCAACTGAGGGAAAGTTGCCACAGTGTATCTGTGTGTGGGTCAGTAGAAGCCTCAGGTCCTGCTACCATGTGCCAGGCATGATGCCAGGGGCTTTACAGACCCGACTCTTTATACATATGGTTTCCTTTGTTTTACTGGTAGCAGTGCCTCACCTGTACATCTCGAGCTCCTAGCACAGCACCCATAGGGGCTGAGTGAATGTTTCCAAATAAGTGAATTCAACAACAAGCACATTCCATTGGTTATAAACTATATAAGTTAAGTTCAACAAAACATAAGAGTTTTAAA
This sequence comes from Eschrichtius robustus, assembly GCF_028021215.1. Lineage (NCBI taxonomy): Eukaryota > Metazoa > Chordata > Mammalia > Artiodactyla > Eschrichtiidae > Eschrichtius > Eschrichtius robustus. Next base: position 87,985,540 of record NC_090833.1, on the reverse strand, counting down.
TAAAATCAAATGTTTACTCATTTATTCATACTTAAAAAAATGCAAAGTACTATACAAAGCTTTATATAGTTGTACAAAAAGTTGACGCATTGGTGTTCTATGGCTAATGATAATAATTGTATACTTATTGTATTACTGCAACATATATCAAAGTGATACAACATTAACCCTTTGATTTTGAGTTTATAAGCTTACTATTTTAATATACATCATGTATTCAGTACTAGTTATTACTTTTGTATAAATAATTTCATAATAGTAGTACATGATACTGAGGGAAAATAAAAGTTAATAATTTTCCAAATGGTAGTAAGAAAGAAACTCATTAGTATACATTTGATTTGGGGGGTGAGCATAATTTGGCCTATGACTTAATGGAATCTAGGAGAGTGAAACAAAGCTTTTTTAAACTGGAAGGACACTCATGTGGATCCAGTTCAAGCCCTTCGTCTTTCATGTTAGGAAATGGTTGCACACCAGCCTAAATGACTTATCTAAGGTCACATAATTATACAATAAGAGAGATACCCCAGGTCTCCTGATAACAAATCCAGAATATTTTCCATTTCATAAAAGAGGTTTATACTATAATACAATCATATTTTTTTAAAAGATCAAATCAGCTATCAAGGAAAACCAATACATGATAACATTTTAGACTTAAAAAGAAAACCCTAGAGCAAGAGTTTATTAAAAATATATGTTGACAACTGTGTAACATAATTAGTGTGGAATACAGTGTTGTAAACGTTGATGGCAGAAGTTCATTGGTTGTAGTAATTTGTGTGTTTATGTATTACTCTTGTGTATTAGTTGTGCTTTCATCTGTATCAGTGGAGTTAAATTTTTTCCACAAAAATTTCTCATTTGATTTCCAAAGAGGAGCTTCAAGATCCTCTTTCCTTTTGGAGGATGCAGCAGAAGGCACTTTTTCACACAGAGTCTCTATTACTGCCAAGTCGGTGAGTTTACTAAGACTCTCGTCATTCTGTTCATTTAAGATGTCCCAGAAATCTTTTGGTCTCTGTTTTGCTTTCTCCATGGGCCCTGAAAGAACTTTCTTTGGCAGTCGTGTGGGACTGTTCCCGTGACTTTTAAAGAGGTCATCAAGAATAGAGGTGTCACCAAGTAAGCTTACAACAGAAGTGTTTTCTAACACTGGATTTTCTATCTTTTTGTTTTCCACTTTGAAAAGGGGTCCATTTCTTGAAACATCCAATCCTGTGAGATTCTGTCGGTTTTTCATGGTATTTTCCAACTTTTCCAACTCATACGCTCCAGACTTACTGTTCAGGAAACAGGACGCTACAGTATCTTTGGATGCTTGGCTGTTTTTCCCATTGTTCGTCTCTTGGGTAGAGCTTATAGGTAATTTCTTAGTTTCCACATCATTAGAAAGCACCTCTTCTCTATAGAAACTGTGATTTCGAAACTTAATTGATTTTTCTTTATATATTTTTGGGCTGCAAATTTGAGAAAATTGTTTGGTAGAATTTTTAAATGACAAAGTTACAGAATCTGACACCCTTTCTTTTATAAGAGACTCTCTTTTTTCAGACAGATTCCTGACTCTCTCTCCTTCTTCATAGGCAGATTTAATGCATTCTGAAGGGGAATCCACAAAAAATTCTTTTACCTCTGGATCCTGAGAAGCATAAAAGTCTCTTAGCATTTTCTGTCGTTCTTCTGATGTGGCATTAGTTATATATTTAGCAAATTCCTTTACAGAAGACAACTTAAAATAAGAAGCCATTTCTTCAAATTGTTTTCTGAAGATGTAATGAACAAAACCAGTGGTTATTTTTATTACATTTTATTTTTAAAGAGCTTGTTTTCAGTGTTATGCTATGTAGCAACAAAGCAATGTAATCGTATTCCTTTAGCATATATTAGCTTAATTCCATAATGAACATGCATTTTACACTTAGGAGAATGTGATCTCTTTCCTTACACTATTGAAAAAAATATTCTAGCTCATGAAATTACCAGCTTTTTAAGTTATTCTGACTTATACTATCAGGCATTTCCTGGGAATTGTGTGATCCCAGCATGCTGCTACTCCAGTCAGCCAATTTATGCCTTACATGAAAATCATAATTTATCTAATCTGTATTTGGAAATCTATATTGCATTCAAGATCCATGAAATAAAACTGTCAAAGAAGGGTCTTAATAAATAGAAAAGAGAAAATGCTGATAAATTAAGACAGGAATTTTTTTCATCTATCTTCTCTTTTCTCCTTCCACAAATATCAATACAATATAGAAATTTCACACAACTTTTTGATGAGCCTAAAGGAAAGTTCTAAACTGATAAACCTAGATTCTTTTTCAGTATTGATCTGACTTCAGTATAGATAGCTGAACTAATAAGTCAGATGCTATTTGAAGAAATGCGTTTCAGTCCTAGTATAAGATATTAATAAAAGCTGTCATATGCATGTGTGAGGAAATGAGCCTTCTGAAACCCTGCTAAGATGGAAGTGGAAAGGTTGTTTAGGAACCCTGGGAACTAGACTCTGCTCCTTTCCCTAGGTGAGGGTTCTATGGACTGAACTGTATCCTCCCCCAAAATTCATAAGTTGAAGCCCTAAACCCCAGTGTGACTGTATTTGGAGATGGGGCCTTTAGCAGGTAATTAAGGTTAAAAGAGGTCATAAAAAGTCACCAGAGAGCTCTCTCTCTGCCATGAAAGGACGCAGTGAGAAGGTGGCCATCTGCAAGCCAGGGAGAGAGCTCTCACCAGGAACCAAATCAGCTGGCACCCTGATCTTGGACTTCCCAGGCTCCAGTACTGTGAGAAGTAAATTTCCGTCTTTTAAGCCGCAGTCTGTGGTATTCTGTTATAGCAGACTAAGACAGAGGGTATTGGTTTGCTGATGCTGAGTTTAGGCCATGAGTCAGGAGAGCCCAATGCTTATAAATGTTCTTTTAAACAAAAGCCATAGATAGTGCTGCAGCACATGATTAAAAGTCCCCAAATTGTAGAATTATATCTATTTTTATACAATATTTCCTTACAACATTCATTTATCCACTCAGCAAATATTTATAGAGCCCTCTTATTTGCTAGGCACTGTAAAAGAAACTATACAACAGTGAACAAACCCCAGTTCCCTGTCGTCAAGGAGTTTATAGTCTAGTTGGGGGAGAGAGATACATGAAAATCAAACCAGAAGGGAGTGATAAACCCCATGATGGAGGTAAATACGGCACCCTGTTGGCACCCACAGAAGGGGTACCTAAGCCAGTGACTGGTAGTGGACAAGGTGGCAGGGAAGGCTTCTCTGCTGTCACCACAAGCCAGTCAGGTAAAGATGAGCCAGGAAGCCTTCTAGGGAGAGAGGGAACGTGCACGGGCCCAGTTCCAAGAAGACTTGGTGCACATAGGGGCAGGAGAATCTGCCAAGAAAAAGGCTGAAAATCATGAGGGATCCGTACGCCAATTTCAGAAGTTTGAATTTTATCCTGTATACAACAGAGAATCCTGAGGGTAAAAAATGATTTTTTTAAATGTACGTAAACAGGAGCTTTATTTAAAGCCACTATTATTTTTGCCACTCAGACCAGGTTATATAAAGTTTGTGTTTCCTTTGATTTTAGTGGCAACCCATGCTGCAAATTCATGACTTTCTCATGTGGCTTCAGACGAGTACCCTGGCTTCTAGTCCTCACCACACCGGTCCTGCTACTTGTTCCAAATGCAGGTACTATCTATGCCTGATCAACAGCCACTCTCATTGCCAACAAAATAGTTAATAACACAAAAACAAGTTTCCAAATTTCTGTCCTGGATATGGCCAGTGTTCTTTGTTGGAAAGCAACAAGTATGTTCTTAAAAGGTTCCAGTTTTAACTTCACATGAAGTAATGAAGTGTCATTATTTTGTTTACTAATCATCTCTGAATCATTTTCATGGCCTTTCTCATAAATATTTGTGCTGTGAAGATTAAGTTATTGGCAGGGTTACAGGCTGATGTCTTTTATTCATCCAAGACTTGGTAGTGTTTCAGCAGTTGCCAAAGTACTTTCACCTCTGCTGTGCTGACCTCACCCATGACCCTGCAAATCTGTCACCTCTGGGAGGAGAGGTGCTTCAGACCTTATTCTACCTGAGTAGTATGCTAGTAAATTGGGCTGTGTGGTTGCCCTTTACAGGATGAGCTATGATTACAATTCATTTTATTTTTGCCTTCTAAACTTGCTTTTGTAATTCTTGGTCTTTCTAAACACTCAACGAATTGCAAGGTACAACCTGGGGATATAAGCTAGCCACCACTTTGTGAAGAAAATTTTGTAGACACTCATAATCCATTTAGAGAAAGGGGCAGCAGTGGGGCAAAGGAAATCAAAGTTAGGTATCTTTCAGTCTTTCAGCAAGTGTGTCAATAGTATTTATGTATCACGGAAAAAATTCAATATTTCTCCTTTTTTTCTAGAGGAACTGAAGGAGAAGGGATGGAACACAGCTAAAACCATGTTCTTTCTGCCTAAGCTTTCTGAAGTGAAGGTAGGACTGAAACTTCATTCAGATAATCCATGGGGCTACAGCATGGTACAAATTCTTGATTCACATAAAGTAGAATGGTTAGCAGGAAAGAGGTGCTAGCAGTTTGGACACCGATCCCTAGTTCAGATGTTGGCATTCTAATATTAGACACCCTTCACCTTTTTATTTAGCATGAGGCATTTATCCCTAGGCTAAGTAGAGAAAAGAAAAAGAGGCAAAAACTAATTACTGTTAATACTTTTATTTTTATATACAGTGCTAAAGGGGATAAGACGCTTGTGCTTAAAGACTGGTAAAATGTATATGGTTGGTCTCCTAGCAAAAATAATTGCCTGATGAAAATTAACCGCAATTTACCCAAAATCATTGTTGTAAATCTGTTTGTGAGGAGTTGTGTTGCTATAGCAGTGTGGGGTGTTCACCTTTGTGGGCAACGGTGGGCAGCTGAGAGGCGTGCTCCAATCTGCCACACCAGCACCCGAGGAGCTAAGGGACAGGTTGCCTGGGAGTTGCCAAAACCCGAGGGAAGCATCTGGAACACGCAGAGCAACCACCATTTTCCTATTGTCCGTAGAAGTTGTCAGGACCAACTGGACCATGCCTCCTCTCCCTGCTTACCTCAGTCACTACTTCTCAGTTACACATAACCACTGGCTGCTCATCCCCCTGCTAGTCTCTACATCCCTGATCTAATCCAATCCCTCATCCTTCCAGACCATTCCTCGGTGCCCCTGGAACCAGGCTATGATCTACTAACTGTCCTGTGTCTTCTACCCAAGGAGCCCTCTGTCTCCTCCTGATACTGCCTCCCCACTGCAGCCCTCACAAGTCAAGATCTTATACCTCACATCCTTAAACCTCAGGGTTCATGCTTCCCATTGCTGCTTCCAGATCATTTTTTCTTAAAAACTCCTTCCCCTCTTTAAGGTTTGTGCTATCCAGCTTAACCATTCTCACCCTCACCCCACCTTGTTAACTGACTTCCTAGTTGCTTCCTGATAGTGACTGAACACTCAAGATCCTGGATTAATGTTGCTTCCTTTCCCATCTCCTGCCATCATTCTTGATAACATCAGTATCCATGTGGATGTCCCACCCAACTCCTGGCTCACCAGTTTCTTGACCTCACCTCCACAGACTCGATTCCATGTCCCACCCAACTCCTATTCCCAAAGTCATATACCACTAATGTCATTACCATTAACTGCACAACCTCCAAATCCCTGAATTCAATCATATCATGCTCCAGTTCAACTGCTCAATTATCCCAATGACAACAATGCTGGAATATACCCTTCATCTCATCAAGTCCTCCAATTTGCTGACTCTTCTGCTTTCTCACTAACATCAGCCTCCCCTTTTCCAGCTTATGTTCAATTTTATAATCGTTTCTTTGCAAACATCCTTTAGCTTCCTTGCTTCTCTCTCCTTCTCCTGGTAAAACTCAGCTGTTTCCCTATTCTGTGTCTGCAACTGAACAACTGAAGCTTGCTGAATGAAGTCTGCACCACTGCACAGATGGTTTTACTGGAATTACTCTCAAATAGGAACTTAACATCACCCAGGAAGTCTAGCCCCACTAAGCTTGCTTTCCTACTTTATGACTTCCACTAATGACTTCTTTCATAATTTCTCTCTCCCCAAATCTCTTTCCCTCTGTACTGATGACTTTAATTCTCAATTAATTGAGGAAATATCGCTGTATCTGTGCCTTTCTTTATCCCTTTCTCTTACTACTTCTCAAAGGCTAGATCTTCCGCCTGTGGTCTGGATCCCACCTTCTCCTGCCTCCAGGACTTCACTTCTTCTGTTATCACCTCTCTGGCATGATCTCTTTTTTTCCTATTAGTCTTTTTCCTCAACACACAAACAGGTTCTATTATCTTCCCAACTTAAAAACAAACTACACTTCATCCCACAATGCCCTCCAGCTACTGCTAGTTTCCACGTCCAAACTTAAGGAGCAGTCCCAGGGGCTTGCCCTTTCACTGCTTGCCCACCTCACCCTGGCATCTGCCTACTTCGACTGCTCATGGAAAGGTGACCAAAGAGTTCTTCAGCTCCAGGGGCTTTCCCACTTCTTCTGATTCTGGTTCTCAGCAGCAGTCAATAAAGTTAAGTGTTCCCTCCTTTTTGAAACTCTCACTTGTCTTGGACTTTAGGACCTTGCACTGGGCCTCCTACCCAGTAGGCCACAGTCACTCTCCGGGCTCAGTACTGGGGCTTCTCCTCTCCTCTCTGTGTTCTGTTCCTAAGCTGTTCACACAGTCTATGGCTATAAAAACTATCTGTAATCTATTTATAATGTCTATGCTGATAACTTCGAAATTTAGACCTCCAGTCTCCAAATCTCAGAGTAGCATATCCACTGCCCATGTGACATTTCCCTATATCCTCAAATTTAATATGAGCAAAAGAGAACTCTTGATTTTTTTTTTTTACTCCAAACTTGTGTCTCTCCTAGTTTTCCCCATTCAGTGAATCCAGTCTGCTGCTTAAGGCAGAAAATTGGGAGTAATCCTGTCTTCTCCCCTTCCCAAAAACCAGTTCAACATCATACTGAATTTATCCATTCAGCTCTGTCTCCATGGCAACTACTCTATTGCAAACCACCATCACCTAGTTCCTTATGGTTTCCCTTAGTCCACTCTGCCCTCTTCCATGAAGAAGCTGGAAAAATCTTTTAGAAACATACATAAGATCATGTCATGCTTCAACAGCTTTCTACTGCAGTTGGAACAAAATCCAAATTCTTTTCTATAATCTACAAGGCTTGGCATGCTCCAGCCCCATCTATGTCTCTCCCTTCATCTCATGCCATTCTCTGCTTGATTTATTATGCACTAAGTACACCAGTCTTCTCTCAAAACCTCCTTCCTCTTCAGAAAGTTCTTACTTTGGTTCTTTGCCTCATTATCCTTCAGGTCTTAACTTAAATGTCACTCGTATAGAGAGGTCTTCCCTGACTACCCACTAGAAAGGGAGTTATATCCCTCCCGATCCCATTATTCTCTATAAAGGGGGCCTGTCTACTTTTTTCCTATAACACACCATTTTATAATTATTTATTTATAAGTTTTTTTACTTTTGAAAATTTTACGGTTTGATGCCAACCCCCATCCCACTGTACTGTAAGCTCTATGCCTCTTTTTTTACACTGTATATTTAGCATCTAGCAAAATGCCTGAGTGCATATTAGATGCTCAATAAATACTCAATGAGTGAATGAATATAATGCACTTAAGTATTTCATTTATATAAAATAATTTCATGTTTTATCAATTTGGGGATTAGCTTTCTGAAAACACTAAAACATTTGGGATTTTTTTTTTTTTTTTTTTTTTTGGCTGTGCTGCGTGGCTTGTGGGATCTTAGTTCCCCGACCAGGGACTGAACCCAGGCCACTGCAGTGAAAGTGCTCTAAACACTGGACCACCAGGGAATTCCGGGATTTATTTTTTAAAGTGTACAAATTCATATTTCTCTGAAATATTCAGATGCCAGGTATAGTTAAAATTCAAATAATTTGTGTATTTTACTAGGTAGTTATATTTCTTTTGAGAATCATTCATAAAGTCCAATGTTGTTATAGATGACATACCTGCGGATCCCTTTTGGTGTTTCTCCAATTATGAAGGTGGTCTGGCCTGTTCGGTAGACATTTTTCTTCTTCTGGCTTACAGGGTGTGAAATGTAAAGGGGAAAGGAAATGCTGCCTTCACTTGGTTGTTGGCATTCCTTTGTATGTGTCGATGTATCTTCCTTCATTTTTTCCTTATATGTCTGAAAAAAGGATGAAAGCAAAAACTCTGAAAAAACAGTCATTTTTGGTCAAATAAGGAGACTGTCTTACTTTTTCCCAGTATTCTTTACAGTTTAGTATATCATATTCTCCAAGTGATATCACTGTCAGATCTTGTTAGATCTTTAAAAAGATATTACTTGTAGCAGTAATGTGATGTTTCTCTTTTCATTGTTTAAGATATATGCTAAAGATATACCTTTCTTAAAGATACAATAAAAGAAATGGTAATATGATGTTTCTACTGTCAAGACTATGGGTATACTGATACACATGCTGGCATCCACTCTCCTAAACAAGGATAAAAATTAATGATTATATAAATAATGGCATAAAAATGGTATATTTAAAATTTTTAATTCAGCAATTTCTCTCAATATTATTAAGCAGACTTTCAGTTATTTAATCTTATATAAGTAGTCAAACTTTTAAGAAATAACAACCTTTATATAATAATGAAATACACTAGGTTTTGTAAATCCTACTTCAATCTCCAGTGGGTTGCAAGAATTACTTATTGATTGTTAAGATGTTAACTAGAGGTGGTTGAAATTACAGATAGAATCATATTTATTTTACAGACTAAGGGTGTCCTGCATAACACAAATTGTTAAAAATAGTGAGTCAAGAAAAAAATAATTTTAAACTGTATGGTTCCATTTTCCCTGACAAAATGGTAAGGTGAGTATGTGGAAAGTCCCCATCTTATTCCAAAAAGAGAAATACTGGATGCAATTTGACAACAACAACAAAATTATATTTGAGCTCAAAAGTAAGAAAGGAAAATCTCTAGATGCCAAAACTAAGTAACATAGTGGTAAGTGGGAGCTGAAGCTCAGCAGCCCCAGGGATAGGGTCCTAAGTTCTAGTCTGCAGGATTCCATGTGTAGAGGGAAAATGGAAATGATTTAACTCTCTGAATTAAAAAAACAAACAAACAAAATAAAAACACAGCAGGAATTAAATGGATATCCAGTTTTCAAATTAAAGCTAGGAAAGCCCAAACTGGGGGCACAGGATAGAAACAGGCTCCCTTGTTATTCTAGATAGAATCACTGGTGAAAACATGGAAGGTCCAGCCTGTGCCATTTGTGGAATCTGATTTTGTAGCACTTGCATTGTATGGAAAAATCTAAGCTAAAAACCAACATAAAAAACTGGCCCAGAACCAGTGAAAACCATAGATCTCAATGAGGGGTGAATACAAAAATATAACATAGGAACACTTTTTAAATCTAGAGAATGCTTGTGATTCCAATGCTGGGGGGAGGGGGAAAAGAGTTCAGGTAAAAATTATAAAGAACATACAAAGCCCACTGCCATGAAAGTGGACAGATACAACAAACGTGAGAATCCATATCTGAGGAATTATAGATAACAAAGCAATCTGAAAGAGACTTTAAATCATTAGCATATCCAGAAAAATAAAGGAAGAACTGGGTATTGTAAAATACCAGATCTGAGAAAGAACCAAATACAAATTCTAGAAAAGAAATATAGGTTTGAAAAAAAATAGACATAGAAACAAACTTAAAATATGGGTTAAGCAGCAGGCTACACAGCCTTACAATGATAGTTGATAAATTGGTAGAGTAAAATTACTCAGAATGCTAGGCAGAGAGAGAGAGAGAGAAAGAAAAGAAAGAAAGAAAGAAAGAAAAGAAAGAAAGAAAGAAAGAAAGAAAGAAAGAAAGAAAGAAAGAAAGAAAGAAAGAAAGAAGGGAAGGAGGGCATAAAGGAAAAAAGGAGGAAAAAAGGAGGAAAGAAAGGAAGAAAGGAAGGAGGAAAGGAGGAAAGGAAGAAAGGAAGGAAGGAAGAAGAAAGAAAGAAAGAAGAGAAAGAAAGAAGGAAAGAAAGAAAGGAAGGAAGACAGACAAGAAAGAAAGACAAGAAAGAAAAATTAAGAGACAGAAGACGGCAGAAAACATACCAACATTTCTAAAATATTAGAAGGAGATAACAGAAAATGGAAGAGATAATGTCAAAGAAGTAATAGCAGAGAATTGAAGAAGGCATGAATCCTCAAACTAAAAAAGGAGAGAGAATCTCTAGTGTGAAAAATGAAAATAAATCTGTACCTTGTTATATCACAGATAAAGAGAATATCTTAAAAACTACCAGAGAAAAATAAGCTATCCCACAAAGAAATAATAATCAAACTAAAGGCAGACTTCTCATTACCAGTACCACCATCACCACCACCAAGAGACGATAATGAGAGTATCTTCAACATGCTGGGAGAAAAAAACCGTCAACCTAGAATTCTAAACCCAATTAAACTATCACTTAAGAAATCTGCAGGCATACAAATACTACAAAACACAGATTAGTAATTGTCAATTAGACAGTGATTTTTTCTTTTACAGGAGTTCAATGGGATTGAAGTGGCACATATCACTGAATGTCGGTAGGGAATGGCTTTCATTCCACAAATATTTACTAAGCACCTATTACATTCCTGCCACCATGCTATGCAGTTGAGAACAAAAATATTTACATATACAAAGAGGCCCCTACTCTTAAGGGGCTTAAAAAAGCTGAGCCCCCCCCCCTCCCTTTTTAGTTTTTTCCATTTTTAAAATAAATCACTTATCTCTTTAATTTATATTCAAGTTCATTTCATTGAAATAAACTGAACAAAAGACATAATTATATGTTCTTTAACAGCAAACCATTTCTAATGAAAAGAAATTGACTTCTTCAAAATCTAGTGTGACTCACGTGGACAAACACAAAATGCCAGGTTGCCATTTTGAACCAGGGCTTTGCTTCAGTCAGTAATGCTGAAAGTACTTTCCTCAAAGACATCATTTCTTAAATCTTAAAACATTATTAATAAAGAGAGGAAAATGCTGATCTTTAAAGATAAATTTGAAAGAGATTTGATGCATTTATTTTACATCACAAGAAAACAAGATGAATGTTAAAAGTTCCTAATAAAATAGCTCATAATCTTTGATGATTCCCAAGAAATAATTATCCATTATTATAAGGAGGGATGGGAATGTTTACATGGGGATAAAGGGAGTAAACCGAAAGAGAAGGAACTGGGCCAACCAAGAACACTCCCTCCTCATATACTGCAATTTCTGAAGCCATGGAGAAATCATGCCAGGCCATGGCAATTTTCAATTATTTACATGATTACTCTGGGTCTTTCTGACCCTGGCAGCATTACAAAGCTCATATTTCGAACAGATACATTTTTTTCTTAAGTTGGTTTTACAAATTCTTAAGGGAAATTCAACTTTTCTATTCATAGCTATCAGACATGTGGATCTTTAATTTATGCCAAATATTATACACTTAAAAACCTGATTATTTTAGATAATAATAAAAAGAGAAAAGCATTTTTTCTCTCACATTGGCTCAATATCCCATCTTTTACTTAAAAAAAAAATCTAGGTTCAGATTTCCATTTTAGTAGGGTAGTTTAACACTTACTGAAACAAGGCTGTGAAACAAAATTTTGTTTACTAATTATTTTAATAAACATTTTGATGCCCTTGTTATAAAAGCTGGTTTCACTATTTATAGTAAAATAGTATCTTTTACAATAGCTGATATAAGGAAAATAGTGACAGTGCAGTTGCAATTGAAGGGACAGTTATAATTTATTATAAAGCAAAGTACAAGGCCTGGGGCCAAGATGAAAAGATTCCAGACCATGTGAAATTGGACGCAAACTCTTTCACTACCGCTTATGTCAAAGTTGGGAAGTCATATGACACTGAGGCAACACTATGAAGTAGCAATAGTAATGAAGGGTCAAGTAATGAAAAATTCAGTAAAAATGAGCTGGATTAGGAAATTAAAAGAGAACATTATCACTCCTTAATATTATGGTAGAGGGTGAGATTGCTTGCTCAAGAAAGCAAAATAAACCCACTCTTCTTTCCACCAGAGAACAGAATGGCCAACAACTGGAACACTATGTCTGTATCTGATAGGAAATTTTGAGATCATAACATGAAGAAAGTAGAAAGCCCAGTTTCTGTAAAAGCCCCTAATTGCTCCTAACTTTTTCCTAGAAAGTTTCTTCTAAATTATCCAAGATTTGCTTTGAGAAATTACTTCTATACTCCGTGATTCTGATGAAGGTTTCCTTCCTCTTAAGATTTATGGTTATAATGAAAAGGAGGGAATTATGAAGACAAGAACTTTGTACAGTATTTGTATAGTATAAATATGTCTGCTAATAAGTATTTTAGAAAGTTTGACACTGTTAAATTTTAATTTATAACTTAGTAATTGCTATGTTCATGATTATCTTCATAAATTATTGGATATTGTTAGGTATTTCTACTATGGTATTTTTATGAAAATAATCAAGTTCAGCTTATGGAATCTTTATTAAAAATAAAACTTAGTAAGTATAAAGAGTGTAGTAATTATTTCTAAATAATGTAAAAGTTAAAAGATCCATTTGATGATGAGATTAAATGAATGGAAATGTGAGGTTACTTAAGAAACTGAATTTATCAGAGAATATTGAAATAATAATCCTAATTTATGAGTGGTAATATGTCTTCCTCCTTTGGACATATATGTACGATGTGGAGCAGCCAGCTGAACGTTGAAAAAGTAGAAGAAAACCCACCCCCGTCAGAGTTAAACAGGTCTAAAAAGGTAAAAGATAGGCCATGGCTAATTATGTTAAGTCCTAATCTGATTTATATAATTAAAAATTTAAAACATAACATGTTATTGTCAGAAAAGTAAATATTTGTCATTAAAAATAAAATTCGGAATATAAAAAATTATTTAATTCAACAAAAACATTAAATATATATTATTTCTATAAATGGTAATTGTTTTAATATATTTTGGCCAAAATAGTCTCCTCACCTATCCACAATCAAATGTTTAATGTGGAAATGGCTCACTTCAAAGACTTCATGAATAACTGCTTTTTTAAAAATTGAAGTATAGTTCATTTACAATATTATATTAGTTTTAGGTGTACAACATAGTAATTCAATATTTTTATAGATTATACTCCATTATTATTAAATTATTACATTATTATAAAACAAAGGCTGTATTTCCCTATGCTGCATAGTAATATATCATCAACATCTGCTTTGACTTAATTTTGATAAAGTTATAAAATCATTATTCATTTTTTGAATGTCTCTAAAATATATTTAAAAATACATCATAAAATTACTATTTAAACATGTGTAAAGTATACAGTCTGTAAAATAAAAGCTATAATTTTAAGTTGTAAAAGATATACATTAGGATTACAATAAATAAGAGGGCACTTTTGTAGGGAAAAATTTCTTCTTTTAGAGTAGCCAAAATGAATTTACACTAGACCTAGTCAACTGTACATAATCCTGTACAACTAATTTCTTACTGTAAACTTTTAGGTTTATATTGGTTCTAGAAGGAAAGTTTATCTTTAGATTAATAGTATGAGACATTCAAATGACCTTTGATAATAAATACTTTCTTTTTCCTTTGGACCCAAAGTGTACTGTCCGTATTTCAAGGCATTAGACCTAAGCCAAATAGCAATATTAATAGCAATTGCCAATTAAAATATTGAACCAGTAGTTATTTTTTAAAGATATAACTGAAAAAAGATAAGGTATATATAGATTTTCAATATGAAAGAGTAAGAAAAAATAAAACTGACTCTTAAAAAGTTTGCAGATAACAAATTTTAATGTCAGTGCACTGAGAAAAGGAAAAAAGGGAATATTCCCCCTACCTCACGGCCATATGATTACATTAGCATTTTTCTTTTTTCTCTGCTACATATGAAATTTATCTTTATATAATAGAAAACTTCATTGGAATAGTGCACAGAATGCTTAAGGAAAAAAACTCTCTTTCTTTGAAGTAAAAAATAATTTTGAAGGCAAATTACTAAAGAACTATAGAGGGCACCTAGGTAGGAATAGCAAGGAAATGAGAAAAGTTCATAGGAATCAGTTTTTCCCATACTCACCCACCTGTGGGCAACAAATGGGGCAGGAAACATTACAATCCAGGAGACTGAGTTTCAAAAACAGCCATGAACAGCCTCTAGTTCCCATTTTGGCAGGAGAAACACTATCGCAATCTCTACCATCTTTCTAAATCTCTTTGGGGCTAATTACTGGAGACACATCCATAGCTGGTACAGATAATGCTGATTCCTTTTCCTCTGCTCATCTGTATTCCCCACAAGTAGAGGAAGCTTGGAGGGGGACAATGTACAATGAAGAACAGCCTGAAAGAATGGGTAGCCTGTCTATGATAGGCTACCATGATGTAGTGAAATCTTTATTAAGCAATTTTGGAACGGATCTGTCTGCTGAGCCGGTTTCTCCAGAAAACACCTTACAGAGGATATACCAGAACAATGAGCAATGTATATTTAACAGCCACATTCACTGTTTTTTCCATAACTGGATGATCAGCCTTGATGAGTCACTGAGAAAACTGGAGACCGCGGAGGAGATTTTCAAAGGCAATGGAAGGTCCCAATGGCTCTGACTTGTTGAGAAGCCTGAGTTTAGATTCTAAGATCACCAGAGGATCTGCCCATCACAGGAAAGCTCTTTGGTTTACACCTTGCTCCTGAGAATAGCACAGAGCTTCACAAGCCAGTCTATGGTCACGGCCACAAGTGGGCACACCGTGTAGCCAAAGCCCCTCACACTGGCCTGATCACACCAACTTTGCCATAAAGACTAAAAAACATCAAGTGCTCTTTCATTTTTTTTCTTCATTAAACCTTAAATAGTTAAGTCTGAGAGGCAGCAATGCTTTTGTTTACACATCTGTTCAAACAAAAGATTAAAAAGAAATCTCTCTTTGGGTAAGGGCCAAACCCCATAAACACATAAAAAGTCATAAACTTGCTTGTCTTTGCAAAGCAGGGAATCAGGAGTACCATAAAAACATATAGCACATGTAAATAAATTCATTCAAATGGCATCTGAGAGTCTAAAAGGACAAAGACCTTTAAGTATCTTTGCACAAGTGTGAAAAACCCCTTATCTTTGAAGTAATCATTCAAGATTTCTGCCTGGAGGTAGGAAATATTACTGTAAATGCAGTTTTCCAACATTCAACAAAAACTTAAGGCAAGTATGAGGTACCCCTGAATTGTCTTCACTCAGCCTCTGGAGAAAAGCCAGCTGGTTAGAGGACCCACCACGAATATACACTGAAGTATAATTTTCTGCATATGTTTAAAAATGTCATTCAAGTCTGAAAAAACAAACACTTAGATTCAAACCTAAAACATTTTTTTTTTTGGTGGTGAAGGGAGATTAAAGTTTGTAATTATGGTTCTCTTTTCCTCCTGGAAGGAGTAACCGTTACAATTCAGTTTTTTATATATATAGATATATATTTTCTTTTTTGATAGTACTTTGCTTGCTGAGTGAGCCACAAAAGGACAACTTTATATTGGCTTCCCTGAGCCTAGCTTCCTTTTTTTGTGCACAGCAGTCCATTTCTCATTGTACAAGAAACTCATCTATCTAAAGGAACGAAGTGATAGCCTCGGGAGTGCAGGTGAATACTGTGGGGCACACACGACAAACAGAAATACAAAAGCCCTATCTCCTTGAGATCTGGGAACATGAAGGCAGTGCCACAGCAGTCAACCTGGGGGAAAAAGGCAGGTGAGATGGTGGCAACTACCTTTAAAAAAGCCTGCAGACCAGCAACAGGGAGTGTTGGCTAATATTCCCTCAGTCCTTCATGGGAGGGTGGTCAGGGAGTAAATTCCCCTTAATACCTCCTACAGACAAAGGCAAGGCCTTTTCGGGTAGCTGTCTGAGCACTGGACTCAGCACCACAAGCCCTGGTATCTACTAGTCTTTTTAGGATCTCCAGTAAATAGTAATGAATAGGTCCTTGGCATCTTGAGCCCTGACTTAATTTTAAATCTTTACATATATTATTTATATTACTGTAAAAATGTCTCTAAACACTACTTGAAGGTCCTATACTAAATAATACCTGTCAGTGAAAAGATCACGGAAGGGTGGTGCTGATGGAAAAATTTTAATTAAAGTCTTTCTTGGAAGGCACCCGCCCCTGCTTGCCTTTCCAGTGGCTGGCACTTCCACGGGGAGCTTAGGCTCTCACTTCCTTCCTCCAGGCCTCCAGCTGGGGTAAGTGTAGGTTTCTATGCAGGCTGATTCAGTGACAAGGCCATCGATGGCTCTCCAGTGTCTAGGGAAGAACATTTCAAGCACCCTGCCACAAATGACACCAGGACACTGTAACTAGTTGTGAAGTTGGATGCAGATTATTGTTAATAATAAAGTACTGAAATCTGTGAATAATTCTTTTTAGTAAATTAGAGTGGATTTCCTATAACCACATACTCTCTCCTATTCTGATATGCTTTCTTGAGTCATGTAGAAGACAAAGTAAAGCTTTCCCACAGAGAAAGGCCAACTGAAAGTATGTTCCACTAGAACTGAATTTAATGATCAAGTGACCCCTTCTTATGGTCTAAAATGGCAGTTCTGAAACTTTTTGGTCTTAGGATACCTTTACACTTTAAAAATTATTGAGGACGCCAAAGAGATTTTGTTTATGTAGGTTATATCTATTGAAAGTTTAAAATAATTAAATAACTCTTTACCAGCAAAAAAGTTTATATTTTCCAAGGCAAACAAACAAAAAATTAGCCAGAAGAGTGGCTACATATTACATTTTTGCAAATGTCTTTAATAGCTGGCTTAATAAAAGACAGCTGGATTCTCATATCTTCTTCTGCATTCAGTCTGCTGCAACAATGTTGTTTTAGTTGGAGTGTATGAAGAAAATCAGCCTCATACAGATATGTAGTTGAAAAAGGGCAGAATATTTTCATAGCCTTTTCAGGTAATTGTAGATATTCTTTTTTGATACTTTATCAAAATTCAATTAAGGTTAGTTTCATGTAATATTTGAAACCATATCAGTGAACTTTTTATATTGTTAAAATTAAAATTCATTGGTATATTTTGTACTTTGGCTGAATTTTTTCCCCATGCATGATTTTGTAGTATCATTCACTGGTCATTTGGAAAATATTAAGTCAGTTATGCAGATCTTCAAAATGTTGACACATTCAATTATACAACATTGGAAAACCATATTTGTTGTTATTACCACCTATGCATCAGAAAAAATCTTTTTAAATATTGGGAAGTGGTCATGGTCACAGTGGCAGACACAAGTTTTTCAATATTTTAATTTTCACTTGAAAGCTTGAATTTTATCACTGGCAACAAGTACTGTCTGTTGTCTTCCTTGAAGTGACAGAAAGTATCTACCAAATACACAAGTCTAAATAACCATAGTTTGTCAGTCATTCTTTCAAGTATTGATACAAATTGTGTTCCATAAAAAAAAGTGGCTAGTTTAGTCTGCAGTTCAATTATACAAGTGCTTCTGTACACTTCCTATTTCATCAAACAGAATATTAAAAAGATGAGTACCAAAGGGTTGAGATTTAAGAAAATTAGTAATTTTTATTGATTCATCAAGGATATTCTTTTTTTTTTTTTAAAGAATCAATTTTATTTATTTATTTTTTGGTTGTGTTGGGTCTTTGTTGCTGCACACAGGCTTTCTCTAATTGCGTCCGGCGGGGGCTACTCTTCGTTGCGGTGCGTGGACTTCTCATTGTGGTGGCTTCTCGTGTTGTGGAGCATGGGCTCTAGGCACGTGGGCTTCAGTATTTGCAGCACGTGGGCTCAGTAGTTGTGGCATGCAGGCTGTAGAGCACAGGCTCAATAATTGTGGCGCACAGGCTTAGTTGCTCTGTGGCATGTGGGATCTTCCTGGACCAGGGATTGAACCAGTGTCCTCAGCATTGGCAAGTGGATTCTTAACCACTGCGCCACCAGGGAAGTCCCCATCAAGGATATTCTTAAGAGAAACTAAAAGTAGTTTTCCTTTCCTGAAAGTATGTGGTGGTAAATACTAGTGGCCCAAATAATTTTTATGAACAAAGTGAGAAGTTCTTTCTCTTAAGGTATTCATTATTTCATCTGGCCACAGCAACGGGATAGCCTTAAATACTGAATAAAAGTATGATATGGCTTTCTAATTCCATTTTGAAGCAGTTAATGCTAAATAGTCATGAAAGTTGTTTATAGATCAATTGAAATTTGATTCCGATAATAACTTGGTTACAAAATGACTGACACCTTTAAATAAAACATCAACCTACCAACAATTTTGTCGTAAATGCTGTGAGAGCTGACTCTGGTTATGTTAAAAGGGATTCTATCTTCATCAGGAAATTTGCAAAAATATCACAACTTCCATCTTAGATCAAGGATCATAGTTCAAACATATTTATCCTGCCTAAAGCTAATCTACTACAAAAGAATTCATGCTTATGCTAATAAATTAGAATAATTCTCCACATTTCTCTGTATAGAATCTCTTTAGTATATACTAGAAATTCAATTAAAATCGGTAAGTTCTAATTGAGTATCTATGTGGCAGGTACTTTTTTAGGTCCTGGGAATAAAAGGTAGAGTAAGATTCACTTCCTAATGCAAAAGAGTTTCACAGTCTAACCAGGAATACAGTGCCAGACACTGTGGATGGCCTACTAACAGCCACTGCCTCCCTCTTTGTTGTCTGAACAAAATTGAGGTTCTCTTAGAAATGTGCTCAGGGAAGGCAGATTGCCCTCTCAGTTCTTAGGGGATAAACAAATTAGTCAAGCCAATTATGTTCTGCCAGAAAGATTCTCCTCCCCAATAAAAGGAGAGATACAGGAAGAGAACCACGCCTTCCTGTCTTCGGATACATTTGTAAGAGGAAATAAGTTCTTGAGATGCAGTAGTCATCTTGTAACATAAGGCAAAAGGCCTCATGGAACTAAAACTGAACTTACTGAGGATAGTGGGGCAGAAAATGAGAGAGCCTGAATTCTTATGATGTCATTGGACTGTAGTAATACACCTGGAAATACCTCCCTCCAGCCTTGCTGTTATGTAAATTAGTTCAACAGCCTATTGTATAAGCCATTTTCAGATGGTTATTCTATTCCTTGCAGCTGAAAGCATCCTGTAGATACTTACTTATAAAGTATCACATAATACAATGTGATAAGTGCTATAGCAGACATACATGCACACACAAACACACACACACAAATAAGTAAAGATGAATTTGAGGAAAACATTTATACTGCTTTGGAGAAGACAGGGGACAACTGTCACTGATGATACAAGGAGTAGGAGTTCAACAGGCAGACACAGGTGAAATGGAATTTTAAACAAAAGAACCACAAGAGCAAAGACATGGAAGAGTAAAAGTCCACAGTGTGCTTGGAGACTGATTTATAAACTGAAGGCTGACTAGGAAGAGCCCGCTCATCTTTCTATCCCCAGAGTCTAGCACAGTGCCTGGCACATAGTGTCAATAATTCTGAATGAGTATCTCAGAATGAGACTGGAAAAGGAGACTAGCACCAAATTGAGATAGGCCTCATATGCTATGGAAAAGAAACACAGTTAAGATATTTTATAGAACTTTGGAAGAGAGAAAATTATGCCCCCAAGTGACTGTTCAGATTTGTTACTGCTAGATGAGGAAAGCTTACAAAGTCATGCATGGGTAGGGGTATCTTTCTGACACCATTCTCCATGTTCTCACTTCTCGAGTGGGTGTCTTATACCAGCACTATGGTCAAGAGATGACAGATAATGAGTGAAGATGAAGAATACCAGCATTTATGCTGCTCTAAAATAACTAACATCTTTACATTATCTGCCAGTATATCTCCTTTAACATTAACTTGTGGAGCTAAGAGTTAAGGAGCCTTTACTCATAGTGAAAATGGTTGTGGGGATCTGCCTTATGTAGTACTTTCTTGCAGGAATTACCAGTAACAAATATTTTCTGAACTTCTACTCTGTGCTGCCTGTTGCTAATTGGTGATGCTTACGGACATATATGTCATGGTCCTGATCCTTAAGCAGCTTGTAACATACATGAGAAGAGAGCAAACGTTAATACGGTGTCTGTCATGTCTACAGTGATGACTGGCACAGAGAATGGGTGTGAAAGGAGCTTGGAATAGAGTGATCTCCGAGGACTGAGGCTTCATGTAAGAAGTGAAACTTGAGTGGAGGATCAGCCAGTAGATGATTTACTTGGAGGTGCAGATTGAGTAAATTTATCGAAGACCATGAATGCCAGGCAAGCCTGAGAATACTTCTAATTCAGATAAGGAGGGATTATTTCCCTTGGCTAATTAAATATATTCAGTAGTAGCTCTGAACAATGGCAGGTCATTGCCAGAGGATTTTCAGGAAAACTATGAAAGTTGTTAATGGAAAAGATAGTTTAAGCCATTTAATTTTCAGAAGATAGTGATGGGGTTCATTATACGCTGACAACAACTTGAAAACCTAAATTATTCAAAAACTATCAATTTTGTACGAGACACTACTTTAGGTCTCCAGAATTATCAAATGTGAATCTGAGATATATTGTGCTATTTTTTGAAGTCCAGAGTTTATAGAAAAGAAGAAAAAGATGTATACTTACATAACTATGATAAAAATGTGGAAGTCATATGTTAGCATAACAGGCCACATAAAGTACTATTGGGAGAAGCAGAAAGAGTGTAAGGAGAAGGACAGCTTACTTCCATCTTAGGTTGGAATTGGGGCAGGCTTTGTGAAAGAGTGACACATCTGAGGTAGATGCTGAAAGGAAGAGAGGTTTGGAGATTTGGGAGGTTAGAAAAACTAAGGCTGAAGGTTATTTGTGGTAGAGAAAAAGCACAAGTAAAGAGAAAAAAGTAAAAAAAATTATGTCTTTGCCAAAATATCTTTGGCAGAGTAGATATTGCAAACAGTCTTACTATATTTCTTGAGTACAGATAGTTTTAACTATCTAAAAAAATATTTTTTAAAGAGAAAGATGCATTCATTCCACCTGAATTTTTTGTTTAACTGCTAAAGTGACGGTAATTCTTCACAGGCAAGTTATCTTGGAAAACTAGACTGATTTGTCATATTGGAAAAGCAAAATGGAATTAAAAAAAAAAGTAAAAACCTTCAAAGCAAACTAGAAACCAAAGGAACTGAGGGAAAAGCACAAGAGAAGACAGAAAGATTGAAAGACTACAGGGATTTAAGCTGACTGCCACTGTTGAGCCTGAGGGAAGTCACGTACCCTCTGATTTAAAAAAAAAAATCAGTAAAATATTGTTTGCATTAGTCTCCAAGAATCCTGCACATTATGACCTTATAATTTTGCTTTATTCGTCCTATAAAATTCAGAATTCATACGTATACAGGCAGGATTCTCAGATGACAAGGCAATAGGTGTTTCCATTAAGTGGCCATGTCCAATTGATACCATGGTTTTCAATAGAGGGATAAAATATAATTTGAAAAGGGCTGTTAAGTGCTTAACATTCTCTAAGTCGCTAGGTGGAGTCAATCAGAGTTCAATGAGGCCTTATATCTTTAAGCTTTTATATTGTTACTTAGAAGGCATTATTTGAAGAAATAGTATTTTTAAGCTATTTATAACCTTTCAACTATTCTAAATGGAGAAACTGTTCAAAGAAGCCGTATCAATCGTCTATGCAATTGGAACAATGACCAGCTAGGAGAAGAGTTAGAATCAAGCTACTTCCTAATAAGCAAAGAATATTTTTGTCAGTCTAGGCCATGGTCAAATTAGTTTTTTATAAGTGCTGTCAAATACAATTTTTTTCTATAGTATTCTTTATGATAAATCAGGCATAGTTCAAGGTGGGCCCTTCATCTATAAAATTTGAGGACTGGACTAGATATCTTTTATGGTATTCTAACATATTCTATTATTGGTGCTATTAACAACAAAAAGAATAACAGGTCATTGCAGAGAATAATAGAAAGAGTTTCACTCATCACCCCTACTAATAAGCAATAATCATAATTACAATAATAAAAAATTATGCCTTTCTTGCAAGGAGTTGAATGTGTTTTATACACATCAGCTCATTAGTGGCATTATTAATCCTGGTAACGTCACTGTGAGGAAGGATGCCACAGCTTCTCATCACCACCAGCTAGGAGGGGAATAGGTATAGGTGCTTATAGTTAACACCAGATTCTCATTCCTCTAATGAGGTAACAGGTGTTCCTCACAAATGACACACTATCTCTCTGAATCAATCCTAGTTCTAAAGATAGAAACACAACAGCCTTTTTAATGCTAGCACTGGTCACGTAATTTCATACATATACACACACAACTTAAAAAATCCAATCTCTACTAAAATCACTTGAAAGAATAACTTTCTGATACAAACACCATAAAATTAACATCTAGCTATAGAAAGAAAAATCATAAGACCATGAAAAATCCCACCCAGTAAGAGTTAATTCTGCTACATGCTGAAACCATAAACCTTACTTACTGGACTACTTCATAAACCAGTCATTTGTGAACAATTACTTTAAACCATCATGCCATTCACTATCCTGAAAACTAGGCTAATGGAATGCTATATCTCCCCAAAGTCTGCTCATTGTAAACAGTCCATCCCTCCTTGCTGACTCCAAAAGCTGTATAAACATACTGCAACTAAATCCACCATAGCTCATAGAAATCCTTTCTTTAAGTAATCTACAAAATGCCAATTTAATACAAATACAAGAAAGAGAAGTTCTAAGACAACATTTTGTATTTACAGTATTCTGAACAGTGCTTAAACCTGCACTGGTTATATAAAAGGCACTCTCTCCCCCATGCCACCCCCGCCTCCAGGCTGTCGGCATGCTTAGTTCTCTCATTTACACCACACTGCAATAACATAAAGAACGGTTTACTATTAATCCAGGTTTTACTACAAAGCAACCCGTTATTTCTCTGTCAAACACTGGCAAGAGTGCCAACTGTCTGTCATCCAATTCAGGGGATTAAGTCTTCTTTTATAGTCTGATACTTGTACCAATTTATAAAAATACAGATATAGTTTCTTCAAGTTGGTCACAGTCTATATTTTGGCTTGGATTCAGGCAGCAGAGGTTGACTATGACAGCTGGCAGGAAACTGAGGGGAGAATACATCCTCCCCCTTTCAGTCACCACGTCTCAGTTGCCATAGTGATTAATCCTTAATCAAATGCTGTCTTTGTACAATTCTTTTCAGAAAACTTTAAGTAAACTTAAGTTGAAAACATGCAGTTGATTGAAAAAATGAGGTACCATATCACACACAGGTATAGCTAAGTTTTATGACATACTTCCATATATTAAAAGAATAAATTAACTCTAATGAAGTTCCTTCCAATGCTTAGAACATTTCTTTTTGGTCTAAGCTTAAACCTAAATCACACAGGTTTTCCCCCTTGTTATCAGACATCTTGTCTTTTAAAATAAGCTGTCTTCAGAAATGGTTCTAAAATATCCAAGTACAATTGAAGGCAAAGCAAGTTCTCATTTTATATAGTTTGTATTGCTAAATTAAAAAGGTATAATTAGAAATTTATTTTAGGAGAGATAGGTTTTAATTCAAGACATTTATCAAATATGTTCAAATAAGTAGAAATTATTTTATAAAAGTATAAACTGTAAGAAACCAAAGGAAATATGGAGAAGATAGTATATTCTAGAACTTTTCTTAATATATGGGTGAATTCCATTTGATTCATAGCTTTTGTCATTCTGGTTACCAATAATTACATCAAAGGACTGAGAAACTCTGAAAGACCATAGTATGTTATCTATAATTGTAGTGTACATTACTTCTCTTTTGTAAGTTTTCCATTTAGTATATTCCTTTGCAATTTAGTTAAAAGCTCTTACTTAGACTCAATTACAGTATTCCTTGGAAAGTGAAATACTTGCATATTGTGGCCACTGTTAATCTTGTGTTGCCTTCATACAAATAAATAGGACTTGTTTTGTTTTCTTAGGAATTGAGGCAACACATCTGCATCTGGCTGCAGACACACAGACACACACAGAGACCACACACAGGCATACACACATACAAACACAAAATCTTTTCAAACACAAAGGTCTCTAATAAAACTTTGGTGACAGACATGAAGCACTCAAAAGAATTCTCAGTAATCAAAAAGATTCTGGATGTGAGCCCCAGATGAAAGATACTGTACTGTAGCTGGGAGGTCTAGGGATTTTTGGAGATTTCAGAAGAAGAGGGTTGTCGATATTTCTAACACTATGGCTGAGACTTTCTGCCTTCATCTTGCTTCATTTACCTTCACCTTAGTTTATTCTCTTTTCTTCCCGTAACGGTTTAAAAGTTTTCCCAAAACTGCAAATCCATTATTGCCAGCCACCACCACACGGAGAGCTGCAAAACCTCTCAGTGAGTGACATATATATATCTAACCAAAGATGATGGTGTGGTTCAATGATTTACTCATTAAAGGTGTTGAAATAAATACTATCGACCAGATATGATGAAATCAGTGATTGTGATCATTTTTTTCCTTAGAAATTCTGTGAATGGCTTTGACATGTCATCAATATCTCATTTACGTAAAATAATATTTTTTAATTTTAAAAGTCTTCAGAAATGCTTAATTTAACCATCTTTACAAATAGTTTTAGTAAAGAGAAACACAACATTACCATCATTCCATCTCACTGACATTATTAAAGTAGTTTCTAGTTACCAGAAGAATTATAATGAGGAGAACCCAGAGTAATATGTATAGAGATGCAAAAGGACTAGTTTGATGGCAGAGTGCTGTCTCACTCATTTGAATCTCTGTCAGCAGCTATGGAGATATCATGAATTAGAAGTAGTCACAAACTAATGAATCTAAACAGAAAATAAATCTATCAGCTTTAAGGAGAAAAGTTACTAATAACTTCTACTCTAATACAGAATATCCTAAAACAAAATTAATATAAAGTATAAAGTACTGAGTGACTTTGTTTTCATAAACAAAAACAGTAGTCACATATAAAAATTTGAAAAATAATCTACCATAAATATTCTTGTTTTGTTTTTAAGGAAATTCAAAGCCCCAGATGGACTAGTACCACCCATTCTTTTACTTATAGTTAAATATAGCTGCATACAACTGTTTATAGATTGTTTTTGTTGATCCTCACCCTCCAGGGGAGTTAGAGACCTGACATCAGTCTTATCCATTGGTTGTAGTAACAATACTTATTATTCATTGACTGCTTACTTTGTGTCAGGTACTGTTCAGAGCATTTTACAGGTATTACCTCATTTAGTCTTCACAACAACGATTTGAGGTAAGAAGTATAATTACTTGTATATTAAGCACAAGGAAATTGAGGCACAGAGAAGGTAAGTAACTTGTTCATGGTCACACAGGAAGTATCAGGTAGAGCTACAATTCAAACTGACAGCCTGAATAGACTCCATGCCATAGGCTAGTTATAACAATCAAAAATTTCTTCTGCCTCTAGAATATTAGAGTTGAACAAACTGAAGATGAGTCTCATTATATGAGTTCTTTATTTATTTCTAGTTAAACTAAAAGGAGGAAAGCATGAGGTATGTCTCAGGGGTTGCAGTTTTATGTCAAAAATATAGTAGGTTTAGTTTTTGATGTTGGTGAAAAACTAAGAACAACAAAAATATGTATGATCACTAACTATTTTGAAAACTGATTTTATTTTTAAAATTTATTTACTTTATTTATTTTTGGCTGCCCTGGGTCTTCGTTGCTGCGTGCAGGCTTTCTCTGGTTGCAGTGAGCTGGGTGGGGGGGGCTACTCTTCGTTGCAGTGAGCGGGCTTTCTCTGGTTGCCGTGAGTGGGCTTCTCATTGCGGTGGCTTCTCTTGTTGCAGAGCACGGGCTCTGGGCGCGCGGGCTTCAGTAGTTGTGGCACGTGGGTTCTAGAGCACAGGCTCAGTAGTTGTGGCACACGGGCTTAGTTGCTCCGTGGCATGTGGGATCTTCCCGGACCAGGGCTCGAACCCATATCCCCTGCATTGGAAGGTGGATTCTTAACCACTGTGCCACCAGGGAAGCCCTGAAAACTCTGATTTTCATATACCAAGACTTTTCTTTTTATTTATTTAACTTTTTATTGGAGTATAGTTGACTCATAATGCTGTGTTAGTTTTAGGTGCACAGCAAAGTGAATCAGTTATACATATACATATATTCACTCTTTTTTAGATTCTTATCCCATATAGGCCATTACAGAGTATTGAGTAGAGTCCCCTGTGCTATACAGTAGGTCCTTATTAGCTAGCTATTTTATATATAGTAGTGTGTATCCAAGACCTTTCTTTTTTGATGGTAAGTTTATAATACCATCCCCAAGTGATTGTTTTTTATAGGTAATACATTTCAGCTTTCAAGATGCTAAAGTACAACTATATTATTAACCTGATGTATTAAATGATATAGGTCAAATCTGAGGGATTGAATCTTATTCTGTCAGAATTTTACTGTATCAAGTATTGATTTAAAGAAGTTAGCCACTGAAATAAGTATGTTTATATAGACTATTATATAATGCCTGCTAGCGTTGGTGGCATGGGACTGGACTTCCTGCTTAATGGCTTTAAAACTTCCCTGAGTATTTTATACCCACCGTGATTTAGTCATTAAACACCAGATTTCTTCATATTCCCTGAAAAAGGTCTACTAAATTGGTCTATGTGTGACTGGGGAGATATATGGCCTCAAAGGACATATCAGAAATTCCAGGAGCTGGGTATTCCAATTTGTTTCCTGGTAAGAAATGCCCCTCACTCTGAAAATCACTGTGAAAAGACAAGGTTTCTGATGAGACTGTGCTGTTCATCTCAAGAATGCTGGGGTTGAAAAAGGTTGAAAACTACTGGTATTGCTAATGTAAGGATAAAGGAAATCCCTTTGCACAACCCCCACCCCCCCAACTAAAGGCAAAGTATATTTCCAGCATTTTCATTTTTACAATTTTCCTTACGAAGGTTCCAAAGGTACTTTTTATTGCTTCTATATCTAGGGGTTGCTTCTTGGGTCCGTTTTGGGAGGTATTACATGGCTGTAAATTTCTTCTCTGAGAAATATTTAAATAAGCTAGTGACCAATATCCAGTTAAATTATTGCATTAACATCTACTACAGAGTTTGCCAAATTTTCTGACCTTTCACATTAAAATTTGTTTGGAAAAGAGCATGGTTTAAAAAAAAGGCATGGTTTAAAAGAAAGAAAAACCTAATAAAAAATTAGCTGTCTGGGGCTTCCCTGGTGGTGCAGTGGTTGAGAGTCTGCCTGCCGATGCAGGGGACACGGGTTCGAGCCCTGGTCTGGGAAGATCCCACATGCCGCGGAGCAGCTAGGCCCGTGAGCCACAATTACTGAGCCTGCGCATCTGGAACCTGTGCTCCGCAACAAGAGAGGCCGCAATAGTGAGAGGCCCGCGCACCGCGATGAAGAGTGGCCCCTGCTTGCCGCAACTGGAGAAAGCCCTCGCGCAGAAACGGAGACCCAACACAGCCAAAAATAAATAAATAAATAAACAAACAAAGTAAACAATGCGTTAAAAAAAAATTAGCTGTCTGTTTAAAAGATTCTGATATGCTCTTCATTTTAATATAGTAAATTTCTGGCAAACCCAGCACATTTCTGCCTTTTTCATATAGCTCCCACAAGGTAGTCAAATTGTAGAAATGCTATTTTACAGCATTGGTTGAGATATGGTATACTCCCAGATCAAATGAGAATATAAAAAAGTGGCATACTTGGGTCATGAAAGTCCTTTCATGAGTTGCATTTTGGAATTGGGCCTTTGGATTACACTGAAAAATGCTAAAAGCACAGCCTTTCAAAGCTCAATATTACATTTACTCTAAGGATATTATAAGACAACTGACAGTTAACTAGATCATTCAGTGGTCCCCATTTAAAATGCCAGGTGACAAATTTCTTTCAAATTAAACGCTAGGAAAAGCTTTGCTCCTCCTTAGAAGAGGTGTTTTTTTTTGTTTTTCTTTTTTCTTAAGGACAATCATTTAGCTCAGTGTTTCTCAGTAGGGTGTTATGGCATTTTGGGCAGAACAATTCTTGGCATGTGGGATGCTCCCCCCACCCCCCAGGACAGCCATTTAGCATCCCTGGCCTCCAGACATTAATACCAGTCAGGCACTTAGTCATTGTGACCACCCAAACTGCCCAACATTTCCAAATGTACTAGTTGAGAAAACACTAAATACATTGTTCACTTCCTTTGTTTTGTCTACCAGGAAACTCAATCAAGATTTCATTAAAAAAATATATCTGGGAAAGTATAGTATATCCTATATACCTGCATTCTAACTTTCTCCCAGTCTTGAACTTCCGTCTTAATTTATATTTTCCGTGGTCATGAACTTAATTTTGTATTCTGATTTTATTAAGACAATCCAAAATCTTTGTCAAACCAGATGAGGTACAAATAAATGAAGATAGCTTTGATCTTGGGTGGCCTAGGCCTGCAGCGGCTTGAAGCGGGGTTTCGGTTCCCGGCCAGTGACTGAGGTTGGGTCGCGCTGGTGAGAGCACCGAATCCTAGCCACTAGACCAGTGGTCAGTGACAAGGCCCTGGCTGTACGGCTTTGCAGAAAAAGAATTCCCACAAAGACGGAAAGTAGTGAAACAAGTAAAGTATTTATTAGGCGAGAAAAAGAGTATGTGTGGATAGACACACGGGTGGGCTCAGAGAAAGAGTCACACCCTCGTGGCAGTTTGAATCACTTTTATGGGGCATTTCTTCGGGTTTCCTTTGGCCAGTCATTTTGATTTGCCTGGTTCAAAGTCCATATTTGGTATAGCTCAGGATTTTTCCATGTGTGCGCATGCATCTCTTAGCCAAGATGAATTCTATGCAAGAGGCCTTTGGGTAGGTTTGGACACTTGGCATCACTCCCCTTTTGACCTCCAAGGAGCCTTTCTGCTCATGTGTAGTCTGGGAGGTCTCCTGACTTCAGGAATGAGGAATAAGTGGTCTCTTATCTTCCCTCTGGGCAGGGTCCAGCCTCCTCTCTCAATTGTCCTGTTATTCCTGTCTCAGAGTACCGGTCCACAAGGAACGAACACAAACCGTTTGCCCTGGGGGCCCATCTATCTCCTGTCTCAGCTTGACAGTTCAGATAGCATCCCCACCCCCAACCCCCCACCCCCCCCACGTTTCATTCTCAAAAGTAGCACTAACTTGAAACAAAGTGTCATTGTTACATACAATACCAATTTTTCACTTCTACACATAAAGTGGTAGAAAAACTACTCCTCAGACACCTAGCTCTAAGGAATTAAGAAAGAATAATAAGCCAAAGAGAAGAGAATATTTTTTAAAACTTTTGACAAAAGTGTGTAAATAAAATATCACTTTTATATAAGCCTTATTTCTATATAACAGCAAATTTAAATGAGAAGAGCCCATAGGAAGTATTTATTACTTTTAACATTATAAAAATCCTTTTGTTAAAAATATAAATTCTATATGAAGTTAGTTTTTGTGTGTGTCTTCATTTTAGATGAAAAATTATGGAGGTAAATCTAATGATACATTTTCCTTTTTCCATATGAGAAGTATTTTTGATTCTGATTTAAGTGATTCCCTCAGATTCCTCATTTTTGGCAGACTTTCACTGAGGGAAACTATTAAGCAACTCAACATTATTAGGCATTTAGATATAGATTTGTCTTTTAATATAAAACATCTTTAGTGGATATCGTGCCCCAAATGGTATTCTGTTTTTTACACTTATTTGTAAGTCATTTATAGTCTTGTTGGTACTTTTGAGGGAGTACTTACAGAAGATCCTGTTGAGGAACTTCAGTGAAAATGAGGTTAAAAACTAGAGATACATTATCCTGTGTTCTACTTACCTTAGAAGTACAAACAGCTATGTTAGCAGGAAGCTGGGAAAACTGCTTCAATTCAAATACATCACGTGCTGCCCATCGGCTCATGTGATTTTCAGCTTTGCTTGATCCAATCACATTCTGGTTTGAGTGAATGTAAGCCACTTCCTGAACACCACCTAGGAGGTAATTGATGTTTATTAAGTGATGTCTCATGATGAAGCAATATGGTTCAAGGCATACTTTAAAAATTATCAGCAACACATTAAAAACAGGTTATGCTTATTTTATTTTTAATCCTCAAGAAAAACATTGTTTGTATGTCAATATCACAATATTCTTTTTTAAAACAATTGAAAAGAGAAAGAGTTCAAATATATTGGTCTAGGTTAACTTAGAAATGACTTTTCCCTCTCATCAATATAAGAACTTCTGAATCAGGTAACAATTTTTAGATTTAAGCCTGAAATGAGGGTTTTGGCTAAGAGGAAAGTCATAGTGGAAGGTTGTCTCTATGAATTTGTTGTCTCTGTTGATGTAAAAAAAAAAAAAGTTTACTAATTTAAAAGCAGTGCTAACTTCACCTGTTCCTTTAAACACGTATTTGATTACAGTGACGAAGTAGGAGCATGGGGTTTATGACCAGGGAGTTTCATTTGGTTGGCTTTGTTCAGTTTTACTGTTTGTACACTGTCTTTTTTGTACATATGCCCAGATTTGGAGGTTTTTAGGAAACGAAAAAAATTAACTTACACCTTTTATCTGAAAGAAGTTTAAAAAATGGCTACTTTTTTTTACTGCTTTGCTTCTAGGCACCTATAATTTACTTTTAAATTACGGTCATAAAAAAGAAGGCTCAAATTGAGGTCTATAAAAGCTCCCTCAAACAGCTCTGGCAATGAACCTCAATTATGACCTTCAACACTTGTGCTGTTTTAGTCCTGAACCTTTCTCAACCAGAATTGCCAATCATGAGAAAACAAGATGTTGTTAAATAAGATGAGTAAAAGAGTAACCAAGATAATATTCACCTTAAATTTCAAAATATCAGTAGTAAGTATACCAACAGTTTAAAACCTTCAAAAGGATTCTGGTAGAAAATTTCCCCAGATTTTTCTTAATCCTGATGACACATATTATGCATTATTCAAAATAGAACGAGTTCCACACAAACTATCGACACCTTTTACACAGTAAAAAAACAAAAACAAAAAACAGAACTTAGCTGCTCTTTTAAAAAAGTTTATGCAATAATTCCTCAAACCTAAAATCTAATTGTAGCACAGAAACCAAAGGATAGTGCAGTACCGGTATCCCTTAGCTCTTGAAAGTTTGCTTTGCACCACTTAGCTTTTCCAAAAGACCTACGTTAGTACCTGTTTTCACTCTAACAGAAGGAAATCCAAAGAGAATTTTCGCTTTTGTGAAAAAGGGCCAAAAGTGAAAAGTGTTGCAGTGTTTGTTTTGCAGCAAGCCCTTGTAGAGGCAGCACACAGCCCAGCAGCAAGCGTGGCACCACCAAGCTCCTTCCCCAGGAATGACACTCAGCATCTCAGCATCAAGCCATCATAGCTTTGGACTGTGTCTGTGAGCATCTGTGCTTTATCTGGATTTATTTTGTGCAACCATTAACAAGATGTGTCCTAAGGTAATTGCTTCTTTGCTTTACACCATTTCAGCTTACAAAAAGTTACATAGGAAGGCTCTACTTTCGGAGAGCAGGGTAAACCTGTACTTAATTACAAGGGTATCAAAATATATATCATAATGAACTTTTAAATGACACTACTAATAACCACAAAAGAAAGCTTATCAAAATATAAGCTTGCTTACATATCAGATTCTTTCATGTAGTTTTTTTGGGAATGAGTGACACACTTTTGAAAGCAATGCTAACTCTTAAAAACTACTAATCAGATTCTCAGCAGATGGTGGTAAGGGGAAGCAGTTTTTCAATCTCTCTGAATCCCCACATGAGAACATGAGAACAACTAGACCGCAAAACCAAAAGCAAAGGACAACACTTACAACAAAATTAGATGACAAGATACTCCCATTAGCCCTAAAATACAAGAGAGTGGGTATAACCCACTAATGGCTACACACTCTGCATGGCATCAGGGTCTGTGTAAAAGAAGAAGGAAGCGACAGGGTGGCATCTGATGGATCGGAGAACAGGAGACCCTAGCACGGTGGGTTACCTGGAGATCAGCAGCTGGATCTGGGAAGGTTCTGCATTCTCTAAAGCTGAGTACAGCATACAGGGGGCTTGTGGTAAGAAGGCCTGAGGGGCTGGGGCAAGCTAGCCCTAAGGAACTCCCCAAACTAACCCTCCAGGGCTCCCAGGCCAGGGCCATACAATGAGGAAAAACTGCTGGGATGGAGTCAAAATGAGCAGAAAAGGAAGAACAGGGATGAGGGAAAGAGATGGTCTAGAGCAAAGCAGGGGAAACAGAAACAGGAAATCCTATCATAGTTTTGAACACTATAGAAAAATAACAAATATGAATCTCTGTGAAATTAGAAAAGATTTCTTAAACTCTGCCTCATTTAAAAAAATTCAGGTAAAAGACTTTCTATAAAAATGAGCAAGAGGGTCAAATCTCATAAAAATTATAAGAGAAAAGAGAATAATATCCTTACAGCAGAATAATATCCTTACAATGAAAATATGCCAGAAAGATATGCTTACAAAACAACAAAATTGTAATTGATTTCAACATCAGGTAAAACACCTTAAGAAAATGATAAAATATAGGAACCAACAATATAAATCAGAATTAGAATGACTCAGAAATGAGTGGCAGAACTCAGAAAGACATAGAAATTAAAAAAAAAAAATTCAGAAATGGAGACTAAATTAGAAGGAACGTAAGAGAGATACTCTTACACAATAGATACTGATTTAAGAGAAAGAGAAGGACATTTTTAAAAAGCAAAAAGAAATGAAAAATAAATAAAATAGGATTTGGGAGAATGTGACAAATACTGAAGACAGGCAAAGAAGACTGAACATCTGAATAACAGAAATTCCTGAAGAGGAAAGTCAAAGTAAAGGAATAGAACAAGTAGCTAAAAATACTAGTACAAATAAGCTTTCCTTAAATAAAAACTGAGTTGAAACTACACTATGAGAATATTGATCCAGACTACTATGGACTGAATATTTGTGTCCCCTCAAAACTCATATGTTTAAGCCCTAATCCCCAGTGTGATGGTGTTTGGAGGTTAGGTCTTTGGGAGATAATTAGGTCATGAGGGTGGAGCCCTAATGAATGGGATTAGTGCCCTTATAATAAAAGACATGAGAGATGATTTCTCTCTCGACCATGTAAAGACAGCAAGAAGGCAGTGATCTGTAAACCAGGAAGAGGGCCCTAATCAAGAATCCTTCCTGATCTTGGACTTCCAGCCTTCCAAACTGTGAGAAATAAATGTTGTTTAAGCCACCCAGTCTATGGTAACTTGTTACAGCAGCCTGAGCTAAGACAAACACCAAAATATAATCTAGTAAAATTACTAGAAAATAAGGAAAAGAAAAAACACACTTTGGGCATCTAAGAAAAAAAAAAGAACACATAGCACAATACTTCATGCCAGAAGAAAATGAAGCTACATATTTAAAATACTTAAGAAAGTGTAAGCCAAGAATTTTATATCCAGAAAAAATGACTTTTAAGTATAAAGGGTACAAACTGCTATCAACAACAATCTCAGGGAATATTACTTTCATGAGTACTTCCTGGGATCTACTAGAAATAAGGGATCTACTAGAAAATAAGCTTCAGACAACCAAAATGACTAGAGAGACAGTGACATTAGAGACATTGACTAATGAGAAGCACTAAATTTATAGTTATCTGCAAACCAAGAATAAATGAAGTCTAAGAGGAGAGAGTATAATGCAATATTCATGTGTGTTGACAATGAAGACATAATATATCCATTTTAAAAATGGGGAGAAATGGGAGAGTATATACAAAAAAGAACACCCCAAAACCTTAATGTTTCTAGGAATTATATTATAATAATATTTTTCTTATTCGACTTTTGTATAACATGGATAAAACATGAGTAATTATGGAACATTATAATTAAATCGTTCCCTATATGCCAAAGAACCGGTATTATCAGCATAGAAGAAGTGGTATGTAAATATGATAGAGAAGAGGTTAAGTAAAAGCTCTGTACCCCCAAGGTAAGTACAAATATGGAAGTATCAATATGAATTCATGAAATATTTTATCATCATATATAAAAATACATACATGTACATAAATACATATATAAACTCATATATACCTATATATACACACACACATATGTAACACAAACAATTTATCCACTGAAAGGCCCAAGCGAGTAGTAGCAATGATCATTCCTAGCACCAGACCGTGGTCTTGAAACACACTTTCTCACTAAAAGAAACCAAGATTTCTTAGAGAAATGACTGATTTTAGGTCTGAGGCAAAAAATGCATGATGGAGCATCCTGTAATACCTGAGAGGTATCAAAGATGATTAGCATCATGTTAAAGATCTCAGGAATCAAAATGCTCATGTTTAAAGGCTCCCACTGTCCAAAGATGGGAAAATTGAGCCTCAATAATGATATTAATTGAAATGGATTTGGACTCATTAAATGTGTTTGAATCAATTAATTCATAATGATTTTAAGAAATCTAAGGATGATAGGAAATCAATTTATACTAAAAGCTGTGAAAGAAATTATTTTTCCTGCCTTCTCTGTATGAACTGTACCACTGGGTAAGTAACAGTAGATGAGGGGAAGTATCTCCTTTCAGAAGCATCCTAACTAACAAATGAAAAAGAAATGAGAGAAGTAGAAAATGTCATTTTGCTACTCTGAATGAATAAATAATTCTAGGCATTAAGCATCAATGGCTGCTAAGATCACAAAGAGAGAAACCAGCATACATTCTGTCAAACACTAACTTTTGTTTTGTCAAAGGAACTGAACCTGAGTTTGATATAGTGTCAGACGCCAACTGATCATTTTCAGGAAATATAGAGGGCGGAGAAATATGTTCAACTGCACCAATCCGCAATATGCAAGTTGCAGAAAACAATTGGCCTGGTTTCTTCAACAGAGAAATATAAATTGTAAAGAAACAAAAGGGATGGAGGAGGAATCCTATACATTAAGCTATATAAAATTTTTTTAATGAGTGAGACTAAACTATAATGTCTAGGGATACACACTTGTATCAACTGTATATACATTTAATAAAGCCATAAAAATGCAAAAAAGTTAGAATAATTAGTGTATGGGGAAGGTTGTGATTCAGATGGGCCACATGGAAGGGGTCCTGGTCTAGATGACGAAGTTCTCTATCTTGACCTAGGTGATCTTCCCCTTTATCCTGCCACCACCCACTTCCTCATTTGTGTCTCAATGTAGCATCTTGATTGTAGAGCTAATTCAAGTTAATTCAAGAATCTCTTGCGAAACTATTTGATTGCATGAAACAAATATGCAAAGAAAAGTTTTCAGAATATATCTGCAGTTACCTAAAAATTTATCCATTGATTCACACATCTGATCTTGATTGACAATGCTCTTATTTGGAAATTTCATTGGTTTTCTTGGTATAAAAGTGCTATTTTTCTCATGGCTAGTTAATTTTGAAGAGAAACTGATTCTATCTTTTATAGTTTTTGGTCTATGGTTCTGTTTAGAGACACTGATGTGGCTAACAGATAAATCATCATCTGACGATGTAAACTCATCAATAGCCTGAGAGGTACAGTCTTCATCTGTTGCACACAGTTGGTTTGTTTTCTTCATTGTTTTTGGAAAAGTGTAAAGTTCCCTTTTATTTTCCTCTTTTCTCTTAAACCTCAGAGAACTAGTAGCTCTTTTCTTTCTTACTCTTGACTTGGAGGAAATTTCAATGTCATCAGATTCGTCACTAATATCACTACTGCCTTTTCTTTTCGTATTAGATTTTAGGGTCTTGTTCTCAGGATTTAATTGTTTTGAAATTAGTCCATTTCCTCTGACATCGGTCTTTCTATTATCACCATTATTTCTTATATTTCCAGGGTTTTCTGTTTCAGAATCTTCAGATCCATCCACAGGTGGCTTAAACCTTACACTCTTCTTGAGGAATCTTTGAGTTGTGTACTGTGTGGGAAAGATGATATCACTATCTTCTGATTCTGTGACATTCTGTGAAATGCAATGGTGGTCAACTGTATTTTTAAAATTTTTCTCATCATCAGACTCAGAAGAAATATTCTGTTCTAAAATCTCACTTTTATCAAAAATATATTTTCCATTTGGATTTAGGATGTTAGGTAATTTCTGATGCTTTGAAGTACCAAGAGAGTCTTGACTTTTCCGACAACCAACATCTTTGGCTTCTGTTGAAAGGCATGTGGGCTGTTCATCAGAACTTTCATCGTCAGAGGCAGTATTTCCATCACTGTCCTCAACTGCTTCACATTTTGTCTCAAACAATTTAGAGAAACCACACTGGAGTAAGGTAAGCTGTCCAGGAGTACCCGAAGCTTTACTTGGGTCAGATGCTTTGTTTTTAGCAGTCTTTATTATTGAGTGTCCTACTGATTCATCTTCACTAAAATCACTGCAGATATCACATGCTTCTTTTGCTAGTGGTTCTGCAGGCTGTTCTGGACTTTTGTATTCTTGACAGTCAGGCTCCCTAGCCTATATAAGAAGCAATGGTGGAAACATTAGAAAACATCAAAATAAGGATATCAAATCTATCACACTGGAGGGGAATTGAATTTGGGCAGATAATTTATGTACAAGTATATTACTTGGTATTTTCTAAAAGTAAAACATTTATTGATAGTAAACAAACATAAAGGATTTAATATTACAGTCTGGTATACTCTTTTAAAGTTGAATAACTTTCCAAATAAATAAAAGTTAAAACTAGAATATCAAATGATCAAATTATTTATAAGGAAAACACAGAGCAGAGCTGTTAGCTTCTAAGATGCAGAGACTGATTCTGGCCTCAAAGTGAAAAGCACACAACTTATTGCTTACGACAGTCCAGCAGATACTTTCAATCATGCGTTAAAAACAAAACAAATTTGTAGGAGCTAAAGAATTCCCAACTGGAAAATGTTTCTAATTGATTAAAAATAGATTGGATAGGATCTTGACCACCATAAAGAAAGAAAATATTGAAGCTATTTTGAAGTAAAATTTGCTACAAATTTAAATCCAATATTTACTTTTTCCACATTAATTAGAGCTAAATATATTCTCAGTTTCTGAAAACTGAGGCTTCATTAGTAAAAGATTTTGGGAAAGTATTATCTGGTAATACTTCTGCCAACATTTGATACTCATGTATTTCTATAAATTTAGAAAAATATTCACCCCATACTTGGTTATATAAATTTATAGGGGTGTTATAAATTTATAGTTATCATTGCATATAGTTATCATACAGATTATATGATATACTGTTATATCATATATATATATGTTATATCATAATATATAGTTATCATAGTTATCATTATATCTTTGGGCTAGTACAAATTTAGAGTTAAATCCCTTAAAAAAAAAACAAGAAAAAAACAGCAATAACAATTTAAAAAAAAATCTTCTATATATATTCTTTACTTTTAAAAAGACTTTAGGATGACAATAAAGTATGTAGTATGTGAGATGACAAACTACCACAAGACAAAGGGCTCAAATAAAATATCTGCTTGAGTCAGAGAATGAGTTTGGTGTTTGAATTTAATAATTTTAAATATACATTGATTGCTATTTTTCCATTTAATTTGTTGTTTAGTAAAAAAAAATTATTTAGGTTGGATTGGTCACCTATACAGTGCATTTAATTTTGGATTTACAGTTTGGCATAGTTAAAATTCCAGTTTGGATGTAAACACCTGGTGACTGCTCCTGAATTTTTTTTTATGATATGATATGAAATATTAGCCTAAATTATTAATTTTACTGACAGTCCTCTGACTTTGTGTCCTTGACGTTTTTAAAAAAACATTTTCTTTATGCATTGAAAAATGAAAGAAAAGGAAAAGAAACTTAAAATCTTCACATACATGTTTCCTAGGAGTTCTAGACTACAGATTCAAAGATTGCTTACTGTTTCTAGTTTGTGTACTGGAGGTTCCTCTTTCAACCATGTTGTAGCTGTCATGACCCCTGCTTCCACTTGGCCTTCTCTCTGTAAAGAATGCAAATAACTGTGTAAAATATAGGGCAGAAACAACCAGATAAACAACAGCAACGGCATGCTAAAACTTAGAGTTAAGAATATTGAGTACAGGGAATTCCCTGGCGGTCCAGTGGTTAGGACTCAGCGATTTCACTGCCATGGGCCTGGGTTCGATCCCTGGTCAGGGAACTAAGACTCCGCAAGGTGCGTGGTATGGCCAAAAAAAAAAAAAAAAAAAAAATTGAGTACAGCCTGCTTTAACTCTCTTAATGCTATTTTTCAATTTGCTAATTAAGGAATTCGTATATATTTTAAAATGCTCATAATTCTTAGGTAGTATAGAGGCACAGTGGAAGCCTGCTGGGCTCATAAAAAACTCTTACTTCTTATCATAAGCTTACTTTTTCTGATAGAAAACTAATAACATTTTTCAGCAAACTCCGCTAAAAGCCCTAGTAGGGAGGGAGAGTGAAAAACTGTTAAAAATTTACCCAGTAGTGATAGCCATAATAACTATGTCTATATGATAACTATATAACTATTGTATATGTGTAAATATTATATAATATTGCAATAACTGTAAGGACATATTATCAACATTTTAAATACCACGGATAATGTTGGGTATTGGGAACTCGATATTCTAGCTTATATTGCTAGTGTGTTCATAGTTCATATTCATTAAAATATGCTTATTGATTCCTTCAGTGTAGTAGACATCAAAATGAAAATATCCATCTAATATAAAATTTAAAAAATCTTAATTAGATAATAGGCTTGCTACATCTTTTAGGAAAGTATGCTTTTATAGCTTTTGGTATATCATTTAGCAGAGATATTTAATGGCCTAGATTCTAGAATATTAAATTCTTCTTCAAAAGGAAATAAATTTCTCTTTTCAAGGCTTTATTTGTTGATAGAACAAGGGGAAATAATACTATCATCACCAGAGTTACAAATATCCAACTTACGAATACACCAATATTCATAATATAGCAATGGCATGGCTCCAGTTACCTGGTATCCAGGGCAACAAGTGAGAATCACCCCTAAAGAACTTGAAAGAATGATAAAGAGTTCCTGAATTGCCATAAGATCTTTTCTTCCAGTGCCTAGAGGCTATTACTGTAAGGGAGTGGGAAGCCTCTGTCCGAGAACTCCCTTTTATCTATTTAACAGAAGCCAAATGGCTACAACAGATGCAACTGGCAGCACCAGAAATCTACAAGCTGTCAGAATCCCTTTGTGATAGGTAAATGGCAACTCCAGTCTTCTGTTGACTTGGAGTCATCCTTAACTCCTATTTCTCATACCCTATCAGACGATCCATCAGTAAATCCTGTCAGTGCTTCAGGGCATCCACCACTACCCTCTGGCCCAAACCACCATCTCTTGGCTGGATTGTTGCAGTATCCTCCTACCTGGCGTCTTGCTTCTGCTCTTGTACTTCTATAGTCCAATTCTTAACATTTAGAATAGACAGTATAGATCAGACTATGTCATTCTTCTGTTCAGAACTCTAATTGCTTTTGTTCTCACTCAAAGTCAAAGCCAAAGTTCCTGCAGGATCTGGTTTCCTGTCATTTCTCTGGCCCCATCTTTTGCTCTTTTGATTACTCCACTCCAGCCACTTTGGCTTCCTTGCCATTTTGAAATCATGCTGGGCATGCTCCTCCCTCAGGGCCTTTGTTTGCATTTGTTCCTCTGTCTAAAACACCTCTTCCTTTCTTGTCTCTTCAAAGAATCAAATGCAATCTCATAGTGCATCCTTCCTTGGCTACTCCATCTAAAATTTTAATGCTCTTTCCTTGACAGTCTCTCTATTTCCCTTCCTTGCTTTATTTATTTTTTTTTTTGAGATATAATGTACATATAATACTGTGTACGTTTAAGGTCTACGAGGTGTTAATTTGATATATTTATATACTGTAATATGATTATCATCATAGCTTTAGTTAACACCTCTAATATGGCATATAATGATCAATTCTTTTATGTGGTGAGAACATTTAAGATCTAGTCCTTTAGCAGTTTTGAGGTATATAATAATAATAGTATTGTTGACAATACTCACCATGCTGTGTAGTAGATCTCTAGAACTTATTGATCTACTTGCTCTATTTTTATCCTTAGAATCTATCATCATAATATACTAACTTCAGTTATATTATTATTTGTTTCCCCCAAATAGAATGTAAAATTTTGTAGGCAGGGCTTTTTGTCTATTTTATTCATTTCTGTGTGCCTAGTTCTATGATGTACAGTATTGGATATTTAACATATACTCAATAAATATTTGTGAAATTAGCTCTCAATATCTATCTCTAAAGGGAAACCGTTAAAAGAAAGTCAATGCAAAATAGAACTAAATTGCCCAGAAATCATCAGATTAAAAGTGTTCTATATATTCAAATTTCTACATCTTAAAACATTTTAAAAGGGATTTTTCTACAACCTTTAAAAATTAAAAATGTATCATAGGAAGTAAAATACTTCTTTTACTTTATAATATATGTTTCCATTATGCAGGGCTTGGACTAATAATATTTTAAAACATCGTTCGGCCAAAAGCACAGCATGAATCTACTAAATTCTGATTGATAACAAATGAGCAATTTTAATTCAAAATTTAATTTAATAATTGAGTGCCAATGATGTGCCTAGCAAGCAGTTAAGCATATTTTACCATAAACAAAATATAAGATATGGAGGGTCCTGTCATTAATAAACAATCCTGGAGGAGAAACAACATATATTTAGGACAACCAGAGAATAAGAGAACTTTCCGTTTCATAACTTGTCATATGGAATGTCTTACCTAACACTTTTTTAACAGAGGAATAGGTGGCTATTCTGATAAAAAAGAGAATAAAACTATTTGATACACAGTAGAAAACAGGATAAGTAATATAATACTAATATATTTTATAGGTAATGATTTCAAATTAGAAACATGAATATACTCTAGTACGTTGGGTAGTACTACCCAACGCTGGAGGTAGGATCTGAGGGGGTCCTGTAGGACAAACAAGGCTATTTACTGATTAGAGAAGAGGAATGGGAAAGAACAAGTCCATCAGAGAAATAGCATATTCAAAACAAGAAAAAGACAGAGAAAGGGGGACTAAATGGGTCACTCAATTCAGAATCAAATAGTTACTATAAAATAAAAACTCAGCAATATACATCAGACATTGTATAATAGTTGTAATATTCACAACATACAAATCATATATACCTTCCTCTTCCCCAACCATTGATGATCACGTTTGAACTGCTACTAAACTTGCTTAACATATGCTTACTGATGTTACTGTGTTCAGTATGTAAATGTTCTCTTCCACCTCCCATAAAGATGGTCTAAGTTCTTTAAGGACAGGGACCAATTGTTCCTTGAACTGTTTCTATGGTACTATTAAATAAATGAAGTACATTAAGGTTTTACTACAAAGTCCTGGAAGTTAAGGGAAATATCCTTAAGTTTTCCAAGACTCAGTTTCCTCAACTGTATGATGATGGGATTGAAAAAAATGATAGTCTAGGATTTTATGATACTCATATCAATATTAACTAAAAAATAGGTTAATATTCTTAGTACTCTGGTATATTAAAGAATTTTAAAGATTTTTTAAAGGATATAAATATCCTGTTAAGAATAAGAAACATCTGTATCCTGAGGATGAACACAACTGGGAGAGTTTGAAATACTGGTGTGGAATTTTTATTGGGAACAGAAAACAAAAATCTCCATGAGACATGAGAGTGCATCTCAGGGAGTATTTGGTAACTTTTAATCAAAACACATTTTATATTTTTGTTTATTTAGGAAAGTCTCTTTTTTTAGTTCCTGACTTCAACAGCTGTTTTCAAAATAATAAATTTCTCTTTACCATCTGAAAATGGCCTTGGAGGTCATACTGTCTTGTATATGTATCTGAATTTGTGTATGCACATTATTTATAACTATGCATGGGGAAAATCTTAGTTTAGAGGTACAGTAATTCATTTCCTATTTCTATAAAAGTAGAAATTCTAAACATAAAACATTTTTTAAGAAGAAAACCAAAAATTTCTCTGAAAAGGCACCAGCAATTTTCCTGAGGGAGAAATCCATGTTTAAAGTATTGAAAAGATCCGAAAAAAATTTCACACCTCCAGGATGTCCCTTGTAAGACAAGACCCTTGGGACCTCAGTTTGAAGAGATTATAGACCCCAAAAAGCTCTCCTCGATGCTCTTTTGATCCTTGAACTGCTTCAAAATACCGCTTGGCATTTTCACTTCCAACCACCACACAGTGAAGTTGCTATAACAGAAAAAACACAAGATATTTTGAAGTGTTCGCTCCAACAATATGTCAGAATTTCCTGGCATTCCCTGTATATACACAGCTTTAGCTGGAGCAGGCAGAATCTCCGTAGGGAGGAAATTTTATTTTAATTTCCCTGGCAGATGTTGCCATTATGGTGAAATAATAATAATCTGGCCAGTTTTATTAAAGAAGAAATCTTACATTTCCTATTTTATCTGTTTTCTAACAACTGACTCAAGATCATATCTCTATGGACTAGCCACCTGATGTAAAATGTAAAAGGCATACATTTGAATACACTTCTCCTTTCTAGACACTTATTTCAATAGAAACTACTAAAACTGGCAGAAATAGTTGCTACATCACCAAAGTTAAATTATAATCTAAAGTAATTATACAATAACCATGTTGGTATCAAACTAATTGTGGCCATGGTTACATTGTCAACTAACAGCAAAAACCCAATCATTGTTTAGCAACATTGCATCTCTGAAACAATTCTGAATACAGAAAGAACACTGACATGGAATCCTTAAGGACATATACCACTTTAGTACCAACATAATGTCATCGCTTTATTTACTGTCTATGATGTATATACAATTTGATTAACCCCATGTACACTCTAACATTTCTTGAAAGAAACAAAGAATGAAAAATAACTTCAATCTATTGCTAATGGAAGGATTAGTAAGAAGCGATACTTTATGGTGATTATCATCAGATTGATTTGCACCATAATAAATTACTTTAGGCAAATAAAATTATTCTTATTAATAATAGCTACTATTTATTGAACACATGTGTAGCATTTTTACATTCTCATTTAATTCCTACAACCCTATAAGATATTATCATCTCCCTTTTAGAAATAAAAGAACTTAAATTCAGAGAAATTAAGTGCCTTGCTCACAGCTGCCTCACTAGGAAGCATCATTTCTAGAATTTTTACCTGAGTTTGGCTGAATTCAAAATTTATACTTGTATCAATTTCTCATATCCAGATGTCCCTCTTAAAACAAGACCCTTGGGACCTAAGTTTGAATAAGTTATGGATCAACATACCAACTTGATTAGTTTTATATCAACATCCCAGAAATATGGGCTATAGTCCTGGAAATACAGAATCACAATAGCAATTGATGTACTTAATGGCCCAGTTACCTATGACTTTACCCTTGCTACTGACTCTTCCTTAAACACTGTATTGTCAGACTGCTATACTACTAAATATAATCACCAAAGTAATTTGTAAGCATTAATCTGAATCTTTATAAGTCTCCTACCAAAGTTTTGTCACAAAACTTATAAAAGGCACATTATTTTGTACTTAAGTTTTCCAAAGTGGCTCCAGTAAAAGTAAAGGCCAGATGCATCCATCTGTAGGGTAACTATAACAAAATCATGTTAGAATTCAAGAGGGTAGGGAAAAAAATCAGTATTTGGAAAATGTAGCTTAGTTTCTAGCTTAAGAAGAACCCATACAAGGCTATAAAATGCTTAATTTCTTCACAATATACAAGATATGCAAGAAGGAAAAAAGGAATATTCATCATGTTAGAGTTCATGACCACTTCCTCCATCTTCAAGGCCAGTAATGAGGCATCTTCGTATCATTCTCTGACCCTCTGCTTCTGTCATCACATTGCCGCCTTCTTTCCTCTTTCTGACCCTACTGCTACCCCTCCCTTTATAAGGACCCTTGTGATTACACTGGGCCCACTCACATAATCCA
This sequence comes from Eschrichtius robustus, assembly GCF_028021215.1. NCBI lineage: Eukaryota > Metazoa > Chordata > Mammalia > Artiodactyla > Eschrichtiidae > Eschrichtius > Eschrichtius robustus. Next base: position 87,941,226 of record NC_090833.1, on the reverse strand, counting down.
GGTCAGTTCAAGGAATTAGGATGTGGATATCTGTGGGGGGGCCATTATTCAGCCTACCACAGTAAGGAAGTGCAATAAGCATGATGAGGGCTTGTCAAAATGACGCAGAAGCCCCCTTGAAGGGGTTCTCACTGTTCAAAAAATGAGAGTTTGAACATAAAAATAATAAATGATATTCAGTGGGTTACTAAAATCTGTTACTAAAATACTATCCCATGAGTCCACACAGATTAAATAAATGGAAGAGAAGGGAAAGCTCTTTTTTTATGGTAGAATGCCAACAAATATAAAGGAAGTAATAATGGAAATAGAAAAATCACCATCTGACAAACCATCTTAGTAGCAGCTGATTCAGGCGGGAATCATCAATGAAAGCTAAGGCTGATGAGTACAAGCTTGATGAGGAACAGGATACAGTTGTCCGTCATCCCTTGGTATAGGGGGGATTGGTTCCAGGATCCCCATGGATAACAAAACCCATGGACGCTCAAGTCCCTTTTATTAAATGGCATAGTATTTGCATATAAGCCATGAATTATTTCCTATATACTTTAAATCATCTCTAGATTACTTATAATATCTAATACAACGTAAATGCTGTGTAAATAGTTGTAAATACAATGTAAATGTTAGGTAAATAGCACGCAGCAAATTCAAGTTTTGCTTTTGAAACTTTCTGGAATTTTCTTTCTGAATACTTTGAATCCATGGTTGGCTGAATCTGAGGATGCAGAACCCATGGATACAGAGGGCTGACTATATTGGCATAGTCTCTGATGATCTCCCGATAAAATATACACTAATTTACAAATGAAAAAAGTGGTGACTCTGCAGTGGAAAAAGCTGGCAGACACAAACTTGACAGGTGATCAAGGTTAATATCACCAGTGGTGGATCAGGTCACCACCAGGTGCCTTCTGACCAATGCAATGAGAAGAGCACAGCATTCTTTCTGTACCATTCTTGCCAAGGCTTCTTGTCTTGAGTTGGAAGATGAGGAAACATCAAATGGACATATGCTGAGGGAAAGCATACACAAGGAAAGGCTTTACTTTTTAAAACTGTCAAGGTCATGAAAGACCAGAAAAGCCTGGGTAACTTAAGTTTGAAGAAAACTTAAGAGACACAAAAAGAAATGTAATTATGATCCTGGATTGGATCCTGAGCCAGAAGGAGAAAGGAGACATTGCCAGAAAAGCTGATGAAATCTGAATGGGTTCTATGGATTACAAGGTAATGCTGTATAAGTGTTAGTTTCTTGATTTGGATAACTGCATTTTTGAGAGGAGAGTTGGGGGGAGTCGGTGAGGGAGAAACAAGTTGCAGAACAATATGTAAAATTGAGTGTTTATAATGCATAAAGCTATTTTTATATGTACCTATAAATAGGATGGTGTCCTTATTTGGGAGAAAACAAAGAATTTAAAGGTGATAAATCTTCAACTTCCTCTCAAACGGTTCAGAAGAGGAATAAAGATCATGGCTGAGAGAAAGAGAAAGCAAATGTGGTAAAATGTTAACAACTGGGGAATTTGGGTGAAGTTAATTGGGAGTTCTCTGTGCTGTTCTTGTAACTCTTCTGTAAATACATATTAATTTCTAAATAAATTACATATATATGAAAGATGAATTTCTGAATGCCAAATTTTAGATTACATGCAATGCTCCAAACCTGAAGGAGCACAGTTGCTGTATAAGCGATTTTTTTTAAGTATAAAATATACTTTATATTTTATGTTGTGAAGGCATTATCACAACAAACACAAACAAAAACGTCAAAGGGCAAGTCCCCCTTGAATAACACAGATCATCCCTTGACTTGAACAACACAGATCATCCCTTATCAGTCTAACCAACACTGTAATGTTTAGGTTTATCCTTCCTAGATTTTTTTCAATGCAGTTAGAACTATTTATATATACATGTAGAAACAGTTTTATAAATAAACACAATTGATATACTTGTTCTGCAAGTTATTTTTGCCCCACTTAAAATGTCTTAAAGATTGTGCCACATCAGTACATTTGCTCTATAATCTTTAAAAAATTTTTTTTGCTGTATATGGGTATATCAGAATTTATGTTAATTCTGTTACTATTGGACATTTAGGCTGTTCCTTTTTTCATTTTTCGAACAATTACTAACAATTCTGAATATAAATCCTTGTCATCCTTCACTGTGCATATGTGAGAATATTTCTGCCAGGTAAATAGGGAGAAAGTGCATTTTAAAAATGCTGTTAAATTAGCTTCTAAAATAAGTGCACCAAGTTGTATTCTCAAAAACACTATATTAGCACCTCTTTAAAAATATCCCCACCAACAATGAGCAACGCCAATCTCCTCACCTCCCTAAAAAAAACCCCACAGAACAAAACAAGAAAGTCTTTTGCAGAACGTGCAGAACGCAATCTTATTTTTTACTTCTCGATTATAAGTGTAGTTAAGCATCTTTTCATATACATGTTAACTGTTTGTATTTTTTCTTCACTAAAATGCCTAATCAGTCTTTTTATTGGTTTGTAGGAGTTCTTTATATATTATAGATGCTAATTTGTTTATTATACTTATGGCAAGCATTTCCTCTGGTCTCTCCTTTAATTTGGCTTATAGTTTGTTTGTCATATAGAAGTTTCATATAAAAATGTAGTCAAATTTACAATATTTGCCTTAGAGGCTATATCAGTTTCCTAAGGCTGCTGTAACAAAGTACCATAAACCAGGTGGTGTAAAACAACAGAAATTTATTCTCTCTCAGTTCTGGAGGCTAAAAGTCTGAAATCAAGATATTGGCAGGGCCATGCTCTCACTGAAGGTTCTAAGGGAATATCCTTCCTTTCCTCTTCCTAGTTTCTGGTGGTTGCTGGCAATCCTAGGCATTCCTCAGTTTGCAGCTTCATCACTCCGATCTTTGCCTCAGTCATCACATGGTATCCTCCTTCTGTGTCTGTCTGTATCCAAATTTCCCTCTTATAAGAAATCAGTCATTGAATTAGGGCCCACCGTAATAGAGTATAACCTTATTTAACTTGATTACATCTGCAAAGACCTTACTTCCAAATAAGATCCCATTCACAGGTACCAGGGGTTAAGGACTTCAACATATGTTTTTTATTTGTTTTTTTGGGGGGGGGCACAATTCAACTTCCAACAGAGGCTTTGTTAAAGATTTTTACATTTATGCTCATGAGACATATTTGTCTATAATTTTCTGTTCTTGTAATGTCTTTGCCAATTCTGGCATCGGGATTCTTCTATCTTTCTAAAGTAGGCTGGAATTGTTCCCTCCTCTGTCCTCAAAAAGAATATTAAATGTTTGATAGAACTCACCACTGAAGGAAAAATTTCCACCACTGTGGAAAAGTTTTGAATTAAAAATTCACTTTCCTTGACAATATAGAGCTATGATTTCCCCTCATTTGAAGTTATTGCTCCTAAATATCCAGTATTGTTATTAAGAAGTTAGCTAGCTATTTAATTCTAGTACTATTGTAGACAATTTTTTTTCTCTCCATAAAGTTTATCTCTGGAAATTTTAAGGGTTTTACACTTATAGAAAGACAATGTAAGTGTGGATCTATTTTCATTCATCCTACTTAACACTCAGTGGGCTCATATAATCTGTGGACTCTCATCCTTTGGGGCTTCTTCCTTCTCTTTCTTCTGTTCCCTTGCTCAACTATAAGACTGATATTGGAACTTCCAGATCTAGCCTTCATTTCTCCTGTTTTCTTACATGTGTTCGTTCTATCTCTGTCTTTTTGCTCTGTAATCTAGAAGAATTGCATGGCTCTTTCTTTTAGATGAAAACTTTGTCCTTTGCTATTCAGCCTATTGCTGGAGTTTCTTGTTTTCTGGATCTCTAATGGATTTTTTTTCTAGTAGTCTTTTGTTGTTCCCAGGATCCTACAACCTCATTTACCTTTTGAATAGTTATATTTCTTTAAAAATCTTTTACTCTTTTCTATTAATTTTGTTTTCTCTGATGTTAATTCTTTTTTAGTGCCTATATGAGTTCCTGTGTCTCTTGCAATAAATTATCATAAACTTGGTGGCTTAAAACAACAGAAATGTATTCTCTTACAGTTCTTACAGGAGGCTAGAAGTCTGATATCAGTATCACTAGAATGAAATCAAGTTTTGGCAGAGCCATGTTCTCTTCATAGGCTCTAGGGCAGGATCCATTCCTTGCCTCTTTTCACTTCTGCTGGCTGCCAGCATTCCTTAGTTTATAACTACATAGCTCCAATCTCTTGTCTCTGTGGTTACACTGGCTTCTCTTCTGTCTCTGTCAGATTTCCCTTTGTTTCCTACTTATAAGAATGCTTATGATTTAGGGCCCACCTGGACAATCCAGGCTAATCTCCCCATCTCAAAAATCCTTAATTTAATCACATCTGCAAAGACCCTTTTTTCCATATAAAGTAACATTTATAGGTTCCAGGGATTAGGACCTGGTATCTTTGAGGGCCATTTTCATGGTGTTTATTTTCCTAAACTGTTCAATACTAATTATTTTTTTGGAGGGGTGGGGGGATATTCATCTGTCTTCAAATGCCTTATGGGCTTATCTAGGCCTACTGCAGTAATTATTCAAAGCAGGCAGCAGGTGGAGGGGTTTGCAAGTATTTATTATTTTGGACTTTCTTCTCGATTTCAGCAAAAATTTAGAGCTTTGTTTCCTTCCTTCCAGTATTTCTACTTATTGTTCCTACTTGAGAGCAGACATTTCCATTGTCTACAATCTGGTACAATGGGGGAAAGATCATAAGGGTTAAACCACCTTGTTAGATCATTAATAATACCCCAAAGAGGGGGCATCATAGTTAACTCAAGGCTCCTTTCTTTTTTTAGTATCTGTTGACTCTAAGCTTGGAATACTCACAAGTTGCATCTACCTTTTCCAGTAGTCTTCTTATGACTGAGTCTAGCTTCGTTTCTTCCTTCAATCTCATCTCAACTGCCTTTTGTCTTTCAGGGTTCCTTATCATTTTTGGCCCACAGAGAGAACTCTTTTTTCTTTCCAACATTTTTATAGGATTTTTAAACATCATTTTGGATTGTTTTCCCCCCAAGAGATTTGAGGAACACTTGTGAGGCTAGCGTGTGTTTGCCATTTGCACCCTTGGTTCAAATTCCAATCAATGTTTAAATCACATTTATGCCATTTCCTCATATGATTGCCATCTTATCTTTATTTGTGCTTATCAAGTTGTATGGCTGAATGTTCCTTAAGTGGCTTATTTTAATAAGCAATTAGATCATACAAAGTTCTGAAAACTTAAATTACCCTCATCTTCTGAACCCTTTTTATTACATATTATTATATATTATATAACAGGCCATTTTATTTCATTAAATGAGTCAGATGAATAGGCAAAAAGGAAATACATATAGTAATGGGATCAAGAAAACTTACTATGTGATTGAGGAAAGACTCTTACTTGTGACAAGTCAAAGATAGTATTCTAAAGAGCTGCTCCTAAGATGAAAAAATAATATCTACTTTTTTCCAAGATTAGTTAATGTCTGAAAAAATAATTTTCAAGTAGTTGTGCTATACTTAAGAACAAAAAGATTAAAGGTTTCTTACAGAGCTAAATGCTTTAAGAAAAATAAACACTGCTGTGTACAATTCTATTTTTAGGATTAAGAAAATAGCATAAATTTAAGACTGGATCATTCTTAGGTTAACTACCACCACATGTGGCAGATGTTTGCTCTTAAACAGATTCCAGCTGAATATATAGGGGGTAATTCAAATTTAACATTTATAATTAAACTTGAACCTCATTCCAGATCTTCTCAAGTGGGCAGTTACAGACTAAGTAAACTTTATTTAGAGGCATAAATGGAGTAGTAATTGATACCCTAAGGATATTAAAGAGTTAATGCAATTTTAGATGAATATTAAAAGCACCAGCACAGTAGTTAGTGTGCTTGAGTTCTATTCCTATAATTTCATTTACTGGGGTGTCCTGGATCCCAGTTTCATTATATACAACGTGAAACATTTGTATTAGATATCTCTAAGGTATTCCTCTCCAGTCTTCTTCATGCACACATAGAAAATGGAAACATGTGAACATCTACTCAAAGAGGACGTTACTCAAGGCTGGAAGCTGGCTTAGATAATCTTGCTGCCCAGAGAGCTGTAGGATGTCTGGGTGCACCTGTACCCCATCTGTGGCATACACTTACATCTTGGCCCACAGTTTGGGGAGCTGTGACCTTGCTACTCAAATTGTGATCTGCAGACTAGTACTGTTGGCACTTCCGGGAGCTTGTTAAAAATGCAGAATCTTGCGTTCCCCCCAGAACTACTAAATCAGAATCTGTATTTTAAAGATCCTTAGGTAATTCATGTGCACATTAAAGAAGTACTGCTCTAAGCAACTTTCAGCTCTAAAATTCAATGAACCTAAGATTTAATCTGTTTTATAGAAGTGTATTCTAGAGTATATTTCATAATCTTATTAAATTCCTTATTATAGCTAGAATAAAATAAAAAACATATTTGTACACAAATTTATTATTAATTTTTGAAAACTGACAAATGTTTACTTTTAATTAGAAAAAGGGAAATATATTTACCTGCTTGTATACCTGTCGTAAGTACATGATCTCCTCCACAGTTCCCAAGGATATCAGCCTAAGCACTTTGACGTCTCTGCATTGCCCAATCCTATATGCTCTGTAAAAACATTAAAAACAAAAGGCAACCAAGATCAAGTGAAACAACTTCGGGTTCAGGAGGTAGCTTTTGGATATAAAAATGAAATATTGCTAAATTTTTAATTTAAAAAGAAATATCTTATGTTTAGATATGCTATATTATTTAATAATAATGTAAAAACAGAAATTCATATAAAAAGGCCAGTCATTGAGGAGGAAAGTATTATAGAAAAAAATATACATATCAACTTCATTTCTGTTACAAACATCGCCTTCTATTGTGCAAAAACTTTTCCTAAATTCAGATTTTTCTTTTATGGCAATCTTAAGCTTATGAATGATTCCATTTATATAAAACTCTCAAAAACGCAAACTAATCCACAGTGACAGAAAGCAGATCAGTGGTTGCTTGGGGGGCCCTGGGAGGGGCCAGATGGATGGATTACAAAGTGGCACAAGGAAAATTTGGGGGGTGATGGATATGTTCAGTATCTTGATTGTGGTAATGGTTTCATGGTGCATACCTACAGCAAAACTTATCAGTTGTACACTTTAAATATGTGCAGTTTATTGTATGTTAATTATATCTCAATGAAACTGTTAAAAACACCTTGGAGGAAAAGCAATAATCAACTGGCAAGCCTATGGAAGTGCAGATTTACAGCCCTCATCCACAGAGATTTCCAAGCAGTCTGTCTGACTGGATCACTCAGTTGATTAGTACCCCAGGTGTTTTGATATGGACTGCAGTGCTAATTAAAACTCTAACCTGACTCACCACACTGATTAACTATAGGTCCAGTCCCTGTAGCTTCTCCCAGGTGGAGGCTTTATTGGATGTTCTGAATGAGGTCATCTGTTTCTAAATACCTGTTATAGTCATGTGGGATCAGGGGCAAGGCCATACTGCTTCATGCTTGAAAATGTTACAATTTGGGGGAAATTTAATTTTGACCTTATAAAGTCACACTGTATTGTTATATTTGGTGCTCCTTCTGCCTCCTTCACCCATTCCTCCTCACAGAGAAGGGCTTTTACTAGAGGACATCTTGGTACTGAAAAATCTTGCATTCCCAGAAAAGAATGGGGGCTCCTGTGACACAGCAAAGCCAGGGGTAAGTTACTGCAATTCTCACTTTCATCCTGCAGCCTGGATAGAGAGGGACTCATAATCCCTTTCTCTCCTACAATGGATTTGGGTCTAAAAAAAATAAATATGGATCTAAGGAAATGTCTTTTGGGTGTAAGGCAATTGTTTGCTGAATGGGATAGATTCTGTCAGAATACATATTCTTGAATCTTTACAGACAAAAACCTTATAACATGTTACACTGGACCTATGCTTCATCATTTTCTAGGTCTATAAAGTACGGATATGTAAATGGTCTTTTATCATGCAAAGACAAGTGTTAAGAAACTGTTATACAGTGTGGAGGTCAGTATTTTCATTTCTCTTCTTTGTTCCTCCTGTCAGAGTAAATGGAAGGAGAGGGAGAGGAAGAGGAATTCTGTTCATTTAGTTTTACTGTCAACTAACTTTCACTGAAAGCCAAAGCACAGTGAACTGTGTTTCGAGGGAACACTGGGATAAATAAGTCTTGATGGCCTAGACGAAAAAGAACAAAATTACAACAAATGTTGTTAAGACAAAAAGAAATGGATATTTTTCTGTGGTTTTCATTTAACTATTTTCCTGGGCAGTTGTCACTGGCAAGAGGCTGGTTAAAAGTGCAGGCTCCGCAAGTCAGACTGTGTGGATTCAAATTTATTCTATCTTTTGATACCAACTTAATTTCAATTGCATTAAAAAATTCTCCTTTACAGCTCTGCTTTAAATCATATCTTTATATGTCATGTATTCATTAGCAGATTTATAATTATTTTTATGCATTTGTCTTTTAAATCCTGTAGAAAACAGGGAGAAGAATTATAAGCCAAAATTATAATAATACTGGTTTTGATATTTATGTACTTACCTGTACTGGAGAACTTTATATTTTCATATGACTTTGAGATACCATTAGAGTCCTTTCATTTGAAATTGAAACTCTCTCCTTAACATTTCTCCTTAGTATAGATCAAGAGAACAGAATAGAGAGCCCAGAAATAAACCCAAGCACCTATGGTCAACTAATCTATGACAAAGAAGGCAAGAATATACAATGGAGAAAACAGTCTCTTCAATAAGTGGTTCTGGGAAAACTGGACAGCCACATGTAAAACAATGAGAATAGAACATTTACTCACCAACTACAAAAATAAACTCCAAATGGATTAAAGACCTAAATGGAAGAATTGAAACTATAAAACTCCTAGAAGAGAACATAGAACAATCTTTGACATAAATCTTAGCAACGGTTTTTGGATCAGTCTCCTAAGGCAAAAGAAACAACAGCAAAAATAAATAAATGAGACCTAATCAAACTTACAAGCTTTTGCACAGCAAAGGAAACCATTGACAAAACAAGACAACAACCTAAAGAATGGGAGAAAATATTTGCAAATGATATGACCATCAAGGGGTTAATATCCAAAAAATATAAATAGCTCATACAACTCAATATCAAAAAAAACAATGTCAAAAAACCCAAACAATCAATCAAAAAATGGGGCAGAAGAGCTGAAAAGATATTTTCCTAAGAAGACATATACACAGCTAACAGGCACAGGAAAAGATGCTCAACATTGCTAATTTTTAGAGAAATGCAAATCAAAACGACAATGAGCTATCACCTCATACCTCTTAGAATAGCTATCATCACAAAGACCACAAATAACAAATGTTGGCAAGGATGTGGGGGAAAGGGAACACTTGTACACTGTTGGTGGGAATGTAAATTGGTACAGCCACTATGGAAAGCAGTATGGAGGTTCCTCAAAAAACTAAAAAAAGAACTATGCTATAATCCAGCAATTCCACTTCTGTGTATATATCTGGAAAAAATGAAAACACTAATTTGAAAGATACATGCACCACAATGTCCAGAGAAGTATTAATTACAATAGCCAAGATATGTAAGCAATCCAGTGTCCATCAACACACAAATGGATAAAGAAGATGCGGTACATACATAGAATGGATTATTATTCAGCCATAAAAAAAGAATGAAATTCTGCCAACAGCAGCATCATGGATGGACCTAGAGAATATTATGCTTACTGAATTAAGTCAGACAGATAAAGAAAAATACTATATGATATCACTTATATGTGAAACCTAAAAAATAAAACAAGTGAATGTATATAGAAAAACAGAAACAGAATTACAGATATAGAAAACAAACTCGTGCTTACCAGTGGGGAGAGGGAAGCGGGTGGGGATGAGATACGGGTATGGGATTAAGAGATGAAACTACTGTATATAAAATAGATTAGCAACAAGGAGACATTGTATAGCACAGGGAATTATAGCCATTATCTTGTAATAACTTTCAATGGAGTATAATCTGTAAAAATACTGAATTGCTATGCTGTACACCCAAAACTAATATATTACTGTAAATCAACTATACTTCATTTAAAAAAATAACTATAATATGTCAGTTATATCTCAATAATAAAAAATGCAGAAATACAACTTTAAAAATACACTAGAAGGAATTAACAGTTGATTATATGATACAGAGGAATGGATCAGTGAGCTGGTAGACACAGCAGTGGAAATCACTGAAGGAATAGATAAAAGAAAAAAGAATAAAAAGAAAGGAGGACAGTTTGAGACCTCTGGGACTACATCAAGCATACTAGCATTCACATTACAGGGGTCCCAGAAGAAGAGTGAGAAAGGGGCAGAGACCATATTTGAAGACATAATAGCTGAAAACTTCCCTAACCTGGAAAAGGAAAGACATCCAGGTCCAGGAAGCACAAAACAGGATCAACCTAAACAGGAGCACACCAAGAAACATTGCAATTAAAACTGCAAAAATTAAAGATAAAGAGAGAATATTAAAAAGCAGCAAAAGGAAAAGCAACAAGTTACATACAAAGGCACTTCCATAATGCTATCAGCTGACTTTTCAGGAGAAACTATGCAGGGCCAGAAGTGAGTGGCATGATATACTTAAAGTGATGAAAGGGAAAAACCTACAACCAAGAATACTCTATTTGACAAGGCTTTCATACAGATTTGATGGAGAGCTCATAAGTTTTACAGACAAGCAAAAGCTAAGAGTTCTGCACCACCAAACCAGCTTCCAAGAAATGTTACAGGGACTTTTCTATGTGAAAAAGAAAAGGCCACATCTAGATATATGAAAATTACGAAAGGAAAAAAATCTCATTGGTAAAGGCAAATATACAGTAATGGTAGTAAATCAACCATGTATAAAGCTAGTAGGAAGGTTTAAAGACAAAAGTAGTAAAATTGTGTATATCCATTATAAGTAGTTGAGGGATACACAAATCAAAAAGATGTAAAATATGATGTCAAAAACAGTAAACATGGTGGGGGAGGAGAGTAGAAATTTAGGGTTCTTAAGTGTATGTGAACTTAAAAGATCAGCAATTTATGTTATCCTTTTGAAGAACTTTTGGTAGCCACAAACCAAAAATCTAAACACACACTAAAAAGAGAAAGGAATGCCAACAGAGCACTAAAGATAGCCACCAAATCACAAGGAAGAGAAGACACAAAAATAATTACAAAAACAACCACCAAACAATTAACAAAATGGAAAGGAGAACATACCTATCAATAATTACTTTAAAAATATATGGACTAGACGCTACAATCAAAAGACACAGAGTGGCTGATTGGATACAAAAACAAGACCCATCTATATGCTGCCTACAAGAGACTCACTCTTGAGCTAAAGATACACAGACTGAAAGTGAGGCAATGGGAAAAGGTATTCCTTGAAAATGGAAAGGAAAAGAAAACTGGGGTGGCAATACTTATATCAGAAAAAATAGACTGTAAGACAAAGACTGTAGTAAGAGACAAAGAAAGACATTACATAATGATCAAGGGATCAATTCAAGAAGAAGGTATAACAGTTGTAAATGGATGTGCACCCAACATAGGAGGACCTAAATACATAAAGCAAATTATAACAGACATAAAGGGAGAGACTGACAGTAATAAAATAATAGTAGGGAACTTTAACACCCAACTGACATTACTGGACAGATCATCCAGACAGAAAATCAATCAGGAAACACTGCCCTTAAACAACATATTATATCAGATGGACTTAACAGATAAATATAGAATATTCCATCCAAAAGCAGAAAAAATGCACATTTTTTTCAAGTTCACATGGAACACTGTCCAGGATAGACAATATGCTAGGCAACAAACAAGTCTTAGTAAATTTAAGATTGGAATCATATCAAGCATCTTTTCTGACACAACAATATGAGACTAGAAGTCAACTATTAAAAAAAAAAACCTGCAAAAACACAAACATGTGAGTTTAAACAATATGCTACTAAACAACCAATGGATCACTGAAGAAATCAGAGAAGAAATAAAAATATACCTGGAGACAAATGAAAATGGAAACACAATGATCCAAAATCTATGGGATTCAGAAAGAGCAGTTTCGAGGCTTATAGCATTACAAGCCTACCTCAGGAAACAAGAAAAAAGCCAAACCAACAACTTAAACTTACACCTAAAGGAACTAGAAAAAGAACAAACAAAACTGAAAGTTAGTGAAGGAAAGAAATAAAGATCAGAACAGAAATAAATGAAAGAGATACTTAAAAAAAAAAAAGGTCAATGAAACTAAGAGCTGGTTCTTCAAAAGGATAACAAAAATTGATAAACCTTTAGCCAGACTCTTCACGAAAAGAGAGAAGACTTAAATCAATCAAATCAGAAATGAAAAAGAAGTTACAACTGATACCACAGAAATACAAAGGATCATAAAATATTACTACAATTATGTGCCAATAAAGTGAACAACTTAGAAGAAATGAACAAATTGCTAGAAATGAATAATCTCCCAAGACTGAACCAGGAACAAATAGAAATTTTAAACAGACTAATTACCAGTAATAAAATTGAATCAGTAATCACAAAACTACCAACAAAAAAAAGTGTAGGACCAGACAGCTTCACAGTTGAATTCAACAAACATTTAGAGAAGAGTTAACAATATCCTTCTCAAACTATTCCAAAAAAATTGCAAAAGCACACTTTCAAGCTCATTCTATGAGGCCAGCATTGCCCTGATACCAAAACCATACAAAGATATCATAAAAAAAGAAAATTACAGGCTAATATCACTGATGAACATAGATGCAAAAATCCTCAACAAAATGTAGCAAACTGAATTCAACAGTACATTAAAAGGATCATACACACTAATCGCAAGCAATGAAATTGAAACTGTGATAAAAAATCTTCCAACAAACAAAAGCCTAGGAACAGATGGCTTCACAGGCGAATTCTATCAAATATCTCGAGAAGAGCTAACACCTATCCTTCTCAAACTCTTCCAAAATATAGCAGAGGGAGGAACAGTCCCAAACTCATTCTACAAGGCCACCATCACCCTGATACCAAAACCAGCCAAAGATGTCACAAGGAAGGAAAACTACAGGCCAATATCACTGATGAACACAGATGCAAAAATCCTCAACAAAATACTAGCAAACAGAATCCAACAGCACATTAAAAGGATCATACACCATGATCAAGTGGGGTTTATTCCAGGAATGCAAGGATTCCTCAATATACACAAGTCAATCAATGTGATACAACATATTAACAAACTGAAGGATAAAGACCATATGATCATCCCAATAGATGCAGAAAAAGCTTTTGACAAAATTCAACACCCATTTATGATAAAAGCCTTCCAGAAAGTAGGCATAGAGGGAACTTACCTCAACATAATAAAGGCCATATATGACAAACCCACAGCCAACATCATTCTCAATGGTGAAAAACTGAAACCATTTCCACCAAGATCAGGAACAAGATAAGGTTACCCACTCTCACCGCTATTAGTCAACATAGTGTTGGAAGTTTTAGCCACAGCAATCAGAGAAGAAAAAGAAATAAAAGGAATCCAAATCGGAAAAGAAGGAGTAAAGCTGTCACTGTTTGCAGATGACATGATACATAGAGAATCCTAAAGATGCTACCAGAAAACTACTAGAGCTAATCAATGAATTTCACAAAGTAGCAGGATACAAAATGAATGCACAGAAATCTCATATTCCTATACACTAATGATGAAAAATCTGAAAGAGAAATTAAGGAAACACTCCCATGTACCATTTCAACAAAGAGAATAAAATACCTAGGAATTAATCTACCTAAGGAGACAAAAGACCTGTACAGAAAACTATAAGACACTGATGAAAGAAATTAAAGATGATATAAACAGATGGAGAGATATACCATGCTCTTGGATTGGAAGAATCAACATTGTGAAAATGACTATACTACCCAAAGCAATCTACAGATTCAATGTAATCCCTATCAAACTACCAATGGCATTTTTCAGAGAACTAGAACAAAAATTTTCACAATTTGTATGGAAACACAAAAGACCCCAAATAGCCAAAGCAGTCTTGAGAAAGAAAAATGGAGCTGGAGGAAACACGCTCCCTGACTTCAGACTATACTACAAAGCTACAGTAATCAAGACAGTATGATACTGGCACAAAAACAGAAATATGGATCAATGAAACAGGATAGAAAGCCCAGAGACAAACCCATGCACATATGGTCACCTTATCTTTGATAAAGGAGGCAAGAATATACAATGGAGAAAAGGCAGTCTCTTCAACAAGTGGTGCTGGGAAAACTAGACAGCTACACATAAAAGAATGAAATTAGAACACTCCGTAACACCATACAGAAAACTAAACTCAAAATGGATTAAAGACCTAAATGTAAGGCCAGACACTATAAAACTCTTAGAGGAAAACATAGGCAGAACACTCCATGACATAAATCACAGCAAGATCCTTTTTGACCAACCTCCTAGAGAAATGGAAATAAAAACAAAAATAAACAAATGGGACCTAATGAAACTCAAAAGCTTTTGCACAGCAAAAGAGACCATAAACAAGACGAAAAGACAGCCCTCAGAATGGGAGAAAACATTTGCAAATGAAGCAACTGACAAAGGATAAATCTCCAAAATATACAAGCAGCTCATGCAGCTCCAATATCGAAAAAACCAACAACCCAATCCAAAAATGGGCAGAAGACCTAAATAGACATTTCTCCAAAGACATACAGATTGCCAACAAACACATGAAAGGATGCTCAACATCACTAATCATTAGAGAAATGCAAATCAAAACTACAATGAGGTATCACCTCACACCAGTCAGAATGGCCATCATCAAAAAATCTACAACAATAAATGCTGGAGAGGGTGTAGAGAAAAAGGAACCCTCTTGCACTGTTGGTGGGAATGTAAACTGATGCAGCCACTATGGAGAACAGTATGGAGGCTCCTTAAGAAACTAAAAGTAGAATTACCATACGACACAGCAATCCCACTACTGGGCATATACTCTGAGAAAACCATAAATCAAAAGACACATGTACCCCAATGTTCACTGCAGCACTATTTACAATTGCCAGGACATGGAAGCAACCTAAGTGTCCACTGACAGATGAATGGATAAAGAAGATGTGGCCCATACATACAATGGAATATTACTCAGCCATAAAACGAAACAAAAATGAGTTATTTGTAGTGAGGTGGATGGACCTGGAGTCTGTCATACAGAGTGAAGTAAGCCAGAAAGAGAAAAACAAATACTGTATGCTAACACATATATATGGAATGTAAAAAAAAAAAATGATTCTGAAGAACCTAGGGGCAGACATGAAAAAAGACACAGACGTAGAGAATGGAATTGAGGACACGGGGAGGGGGAAGGGTAAGCTGGGAAGAAGTGAAAGAGTGGCACTGACATATATACACTACCAAATGTAAAACAGATAGCTAGTGGGAAGCAGCTGCATAGCACAGGGAGATCAGCTCGGTGCTTTGTGACCACCTAGAGGGTTGGGATAAGGAGGATGGGAGGGAGATGCAACAGGGAGGGGATATGGGGATATATGTATACGTATAGCTGATTCATTTTGTTATAGAGCAGAAAGTAACACAACATTGTAAAGTAATTATACTCCAATAAAGATTAAAAAAAAAAAAAAAAGGAAAATGGAGAAAAAAAAAGGATCATACACCATGATCAAGTGAGATTTATCCCAGGGACACAAGTATGGTTCAATATCTGCAAATCAATCAATGTGATATACCACGTTAACACATTAAAGAATAAAAATCATATTATCATCTCAATAGATGTGGAAAAAGCTTTTGAAAAAATTCAACATCAATTTATGATAAAAACTCTCAATAAAGTGAGTAGAGAGGGAACATACCTCAACATAATAAAGGTCATATATGACAAGTCCACAGCTAACAACATACTGAATGGTGAAATATTGAAAGCATTTCTCTAAGATCAGGAACAAGAGAAGAATGCCCACTCTGGACACTCTTATTCAACATAGTATTGGAAGTCTTAGCCACAGCAATTAGGCAAGAAAAAGAAATAAAAGTATCCAAATTAGAGAGGAAGAAGTAAAACTGTCAGTGTTTACAGGTGACATGACACTATACATAGAAAATTCTAAAGATGCCAGCAAAAAACTACTAGAGCTCATCAATGAATTTGGTAAGGCTGCAGGATACAAAATTAATAAACAGAAATCTGCTGCATTTCTATATGCTAACAATGAACTATTAGAAAGAGAAATTAAGAACATAATCCCATTCAGAATCACATCAAAAAGAATAAAATATCTAGAAATAAATGTAACTAAGGAGGTAAAAGAACTTTACTCAGAAAACTATAAGACACTGATGAAATGGACTGTATAAGAAAGCTGGGTTTCAGTGCTTTATGATCTGGTCCAAACATCCACTGCAAGAACCTTTTGTCAGACTCATTCCCCACTTATTTATAAAATTTATGAAATGATTCTTTCAGTTTTGATCAAGGAGCACATGTTACAGGTTAATCCCTCTTTATGTACAAGGTGTGGGAGAGGAATTTGTTTTAGAGTCAGCACATTAATTAATTTCCCATAAGGATGTACTTTAGTCTACTCCCATACCCTGAAGTTGCTGATCCCATGCTTGAATTTCTCTGTGCTCTCCTGTTGATTTGGGATTGTGGCTTTTCCCTGCTGGTTCCTTCATCATAAAAATTCTCCCATGAGTTTCTCAAAACTTCTGATCTACTAGTAGTGACCTTTCTATTTTCCTGCAGTACTGGGGATTTATTCTTTCTTCTAAATTAATCTTGTCACAATAATGGGATTTTGAGATGAATGGAAAATTAATGGCTATTATCAGCCTGCCATTTGGATTCAGAAGTTCAGGGTTATCTTAAATAAAAGTTAAAAAAATTTTTACAAGGTCTTCCCTATCTTCTAATCACAGTCACATTGTAAGCAACCTAAAAAATTCAGGAGCATTTTTAGACTAAAAGTATTTGCAGGTCAATTTAAATTTTGTCACCATGGTACCTGTCAATTGCTTGAAGATCATTGGCTGGATTCCATGTAGGATCAAATAATACAACCACATTGGCACCAACAAAATTGAGGCCTAGTCCACCAGCCCTGGAGTAAACAGAATAGAGTACATTAAGACAGCAAAAATAAATTTTGCTCTCTAACTCAATTATGCCAGGTTTCTATAACCAAATCAACACAATATTACATTAACATTATAAAAGTAAGGTGATTAAAACACAAATATGCCACAAGTAAAGCGGCTATGGAACAATTTTTTGTGTACCACTCTAGAATATCCCTAAGAAATTTGAGCATTAGAGACCATGTAAGTAGGTTGTGCTGGTTTTTACATTTTTTTGGATACTCAAATACTATTCTCGAAGATTTTCCTAACATAAGTTTTAAAAACTGCTAGTATACTCCAGCTAAATAAATATACACACTTAAAAAAATGCGCTCCTCCTTATTCCTCCCACTAAGTGCAGCTAAAAACCCTGGGCATTATATATAAAATAAAACACAAGATTATGAAAGGTAGAGAGAACACAGATTGGCTAGAGACCACAAAACCTAAGGAATGACATGGCAGTGAGTTCCCTGGCTTCATTTTTGCCTAATATATCCCAGATTGGGTTCTGGAGAAGCCAGTGAACTGGAAATGCCAGCAGCCAACAGTCACAGACCAAAAAAGCCCCAAGAAAAGCCTTCTTCCTTTAGCCAAAGAACCAGGAAAGATACAGCGTTTTAAGACCGAAAAATGTTAGATAATAAACAGCCTATTCTTGCAAACACCACAGAAAAAAAATCTGTGGCTCCAACCCTAACCTGGTCAGCAAAGGCTAAGTGAGGAGACTAAATTCCCACCTTTGACAGTAATGAGGTACCTCTCATTCTCACTCGGGTGGTGTCAGAGAAGACTGATTGAGGAGCCGGAACTTTTCATTTCTGCCCAGCTATAACCAGGCCCCTCTGTAGTGTGGGTGGAAGCCATGGAGAAATAGCAGTGAAGTGCCTCAAACTCAGGATGTCAACAGAGGCCAAGCAAGAGACACGGATTTCCAGCCCATGTGGCTGGCATGGTGTCTGGGTAAAACAGAAGTTTTAAATAAGATACAGAGTTTCATAACATAATACTCAAAATGTCGAGCATACAATAAAAAATTACTAGTCCTACCAAGGTCTAGGAAAATCTCAATTTCTATAAGAAAAGACAATTAACATACAACAACACTGCAAAGAATCAGATGTTGGAATTATCTGACAAGGATTTTAATGCAGCCACAATAAAAATGCTTCAAAAAACAATTACAAATATGCTTGAAACAATTTAAAAATAGAAAGTCTCAGCAAAGAAAGAGAGGATACCAAATGAAAATTTTAGAGTTGAAAAATAACTGAATTACAGAACTTGCTGGATGGACTTGATAGCACAGTGGAGATGACAAATGACAGAATCAATAAACATAAGAGCACGTCAATATTATTGATATTTACCCAATCTGAACAACAGAAAGAAAATATACTGAAAAAAAAAATAACACTCTTAGAGGCCTGAGGGACAGTAACAGAAGAGCTAACACTTCTATCGTTGTAGTCCTGGGAGAAAAGAGTGAGACTGAAAAATTATTGAAAGAAATATAGCTGAAAAATTCCCAAATTTGGGAAAAGAGATAAACTTATAGAATGCAAAAAGTTGCATGAACTCCCAAAATGATAAACCCAAAGAAACCTATGCTAAAATACAGCATAATTAAACTTCTGCAAACAAACGATAAAGAAAAACTCTTGAAAGCAGTCAGAGAGAAATGATACACAACTTTTAAGGAAACATCAAATGACAGTGGATTTCTCATTAGAAACCAAGGTGGCCAGGAGGAAGCAGTGCATTTTCAAGTGCTAAAAGAACTATCAACCCAGAATTCTATATCCAGCAAGAATATCCTTCAGGAATGAAAGGGGAATCATGACATTCTCAGATTAAGGAAAACTAAGAGAATTTGTCGCCCACAGACTTAGAGGAAAGATACAATAAAACAACTAAAAAGCCAACCAATATCCAGTCCTGTCAAATTTACCTCAAAAATGTTTTTTTCATGAGTCCTTTCTCCATTCCTATTTTCACTTGCCCTAGGTCAAGCTTTTATGTCACACCTGTATGTATTACTTCAGTGGCTTCCTGTCTTCCCTTACCTCAGACCTTAAATCCATTCCCACATTACATAAAATAATTCTAAGCACAGAATATAGAAAACTAAGTATGCCATTCCTCTGTTTAAAACCCCT
The DNA here is from genome assembly GCF_028021215.1 of Eschrichtius robustus. NCBI lineage: Eukaryota > Metazoa > Chordata > Mammalia > Artiodactyla > Eschrichtiidae > Eschrichtius > Eschrichtius robustus. The sequence continues at coordinate 87,921,759 of NC_090833.1, read as the reverse complement.
CAATTCTTTGGAAAGCCAAAGCTTTATCTTCACTTAATTGACCTGTGGTTAAAATATACAGTGAAAAGAAGCCATGAAAGATATATGTATATTTTGACAGTTTTTAAAATATGATATTGCTTAATGGATTTGATAGATTCATTTTTCTATCAGTCACAACATGTCAGAATACAAATAATTCATTTTGGAATGAAGTTTATTTCTAAAGATATCTTTTCTAAATGTATCTTTTAGCAAAACTGAATATATAAAATGTTTGTCTACTGAGTTAAAGATTTCAGCTGCCTGCATAGCTTATTAGATTTTACCTAAAAATAACTGTTATCTTCTCATGTTTTGAATTTTCTGGGTCTAAACACCATACATTTAATAATTATTTTATTATATAATAATGATAAAATTTTGTATTTTTTAAAGGAGAGGTAAAATTAAAATCCAATAATAAAATCATTTTCTTCATTTTCTTCGTTTTTCTAATCTCAACCTTCAAAGCTTTCACTGAGGCTTTCTCTTGCTGATTTTCCCTTTTCAGATGCTTAGACCATCACGTAACTCACACTTAGATAATGCTTTACACTAGATACTAACCATCCAGGGAGGGAAAATGTTAATAATCTTCTCTTATACAGTTTCTATCAAAATAGAAAAAAATTAACATTTATTGAGCATCTACTATATACCAGGAATGGTGCAAGATATTTTCATATATCTTATTCTTTCATCCTCAACACAGCTCTATGAGTTAACTATTATTCTCATTTTACAGATGAGAAAATTGAGAATCTGAAATACTGATTAACTTGCTCAAGGTCTCTGAGGTGGCCAGTGTCTGGATTCAAACCCAAGTATCCTGACTTGTTCAATATTCAATAGAAATTGAATTTTCTCCTTTGGAAAATTACTTATTAGAGGCAACAGCATAAAGATGTCACAGAGACTTGAACTCAAAGAAAGAAGTTAGGTGGGATAAAGAGGAAGTTTGGGAAACGATTTAAAAAATGGGTAAATTACAGGAGTGGGTGGGATTTAGATACCCAACAAGTAGAAGAGAAGTTAGAAGTTTATCTGTCTATTACAGTGATGGGGAAAATTCTGAAGGAACAAGGTTCATAAGATTATATAATTAGACTAGTTATGTGAAAAATCAACCAGTTATAATCAAAATAAAATTGGAAATCAAGAAGTATTTTCTAACACTTAACACCAAAAGTAAGTCTAGTCAACTGTTCAGTTAGCTTCTTGTCAGTAAGATATGCATGAATTTATTTCAGATGCCCTAAATGAGTCACGGGAAGGTCACCACTTGAGGTAACAATCTTCAAAGATATTCTGAAGTTACAACTTAAGACTGTCCGAGTTAAAGAAGAGGCAATGTTTCTTTTAAAGAAAAAATAATCTCTAAACTCTATCTCTAGAGATGAGATGATTCTCTATTTGACAATAATACAACTCAGACTCATAAACTTTCAAACCTCTCACTCCTCTCATATGGATAACAGCAAAGGCTTACTCCTTAAGCAATAAAATATTTAGAATATAGCCCTCTTCAAGCTGAGGAATGGTATTAAGATAGATTGCTAATAAACATGCAGGCTATTCATTCCTTAGGTCTTCCACATTCTATTTTGTATCAATAAATATGTAAAAAAATGTATTTTAACCATATCTTAATGTTCCACAAAAAAATTCTGTCAATGAATTAAATTTTACTGTTATGTATTAACTATTATAAAAGGTGGAATGAAGTAGTCACTTGAACAAATACTTCTGAGAAACCTAAATATAAGTAAGAGATACCATGTTCGTAGATAGGAAGGTTCGATGGCATTAAAATGTCACTTTTCTCCAAAGTCATTTATAAATTCAGTGATTCCAGTAAAAATCCCAACCCAAGGAAAAATGCCAGATAACCCTTCCTTAATTAACTGAATGAGATGATTATGGAAAGTGAAGCTTTAAGGTGTTGACATTTCAGAATAAAGATAATTCAGAGAACAAGGGCTTAAAAAAAAAAAGACTAAAAATCAGTTATTTAAAATAAAATAATAACATCGGAAAATGACATTTTTCAGAATACAGAGCAAAAAAGATAAAAATATGAAGTAAGAGTCCAAGTTCAGAGGTTTAATGAATCATTGTAGGGGAATTCCCTGGCGGTTCAGTGGTTAGGACTCCAAGCTTTCACAGCCAAGGGCCCGGGTTCGATCCCTGGTCAGGGAACTAAGATCCCACGAGCTGCATAGTGCGGCTGGAAAAAAAAAAAGAATCATTGTAGGAGCCCTAAAATCAGATAACCTAGCGTCTGAGAGATACCAAAGGAAATGGAAGAGAAGCCATTGTCAAAGAAATAATCAAAGAGAATTTTCCAGAGCTGAAAAATACAAGCCCTCAGATTATGCCCAGCAAAATAAATGAACAAAAACCCAGACCAAGACTCAAATATCACTGTGAAATTTCAGAATACAACAGATGAAGAGAAACTCTTGTGAGTTCACAAAGAGGAAGGAGAATCAGATTGGCATTAGACAAAATTTCAGCAGCACTAAGTACCAGAAAACAATGTTGTAATACCACAAAGATCTGAGAGGAAATTATTTTCAATCTAGAATTCTACAGTTGGCCAAAGTAGCAAGTGAGAGAGCACATAAAAGACATTTGCTGATATTCAAAGATAACATAAAATTTACTTTCTATATATTCTGGCATACAAAGTTATTTGTTAAAATAGCTGACAGACGATATGGACAGGTGACAAAAGTAGAAGGAAGGGTGGATGTGTGCTAATGCTAATACCACACATTACAAGTACTTAAAAGATATTGTAGGAAGTTGCTGGACTAAAAATCAAAGATTGAAGTATATTATTTCAGGTTAAAAAAGTAATTTATAGACAAATAATAAAAATAAAAATAGTAAAGACTGTGTGGAAAATGGGGAGGGAGGAGTGTAAGTAAACTAAATCCTCCTCTAACATAACAAAGAGTCCAAGCTGTTTAAAGCTGATAAACTAAAAGATAATGAAGAATTAGGATTCTGGCAAAAATGATGGACTGAGCCATTGTGAAACTCTTTTGTTTCAACACCTAGAAATTAAATATAAATTTTTGCAAAACAAGGAAAACAGAACAAAAACTGAGCATATGTCTTTTGAAAAACATAGCTAAAGAATGGATTTATTATGTCTTGTAAGGTTCTTTATGTAACAAATGTAAGGACTTAGGTAACAAATCACTCTTTGAATTCAGTCATAGGAAAACAGGAATCCAAAACTCCTCTTGTCCTGGTTGGGATGCCTAACAAAGAAGTCAAAGTAAAATCACAGTAATGGAGAACTCCTACAACCAGTCTCCAAAGGATTTCCACAGAGGAAAGAGGCCCCACTGAAGATAAGCTCAAAATAAAAAATTACAAAATGTGTGAAGAAACCATCTACCATAAGCAAAAGCCAGAGGGAAGAACAAATAGAAGGATTAGCACCCCCCAAGCACAGGAGTTAATAGAGCAAAAATGCCATTCAAAAAGGTATTTTAAAAAATGACTAAAATTACTAAAGAAATAAAAGCTAGAAACCATAAAAAACAAAATATATGTAAAACTGATCAGCTAGATTTGAAACATATAAATAACACTTTTTAAAAAATTGAATATATTCCTATGCTATACATTGCATTGCCATGACTTCTTTATTTTGTACCTTGCAAACCCCTTCACCTATCTCACCCCTTACCCCCTGGCAACCACTAGCTTGTTCTCTGTATCTATGAGTCTGTTTCTGTTTTGCTATGTTTGTTCTTTTGTTTTGTTTTTTAGATACCACGTGTAAGTGAAATCATATGGTACTAGTCTTTCTCCATCTTATTTCACTTAGATTATACCTCTAGGTCCATCCATGTTGTCACAAACAGCAAGACTTCATTCTTTTTATGTCTAAGTAATATTCCATTGTGTATATATATATGTGTGTGTGTAATCTTTATCCACTTCATTTATCAATGGACACTTAGGTTGCTTCCATATCTTGGCTATTCTAAATACTGCTGCAATGAACACTGGGATACATATATCTATTCAAATTAGTGTTTTGCATTTCTTCAGATAAATGACTAGAAGTGGAATTCCTAGATTGTATGATAGTTCTATTTTTAATTTTTTGAGGAACCTCCATACTGGTTTCCATAGTAACTGTATCAGTTTACATTCCCACCAACAGTGCACAATGGTTCCCTTCTCCCCACATCCTCACCAACACTTGTTATTTCTTGTCTTTTTGATAATAGCCATTCTGACAGACATGAGGTGATAATCTCTTTTTCGTTTGATCTGCATTTCCCTGAAGATTAGTGATGTTAAGCACCTTTTCATGTGCCTGTTGGACATCTGTATGTCTTCTTTGAAAATATGTCTACTCAGGTCCTCTGCTGATTTCTTAATTGGATTTTTTTTTTTGATATTGAGTTTTATGAGTTCCTTATATATTTTGAATATTAACCCCTTATTGAACATACCATTTACAGTTATCTTCTCCTATTCAGTAGGTTGCCTTTTCATTTCACTGATGGTTTCCTTCACTGTGCCAAAGCTCTTTAGTTTGATGTAGTCACATTTGTTTATTCTTGCTCTTGTTGTCCTTGCCCAGACAGATCCAAAAAATATTACTAAGATCAATGTCCAATAGCATACTGCTTATATTTTCTTCCAGGAGTTTCATGGTTTCAGGTCTAACATTAGAAGTTTAATCCACTTTGAGCTTATTTTTGCATGTGGGGTTAGAAAACGGTCTACTTTCATTCTTTTACATGTGTCTGTCCAATTTTCTCAATATCATTTTTGAAGAGACTGTCTTTTCCCCACTGTATATTCTTGGCTCCTTTGTCATAGATTAATTGACCATGTAAGTGTGGGTTTATTTCTGGGCTCTCTACTCTGTTCCATTGATCCATGTGTCTGGTTTTGTACCAGTACCATGTTGTCTGATTATTATAGCTTTGTATACCACACATTTGATTTTGAAATCAGGAAGCATGACACCTCTAGCTTTGTTCTTCTTTCTCAAGCTGCTTTGGCTATTTGGGATTTTTGTGGTTCCATACAAATTTTAGGACTATCTATTCTGTGAAAAATGCCATGGGCATTTTGATAGGGACTGTAATGAATATGAAGATTGCTTTGGGTTATATGGACATTTTAACAATGTTAATTCTTCCAATCCATTAACATGGTATATCTTTCCATTTATTTGTGTTGTCTTCAATTTCTTTCATATTTGTGTTATAGTTTTCAGTGTACATGTCTTTCACCTCCTTAGTTAAAATTATTCCTAGGTATTATATTCTTTTTGATGCAATTGTAAATAAAATTGTTTCCTTAATTTCTCTGATAGTTCATTATTTGGTATAGTAATGCAACAGATTTCTGTATGTTAATTTTGTGTCCTGCAACTTTACTGAATTTATTTATTAGTTCTAATAGGTTTTTGGTAATGTCTTTAGGGTTTTCTATATGTAGAATCATGATATCTGCAAATACTGACAATTTTGCTTCTTCTGTTCCAATTTGTATGCCTTTTAATCTTCCTTATCAGATTACTGTGGCTAGGAATCATTGTACCATGTTAAATAGAACTGGTGAGAACTGGGCATCCTTCTTTTGTTCCTCACCTTATAGGAAAAGTTTTCAGCTTTTTACCATTGAGTATATTATTAGCTGTGGGTTTTTCATATATTGCCTTTATTATGTTGAGGTATGTTCCCTGTATACCCACTTTGTTGAGAGTTTTTATGGTAAATGGATGTTGAATTTTGTCAAACTTTTTCTTCATCTATTGAGATGACCATATGATTTTTATTCTTCAATGTGTTAATGTGGTATATCACATTGATTGATTTGTGGGTATTACTTTAAAAAAACATTATTTAAAAAATAAGAATGCTTATGTGTGTCTTATAAAACTTAGCTCAAGACAGGATTCTATGTCATTTAATACTTTCTATTTAAGGACTCATGTGTGAAATTACTTCTTGAATTCATTCACAGGAAAATGGAAATCTAGAGCTTCCCTGCTTGGGCCTTAGTTGCAAGAATTCAAGAATTTTAGTGCTCAACAGTTAAGTAGCTCACTCATCATATATAACACTTGATTCCTCATTTTAAGTAATTTTTTTTTCTTTTTTCTTTTTTAATTTTTTTTTGACCACACCGTGCAGCTTGTGGGACCTTAGTTCCCTGACCAGGTATTGAAACCAGGCCATGACAATGAAAATGCCGAGTCCTAACCACTGGACTGCCAGAGAATTCCCAAAGTAATTTTTATTTTGACTTAGTTTTTCATTTTTTGTATTTTACATGTTTATTTTAAAAGTCCCTTGAGATTACTTTCTAAAATATACAAACAGCTTATACAGCTCAATATCAAAAAACAACCCAATCAAAAAATGGGCAGAAGATCTATACAGACATTTCTCCAAAGAAGACATACAGATGGCCAACAGTCACATGAAAAAATGCTCAACATCACTAATTATTAGAGAAATGCAAATCAAAACTACAATGAAGTATCACCTCACTCCAGTCAGAATGGCCATCATCAAAAAGTCTACAAATAATAAATGCTGGAGAGGGTGTGGAAAAAAGGGAACCCTCCTACACTGTTGGTGGGAATGTAAATTGGTACAGCCACTATGGAAAACAGTATGAGGTTCCTCAAAAAACTAAAATAGAGCTACCATATGATCCTGCAATCTCACTCCTGGGCATATATCCAGAGGAAACTATAATTTGAAAAGATACATGCACCCCAGTGTTCACTGCAGCACTATTTACAATAACCAAGAAATGGAAGCAGCTTAAATGTCCATCAACAGATAAATGGATAAAGATGTGGTATATATATATATATATATAATATACACACACACAATGGAATATTACTCAGCGATAAAAAAGAATGAAATACTGCCATTTGCAGCAACATGGATGGACCTTGACATTATCATACTAAGTGAAGTAAGCCAGACAGAGAAAGATAAACATCGTATGATATCACTTACATGTGGAATCTAGAAAAAAAAAAAAAAAGTTACAAATGAACTTTCCAAAACAGAAAGAGACTCACAGACAAAGGGAGGGGAGGGATATATTAAGATGATGGGATTAACATATATACACTACTAGAGATAAGACACATAACCAACAGGGATCTACTGTATAGCACAAGGAACTATACTCAGTATTTTGTAATAACCTATAAGGGAAAAGAATCTGAAAAAGAATATATATATATATATACACACACACACACACACATATATATGTATATATATATAACTGAATCACTGTGCTATACACCTGAAACTAACACAAATGACATTGTAAGTCAACTATACTTCAATTTAAAATAAATAAATAAATAAATAAAAGTCCTTTGAAATTCTTTTTGAAAGATAGTGGAAGCACATCTATAAAATACTTATTACATTAGATGCTGAAAGTTACAGATTTGTTACCCCCCAAAAGGGATTAATCTTAGGTGTTTATATCAAATCTTTCTCTAAAGTGAGTGTATTTCTTAAAAAGTTTATTGAGAGATTCATAAATAGGTGTTAGAATTGATTTAACTTTTATAAAACCTATAAATGTTGAGCTGCTCTGCTTGAGACCAGGTAGAGACAGAGGAGGGAAACTCCTGGCCCACTAAGCACTGTGGGTTCCCAAGGGCTCCTTGATCACAGTTCGAAAACCACTGCTACCTATCATTCTCAGCTATTTGATTAATAACTTGACTATCCAATTAAGTCTGATTGCTCTAACCACAAGACATGAGTCAAAACAGTACAGAAAATTTCTGAGGAAACATCCATTTTTTGGATTTTTAAAAAATAAAGCCAGACATATAAAGAGAATTCAGTGATAAGGGAACTGAGAGAAAAGTTTAAATAAAACTCAAGATATTGTTATTTCAGTCAAAATTAACAGCATTTTTTTTGCTTCTTCTTAAAGCTAAATGAAACAAAGCAATACAAGCGTAACCACTGAAAATCCAGTACTAGTTTAAAGATTACCTTAAATCTTAAAAGCAATTAGATAAAAATCAAGTTATCAAATTTTATTTTCTTACATTGTGGAGACAAGGCAAATGTTAACATCTTGTGTACTGTTGAACTCTTTCACAATCTTGATTCTTTCCTCTGATTTTGTATTTCCATCAAGTCGTCGGTAATCAAGCCCAGATGCCATACAGTATTGCTGCAGCACATCGAGCAACTAGAGAAAAGATACAGAGACGTGCAAAGACAAATTCATGGTTTAATAAGTTTCATACCATTATAGAGATGAGCTTTACTAAGTATTAATATTGCTGGTCACAATTTCTTATAATTACAAGAGCAACAAATATTTTTCTAATTTCTGACTCATATATATCTTCCCATTATACTGAAACTGACTTTAGTGTTCAGCAACCTTTGTTTTAAAAAAAGAAAAATCAATCTTCCAGGGGAAAAAAAATCAATTTTTAGTTTTTTAAACTAAAACGGAATAAAAAGAAAAGTATTGGCTAACTCACTTATGTAAATATATTACATTATTTTTGCTATTTTCCACATTCTAAAATTACTTAAATGTCTTAAAGAACACTTTAATTATTAACAAAAACATCAACAGAGAATTAGAAATTTATCTTTGAGTTTGCTATTTGACAGTAAGCAACTCTGATACAATTGAAATTTTAGTATCTGTTTTAAAAGTTCTTCCCTCATTACCATTTCCTACAGAAGATACATAAGATAGTAAATGTGGCTGGATGCTGTTTTTTTTTTTTTTCCCACACACACACACTGTATTTTATTTTTACAAGAGATAGAGTGACACCAAGCATTGTACATGGATCACCACAACAAAAGCAACAATGATTGCAATTACCAAACATGAAACACACTCATACTATGTCATAATATTGACATTCAGTCCAGTAATCCTCCACTGTAACAGCTCCTTTACTTTGCAGTGAAAATTGATTTGTATATTCTTTGCCGCTGAGTCCTTGTTGAATTTTTTTTTTAATTCAGACAGAAAGTCACAAAAATTATACTCATCCTCATCAGTTCACTCAGTCCCATGTAATTAATTTTTTTTTTCATCTTGATCTTTTGTTAGCACTTTTATGAGTTCATCAGTTTTCCATTAGAGTTCTGAAAATGCTTATTCATTCAGTTCAGCAGTACATTCAGTTACCAGAAACCTGTATTTGTCAGAGTATTTTCCATGAATTTCTTAAAGATGAAACCCTTTTATAGGAACATATTTGCAAAAGCATCAGAGTACACCCAGGTCTGTAAATGACAAAAGACTTAAAAATGACCACAGTTAAAAATTTGATGAAAGTTCATAATAATGCAGTTGACAAGAAAATTAGTTATTTCTGAGATATACATTTTAAGGTAATAACTAGGATTATGACTTATAACATTATACCAGAACATATAAGATTTTTAGAAATTTCATGTAATGTCTGAAACATTTATATTAACATATTTCCATACAAATAACCCAATGAAAGTTTAGTATTAGTTGTTTTGTTTGTTTTTTTATACTGCAGGTTCTTATTAGGCATCAATTTTATACACATCAGTGTATACATGTCAATCCCAATCGCCCAATTCAGCACAACACCATCCCCACCCCACCACAGTTTTCCCCCCTTGGTGTCCATATGTCCGTACTCTACATCTGTGTCTAAACTTCTGCCCTGCAAACCGGCTCATCTGTACCATTTTTCTAGGTTCCACATACATGCGTTAATATACAATATTTGTTTTTCTCTTTCTGACTTACTTCACTCTGTATGAGTCTCTAGATCCATCCACGTCTCAACAAATGACTCAATTTCGTTCCTTTTTATGGCTGAGTAATATTCCATTGTATATATGTACCACAACTTCTTTATCCATTCGTCTGTTGATGGGCATTTAGGTTGCTTCCATGACCTGGCTATTGTAAATAGTGCTGCAATGAACATTTGGGTGCATGTTTCTTTTTGAATTATGGTTTGCTCTGGGTATATGCCCAGTAGTGGGATTGCTGGGTCATATGGTAATTCTATTTTTAGTTTTTTAAGGAACCTCCATATTGTTCTCCATAGTGGCTGTATCAATTTACATTCCCACCAACAGTGCAAGAGGGTTCCCTTTTCTCCACACCCTCTCCAGCATTTGTTGTTTGTAGATTTTCTGATGATGCCCATTCTAACTGGTGTGAGGTGATACCTCATTGTAGTTTTGATTTGCATTTCTCTAATAATTAGTGATGTTGAGCATCTTTTCATGTGCTTCGTGGCCGTCTGTATGTCTTCTTCGGAGAAATGTCTATTTAGGTCTTCTGCCCATTTTTGGATTGGGGTGTTTGTTTCTTTAATATTGAGCTGAATGAGCTGTTTATATATTTTGGAGATTAATCCTTTGTCCGTTGATTCGTTGGCAAATATTTTCTCCCATTCTGAGGATTGTCTTTTCGTCTTGTTTATGGTTTCCTTTGCTGTGCAAAAACTTTGAAGTTTCATTAGGTCCCATTTGTTTATTTTATTTTTTTTATGTTTCATTTGTGCCTTTATTTATTTATTTATTTTTTAAACATCTTTATTGAAGTATAATTGCCTTACAATGGTGTGTTAGCTTCTGCTTTATAACAAAGTGAATCAGTTATACACATACAATATGTTCCCATATCTCTTCCCTGTTGCATCTCCCTCCCTCCCACCCTCCCCTTCCCACCCCTCTAGGTGGTCACAAAGCACCGAGCTGATCTCCCAGTGCTATGTGGCTGCTTCCCACTAGCTATCTATTTTACATTTGGTAGTGTATATATGTCCATGACACTCTCTTACCCTGTCACATCTCACCCCACCCCCTCCCCATATCCTCAAGTCCATTCTCTAGTAGGTCTGTGTCTTTATTCCCGTCTTGCCACTAGGTTCTTCATGGCTTTTTTTTTTTTCCCTTAGATTCCGTATATATGTGTTACCATACTGTATTTGTTTTTCTCTTTCTGACTTACTTCACTCTGTATGACAGACTCTAACTCCATCCACCTCACTACAAATACCTCCATTTCATTTCTTTTTATGGCTGAGTAATATTCCATTGTATATATGTGCCACATCTTCTTTATCCATTCATCTGTCGATGGACACTTAGGTTGCTTCCATGTCCTGGCTATTGTAAATAGAGCTGCAATGAACATTTTGGTACATGACTCTTTTTGACCTATGGTTTTCTCAGGGTATATGCCCAGTAGTGGGATTGCTGGGTCGTATGGTAGTTCTATTTGTAGTTTTTTAAGGAACCTCCATAGTGTTCTCCATAGTGGCTGTATCAACTTACATTCCCACCAACAGTGCAAGAGTGTTCCCTTTTCTCCACACCCTCTCCAGCATTTATAGTTTCTAGATTTTTTGATGATGGCCATTCTGATCTGTGTGAGATGATATCTCATTGTAGTTTTGATTTGCATTTCTCTAATGATTAATGATGTTGAGCATTCTTTCATGTGTCTGTTGGCAATCTCTATATCTTCTTTGGAGAAATGTCTATTTAGGTCTTCTGTCCATTTTTGGATTGGGTTGTTCGTTTTTTTGTTATTGAGCTGCATGAGCTGCTTGTAAATCTTGGAGATTAATCCTTTGTCAGTTGCTTCATTTGCAAATATTTTCTCCCATTCTGAGGGTTGTCTTTTGGTCTTGTTTATGGTTTCCTTTGCTGTGCAAAAGCTTTTAAGTTTCATTAGGTCCCATTTGTTTATTTGTGTTCTTATTTCCATTTCTCTGGGAGCTGGGTCAAAAAGAATCTTGCTGTGATGTATGTCATAGAGTGTTCTGCCTATGTTTTCCTCTAAGAGTTTGATAGTGTCTGCCCTTACACTTAGGTCTTTAATCCATTTTGAGTTTATTTTTGTGCATGGTGTCAGGGAGTGTTCTAATTTCATACTTTTACATGTATCTGTCCAATTTTCCCAGCACCACTTATTGAAGAGGCTGTCTTTTCTCCACTGTATATTCTTGCCTCCTTTATCAAAGATAAGGTGACGATATGTGTGTGGGTTTATCTCTGGGCTTTCTATCCTGTTCCATTGATCTATATTTCTGTTTTTGTGCCAGTACCAAACTGTCTTGATTACTGTAGCTTTGTAATATAGTCTGAAGTCAGGGAGCCTGATTCCCCCAGCTCCATTTTTCGTTCTCAAGATTGCTTTGGCTATTCGGGGTCTTTTGTGTTTCCATACAAATTGTGAAATTTTTTGTTCTAGTTCTGTGAAAAATGCCAGTGGTAGTTTGATAGGGATTGCATTGAATCTGTAGATTGCTTTGGGTAGTAGAGTCATTTTCACAATGTTGATTCTTCCAATCCAGGAACATGGTATATCTCTCCATCTATTTGTATCATCTTTAATTTCTTTCATCAGTGTCTTATAATTTTCTGCATACAGGTCTTTTGTCTCCTTAGGTAGGTTTATTCCTAGATATTTTATTCTTTTTGTTGCAATGGTAAACGGGAGTGTTTTCTTAATTTCACTTTCAGATTTTTCGTCATTAGTGTATAGAAATGCAAGAGATTTCTGTGCATTAATTTTGTATCCTGCTACTTTACCAAATTCATTGATTAGCTCTAGGAGTTTTCTGGTAGCATCTTTAGGATTCTCTATGTATAGTATCATGTCATCTGCAAATAGTGACAGCTTTACTTTTTCTTTTCCGATTTGGATTCCTTTTATTTCTTTGTCTTCTCTGATTGCTGTGGCTAACACTTCCAAAACTATGTTGAATAATAGTGGTGAGAGTGGGCAACCTTGTCTTGTTCCTGATCTTAGTGGAAATGGTTTCAGTTTTTCACCATTGAGGACAATGTTGGCTGTGGGTTTGTCATATATGGCCTTTATTATGTTGAGGAAAGTTCCCTCTATGCCTACTTCCTGCAGGGCTTTTATCATAAATGGGTGTTGAATTTTGTCAAAAGCTTTCTCTGCATCTATTGAGATGATCATATGGTTTTTCTCCTTCAATTTGTTAATATGGTGTATCACATTGATTGATTTGCGTATATTGAAGAATCCTTGCATTCCTGAGATAAACCCCACTTGATCATGGTGTATGATCCTTTTAATGTGCTGTTGGATTCTGTTTGCTAGTATTTGGTTGAGGATTTTTGCATCTATGTTCATCAGTGATATTGGCCTGTAGTTTTCTTTCTTTGTGACATCTTTGTCTGGTTTTGGTATCAGGGTGATGGTGGCCTCGTAGAATGAGTTTGGGAGTGTTCCTCCCTCTGCAATATTTTGGAAGAGTTTGAGAAGGATAGGTGTTAGCTCTTCTCTAAATGTTTGATAGAATTCACCTGTGAAGCCATCTGGTCCTGGACTTTTGTTTGTTGGAGGATTTTTAATCACAGTTTCAATTTCATTGCTTGTGACTGGTCTGTTCATATTTTCTGTTTCTTCCAGGTTTAGTCTTGGAAGGTTATACCTTTCTAAGAATTTGTCCATTTCTTCCAGATTGTCCATTTTATTGGCATAAAGTTGCTTGTAGTAGTCTCTTAGGATGCTTTGTATTTCTGTGGTGTCTGTTGTAACTTCTCCTTTTTCATTTCTGATTTTATTGATTTGAGTCCTCTCCCTCTTTTTCTTAATGAGTCTGGCTAATGGCTTATCAATTTTGTTTATCTTCTCAAAGAACCAGCTTTTAGTTTTATTGATCTTTGCTATTGTTTTCTTTGTTTCTATTGGATTTATTTCTGCTCTGATCTTTATGATTTCTTTCCTTCTGCTAACTTTGGGTTTTGTTTGTTCTTCTTTCTCTAGTTTCTTTAGGTGTAAGGTTAGATTTTTTACTTGAGATTTTTCTTGTTTCTTTAGGTAGGCTTGTATAGCTATAAACTTCCCTCTTAGAACTGCTTTTGCTGCATCCCATAGGTTTTGGGTCGTCGTGTTTTCATTGTCATTTGTGTCTAGGTATTTTTTGATTTCCTCTTTGATTTTTTCAGTGATGTCTTGGTTATTTAGTAACGTATTGTTTAGCCTGCATGTGTTTGTGTTTTTTACGTTTTTTTCCCTGTAATTCGTTTCTAATCTCATAGCATTGTGATCAGAAAAGATGCTTGATATGATTTCAATTTTCTTAAATTTACTGAGGCTTGATTTGTGACCCAAGATGTGATCTGTCCTGGAGAATGTTCCGTGCGCACTTGAGAAGAACGTGTAATCTGCTGTTTTTGGATGGAATGTCCTATAAATATCAATTAAATCTATCTGGTCTATTGTGTCATTTAAAGCTTCTTTTTCCTTATTTATTTTCATTTTGGATGATCTGTCCATTGGTGTAAGTGAGGTGTTAAAGTCCCCCACTATTATTGTGTTACTGTCGATTTCCTCTTTTATGGCTGTTAGCAGTTGCCTTATGTATTGAGGTGCTCCTATGTTGGGTGCATATATATTTATAATTGTTATATCTTCTTCTTGGATTGATCCCTTGATCATTATGTAGTGTCCTTCTTTGTCTCTTGTAACATTCTTTACTTTAAAGTCTATTTTATCTGATATGAGTGTAGCTACTCCAGCTTTCTTTTGATTTCCATTTGCATGGAATATCTTTTTCCATCCCCTCACTTTCAGTCTGTATGTGTCCCTAGGTCTAAAGTGGGTCTCTTGTAGACAGCATATATATGGGTCTTGTTTTTGTATCCATTCAGCAAGCCTGTGTGTTTTGGTTGGAGCATTTAATCCATTCACGTTTAAGGTAATTATCGATATGTATGTTCCTATGACCATTTTCTTAATTGTTTTGGGTTTGGTTTTGTAGGTCCTTTTCTTCTCTTGTGTTTCCCGCTTAGAGAAGTTCCTTTAGCATTTGTTGTAGAGCTGGTTTGGTGGTGCTGAATTCTCTTAGCTTTTGCTTGTCTGTAAAGCTTTTGATTTCTCCACCAAATCTAAATGAGATCCTTGCCGGGTAGAGTAATCTTGGTTGTAGGTTCTTCCCTTTCATCACTTTAAGTATATCATGCCACTCCCTTCTGGTTTGTAGAGCTTCTGCTGAGAAATCAGCTGTTAACCTTATGGGAGTCCCCTTGTATGTTATTTGTCGTTTTTCCCTTGCTGGTTTCAATATTTTTTCTTTGTCTTTAATTTTTGCCATTTTGATTACTATGTGTCTCGGCGTGTTTCTCCTTGGGTTTATCCTGTATGGGACTCTCTGTGCTTCCTGGACTTGGGTGGCTATTTCCTTTCCCATGTTAGGGAAGTTTTCGACTATAATCTCTTCAAATATTTTCTCTGGCCCTTTCTCTCTCTCTTCTCCTTCTGGGACCTCTATAATGCGAATGTTGTTGCGTTTAATGTTGTCCCAGAGGTCTCTTAGGCTGTCTTCATATCTTCTCATTCTTTTTTCTTTAGTCTGTTCCGCAGCAGTGAATTCCACCATTCTGTCTTCCAGGTCACTTATCCGTTCTTCTGCCTCAGTTATTCTGCTATTGATTCCTTCTAGTGTACTTTTCATTTCAGTTATTGTATTGGTCATCTCTGTTTGTTTGTTCTTTAATTCTTCTATTTCTTTGTTAATTATGTCTTGCATCTTCTCAATCTTTGCCTCCATTCTTATTCCGAGGTCCTGGATCATCTTCACTATCATTATTCTGAATTCTTTTTCTGGAAGGTTGCCTATCTCCACTTCATTTAGTTGTTTTTCTGGGGTTTTTTCTTGTTCCTTCATCTGATATATAGCCCTCTGCGTTTTCATCTTGTCTATGTTTCTGTAACTGTGGGTTTTGGTCCACAGGCTGCAGGATTGTAGTTTTTCTTGCTTCTGCTATCTGTCCTCTGGTGGTTGAGGCTATCTAAGAGGCTTGATGGGAGGCTCTGGTGGTGGGTAGAGCTGACTGTTGCTGTGGCGGACCTGGATGCTGTTTTATCTCTTAGACTTTATGCCTCAGGAATTAGGGTTGAGCCAACCAAGAATATGCTTCAGACAAAACTCACCTTGGTAGAAAAGGAGAAAAGAAGAACTTTATCTTTGTTTTGCCTACAATGGTTTAAAAGCTGCTGAAGGACCTAGAAGGGAACCAGAGAACATCAGTGAACCAGTTTCAACAAAAAGTATACTTTATACGTATAAACATCACTTGAGAATTTCTTAAAAATTACTTTTATACAATATAACCTCAGTTATCTTTTATAATTCCCTTCATTTTTTCGAAGTTAGAGAAATAAAGTATTAGATATTACCTGAAATTCATCATCATATTGTTAATAATGAGGTAAAGTTCTCAAAGACTTTTCTTTCATCTCATCTGGTTTTAATAAAAAGGAAGCATTTTAGATTATGGGATGCATTTAAATGGATTAATTTAATTTCCAAATTACACTTTATTTATACCTACAATATGTTCAGAAACTAAATTACAGAGCAGCATTTCTTTTAGGAAGTATTTAAGTTTTCTCTAGATAGATATAATAAAATGTGTTTAATTTCACCTAGGTTCTAAAAGTTCTGATATTTATTTTCTCAGAATAATCCGTCAGATATACACCTCTTCTCATTTTCTCCCGTTTCTCTATTTACTGTAAGCCCTGAATTCCAGATTTGATTTTGACCTCAAAATGCCAATAATTTGCCCCCATATGCAGCGCTTTTAGGGAGGAAACAGATAATCCAAAGCCTGTGTATGACAGTAGTACTGTTATTTTTAAAAAGGCATTTCCACTCTCGCAATGACAGCTCCAGAACACTGTGGAAAAGCAAACCACAAAGGAAAGAAAAGGAATTTTCTGTACTAAGTATAAGGTTTTTTGAACTATACAATAAACAACTAATTATATTTATTAAATGATAAACATTTAAACTTTTAAATAAAAAAATTTATACTCAATATAAAACTCTTAATAGTTGAGCAAGAAAAGACATTGTGCTAACTCTGACCTCTATGTAACAATCTCTCAAAAAAAAAAAGCTGTGGAGTTAAAAAAAAAAAAAAAAAAAAAAGCTACTCGGACAACCAAGCAAATGGGAAATAAAAATGTCACAGATCAGGTAAACATTATTTTGATACTTGGAGAACATATAAAGTAAATTTTATTTGTATTAGCTTTATTTTTTAATAAAATAACTGAATAAAGCATGTGCATTTGAATTTCACATAATTCATTAACTTTTTAAAATTAATATATTTTATATTTTAGAGCAATTTTAGATTTACAGAAGAACTGAGTATACAGAGAACTCCCACAGACTCCCTCCCTCCCCCCAGTTAGGCCTCTTCCCTGAACAGTTTCCCTTATTATTAACATATTGCATTAGGGTGATATATTTGGCTGATGAATAAATACTGATAAATTATTATTAATTAAAGTTCATAGTTTACATTAGGGTTCACTTGTGTTGTACAGTTCTATGGGTCCTGACAAATATATAATGACATGCATCCATGATTACATTATTATACAGAATAGTTTCACTGTCTTAAAAATTCCCTATTCTCTACCTATTCTTCCCTCCCTGCAAACCCCTTGCAACCACTAATTTTTTTGTTTCTCTATAGTTTTGCCTTTTCCAGAATGTCATATAGTTGGAATCATACAGTATGTATGACTGGCTCTTTCACTTAGCAATATGTATTCAATGTGCCTCTGTGTCTTTCTGTCGCTTGATATCCTGTTTCTTTCTATTGTTGAATAATTTTCCATTGTCTGGAGGTACCACAGTTTGTTTATCCATTCACCTATTGAAGGACATCTTGGTTGCTTCCAAGTTTGGGCAATTACAAATGAAGTTGCCATAACCATCTGTGTACAGGCTCTTATGCAGACATAAGTTTTAAACTAATTTGGGTAAATACCAAGGAGCACAATTAGTGGATCCTGTGGTAAGAATATGTTTAGCTTTGTAAGAAACTGCCAAACTGTCTTCCAAAGTGGCTGTACCACTCTGCATTCTCACCAGCAATAAGAGTTCCTATTGTGTGTTGTCAGTGTTTTGAGTTTAGCCATAGGTGTCTAGTGATATCTCGTTTTAATTAGCAATTCCCTAATGACATATGATGTTGAGAATTTTTTCATATGCTTATTTGCCATCTGTATATCTTCTCTGGTGAAATATCTGTTCAGATCTTTTGTGTATTTTAAATTGGATTGTTTATTTTCTTATTGTTGAGTTTTAAGAGTTCCTTGTATATTTTAGATACCAGTCCCTTATTGTTTTGCAAATAAATTCTTACCAGTCTGTGGCTTCTCTTATCATTCTCTTACAGACATTAACATTTTAAGACAAGGATATGATGCACAGAAATCCACTCTGATTGTTTGAGGGTATCATACCTATTACAATTTTAGGTATTCTTCAACATTTTATAGTAAAAACAAAAAAAAGTAATATGGAAAGTGAATGTTTTTGGACTGAAGGTCTTTATTAGGCTAGTTAAAAAACAAAAAAAACACAAAAAAACCTTACTAGTTAAATGAATAACTGTAAGCTAAGATTCCTTACTAAAAATTTCAGAAATAACAGTGTGGTCACTATAGTTGGAGTCTTAATAATACAGACCCAATGTTTTGTCACTCAGTTGTCCTCCACAGAACAAGATAATCCACCTGTAAAGGAATCCTAAATTTGAGGATGTTCACAGTTAATGAATCTTAGATCTAATTTTTCTCAAATCAGTCAGGCCTAGAGATGAACATGACCCTTGTATGATTCCAACAGCACTAAATTGGGTTTCCTAGTCTCTTTTCCACCCTCCACAATAAGACTCTGTGGTATTTCCCAAGGGAATTAAAGGGAAAATGAGGATTCTCATCAGGGGAATGAGTGCAACTTTGTGCCCATCCCCTTGAATAGTAGTTGAGGTCAAAAAAGACCTTGGCACTTAAGAGAAAGAGCTGGAGTTCATGAGTATAGCTTTGAGGCTATGATGGGTACAGTAGGTATTATGTCCACAAATAAACTGCAGCTGCAGGCTAACCTATAATAAAAGAAGCAGATCTAGGATCTTTTATCACCTGAATTCAAGAAGTATATGCAATTCGGAGTTCTTAACCCCACAGGCAATAATTCCATTATAAGCCTGTAAGTTTTGTATTACTAGAACACGAGATGATGTTGCTAATCAAATGATGAAACACAGTCTTGAAAACATATCCCTAGCTTACCACCATCAGTCTCTGCTTTATTGGTGTTCTCCCACAAAACAAGTAAAGTACAGGCTTCCTTCTCATATAAATACACATACCCAGCCTCTGGCAATAATTCCTTTCTAAAAATCATAATAAAAATAAATGTAATAATTATCTTAATCAAACACTATTATTCCTAAATAAGTAACTCTAACAGTATGTTTTAAATCATATAGTTAATGGATATATAAGAATATAAAGTGCAGAGTAATAAAATTCCATTTAATTTCAGGAGTGGTAAATTTTTAGTGAAGAATCACAATGAATAAAATTTAAATAAATAGCCATGAATAATGAAGTTTTCAGAGAAGCCCATGATTTCTGGAAATATTCTATTGGCTTAAATTATAGGATTATAAGTGCTCAGTTCTAAACTAACTGGGCTTTTTACATTTCTCAATTTAAAAATAATTAAATAAAAGTCAATATGGATGACAAAAATATTACTGTTAGGAAATATTGTTAGATTTGAATTATTTGTTGTGATAATAAATCATAGGACGTTCTCTCTAATACAAACTTATTTATTTTAAAAATACACAATTTTTATGAAGTGAGTATAGAGGGAACATACCTCAACATAATAAAGGTTATATATGATAAGCCCACAGCTAATATCATACTTAATGATGAAAAACTGAAAGCTTTTCCTCAAAGATTAGGAACAAGACAAGGATGTTCACTCTTGACACTTTTATTGTACTAGAAGTCCTAGCCAGAGCAATTATGCAAGAAAAAAAAAGGCATCCAAATCAGAAAGGAAAAGTAAAACTGTCCCTATTTGCAGATGATATGAGATTATATACAGAAAACCTTAAAGACTCCACCAAAAAAAGTTAGAATACATAAATTCAGTAAAGCTGCAAGATACAAAATCAATATACAAAACTCACTTGCATTTTTGTAGATTAATAAAGAACTATCAGAAAGTGGAATTAAGAAAACAATCCCATTTACATTTACATCAAAAAGAGTAAAATAACTAGTAATGAATTTAACCAAGGAGGAGAAAGATCTGTACACTGAAAACTGTAAGACACTGATGAAAGAAACTGAAGAAGACACAAATTAATGGAAAGATATTCCATGCTCATGGACTGGAAGAATTAATATTGTTAAAATGTTCATACTACCCAAAACAATCTATAGATTCAGTGCAATCCTTATCAAAATTCCAATGACAATTTTCACAGAAGTAGAAAAAAAAATCCTAAAATTCGTATGAAACCACAAAAAACTCCAAAAAGCCAAAGCAATCCTGAGAAAGATGAACAAAGGTGGAAGCACCACACTTCCTGATTTCAAACTATATCACAAAGCCAAAATAATCAAAACAGTATGATATTGGCATAAAACAGACACATAGATCAATGGAACAAAATAGAGAGCCCAGAAATAAACCGTGCATATATGGTCATTTAATTTACAACAAAGGAGCCAAGAATATACAATGGGGAAAGGCTCTCTTCAATAAATAGAGCTAGGAAAACTGGACAGCCACGTGCAAAAGAATGAAACTAATCTTGAAAAGATATCTGCACCCCCCAGATTCACTGTAGTATTATTTACAATAGACAAACTATGGAAACAATATAAATGTCCATTGACAGATGAATGGATAAAGAAAATGTGATATATATATATATGTGTGTGTGTGTGTGTATATATATATATGCATATATACATATATATATATATATAAAAAATACACAAGGAATATTATTCAGCCATGAAAAAGAAGGAAATCCTGCCATTGTGGCAACATGGTTAGACCTTGAGGGCACTGTGCTAAGTGAAATAAGTCAGAGAGAGAAAGACAATTACAGTATGATCTTACTTAGTGGAATCTAAAAAACAAAAAACCTCATAGGTACAGAGAACAGATTAGTGGTAGTCAGAAGCAGGGGGTGGGGAGTGGGTAAAATGGGTGAAGGTGGTCAAAAGGTACAAATTTCCAGTTATAAGACAAATAAGTTCTTGGGGATGTAACGTACAGTATGGTAACTATAGTTAACAATACCACATTGATACCTGAAAGTGGCTAATATTAAAAGTTCTCAGCCCAAGAAAAAAAATTATAAATATGTATTGTGATGAACGTTAACTAAACTTAATGGGGCAGTCATTTCTCTCTCTCTCTCTCTCTCTCTATATATATATATATATATATCGAATCATTCTATTATACACTTAAAACTAATACAATGTCAGATGTCAATTACATCTCAGTAAAAAAAAATACACAAGTTTTTAAGGTAATCTTCCTAGCTTTTATTTTATTTCATTGAATTTAGACGTCCAAGCAAACTATTGTGTGCTTATGTACATTATGTTTTAAGAATATTTGCAGGATTTTAAGGGGAAAAAAACCTGACTATTTTAAATTACTTCCTTTTTATTTTTTATTTTTTGCCAAAAGAAATAATTTATTTTTTCTTAATTAAAACATAATAATTGGGAATTGTTCTGTAAAAATCTGAATCCATAAATAAAGTTTCTTGATAGTTATTAAAGGGTTAAACAAACAAATTCTATTGCAAGGTGGCTTGAAGCTGTCAGTATTTCACACAGCTGTCACAGGAAATTCCCAAAGGCCTGGACATGTTTGGAGAACCTAGCCTTACTTTTCACACCCCTCCCTCAGTAATACACCACCAAGAGCAGCACCAACAGGTCCGTTTTCTGGTATACAGCAAATGTCCACTTGTCACAAATGAGATTTAGCAACCTTACAATCTAGGTCAGCAAGTAAAAACAAGAGCCGGAAAATTAGGTCTAGACATAGAGGGCCTGTCCACCTTGAACTCTTCAAGTAGTTCCTTACTCAAATTTGGAACTACTGGCTATCCTCATCCTCTTATTTGGCATTAACATTTTTATTTCTGGTAGATTACTTCCTTAAACATTTGAAGACAAGATATTATATATGTGGTGACAGCATACATTTTTAACAGGGCATGAATCCAATACATCAATAAGGAAAGTTTGAAGTACACTTGATGTAACTACTACTAACTGAGAAATCTACCATACGCAGGGTTCGTAGTGAGCTGATACAATTATACCAGTTGTCTTTGGTCACTATCTCTTCTGAATGATTGGGCATCTGTTCTGATTAATTGGTGTCCCTGTCATACCATTTGATAAATATATTGTATATCATCCTTGTGTGTATGCAAACTGAAAGAAGAATACTTACCTTCATTTTTCCACTGTATTTCGGGTCAGAAAGTGTTTCAAAGGCTGCATCTTTGCTTTTCTGCACAAAATCTGGGAATCTGGAAAATACCTGATCACATATCTTCTTGATAAGTGTTTCCTTAAGGGGAAAAGGTAGAAGAAAAGAAATCTCAACACAATTTAAACCTGTATAAATTGAAATCATTTATGAAAAAAATCTATTTAGAAGGAATATATATTCCTTCCTAGGTTGAAGATTTTACCTTCTCTAATTCAGAAAACCTTAAAGTGATATGTTAATCATATATGGCTTTGATGAGTTCTGAAATAGTGATATGGTTATTAATTTTGCTGTTACTTTTTTTTAAGATTTCCAAAATAAGGAACTGAATACTTCTCAAAGACCAGTCTTTTAAAATTACATTTGAACAGCCTCAAGCCTATCACACAAAAAGAAAATATAAAATCATTATATAAAAAGGTTTTAAAACAGATCTTTTTTATTTACATTGTGCTTTAGAATAAGACACAATTGAAATGACTAAAGTAAACAACTGCATGTATGCCTAAATTCTGAAATTACTGATTTTTGCCAGTTTGGGAGGCACTCCTAATATTTAATATACAGATTATTATAAATCCTCATTTTAATCCACTTGATAAGATAAATGTAATTAGACACATTATTAGTAGAATTAGGACTGACTCATCAAATATCTTTAATTAGTAATTATATCAAAAGATGTTAGGAAAATAAATATATGAACATTATCAGAGGCATAAAAAAGTTATTTTAATTTAAGGTTAACTTTTCTCACTTTGATTAAAAATTTAAGTGCATATACTTTTTTTATACCTAAATTAAAAAACAAGCAAGTCAGTAACCTCTTAAATTTCATACAAAAATAACTTAAGGATATTTGGCTAAGAAATTTTATACCAAATATAGAATACTTATTCCAAATAGCATCACAAAGAAATTTAAAAAGCCAACCCAAACCTGTTGTTTGGAGGTGCTAGCAGCCTGCAGTAATGCAACATGGTTAGCTACCTTCTGAAGGACTGCAAGGTAACTGAAATACAAGGTTTTCACTGTGTCGCCATGTGAATTGGTCTGTAACCAGAAAAGTACAGAAAATAAAAATAAGCAAGGGACTAACATGGCTATGTAACTACTTACATCACAAAATATGCCACTTACAATAACACTTATTATCCGGTTACTATTGGCACAATACGCTCTGGGAAAATAATGGTCAATTGATATACAAAATATCCATGAATCTCTAATGTGGAATCGTAGTTTTGGTGAACCATACACAATGATGTTTTTAATAAAAGAGGGGAGAAAGTCCTCATTCCAGGAAGGATACACAGTGATAGAAATGCTGCCATAAGAGGTTCCTGGTCATAAAACTCTACAGTGTGGTGATGGTGTTACACAGAAGCCTTTACTCTCTCCGCTCACCCATTCCAGTTTTCTAGGAAACTGTGCTATTACAAAAATGTGAAGTGGTTAAAGCCAGCAAAATAAATGACATATGCAATAAATATCAATTTAGATAAATATTTACTCACGGTCCCTCTATGTATGTGGATATGAGTTGATAATAAAGTGGCAAGGTGAAAAAAGGGCAGGAAATACATAGATTTTTTTAAAAAAGCATAAATGAATATTTGCTTCTAAATAAAAATAAAATACTTCACTGTACTGATACACAGTTTCTTTTAAATTAACATTCAATCTCACATCAGAATAATATTTTAAGCCTGCTATCAAAGAGGAAGTATTATCCATTGATGAGAAATTTACTGGAAATGAAATGAAATTTCAAGATTAAAGCAGGATACTTCCCAATAATAGTTGAAAGGGAAGATATAAAATTGGAGCTACTTTTAAAAACTAGTTTTTTGAAAAGATACTTGAATATTGTATTTTGCTGTGATTACTATTTGATATTGTAAAATCTTTTGGAAAATTATTCCCTTTTCGTAACTTACAGCTTCTAAAGATAAAGAACCATGTGAGGAAAAGTTATTTTATCTGCTACTTACTCTGATACTATTAGAATAGAGTCCTGTGTAATCAAAAGCAAGATAGTAAAGATATCATATGGAAATGCTTACCTTATAACAACAATTTCTCCTTTTTCGGCCACTGCTGCAGGTACAAGGCTCAGAAGATTGAAGTATCAAAGACACATCTTCTGTTTCTAATACTGTTTGATAGACGGCTTTCTGAAAATCTGTCAGAGAACAATATACCATCTGCCAAGATAAAATACAAGGTAACTATTAGTATCTTTTTTATAGCAATAATAATCACAATGCACATCAGGTTTCGTAGACTGTAATAGTGAAAATTGCTCATAAATTTATATTTTTTCTGGATACATCATTATACATAGGAGAATACAAAAAAATTTCTCCTAATTCTCCCATATTCTATGCTATAACCCTACCCTAAAGTATACAAATTATAACTTACTTTCCAAATAAATCCCATAGTTTGTTCTTTAATTTAAAAAAATCAAAATATGAAAACAGTATGTAATTTCCTTATAAATTTCTCAACATATTATTGTGGGTCTTTTCAGGGTTCCATATTATTAGCCCATCATGCAAATAAGTGATTAAAGTTTAGGTCAAATAGAAAAACTAGAAAAGGAAAAAGGGAAGATTTTTAGAACAATGGTATGGATAATACTTACTGAATTACTTGAAAATTTAGAAAAAAATGAAAAACTTCCTATTACTGAAAACAGGATAAAGTATTTGTATTTGATATCTTGCTATAAATTCCCAAGATTAGTAAAGATAAGAATTAAGTAAATACACATAAAAGCAAAACTTGTAGAAGTTGCTACTTTGTGCCCAAATTCAAGAAAAGAAAAAAATATAAGAAAACAATGCCACAAAGTTATAGTGGATACAGTTTGCCTTATATTTCTGGTAGTACTGGAAATTGGTAAAATTCTTCTACATACAGCTGTATGTAACCAGGGTCATAAAACTAAATATATCCATATCAGGACTTTGAGGAATGTGAATAGGGGAAAAGCCACCTATTTTAAAATACGTATATGTGTGTATCACTACAATAGCATATTACTGCAAACAAAAGACACATTGTGCATATGAGAATATTGAAGATGGGGTCAATGATTAAGGTACAGAGGGAAATTCTGAGTTATTTTCCTCCAGGTTTATTAAGATATATTTGACATACAACATTGTATAAGTTTACAGTGTACAACACTATGATTTGATATGTGTATTTATTGCAAAATGATTACCAGAGCAATAAGGTTAGTTAACACATTCATCACTTCACATAATTACTTTTTGTATGTGTGGTGAGAACATTTAAGATCTATTCTCTTATCAACTTTCAAGTATACACAGTATTGCTAACTACAGTCACTATGCTGTACATCAGATCCCCAGAACTATTCATCTTATAACTGGAACTTTGTACCTTTTGACCAGCATTTCCTCATTTCCCCTAAACCTTAGCCTCTGGAAAACACCATTCTACTCTCTGTTCCTGTAAGTGTAGCTTTTTTTCTTTTTTAAACTCCACGTGTAAGTGAGATCATACAGTATTTGTCTTTCTCTGTCTGATTTATTTCAGTTAGCATAATGCCCTCCATGTTATCACAAATGACAGATTTCCTTCTTTTTTATGGCTGAATAATATTCCATTCTATGTACATACACATTTTCTTTATCCATTCATCTGTCAACAGACAGTAAGGTTGTTTCCACATCTTAGCTGTTGTGAATAATGCCGCAATAAACATAGGAGTTCAGGTATCTCTTCAAGAGTAATTTCGTTTCTTTCAGGTACACGATCGTCCCTCAATATCTGCAGGGGATCGGTTCCAGGACCCACCTCCCGTATGTTTACCAAAATCTGTGTATGCTCAAAACCCTTATATAAAATAGTGTAGTATAGTTGGTCCTCTGTATCCGCAGATGTGGAACCTGCAGGTGCAGAGGGCCGACTGTATACCTGGAAGTGGGATTGCTGGTAATTCTATTTTTAATTTTTTGATGAATCTCCATACCGTTTTCTGTAGTGGCTATACCAATTTACATTCCCACAAACAGTGCACTGGGGTCCCCTTTTCTTCACATCATCACAGCACTTGTTACCTCTTGCCTTTTTGATAACAGTCATTCTGACAGGTGTGCACTGATATCTAATTGTGGTTTTGATTTGCATTTCCCTGATTAGTGATATAGAGCATCTTTTCATGGGTCTGTTGGCCATCTGTATGTCTTCTTTGGAAAAAAGTCTGTTTATTAGGTCCTCTGCCCAATTTTTAATTGGATTGTTTGGTTTTTTGCTATTGAGTTGTATGAGATTTCATATATTTTAAATGAGTCCCTTATCAA
This sequence comes from Eschrichtius robustus, assembly GCF_028021215.1. NCBI lineage: Eukaryota > Metazoa > Chordata > Mammalia > Artiodactyla > Eschrichtiidae > Eschrichtius > Eschrichtius robustus. Next base: position 87,894,978 of record NC_090833.1, on the reverse strand, counting down.
ATATATGGTTTGCAAATATTTTGTCCCATTCAATAGGCTGCTTCTTCATTGTGTTGATTGTTTCTTTTGCTGTACAGAAGCTTTTTAGTTTGATGTAATCTCACTTGTTAATTTTTGTTTTTGTTGCTGTGCTTTTGATGTCTTATCCAAAAAATCATTACCAAGGACTTCCCTGGTGGCACAGTGGTTAAGAATCCGCCTGCCAGTGCAGGGGACACAGGTTCAAGCCCTGGTCCAGGAAGATCCCACATGCCGTGGAGCAACTAAGCGCGTGCATCACAACTACCGAGCCTGCGCTCCAGAACCTGCGAGCCATGAAAGCCCGTGCACAGCAACGAAAACCCAACGCAGCCAAAAATTAATTAATTAATTAATTAATTTAAGAAAATCATTGCCAAGACCAATGTCAAGGAGGTTTTTCCCTATGTTTTCTTCTACGAATTTTATAGTTTCAGGTCTTACATTTAAATCTTTAATTCATTTCGAGTTAATTATCATGAGTGGGTGTAAGACAGGAGTCCAATTTCATTCTTTTGCATTTGAATACCCAATTTTCCCGGCACCATTTATCAAAAAGACTGTCTTTTTTTCTCCATTGAGTACTGGCTCCCTTCTAAAATATTGGTGGACTGTTTACACATGGGTTTATTTCTGGGCTCTGTATTCTATTCCACTGGTCTATGTATATGTTTTTATGCCAGCATCATACTGTTTTGATTACTGTAGCTTTGTAATATAGTTTAAAATCAGGAAATGTGATGCCTCCAGCTTTGTTCTTCTTTCTTAGGATTTCTTTGGCTATTTGGGGTCTTTTATGGTTTCATACAAATTTTAGGATTTTTTTTTTCTATTTCTGTGAAAGATGTCATTGGAATTTTGATAGGGAGTGTACTGAATCTGTAGATTGCTTTGAGTAGTGTGGACATTTTAATATTAATTCTTCAAACCTATGAATATGGAAAATCTTTCAATTTATTTGTGTCTTCTTCAGTTTCTTTTATCAATGTCTCATAGTTTTCAGCATACGTGTGTTTCACCTCTTTGGTTAAATATATTCCAAAGTATTTTATTGTTGAGTTGTTACTAAAACATGTAGTAATATTTACTGAACACTTCTTACATGTCACACATTTCAGAGCAACCATGTGAGGCAAGCACCATTGTATCATTCCCACTTAAAAGATAAGGAAATCAAGTTTTGAGAGATTTAACAACTTGCTCAAGGTGATAAAACTAATAAGTAGGGGAGCCAGGATTCAAGTCCATGGTATTTGATTTCAGAGACCAAGTTCTAAACCTCTATGCACAACTCTTTCTTCATATACTTAAAATTTATTGTTCCTACTAGATAGATAACTAAAATTACACAAAACATTTAAAAAGTGGGGTTCAAAAAATAAACAAATGGGACCTAATGAAACTTAAAAGCTTTTGCACAGCAAAGGAAACCATAAAAAAGACGAAAAGACAACCCTCAGAATAGGAGAAAATACTTGCAAACGAAGCAACTGACAAAGGATTAATCTCCAAAATATACAAGCAGTTCATGCAGCTCAATATCAAAAAAAACAAGCAACCCAATCCAAAAATGGGCAGAAGACCTAAATAGACATTTCTCCAAGGAAGATATACAGATTGCCAAAAAAACACATGAAAAGACGTTCAGCATTACTAATCACTAGAGAAATGCAAATCAAAACTACAATGAGGTATCACCTCACACCAATCAGAATGGCCATCATCAAAAAATCTACAAACATAAATGCTGGAGAGGGTGTGGAGAAAAGGGAACCCTCTTGCACTGTTGGTGGGAATGTAAATTGATACAGCCACTATGGAGAACAGTATGGAGGTTCCTTAAAAAAACAAAAATAGAACTACTGTATGACCCAGCAATCCCACTACCAGGCATATACCCTGAGAAAACCATAATTCAAAAACAGTCATATACCACAATGTTCACTGCAGCACTATTTACAATAGCCAGGACATGGAAGCAACCTAGACGTCCATTGACAGATGAATGGATAAAGAAGATGTGGTACATATATACAACGGAATATTACTCAGCCATAAAAAGGAATGAAATTGAATTATTTGTAGTGAGGTGGATGGACCTAGAGTCTGTCATACAGAGTGAAGTCAGAAAGAGAAAAACAAATACCGTATGCTAATACATATATATGGAATCTAAAAAAAAAAATGTTTCTGATGATCCTAGGGGCAGGACAGGAATAAAGACACAGACGTAGAGAAGGGACTTGAGGACCCGGGGAGGGGGAAGGGTAAGCTGGGACGAAGTGAGAGAGTAACATTGACATATATACACTAGCAAATATAAAATATATAGCTAGTGAGAAGCAGCTGCATAGCACAGGGAGATCAGCTTGGTGCTTTGCGACCACCTAGAGGGGTGGGATAGGAGGGTGGAAGGGAGATGCAAGAGGGAGGGGATATGGGGATATACGTATGTATATAGCTAATTCACTTTGTTACACAGCAGAAACTAACACAACATTGTAAAGCAATTATACTTCAAAATAATGTTAAAAAAAAAAAGTGGGGTTCATGAAGTATTCCAACTGAATGATAATATATGCTTTAGATCAAAAAGTCAAATGTTGTATCAGTTTCCCCAACTTGCATATCAAGATCATATTTTCCTTTCAAATCTATTTTTTAAAGTAATAATCAACAGGATATCCTAAGATTAGGGTATTTGATAGGACTGCCCCTATTGAGGACAATATTAATTAGATTTAATTCACAGTAATTTTTAGAAACTTTATTCCATTGCCTGAGCTAGAAGAACCACACGATTAAAAACTATAAAAGACCACTATATTTTAAAAAAATTCTCTTAAGGTTAATGCCTCAAATTTTCTTATACAATTAACAGAATTTAATTGTAATTTTCCTACAAATTCTTAAAATTAGGTTAGTTGTGTAACTGTACATTGCATTCTACAAGAAATGTACCTATATGAAAAAAGCTTTTAACAACTTTGGCCTGTAGTTAGAATTAAATTACCAAAGAAAATCCTGGGTTGTAGATGGTACACAGTTAGGAAGGACAAAATATGAACAGAAAACACATTACGGGAAGAAGTTCTTCTTCCTTCATTGAGGAAGAATTATATCAAAAGCCTTCTTGTTCTAAAATAAGAGAAATGAGTTTAATGTATATTAACAGTAAACCTGTTGGATAAAATGTTAGTAAAGTTAGTGAGGAAGACGATTGGGCTCAATTAATATTTTATGAAATTCTGCACATAACTTTTTTTCACACTGAGTAAAAGGCAAAATACTATATTCATAAAATACCACAGGAGATAGGTTTCCTCTTCAAAAGGAATATTTTTAGAAAAAATAAAACACGACAAGAAATTCATAATATACACAAAAGCTGTACTCACCCGGTCTTCCTTCTTAGGCAACTGATCCTTGATTAGAGTCTTGGTACGCCTGAGAAACCATCCAGACATCTTTTTTGCAAGCCTTTGCATGGCCTTTCGGCCAGTAGCTAGTTCTCTTTTTGTTGCTGTGTGTCTCTGACCATGTTCTACTTGGTCAGAAAACTGCTTCTTGAAATGGATCCTGCTACCTAAAAGTCCTGGCACAGCCCTTTATAAAGGCAATAAGAAAAAATGTTAAGGCTTTATTAAACTATCTAAATAGGAAATCACTGACTTCTTTTTGCTTTTAAGAAATATACTAAGTCCCTTGTTTATTAATGATAACAATAACAAAGGTAAGAAAGCAGAATGTTCTTTATGACAATTTTAGTGAACAACTATAAGAAGATGATGGAATTGGTAAATTAGTTCAGATATTTACTTCAGGGACCAAGAATAATAAAGATAGGCTTTCATGGGACACTCTACTCTGTATACTATGTTTGAGATCAAACACTTCTGTAAACAGACAATTGTTTTTCAGAAACAAATAATTAGGAAACAAGGTAACATTAAGTTAAGGAAGTATTAAATAATTTCCCAAAAAAGAAAAAGTGTTTTTACTCACCAGTCCATAACACACCACAATTCTTTCATGTTGTTCTGAAGAATGGTTCCAGTGAGGCCAATTCGGACATTACATTTTAAAGCTTTCATAATTTCTGTTACTCTAGCCTTTGGATTCTTGATTCTATGAGCTTCATCTACAATGACAGCTGACCATTCCAAACTATAAAGTGAGGAAAAAGGGAGGAAAGGTTGAAAAAACTTCCCTTTCTTAGTCTATATACTTTTTAGAGTGCAGCTTTCTCTACCAAAGTTTTGAAGTTTTTTTCCTCTTTACTCTTTGTTGATTCCACAGAATTCTCACCTCCTTATTTAAATGATCACATCTTTGGACAACCCATGAAAATTAAATGTGTAGGAAGATAAAAAGAAATAGAGATTCTGTTTAGTAACAATGAAATGAAATAACTCATTTAAACATGACTAAAATGACAAAAAAGGAATCTTCTAAAAGTAATAAAGCAGAGAAATAAATATAAAATAAAAGAAGCAAAACTTACCATGTTAATTATGAATGAAAAAATATCAATATAAACTCATGATTTTTAAAAGTTGTACTACATAGCTCTGTCTGCTAAAAAGGGTTGGAATTGATTGTTACCCCAGTAGCAATGAACAACCATAGTGGTCAATCCACTAAAAGGAAGCAGATTCCCATGGTGAAACAGTTGATTTTAGGTGTGCAGCAGGGGAAATACTGGAGAGTGAGAAAGCACAGATGTATTCAAAGACAAAAGGGGGCATGTCCAAAGGACACAGGAGCCAGACTAATTAGAAAATTTAAGCATGACTATAGGATAGTATAAAACATTGAATAAATAAAAACCCAGGAGTTGTATGAAAACATTTACTTTAGACCTTTACCTCACACCATATACAAAAACTAACTAAAAATAGATCACAGACTTAAATATAAAGCTAAAACTATAAAAGTTACAAAATGTAGGAAGAAATCTTGTGACTCAGTTAGGGAAGAATTTCTTAGATATGACACCAAAAGCATGGTCAATAAAAAAATTTTGATAAGTTGGACCTCATCAAAGTTAAAAACTTTTGCTCTTCCAAACACACAACTAAGAAAATGAAAAGACATGCTACAGACTGGGAGAAAATATTGGCAAATCATAACCTGATAAAGAACTTGTATACAGAATTATATAAAGAACTATTACAACACAGTTGAAGTTAAAACAATCCAATTAAAAAGATGGGTAGAAGATTTTAATAGACATTTCACCAAAGAAGATATACAAAGGGAAAATAAGCACATAAAAATGTCATCATTAGAAAAATGCAAGAAAAACCCAAGAGATACCACCGAAAACCTATTTGACTGTCAATCAAAAAAAGACTGACAATATTAAGTACTGGCAAGGGAAACTGGAAACCTCATACACTGCTTTTGGGAAAGTACAGCTATTTTTCTAAAACAGTTTGGCTGTTTCTTAAAAAGTTCAATTTCCTCATACCACCCAGCAATTCCATTCCTAAGCATCTATGCAAGAGAAATGAAAATTTACATTCACACAAAGGCTTGTACATAAATGTTCAGAGCAGCATTATAGGTAACAGCCCAAAAGTGGAAACAATCCAAACGTCCATTCACTGGACAAACAAAATGAGGTATGTATATACATATATATATATATATATATATATATATATATATATATATACACATATATATATATATATGTATATATATATATATACACACACACACACACACAAAATAGTACTGTTCAGCAATAAAAAGGAATAAACCACTGAAACATCATACATGATGAACCCCAAAAAACATATTAAGTGAAAGAAGCCAGACACAAAAGACTACATATTGTATGAAATTTATATGAAATTTCCAGAAAAGGCAAATCTATAGAGACAGAAAGCAGATTAGTGGTCGCCTGGAACGAGATGGGACCAGAGATAGACTGAAAACAAAAAACTTTTTGAGGTGATGGAAATGTTCTTAAACTGGATTGTGGTGATAAATGCACAACTTTACAAATTTACTAAAAACCATTCTATGCTTAAAATGGGTACATTCTATGGCATGTCAATTGTACCTCAATAATCTATGAGTCCATAGTGATACTCAAAAAACGGGGGTTGGGGAGTGGGAGAGAAACTTTGCTCTCACTGCGAATGACCATTGTACCAATTTGTTAGTCTGAAAATTGGAAATTAAAGCTAAAGAATCAAGCATCATTCACCTTGCTTTGCCAGTTGAAATTATAGTTAATTTCTAATTATAGGAGAATGCTGTTAATAAGTGTAAAAGAAATGATAAACTTAGGAAAATATTATTTTGCAAAACCCAATAAAATAACTGATTCAGGCAAGAATAACTTCTGTATGCTAATACCACTAAGTAAAAGGATTGAGGAACCAGGATATTCAAATGGTAGCAAAGCGTAACCCACAAAGTACTTCTAATTGTAAAGGGAGAAACATGTCTTTACAATGGAGAGACCTGATGATCACCTCCTTAGCCTATGGGACAAACTTCGCAACATTAATGGTAGAACAACTTGACATTAATATCTCCTGAGATAATGTAATATGAAGTCCACAGCATCATTTATGAAGTATTCTTGTCAAAAATGTCTGACCTGAAGCTAATTAAGTCTTTAGACCAAAATCAGCTTACAAAACTACATATGTTAGAGGAATACACAACTCCTTGAGAAAGCAATCAGACAAATCTAATGTGAGACATCCTAAAACACAACTGGCCTGGTCCCCTCAGAATGTCTTATAATAAAAAAATAAAGTTGAGGGAATGTTCTAGATTAGAAGAGACTAAACAGACTTAATAGTCAACACACACACATTAACTTATATCTTGCCAACATATATACACACACACACACAACTGGTGAATATAGGTGTTGAGTATATAGATGTTCATGTACTATTACTTCAGTTTTTCTAAAGGTTTGATCATTTTCTTAATATAAAGTTGAAAAAGGATAAGAGATCAAGAACAAAGGAAAAGAGGAGAAAACAATCACAAAATTTTAAAAGCAGGGAAGAAGATGAACAAGACAACTTATAAAAACAGAGGAAGGATTATCCCATGCCAGTAGTAAAGAAAGCCAAGAAACAATGTGATTCATATTATTGAGCTCTTTCTTAAATGGTAGCACCAGATGCTTCTGGAAATTGGAGTTAGGTAAATGTTCAACAGTCTGTTTAAGAAGTTGTTGGAGCTCCTATATACTATTCGTTATCCCACAAAATAGCCAGCCAGGACACTGTAAAGTAAGAAAAAGAAGGGCAAAATACAGCAAAATCCTCATTTTTCCTTAAGAGGAAATCAACAAGTGATGTTAAAAACTTAAAGGACGGGCTTCCCTGGTGGCGCAGTGGTTGAGAATCTGCCTGCCAATGCAGGGGACATGGGTTCGAGCCCTGGTCTGGGAGGATCCCACATGCCGCGGAGCAACTAGGCCCGTGAGCCACAATTACTGAGCCTGCATGTCTGGAGCCTGTGCTCCGCAACAAGAGAGGCCGCGATAGTGAGAGGCCCGCGCACCGCGACGAAGAGTGGCCCCCACTTGCCGCAACTAGAGAAAGCCCTCGCACAGAAATGAAGACCCAACAAAGCCATAAATAAATAAATAAATAAAATTTAAAAAAAAAACCAAACCAAATAGAATCAAAAGTAACTTTAAAAAAAAAAAACTTAAAGGACAATTTTTAAGTTGCAGCATGAACATGTTCTTTGAGATATGGAAGTAAAAACTAGGAAGATAAGTTAAAAGAGTTGAAGGTGACTGCCTCTGAACAGCAGCTAATGGGGGTGGCAGACAGGAGTGAACAGTGTTCATATTTGGCTCTTTAAATAATATGCATATATAACTTTGATAAAAATAAAAATGAAGTAAAACATAATAGTAATAACAAAGAGATATAGCTCACTCATAGAGTGTTTATCTACTCTATGGATTATCTATGATAAATGTTTAATACTGGTCTATCATATACAGCATTCTCACAAAAATTACTTAATATTTACTCAGATTGAATATAAATTATTTCAAATATTGTTAAAAATAAAACCATTCAAACAAATAAAGGAAAACTAAATACAACAAAAACTGTAACATTTGATTTTTCTAATTTTGCACAGAAACCTGATTTATATTTATATAACTCTATGTTAGAATTCCTATTTAATATTTATAACAATCACAGAAAATAACCACTTAACACTATTATATGCTAGAAGTGTAATAAGCACTGAAATACAGAAATTATTCTATATCAAAGACCTCACAGTCTAAAGGAGCAGTTAAACAAAAATTAAAATATGACTGGTGCTATGATAAATGAATTTCTTATTACATTTATCTAACTATAGAATATCTCTTATATAATACATTGCATAAAAGCCCAAAGTCAAAGTTTAAATCTCATGTCCACCACTGACTTAGTTGCTGTAGGCTTGGGTAAGTTACTTAACTTCATGTCTCAGATTGTTCCTGTCTTCTGACAGCATCCAGGAAATAGTAACAGGCAAACTTATGAGCTTGTAAGTGTAGTAAAATAAAATCCTAGAGCTTACAAAAATGGTAGCTCTAAATCCAACTTTACAAAGTAATTACATTAAATATAAATGGACTAAACACTCCAAATAAAAGGCAGGGATTATCAAAAAGGATAAAAATGCAAGACCCAACTATATGCTAACCACAAGACACTCACCTTAAATATAAAGAACAGATAAAAACAAAAAGTTGGAAAATGATAAACATACAGTAAGCATAAGAAATCTGTATTGTCTATATTAATACCAGATGAAACTTCAAGATTATTAGATATGAAAAGGAACATTTTTAAAGATAAAAGGATCAATTTATAAGGAAAAAATACTAATCATCAATGTGTGTGTACCTAATTACAGAGCTTCAAAATATATGAATTGAAAATTGACAGAACTGAAAGGAGAAATAAACAAATCCATAACTATAATTGAAAATTTCAACATTCCTCTCTCAGAAATTGTAAGCCAATTAGAAAGAAAATCAGTAAAGATAGAGAATACTTGAACAACACCTAACCAAACTGACTTTACTGATATTTATAGAACATCACATCCAACCACGGTAGAAAAAAACACTTTTTTCAAGTGTACACAGATCAGAAAAATGCAAATTACACTGCAATGGGTTACCACTATACACGCTAAAAACAAAAAGACTGACGATACCAAATATTGGTGAGAATATGAAACAAATGAACTTTAATAGGTTGCTAGTTGGAGTAGAATAGTACAACCTCTTTGGAAAATGGTTTATCAGTTTCTTCTAAAGTTAAACCTATACTTACCATATAACCCAGAAATCCCACCCCTAGGAATTTACAGAAGAGAAATCAAAATATATGTCAAAAGAAGGCTTATACATAAGTATTACTTAAATTTTTACTTACAGTAAAAAAAACTGGAAAACCCAAATATCTATCCTCAAATGAATGGGTAACAAAATGTGATATATTCATAAAATGCAACACAATTCAGCATTAAAAAAGAATGATCACTGATACATTCAATAACATAGCTGAATCTCAAAAATGTGATGATGAGCAAAAGATGCCAGACACAACAGTTCTGGAGGCTCAAATTCCAAGATCAAAGTGTTGGCAAGTTTGGTTTCTTCTGAGGTCTCTCTCCTTACAGATTGCTGCCCTCTTGCTGTGTCTTCATGTGTCCTTTCCTCTGTGTACATGAGTTCCTGGTATCTCCTTCTCTTCTTCTAAGGACAACCAGTCAGATTGGACTCCCAGATTAAGTCCCACTATAATGGCTTCATTTTAACTTAATTACCTTAAGTTACATTCTGAGGTTCTTGGAGTTGGGACTTGAACACATGAATTTGGAGGGGACACAATTTAGCTCATAACAAGCCTCCTAATTGGTCTTTCTCCATTCAATTCGGCTCTACTCTGCACAGAGCAACTTGGTTACTTATAAAATGTAAATCTAATCATTTTTATCATAATAGTAATCTCCTGAAAACACTTCAGGGACACTCTGCTGCTCTAAGGATAAAGACCAAAATCCTCTAAGAGACTTTCAGTATTCTTTATGATCTGTTCCTTGCTTACCACACTGGTGTTGTCTCCTGGCCACTTCCTTCTTACACTCTAGGCTACAGTCATTACATGCAGAAAACATCAGAACTGCTTTCATTTATTAAAAAGTGCTGTGATCTTTGTTGACTGAAGGCCTCTACAATTTTTTTTTTAAGGGATAAATTTATTTATTTATTTTTGGCTGTGTTGGGTCTTTGCTGCTGCACGCGGGCTTTCTCTAGTTGCAGCAAGCAGGGGCTACTCTTGGTTGCGGTGCTCGGGCTTCTCAGTGTGGTGGCTTCTTTGTTGCGGAGCACGGGCTCTAGGCACACTGACTTCAGTAGTTGTGGCATGCAGGCTCAGTAGTTGTGGCTTGCGGGCTCTAGAGCACAGGCTCAGTAGTTGTGGCGCACGGGTTTAGCTGCTCCGCGGTATGTGGGATCTTCCCAGACTGGGGATGGAACCCGTGTCCCCTGCATTGGCAGGCAGATTCTTAACCACTGCGCCACCAGGGAAGTCCTCTCTGCACATGTTGTTTGTTCCCTCTTCCTGGATTATTTTCCTACTCTTTCCTATTCTTACCCATCCTTCAATTCTCACTCAGCTCATAGGTCATCTTCTCTGGGAAGCTCCCTGACTACTCTCCTCACTCTGCAGCAGTCAGGCTCCTCATGTGCTCCTATAACATCCCCTGTTTCATATTATAGCATTCACATGACTTTATAATTGCTTGTCTCTAGATTCCCCACTAAAATCTTAAGATACAGTTCATTTCTTTTGGGTACTTATAGTCCTGGAATAGTGGTTCTCAATATGTATATGTATTTTTTTTAAATTAATTAATTAATCAATTAATTAATTATTTATTTTTGGCTGTGTTGGATCTTCGTTTCTGTGCGAGGGCTTTCTCCAGTTGCGGCGAGCGGGGGCCACTCTTCATCGCGGTGTGCGGGCCTCTCACTATCGCGGCCTCTCTTGTTGCAGAGCACTGGCTCCAGACGTGCAGTTTTTTGTTTTTTTTTTTCAAGAGGGACGTAACTTTATAAAATAAATTCGATATGAAAGAACACAGCATAAACAATGTTAAAATACATGGGAAAACATTCACAACACATTTAACAGAAAAATGATTAATTTCCATGGCATAAAAAGTGCTCAGTAATTGTGGCTCACGGGCCCAGCCGCTCCACGGCATGTGGGATCTTCCCGGACCAGGGCTCGAACCCATGTCCCCTGCATTGGCAGGCAGACTCTCAACCACGGCGCCACCAGGGAAGCCCCTGTATATGTATTTTTTGCCACTCTATATTCACAACAGACTCCCATAATTAAAATAATTCATGAAAATCACTGTTTTAGTCCAGAGGTATCATACACATAAAAGGTTGTACATGAGATTTAGGACAAGTCCTATGCATTAACATGCATTGTTTGGAGAGGTAATAGAGGAAATAAAATAAGGAACTGTAGAAAATCTGACTCAGGTTTTTCTTCTTAGAAAATAAGTTAATTATTATAAACTATCTATTTCAATAATCCTGAAGTCAAGTTAAATCATGCTAAAAAATATTTAGAGCTTTAAAAAAAATCACAATATAAAGGGATAAATACAACTGACATAAACAGAATACTAATGCAATCATTCCCATTATTCCAATTACCTGTTAAGTTCATCCAGACATAAGCGCAGTGTTTCATATGTTGTTAGAGCAATTTCACATTTCCTCTGTTTCACACGAGTCAGTTCATTGTCTTTTTTGTTACCATGTAAAATAGTGACTCTGAAATATCCCCAGGTGTCCAGTTCATCCCTCCAGTTGTAGAGGACAGAAAGAGGAGCAACTATTAAGAACATCTGTAAGAAGAAGAAAAAAAATTTAATGATATAATTTTTTAAATGAAAAAGAACCCCAAAGTTAAATCCAGAATATCAATAGTCCTATTCCTTGATTTTTGACACTGTAGTTAATAAGTATAAATACAACTGAGAAACTGAATATATCTGGACTTAGAAGACCATCAAAAAATACTTTGTTGTTTACTTAGCACCTTATTAGGAAAAAAATAGATACCCAACCTTGTCCAAAGGAGCAGCTATTTTTTATTTTCCCCCCAAAAGGAGTTGAGAGATAAGAAAAAAATAATTCTCCAAAACAAAAAAAGAGTATAATCAGGATCCCAATAATAACTTCAAGGGCCATGTGGGTAATAGAAATATGCAAAGCAGGCCAGGTTTTTTTCTTGAAATGTATGGTCTTCCAGAGCTCTCTTTCCTTTTCACTTTCCTAGTCCATATCCTGTCCCCCTCTCTCAGATACTACCAGTTGATAACCTGGAAAACTCACTGGAAAATTGAAGCAATTAGAAGAAAACCTCCTCTTCTCTTATCACTAGATCAATAACCTACCTATATTTACTTCTATATATTCTGCCCTCCCACCTATTACCATGGGTGAACTGTCCATGTTCTCTTCTATAGACAAACCCTGAACTTATATAGTGCCTCCAATCACTTCCTGTCAACCTGAAGTCAATGATGAAGAAACTGTCCCCAGTTTGCCCAACATGATTACATTTTGCTTTTCAGTGGACCACACACAACCTCAAGCAAACAAATTCTAATATATATTTCTCAGCATTAAAAAACAAACCAAACAAACAAAAAAATTCTTCCTTAAACCTACATCTCTCTCTAGCTATCCCCCATTACTTTACTTTCTTTATAGAAATGATCCTCAGGAGTTATCAATACTTGCTGTCCATACTTACTCTCCTCCTGTTCTCTCTTAACTCATGTAAGTGGGACTTCTGCCCTAACCCATTAAGATTAACAATATTTCTGTTTAATCTTGAAATAAATGTTTTGGGGTTTCACCGACATGTCCTGTACTAATCCCAAATCCTGTTGTCATCAGCCATTTTAATTTTTAATGTTTTTATCTCTTACTGTTACCACTATTCCTAAGCTATTATCTTTAATAGGGTTTTAAGTATGTTTTTTTTCTGAAGTTTTATACTTGTCCTACTTGATAAAGATGAACCAATTAAACATACATTCAAACAAAAAAATAAAATAACAAACAAAAAAATAATACAATACTACTCTAAATCCTACACTCTCTTCTATGAAACATTTCAGCTGGACCATTTGTCAGCTGTAAGATGTCAAATCTGTGACTTTGTTTTAGAAACAGGAAAAAGAAAAAGAAGGGAAGATTAACCTACTAAATGTGAGAGTTCCTTTTTTCTACCCCAGCATCAAGCATATATAAGTACTTTTTTGTCATACATGATTCATCTCAAATAGTTTCATCTTCTGGCTCAGAATTTATCCTATGAATTCCATTTTTCTCCTACTACCTTCAAATAAAAAATTTGGGCTCCAAGTAATAAGCCCAGTTATTGTCTCTGCCCGACCCCCCAACCTTTTTACTTTTTAATATTATAAGATGAAAATGTTATCCAAACTCCAACTGAGTACTTTGAGCAGTTTTCCACTCGAGGGGTCATTCATCAAAGGTGCCAATGAATCTACACTTCGTTGTACAGCAGAAACTAACACACCATTGTAAAGCAATTATACTCCAATAAAGGTGCTAAAATAAATAAATAAATAAAAATCCCAAACCTAAAAAAGAAAAAAAAGGGCCAATGAACCTGAAGATTCCTAGAATTGGCCCTAAGATTCCAGAAGTTGTTTAAAAATTAAGACATTCCTTATAGACATTATTGGTCTTCAAAGTTGTGAAAGGTAAATCAAATGGATCAATAACTCATTTTAATACTAAAAGAAGTAAGAGAACTGAGTTATGCCATTTAACAGACATTAACCCAAGGACTTCACATAAAAACGCTATAAAGTAAAAATATTTATTATTTCCTTTTTAGAGATGAGAAAACTAAAGTATAGAGATGTTAAATAATATGCCCAAGGTCATAATGTTATTAAGTGGCAAAGTAAGTATTTGAACCCATGTCTGTGTAATTCCAAAGCTCTTAACCAACAATGACATATCATGTTAGCACCTTAAATCAGAAAGCCTATGACCTTGAGATGCATAACTTTCTTATTTGCCACTGTAACCATGGTACTTTGTGCTGTGCTTAGAAAACCAAGGTGTTCAGTTGATAAATGAAATAATGAATAAAAGCATGTGTCAGTGGCAAGGTAGGAATAGCACTGTCTATTCAGAGGACAATGACAGACCACCAGAGCCAAAGTAAAAATTTCACATTGGAGAAAGTGCGATATCAAGCTGAAAAATAAAATGTACCTATATTGAGAGAACTTACAGACCATAAAATTGGAATTTTTTCTATTTAACTCAAAGCTCTAAAGCATATTCCCTGTAATTAACTCTACAATCTTAATTCTTTCAAAAATGCCAAATCTAATTAATTTACATCCTAATTGTGCATAATTGATAACTTTTTCTTTGGTATATTATGGCTATTTAATATATGGAAATTTAAGTTGAGAATCCACTCTAGGAGCCTCTGCAAATCCTTTTTAGAAAAGCAGCATAATAGTAATACCAAAACTTGATAAACAGTCTAACAAAGTAGAAAATTATAGACCAATATCACTTAGATCAATGGATAGCAAAACAATAAATACCATCTCTTCTAATTAAACAAAAGTAAATAAAACATGAGCATGGAAATGACAAGTAAAATTATAACTATTTGTAGAAAACATAAGTAAAGCAAATAAATGAACAGTAAATTAACTAACAAGAATATCAAAGAATTAAGAAAGTCAAATTTAAAAATATATGTGGCACCTTAAATGACTTAGACCAGATTGACTTATAACTTATATACAGATGATTCCAAAAGCAGCAGAATATATTCTTAAATTCACATGCGACATTCTCCAGGACAGACCATACGTTAAGCCACAAAAAAAGTCAATATATTGAAGGTTGAAATCATATCAAGCATCTTTCCTGATGACAGTGGTATAAAACTAGAAATCAATTACAAGACAAAAACTGGAAAATTCACAAATTTGTGGATATTAAACAACATGCTACTGAACAACCAATGAGTCAAAGAAGAAATCAAAGGAGGAATCAAAAAATACCTTAGGACAAATGAAAACAGAAATATAATGTACCAAAATTTATTGCTGCAGCAAAAGCAGTTCTATGAGGAAAGTTCATAGTGATACATGAGTACCTCAAGAAACAAAAAAATTCTCAAATACACAACCAAACTTACACCTCAAGGAACTAGAAAAACACAGACTAGAAAATGAAGCCTGAAGTTAGTTGAAGGAGGAAAATAATAAAGATAAGAGTGGAAATAAACAAAATAGAGACTAAAAAGATGACAGACAAGGTTAATGAAACTAAGAGCTGATTCTCTGACAACACACACAACACTGGCAAACCTTTAGCTAGAAGTAACAGAAAAAAAGATAGAGGGCTCAAATAAAATCAGAAATAAAAGAGGAGAACTTACAGTTGATACCACAGATATAAAAAGGATCATAAGAGACTACTACGAACAATTTTATGTCAACAAATTGGAAAACTAGAAGAAAGGGAAATATATTAGAAACATACAATGTACCAAGACTGATCATGAAGAAATAGAAAATCTGAACAGAACAGTTTCTAGTAAGGAAATTGAATAAGTAACCAAAAACCTCCAAATAAACAAAAGTTCAGGAACAGACAGCTTCACTGGTAATCTATCAAACGTTCAAAGAAGAATTAATACCAATCCTTCTCAAACTTTTTGAAAAAATAGAAGAGCAGGGGATGCTTCCAAACTTATTTTAAGAGGCCCAATACCAAAACCACACAAGGATACCACAAAAAAGGAAAATTATAGGCTATATCCCTGATGTACATAAATACAAAAATCCTCAATGAAATATTAGCAAAATGAATCCAACAATACATCAAAAATGATCACAAATTATGATCAAGTGAGATTTATTCCACAGACGCAAGGATGATTCAACCTATGCAAATCAACTGCATGATACACCACGCTAACAAAATGAAGAATAAAAATCATACGATCATCTCAATAGAGCAGAAAAAGCATTTGAGGAAATTCAACATCCATTTATGATAAAAACTCAACAAACTGGGTACAGAGACAACATACCTCAACATAATAAAGGTCATATATGACCAGCACACAGCTAACATCATACTCAATGGTGAGAGTTGAAAACTTTTCCTGTAAGACAACGAACAAGACAAAGATGCCCACTTTCACCACTTTTATTCCCACAGTACTGAAAATCCTAACCAGAGGGGAAAAAAAAAATCCAAATTTTAAAGGAAGTAAAACTGTCACTGTTTGCCAAAGACATAGAAATACACAGAAAACCCTAACATTCCACCAGAAAACTGTTAGAATTAATAAAGAAATTGAGTAAAGTTACAGGATACAAAGTCAATACAAAAATCTGTTTCATTTTTACATACTAACAACAAACTATTAGAAACAGAAATTAAGCAAACAATCCCATTTACAATTGTATCAAAAAGGATAAAATAACTCGGAATAAATTTAAACAAAGAAATAAAAAAACCTGTACACTGAAAACTATGAGACACTGATGAAAAAAATTTTAAATGTCACAAATAAACGGTAAGATAATCCATGCTCATGGAAGAATAAATATTGTCAAGATATCAATAAATGGTGCTGGAAAAACTGGATAACCACATGCAAAAGAATGAAACTGGGTCACTATCTTATACCATACACAAAAATAAACTCAAAATGGATTAAAGACTTGAAATTAAGACCTGAAACCATAAAACTCCTAGAAGAAAACATAGGCGGTAAACTCCTTTACATCTTGACAATGAGTTTTTTGATTTGACACCAAAGGCAAAGGCAACAAAAGCAAAAGCCAAAAAGTAGGACTACATCAAGCTAAAAAGCTTCTGTACAACAAAGGAAACCATCAACAAAATGAAATCTAGTAAATGGAGAAAATATTTGCAGACCATGTATATAACAAGGGGTTAATATCCAAAATATATAAACTCAGCAGCAAAAAATCAAACAAGTAGCATCATTTGCAAGATAATAAATGAAAGAAATAGTGTATAGTAAATAAAATACTAGAAAATTTTCTGTTTAATCACCATTGAAATTGCATCTGATGCTGGTACTATGACTGCTAGAAAAATCCTCCCTCTCTGCATTAATACTGATTATGAATTTTACACAGAATCTTTAAAGTTTTATCATACAAGATAGTAGTATTTTTAAAAGAATTTACTTTGATTCATTTTCATAAAGACTGAATTCCAATCTTAACAGCCTAAATCTAAAGAATCATTCCAAGAATATTTGAAATGCATAGTTTGTATCTTTTCCTTTAAGAATTTATTCTTGGCACAAAACATCTATTTCACACATTCTTAGATGATTTATTCACACTTGAAAAGGTTAAAAATATATATAAGATGCATCGTGTATCACACATACATACCTCAAACCCATCACTCCTTAATTGATAACATTTAAATTCATTAAAAGGATTTTTTTCAAGTAGTTCGAACATTAATTTTTCAAGATTCCATTGCAATTTTTGCATTAGCATAATAAATATAAAGAAATTTATTTCTCTTCTAGCTTTTTAATAGACTATCTTTTAAAAATTCACAGAGTTTTTAAATGGATCAAAACAAATTTATCTTTTGTAAATTTCATCACACAAAATTATAAGTTTTGTTTGGATTTGCTTCTGGGGAATACTGTAGGACATTACTGGTAATCTCATTAAAAACTTTCTTTATAGAATTCCAGTTCAAATGATTAACTAAACACATGTATTTATTGATGCCAATAAAACAGAAGAACAAATATAAAAATAAATCCATAATAGCAGTAAAATGCCTGGAAGGGCACTACCGGATGATCAGAACACTACAAGAGCAGATGAGAACTGACATACTTGAAGACCTGAGGAATCCATCCTTTACCTATGTAAGAGAAAACTTCCAAAAAAAAAAAAAAAACCCACAAAGTGAGTTTTCCTAGAAGAAACTTAAATATGACAACAACCAACAAAATAAAACAACAACAAAAAACGCAATGAAGAACAGGCAGTTGGAAGGACTGGGTCATGGAAACGAATGGAACATTAAATGTAAATAGATTAAATTCTCCAATCAAAAGACATAAAGAGGTTGAATGGATTTAAAAAAAAAGAGACCCAAACACATATTACCAATGAGATTCACTTCAGCTTTAAAGACACATATAAACTGAAGGTGAGTAGATGGAAAATGATATTCCATGCAAATGGAAACCAAAAGAAAGTGGGGATAGCTATTCTTAGAGACAAACAAGGTCATTAGATCATGATAAAAGGGTCAATTCATCAAGAGGATGTAACAACTGTAAATATTTATACACCCAATATCAGAACACCTAAGTATATAAAGGAAATATTAACAGATGTGAAGAGGAAAAAAATAACAACAATAAAATAATAGGGGACTTCAATACTCTACTTTCAACAATGGGTCACTCAGACAGAAAATCAACAAAGAAACAGTGAACTTAAACTACACATTGGATCAGATGGACCTAGTGACATATACAGAACATTCAACAGCAGCAGAATACATATTCTTCTCAAGCACATATGGAACTCTCCAGGACAGATAAAATGTTAGGAGACAAGACAAGTCTTAATAAACTTAAGAAGACTGAAATCATATCAAATATCTTATCACACAATGATATGATATCAATCAAAGGGGAAAACTAAAAAATCCACAAATATGTCAAGATTAAATAATATGCTCCTCAACAACCAATGGGTCAAAGAAGAAATCAAAAACGAAATAAAAAAATACCTTAAGACAAATGAAAACTGAAACACAACATACTAAAACTTATGGGACACAGCAAAAGCAGTTCTAAGAGGAAAGTATATAGTGATAAATGCCTATATTATAAAAATTTTTTAAAAGCCATATATACAACCCAACTTTATACCTTAAGAATCTAGAAAAAGAACAAATTAGGCCCAAAGTTAGTAGAAGGAAAGAAACAACAAAGATCAGAGAAGATAAATGAAATAGAGATTAGAGAGATAATAGAAAAAATTAATAAAACTAAGGGCTTTTTTTTGAAAAGATAAACAAAACTGACACCCTTAACTAGACTAAGAAAAAGAGAGAAGGCTCAAATAAATATAATTAGAAATGAAACAGGAGACATTACAAATAAAAACACAGAAATACAAAGGATCATATGAAATTACTCTGCACTATTATACATCACCAAATTAGATAAACTAGAAGAAATGGATAAATTCCTATAAACAGACAACCTACCAAGACTGAATTATGAAGGAATAGAAAATCTGAATGGAACAATTACTAGTAAGGAGATTCAATCATTCACCAAAAACCTCCAAACAAACAAAAATCTAGGACCAGACACCTTCACTGGTAAATTCTACGAAATTAACACCAATTCTTCCCACATTCTTCCAAAAAACATAGAAGAGGAGGGGATACTTCCAAACTCATTTACAAGGCCAGCATTACCCTGATACCAAAACCAGACAAGAACACCACAAGAAAGGAAAATTACAGGCTAATATCCCTGACAAACATAAATCCTCAGTGAAATACTAGTAAACTGAACTCAACAATACATTAAAAGGATCATACACCATCATCAAGTGAGATTTACTCCAGGGATGCAAGGATGGTTCAACACATTCAAATCAATCTGAAAGCAAAGCTAAAAACAGTACTTGAACTCTTGAAAACTTAAAACACATTAAGAATTATAATGCTTCTTTAGGATTAAATTTAAATTGACACTAAGAATGGACCTATGCTATTGAAAATAATAGGAAATTTAAAGTAATAAGATTTTTTAATACCTTAAGCCAATACCTCTCAAAATTTTACACTGAAATGCCCGTAATCATAGACAAGAGTAAACTTGGACTTCTCAGCAATCTTATATATAAGAAATATGTAAAAGACACTGTTTAACAATGTGTAGGAAGTGGTTCATCACCATAACATGATAAGGATTTCACGAAATCAGTTAAACTTTATTTCTATCCAGTTTCCTGGATGCTGAGGACAATATAAAAGTCAGACACATACCTATAGTACACCTTTCTTTTTTGCATTTCTTTTTTTTTTAGACATCTCTTATTTTTTATAAGAATTATGTATAAGATATTTATAAACACACATTTACAAAGAAGAAAGCTGAAGAATGGATATGAATAGCATTAACAGTCACATGGGCAGAGACAGTGACAAGCCTAGACCTTACTTAGCCTTTCTGATTCCAACTTTGATGTTCCTTGTATAGGAAGGATTTGTTTCATATATTCAGGAGGTAATTATTCTGCTAAGCAACTTCATGATTGATGCACCTTTGTTAGCAATATCTACTACTGTCTGCATTTCATTCTCACATAAATAAAAAACAATACAATGGACTTCAATTAACTTTACATACACATTCATGGAAATTTAACAAATTAATCAAATTAAGTCATGTAAATCTTGCCAGGCAAAAGATTGAAAGCCCCACCCCACCCCCAAAATTCAAACTGAAATTACATTTTGCTATTTTCAGAGTCAATCATATCTAACTTGAGGACAAAACTGATAATCCTTCAGAAATTAGGTCTATGAAAGAAATGTTTAAATAGCATCTTTAAATCCTTATGTTTTAAATTTATACTATAATGTATAATGTTTAAAAGTTTCCAGACACTTTTGCAATACCAGCTTCATGAACTGTACATTTCTAGATATCTTACCTTTTTTGCTGTAGAAGAAAGGGGTTCCTTTTTCATACTTCTTAGTAAAAACTCTGGCATGTTATTTTCAATATCTTCACGAGTTCCCTTTTTACCCAAAACTGCAGCCAAAAATGAAATAACCTAGGGAGAAAAAGTCCAATTTTTTCAATCACTGTGTATCGTGACGGACAAAATTTTACTGTTTACCTGAATACTCAGTAAGTGACAATCTGAGTTAAGTACAAATAGATTTGCTGGGAGGAAACACAATATGAACCACTAGTATTTGTTTTCTTTATTTGTATTAACAAACAAGTCTATAATATAAAAGTTACCCTTGAATGCAGTAAAAAAAATTAAAATAAAAATTCTCACATTGCCATCTCTTCCATGATAAGTTCTACTTACTCAGTGAATTCTTTCTTGATCTCATCAGTTGAGATATCATATTCTCTATCACAATAAACTGTGTACATTCCTTTTTCCTTGTAGAAAATAAACTCATTAAGGGGGTAATACTTGGCTCATAAATTTGTGCATTTTTCTGTATCCAATACATATAGGTGGAATGATAGAATGTTATTTTAAGATAAACTAAGGCAATTCATCATTATACACACCATTCTGAATAATAGCTATTCTCCAAATATCAAGTGAGAAAGACAAAACGACATAGGAAAAAAGGAAATGTAACTTCATATAATGAAGAGCAAGAGATATTTAAACTAGACCTTGGTTCAAATTTCAACCTAAGTTGCTTGGCAGATATGTGAACTTGGGCAACTAAGTTAATCTCTTTGAATAATTAAAATTATATGAAAACACCAAATATAATACTGGAAGAGTTGTTTTAAATATTAAGGGGAAAATATATGAGGTATACATATATATGGGGGAAAATAACTGATCATTACTTTAGAAAAATAAGTTATACAAATATTAAAACCTAAAGAAAAAATATGAGAGAATTAGAAAAACTATCAAAAAATAGTGTTTTCAACATGGTGTGGATACCTACAATGTGAATCTCAAATGATAGAAGAAAAAGAATGGTGCAGAAGTATTTGAAGAGATAAGGGCTGAAAGCTTTCAAAAACTGATTTCAAAAATCAAGCCATACACAGTGGTTAAGAATCCGTCTGCCAATGCAGGGAACAAGGGTTCAACCCCTGGTCCGGGAAGATCCCACATGCCGCGGAGCTACTGAGCCCATGCACCACAACTACTGAGGCTGCGCTCTAGAGCCTGTGCTCCACAACAAGAGAAGCCACTGCAATGAGAAGTCCGCATACTGCAATGAAGAATAGCCCTTGCTCACCGCAGCTAGAGAAAGCCCGTGCACAGCAAAGAAGACCCAACACAGCCAAAAATAGATTAAATAAATAATTTTTTAAAAAGCCATATATTCCATATCGACTAAGAACATGAAGCCAAAAAAAAAAAAAATCCACAAGTAGTTCCTGCAGAGAAAAAACTGCTCAAAATTTGAGACAGAAATATATTAAAAGTGGTCAGAGGAAAAAACAACAGATTATCTATCTATTAAGTAAGCAACAATTAGACAAATAGCTGATCTTGCAGCAAAAACAGTGGAGACACTATACAACGGAGTGATATTTTTATTTAGGTCTTTAATCCATTTTGACTTTATTTTTTGTATATGGTGTTAGAGAATCTTCTAATTTCATTCTTTACATGTAGCTGTCCAGTTTTCCCAGCGCCAATAATTAAAGAGACTGCTTTTTCTCCACTGTATATTCTTGCCTCCTTTGTCATAGATTAATTGACCACAGGTGCATGGGTTTATTTCCGGATTTTCTATCCTGTTCCACTGATCTATGTCTGTTTTTGTGCCAGTATCATATGCCTTTGATTACTGAAGCTTTATAGAACAGTCTGAAGTCAGGGAGCCTGATTCCTCCAGCTCTGTTTTTTCTTTCTCAAGATTACTTTGGCTATCTGAGGTCTTTTGTGTTTCCATACAAATTTAAAATTTTTTTGCTCTACTTCTGTGAAAAATGCCATTGGTAATTTGAAAGGGATTGCATTGAATCTGTCACTGCCTAAATGTAAAAAAACTCCTACAGAAAAACATAGGCAGAACACTCTTTGACATAAAACGCAGCAATATCTTTTTTGGATCCGTCTCCTAGAGTAATGGAAATAAAAATAAACAACTGGGAACTAATTAAATTGAAAACCTTTTCCACAGCAAAGGAAACCATAAACAAAACAAAAGACAACCTACATAATGGGAGAAAATATTTGCAAATGATGTGACTGACAAGGGATTAATTTCCAAAATATACAAATAGCTCATACAGCTCAACATCAATAAAACAAACAACTCAACCAAAAAATGGGGAGAAGATCTAAATAGACATTTCTCCAAAGAAGACATAAAGATGGCCAAAAGGCACAAGAAAAGAATGCTCAACATCACTAATTATTAGAGAAATGCAAATCAAAACTACAACGAGGTATCACCTCACTCTAGTCAGAATGGCCATCATCAAAAAGTCTATAAATAATAAATGCTGGAGAGGGTGTGGAGAAAAAGGAACCCTCCTACACTGTTGGTGGGAATGTAAGTTGGTACAGACACTATGGAGAACAGTATGGAGGTTCTGTTCACAATATGTGTGCCACTTACACAAACAACATCTACAACAAGAGGTAGAGAAAGACCATGCAAACAAAAACTAAACCAAAGTTGATATAGCTATATTAGTATCAGATAATCTGAGGCAAAAAGCATTACTAAATTAAAGAGGCACACTTGATACTGATTAATTCATTTGGAAGTTATACGAAGTGTAAACTACTAAAGAAGAAAACATTTACTGAAACAAAAGTAGTCAAATCGATAAGCACAATGGTAGATTTTGAAATAACTTAGTAAGAACAAAACAAAGAAATCAGTAAAGATACAGAATATTTGAAAAAAATGGTAAGCAAACTTGACCTAATAAACATTTGATAGACCACTGTAAACTACAGCAAAACAGTTTCACTTAAAGTACACATAAAATATTTACCAAAGTTGACATGCAAAGTCATAGAGCAAATCTTAATACATCCAACAGACAAAAATCATACAGAATATGTTCTTTGGTCACAGTGCAAGAAATCAGAAATAACAAAAATATAAACAGAAAATCCCCAAATATTTGGAAAGTAAGGAATATATTTCAAAGTAGAACTCACAATGGAGATTAGAAAATATTTAAGTTGAATACTAATGAGTAATAATTACATATAAAATTTGTGGAATACACTTAAAGCCATGCTTTATGGACTTATATGCATATATATTAGGACAGAAGAGAGCCTGCTAATAAAATATCTAAGAATCTATCTGAAAAATATATAAAAATAACAGAAAACTTAACACAAAAATAGAATTATAAAACATGAAAAAGCATAAAATAAAAAGATTGACAAAGCCAAATGATCATTCTGTGAAAAGATTTTTAAAAGTGATGACCCCTAGAAAATTGATTAAAAAAAAAAAGAGAAACTAAGAGAACAGGCAACACACAAAAAAATATGTATAAGACATAATAAACAATGTTATGCCAATAACTGTGAAATTTTAGGTGAAATGGATGAACAGAATTTAACACTGAAACAAGAAGAAACAGAAATTTTACATATTCAAATAACTATTATCGAAATCTAAATACATAATTACAAACCTTCTACAAAGAAAACTAAGGGTCAAATAGCCACCAATAAAGTCTACCAATGCTTAAGAAAGCTATAATGCCAGTCTTAAACTCCTCCAGATTTTAGAGAAAGGGAGAAATATTCTCAACTCATTTTATGAGTTCAACATAACCTTGATAAGAAAATCTAACAAAAATATGGGACATTTACAGGCCAATTTCTCATACTCACATAGAAGCAAAACTCTTAAAATATTAGCAAATGGAACACAGAAATGTAAAAAAGAAATATATACTAAAACCAAGTTGGGTTGACTCTGGAAATGTAATGTTTAACCTTCAAAATTTAGATATTAAATACGTATTAACTAGTATCTTAGGTATTACACTTAGCTTTCCTAACTCTTAGTTTCCTTAAAATAAAAATAAATTAAAATAGGACAATCTATTGGGTTGGCCAAAAGGTTTGCTCTGTTTTTTCCATAAGATGGTTCTAGTAGCACTTAGTTGTCTTCTAACTTCATTCAAAACAATTTTGTTAGATTGTATGTGACAGCTGTGATATCAGTGTGTATTTAAAAAAAAAACATCAAAATTGGTGAATTTTTGTGTAGCCATTTTAATATTGAAGATGGAAGAAAAAAGCAACATTTTCGGCATATTATGCTTTATTATTTCAAGAAAGGTAAAAACGCAACCGAAATGCAAAAAAAGATTTGTGCAATGTATGCAGAAGGTGCTGTGACTGATTGAACATGTCCAAAGTGGCTTGTGAAGTTTCATCCTGGAGATTTCACCATGGTTGGGTAGAGCAGTTGAAGTTAATAGCGAGACATTAATTGAGAACAATCAACGTTTTACACCATGCAGAAGATAGCCAACATAATCAAAATATCCAAGTCAAGCACTGAAAATCATTTGCACCAGCTGGGTTATGTTTAATCCCTTTGATGTCTGGGTTCCACATTAAGTGAAAAAAAACCTTCTTACATTTCTGCATGCAATTCTCTACTTAAAAGCAATGAAAACGTTCCGTTTTTAAAACAAATTGTGATAGGTGATGAAAAGTAGATACTGTACAATAATGTGGAATGGAAGGGATCGTGAGGCAAGTGAAATGAACCACCAACAACCACACCAAAGGCCAGTCCTTCATCCAAAGAAGGTGATGTTGTGTATGTGGTGGGATTGGAAGGGAGTCCTCTGTTATGAGCTCCTTCCAGAAAACCAAACAATTAATTCCAACAAGTACTGCTCCCAATTAGAAAAACTCAAAACAGCACTCGACAAAAAGCATCCAGAAGAAGTCAACAAAAAACGCATAATCTTCCATTAGGATAACGCAAGACCACATGTTTCTTTGATGACCAGGCAAAACTGTTACAGCTTGGCTGAGAAATTCTGATTCATCCACCATATTCACCAGACATTGCACCTTTGGATTTCTATTTATTTCGATCTTTACAAAATTCTCTTAATGGAAAAAGATAGAATTACAAAGCTGCCTGAAAAATGGCAGAAGGTAGTGGAACAAAAGGGTGAATACATTGTTCAATAAAGTTATTGGTGGAAATGAAAAATGTGTCTTTTACTTTTACTTAAAAACCGAAGGCACTTTTTGGCCAACCCAATATTTCACTTACATTTTACGTGAAGTGATACATTATTAGCTTTAAGCACATAGTAAAAAGTTGGGAATGTATATCTTTATCACTAGAGGAAACATGAAAAAATAATAAACAGAGCACAGTTAAAAATCAATAGAAGAATTAAAATGGAATTCTAAAAAATATCCTATCAACCCCAAATAAAGGAGAAATATTAAAACAGAAAGCAATCTGTTCAAACATAAAACAAACAATATAACCAAATCCAAACATAACAGGAATTATATTAAACGTAAATGGACTAAACACTCCAATTAAACATCAGAGGCTGTCAGGATAAATAAAAGACTTGTCTCCAAGAGACACATTTTAAATATAAAGACACAGATAGCTTAAAATAAAGGATTGGAAAAAGACAAACCATTCAAACAGTCAGCATAAGACTACTGGAGTGGTTATCTTAATATCAAATAAAGTAGATTTCAAATTGTATTACCAGAAATACAGAAACACTTAACAAAGGGGTCAGGAAGAAATAGTGATCATAAAAGTTTACGACCTAATAACAGAGCTTCAAAGTACATGAAGACAAAATTGAGAGAATTAAAGGGAAAAATAGACAAACCCACAATCATAGCAGGAGATTTTAACTTTCCTCCCTCAGCTATTAATACTAAAAACATAGAAAATCTGAATATTATCAATTACCTTGAACTGCTAATTGGTAATTATATAGAATAGTACATCCAACTTCAGAAACAATTGCAGAATAATTGCAGAACTCAATGAAGTAGCAAACAAACAACAGAGAAGATTAACAAAGCTAAAAGTTTATTCTTTGAAAAGATCAACAAAATCAATACCCCTCAAGTTATACTAATTAAGAATAAAATAGAGGCTACAAAAGATCCACGTTAAGATGCAGAGAGGTATTACTCAGATCCCAGAAATACTAAAAGAATAAAAAAGGAACATGAAGAAGTGTTTATGCCAATCAATTTGACAACTTAGATAAAACAGATAAATTCTTTGAAAAATACAAGTTACCAAAATTGACACAGCAAAAAATAGAAAATCTGAATGGCCACATATCTATTAAAGTAATTGAATTCATTAACAAAAAACTTCCCTTAAAGAAAACTCCAGGTCTAAAAGATTTCACTAGTAAATTCCATCAAATATTTAAGTATAAAATAACTTAAATACACAACATTTTTAGAAAAGACAGAAGAAAGAAACACTTTGCAATTTATTTTAAGAGGCCTACAAAACCCAGATACAAAATCCAGACAAACATATTGCAAGAAAAGAAAATTACAGACCAATATCCATAATAAATATAAATGCAAAAATTATTCAAATATTAAGCAACTGAATCCAGCAATATAAAAAAAAAATCTGATGATCAAACTGGGTTTAATCCCAGGAATACAAAATTAGTTTAATATTTAAAAACCAACTAATAGGGCTTCCCTGGTGGCGCAGTGGTTGAGAGTCTGCCTGCCAATGCAGGAGACACGGGTTCGAGCCCTGGTCTGGGAAGATCCCGCATGCCACAGAGCGGCTGGGCCCGTGAGCCACAGTTACTGAGCCTGCGCGTCTGGAGCCTGTGCTCCGCAACAAGTGAGGTCACGGTGGTGAGACGCCCGTGCGCCGCGATGAAGAGTGGCCCCCACTTGCCACAACTAGAGACAGCCCTCGCATACAAAGACCCAACACAGTCATAAATAAATAAATTAAATTAATTTAAAAACAAAAAGCTTGCCTTCAATTAAAAAAAAACAACTAATATAAATCTTAGTGATTTATATAATAATATATTAACAGAATAAATGGGGAAAAAACATGATTATCCCAATAGGTGTCAAAAAAATATTTGATAAAATTCAATACACATTAACTATAAAAAAACCTCAGAAATAAGGACTAGAAGGAAACATCCTAACTCTGATAAAAGATACTAAGAAAATCCTACAGCTAATATACCTAATGTTGAAATATTAAATGCTTTCTCTGTAAAAGCAGGAATGAGATAAGGATGTCACTCCCACTAGTTCTATTCAAATTGTACTGAGATCATACCTAGATAGTGAAATAAGGCAAGAAAAAGAAATAAAAGGCATAAAAATTGAAGAAGTAAAACTCTATTTGTGGATGACATGATTGTTTACATAAAAAAACCTAAGGCATCTACATAACAACTACTAAAACTAATAAGTGAAGAATTTAGCAACATACAAAACATACAAAAATAACTTTGATTTTTATATAACACCATCAAAAAATTTGGAAGTTAAATGGAAAAAATCCATTTACAAAAGCATCAAAAATATAAGAATTAATTTAACAAAAAATGTATAAGGCCCATGCACAAAACTATAAAACACTGCTGAGACAAATTAAAGACCTAAATAAGGGAGCTATCACTTCATGTTAATTCTCCCCAAACTGTTGTATAAATTCAATACAACTAAACTCCACAATCCTAATCAAAATCCAGACAGATCTGTTCATTGAACTTGACAAACTGATTAAAACTTTACATGGAAATGCAAAGGGATAAAAAGAGACAGGAAATAACAAGAAGGTACTTAACACAAAATTGAGTGTAAGTGGGATTGATTCAAGATGGTGGAGTAGAAGGACGTGCTCTCACTCCCTCTTGCGAGAGCACCGGAATCACAACTAACTGCTGAACAATCATGGACAGGAAGACACTGGAACTCACCAAGAAAGATACCCCACATCCAAAGACAAAGGAGAAGCCACAATGAGACAGTAGGAGGGGCACAACCACAATGAAATCAAATCTCATAACTGCTGGGTGGGTGATCAAAAACTGGAGAACACTTATACCACAGAAGTCCACCCACTGGAGTGAAGGTTCTGAGCCCCACTTCAGGCTTCCCAAGCTGGGTGTCTGGCGATGGGAGGAGGAAATCCTAGAGAATCAGACTTTGAGGGCTAGCAGGATTTGATTGCAGGACTTCGACAGGACTGGGGTAAACAGAGACTCCACTCTTGGAGGGAACATACAAAGTACTATGCACATCGGGACCCAGGGGAAGGAGCAGTGACCCCAAAGGAGACTGAACCAGACGTACCTGCTAGTTTTGGAGGGACTCCTGCAGAGGCGAGGGGTGGCTGTGTCTCACCGAGAAGACAAGGACACTGGCAGCAAAAGTTCTGGGAAGTACTCCTTGGTGTAAGCCCTCCCAGAGTCTGCCTTTAGGCCCACCAAAGAGGTGGGTAGGCTCCAGTGTTGGGTCGCCTCAGGTCAAACAACCAAAAGGGAGGAAACCCAGCCCCAGCCATCAACAGACAAGCGGATTACGTTTTACTGAGCTCTGCCCACCAGAGCAGTAGCCAGCTGTACCCACCACCAGTCCCTCCCATCAGGAAACTTGCACAAGCCTCTTAGATAGCCTCATCCACCTGAGGGCAGACAGCAGAAGCAAGAAAAACTACAATCCTGCGGCCTGTGGAACAAAAACCACATTCAGAGATAGACAAGATGAAAAGGCAGAAGGCTATGTACCAGATGAAGGAACAAGATAAAACCCCAAAAAAACAACTAAATGAAGTGGAGATGGGTAACCTTCCAGAAAAAGAATTCAGAATAATGATAGTGAAGATGATCCAGGACCTCGGAAAAAGAATGGAGGCAAAGATCAAGAAGATGCAAGAAATGTTTAACAAAGACCTAGAAGAATTAAAGAACAAACAAACAGAGATGAACAATACAATAACTGAATTTAAAAATACACTAGAAGGAATCAATAGCAAAAAAACTGAAGCAGAAGAACGGATAAGTGACCTGGAAGACACAATGGTGGAATTCACTGCTGCACAACAGAATAAAGAAAAAAGAATGAAAAGAAATGAAGACAGCTTAAGAGACTTCTGGGACAACATTAAACGCAACAACATTTGCATTATAGGGGTCCCAGAAGGAGAAAAGAGAGAGAAAGGACCCGAGAAAATATTTGAAGAGATTATAGACGGAAACTTCCCTAACATGGGAAAGGAAATAGCTACTCAAGTCCAGGAAGTGCAGAGAGTCCCATACAGGATAAACCCAAGGAAAAACACGCCGAGACACACAGTAATGAAATTGGCAAAAATTAAAGACAAAGAAAAATTATTGAAAGCAGCAAGGGAAAAATGAAAAATAATATACGAGGGAACTCCCATAAGGTGATTAACAGCTGATTTCTCTGGTGAAACTCTACAAGCCAGAAAGGAGTGGCATAACATATTTAAAGTGATGAAAGGGAAGAACCTACAACCAATATTACTCTACGGGCAAGGATCTCATTCAGATTCAATGGAGAAATCAAAAGCTTTACAGACAAGCAAAAGCTAAAAGAATTCAGCACCACCAAACGAGCTCCACAACAAATGCCAAAGGAACTTCTCTAAGTGGGAAACACAACAGAAGAAAAGGACCTACAAAAACAAACCAGAAACAATAAAGAAAATGGTAATAGGAACATACATATCGATAATTGCCTTAAACGTGAATGGATTAAATGCTCCAACCAAAAGACACAGGCTCCCAGAATGGATACAAAAACAAGACCAGTATATATGCTGTCTACAAGAGACCCACTTCAGACCTAGGGACACACACAGACTAAAAGTGAGGGGATGGAAAAAGATATTCCATGCAAATGGAAATCAAAAGAAAGCTGCAGTAGCAATACTCATAACAGATAAAATAGACTTTAAAATAAAGAATGTTACAAGAGACAAGGAGAGGAAGAGCTTCAAGATGGCGGATGAGTAAGACATGGAGACCACCTTCCTCCCCACAAATACATCAGAAATACATCTACATGTGGAACAACTCCTACAGAACACCTACTGAACACTGGCAGAAGACATCAGACCTCCCAAAAGGCAAGAAGCTCCCCACGTATCTCAGTAGGGCAAAAGAAAAAAGAAAAATCAGAGACAAAAGAATAGGGACAGGACCTGCACCAGTGGTAGGGAGCTGAGAAGGATGAAAGGTTTCCACACGCTAGGAAGCCCCATCATGGGCGGAGACTGCGGGTGGCGGCGGGGGAAGATTCAGAGCCACGGAGGAGAGCGCAGCAACAGGGGTGCGGAGGGAAAAGCAGAGAAATTCCCACATTGAGAATCGATGCCGACCAGCACTCACCAGCCCGAGAGGCTTGTCTGCTCACCCGCTGGGACAGGTGGGGGCTGGGAGCTGAGGCTCAGGCTTCGGAGATCACATTCCAGGGAGAGGACTGGGGTTGGCTGTGAGAAAACAGCCTGAAGGGGGCTAGCGTGCCACGGCTAGCCGGGAGGGAGTCTGGGAAAAGATCTGCAACTGCCAAAGAGGCAAAGGATTTTTTCTTGCCTCTTTGTTTCCTGGTGCGCAAGGAGAGGGGATTAAGAGCGCTGCTTAAAGGAGCTCCAGAGACGGGCGCAAGCCGCGGCTATCAGCGCGGACCCCAGAAACGGCCATGAGACGCTACGGCTGCTGCCGCAGCCACCAAGAAACCTCTGTGCAAGCACAGGGCACTATCCACACCTCCCATCCTGGGAGCCTGTGCAGCCCGCCACTGACAGGGTCCAGTGATCCAGGGACAACTTCCTCGAGAGAACACACAGCACGCCTCAGGCTGTTGCAAAGTCACCCTAGCCTCTGCCGCTGCAGGCTAGCCCCACACTCCATACCCCTCGCTCCCCCAGGCCTGAGTGAGCCAAACCCCCTAATCAGCTTCTCCTTTAACTCCGTCCGGTGTGAGCGAAGAACAGACACCCTCAGGCGACCTACACGCAGAGGCAGGGCCAAATCCAAAGCTGGATTCCGGGAGCTGTGCAAACAAGAGAAAGGGAAATCTCTCCCAGCAGCCTCAGGGGCTGCGGATTAAATCTCCACAGTCAACTTGATGTACCCTGCATCTGTTAAATACCTGAATAGACAACGAATCATCCCAAATTGAGGAGGTGGACTTTGGGAGCTATGATATATATATATACTTCTCCCTTTTTCTCTTCTTGTGAGTGTGTATGCATATGCTTCTGTGTGTAATTTTGTCTGTATAGCTTTGCTTTTATTATTTCTCTTAGGGTTCTGTCTGTCCGTTTTTTAAGGGGGGGTTTTAGTTATTTATTTTTAGTATACTTTTCAGTGCTTGTTATCAATGTTGGATTTGTTTGTTGGTTTGGTTGTTCTCTTCTTTCTTTCTTTTTTGTTAATTACTTAAAAAACTTTTTAATACTTATTTTTTTGTTTTTTATCTTAATAAGAGTTTTTAAAATTTAATTTCATTTTATCTTTCTCTTTGCTTCTTTCTTTTTTTCTCCCTTGTATTATGAGCCGTGTGGATGACAGGCTCCTGGTGCTCCAGCCAGGCGTCAGGGCTATGCCTCTGAGGTGGAAGAGCCAAGTTCAAGACATTGGTACACCAGAGACCTCCCAGCTCCACGTAATATCAAACGGCAAAAATCTCCAAGAGATCTCTACCTCAATGCCAAGACCCAGCTCCACTCAGCGACCAGCAAGCTACAGTGCTGGAAACCCTATGCCAAACAACTAGCAAGAAAGGAACACAACCATACCCATTAGCAGAGAGGCTGCCTAAAATCATAATAAGGTCACAGACGCTCCAAAACACACCACCAGACGTGGACCTGCCCACCAGAAAGACAAGATCCAGCCTCATCCACCAGAACACAGGCACCAGTCCCCTCCACCAGGAAGCCTACACAACCCACTGAACCAACCTTAGCCGCTGGGGACAGACACCAAAAACAACAGGAACTACGAACCTGCAGCCTGTGAGAAGCAGACCCCAAACACAGTAAGTTAAGCAATGAGAAGACAGAGAAACACAGAGCAGATGAAGGAGCAAAGGAAAAACCCACCAGACCAAACAAATGAAGAGGAAATAGGCAGTCTACCTGAAAAAGAATTCAGAAAAATGATAGTAAAGATGATTCAAAATCTTGGAAATAGAATGGAGAAAATACAAGAAACGTTTAAGAAGGACCTAGAAGAACTAAAGAGTAAACAAACAATCATGAACAACACAACAAATGAAATTAAAAATTTTCTAGAAGGGATCAATAGCAGAATAACTGAGGCAGAAGAATGGATAAGTGACCTGGAAGAAAAAATAGTGGAAATAACTACTGCAGAGAAGAATAAAGAAAAAAGAATGAAAAGAACTGAGGACCGTCTCAGAGATCTCTGGGAAAATATTAAACGCACCAACATTCGAACTATAGTGGTTCCAGAAAAAGAAGAGAAAAAGAAAGGGACTGGGAAAATATTTGAAGAGATTATACTTGAAAACTTCTCTAATACGGGAAAGGAAATAGTTAATCAACTCCAGGAAGCACAAAGAGTTCCATACAGGATAAATCCAAGGAGAAACACACCAAAACGCATATTAATCAAACTATCAAATATTAAATACAAGAAAAAATATTAAAAGCAGCAAGGGAAAAACAACAAATAACATACAAGGGAATCCCCATAAGGTGAACAGCTGATCTTTCAGCAGAAACTCTGCAAGCCAGAAGGGAGAGGCAGGACATATTTAAAGTAATGACAGGGAAAAACTTACAACCAAGATTACTGTACCCAGCAAGGATCTCATTCAGATATGACGCAAAAACTAAAACCTTTACAGACAAGCAAAAGCTAAGAGAATTCAGCACAACCAAACCAGCTTTACAACAAATGCTAAAGGAACTTCTCTAGGCAGGAAACACAAGAGAAGGAAAAGACCTACAATAACAAACACAAAACAATTAAGAAAATGGTAATAGGAACATGCATATCGATAATTACCTTAAATGTAAACGGATTAAAGGCTCCAACTAAAAGACATAGACTGGCTGAATGGATACAAAAACAAGACCAGTATATATGCTGTCTAGAAGAGACCCACTTCAGACCTAGGGACACATAGAGACTGAAAGTGAGGGGATGCAAAAAGATATTCCATGCAAATGGAAATCAAAAGAAAGCTGGAGTAGCAATTCTCATATCAGACAAAATAGACTTTAAAACAAAGACTATTATAAGAGACAAAGGAAGACACTACATAATGATTAAAAGATCAATCCAAGAAGAAGATATAACAATTGTAAATATTTATGCACCCAACATAGGAGCACCTCAATACATAAGGCAAATACTAACAGCCATAAAAGGGGGAATCGACAGTAACAAAATCATAGTAGGGGACTTTAACACTCCACTTTCCCCTATGAACAGATCATCCAAAATGAAAATAAATAAGGAGACACAAGCTTTAAATGGTACACTAAACAAGATGGACTTAATGATAGTTATAGGACATTCCAACCAAAAACAACAGAATACACTTTCTTCTCAAGTGCTCATGGAACATTCTCCAGGATAGATCGTATCTTGGGTCACAAATGAAGCCTTGATAAATTTAAGAAAATTGAAATCATATCAAGTGTGTTTTCGGACCACAACGCTGAGACTAAATATCAATTACAAGAAAAAATCTGTAAAAAATACAAACACATGGAGGCTAAACAATACACTACTTAATAACCAAGAGATCACTGAAGAAATCAAAGAGAAAATCAAAAAATACCTAGAAACAAATGACAATGAAAACAAGGTGAACCAAAACTTATGGGATGCAGCAAAAGCAGTTCTAAGAGGGAAGTTTATGGCAATACAATCCTACCTTAAGAAGCAAGAAACAACTCTAATAAACAACCTAAGCTTACACCTAAAGCAATCAGAAAAAGAAGAACAGAAGAAACCTAAAGTTAGCCAAAGGAAGGAAATCATAAAGATCAGATCAGGAATAAATGAAAAAGAAATGAAGGAAACGATAGCAAAGATCAATAAAACTAAAAGCTGGTTCTTTGAGAAGATAAACAAAATTGATAAACCATTAGCCAGACTCATCAAGAAAAAAAGGGAGAAAACTCAAATCAATAGAATTAGAAATGAAACAGGAAAAGTAACAACTGACACTGCAGAAATACAAAGGATCAGGAGAGATTACTACAAGCAACTCTATGCCAATAAAATGGACAACCTGGAAGAAATGGACAAATTCTTAGAAATGCACAACCTGCCGAGACTGAACCAGGAAGAAATAGAAAATATGAACAGACCAATCACAACCACTGAAATGGAAACTGTGATTAAAAATCTTCCAACAAACAAAAGCCCAGGACCAGATGGCTTCACAGGTGAATTCTATCAAACATTTAGAGAAGAGCTAACACCTATCCTTCTCAAACTCTTCCAAAATATAGCAGAGGGAGGAACACTCCCAAACTCATTCTACGAGGCCACCATCACCCTGACACCAAAACCAGACAAAGATGTCACAAAGAAAGAAAACTACAGGCCAATGTCACTGAGGAACTGAGATGCAAAAATCCTCAACAAAATACTAGCAAACAGAATCCAACAGCACATTAAAAGGATCATACACCATGATCAAGTGGGGTTTATCCCAGGAATGCAAGGATTCTTCAATATATGCAAATCGATCAATGTGATACACCATATTTACAAATTTAAGGAGAAAGACCATATGATCATCTGAATAGATGCAGAAAAAGCTTTTGACAAAATGCAACACCGATTTATGATAAAAACTCTCCAGAAAGTGGGCATAGAGGGAACCTACCTCAACATAATAAAGGCCGTATATGACAAATCCACAGCAAACATCATTCTCAATGGTGAAAAACTAAAAGCATTTCCTCTAAGATCAGGAACAAGACAAGGATGTTCACTCTCACCACTATTATGCAACATAGTTTTGGAAGTCCTAGCCACAGCAATCAGAGAAGAAAAAGAAATAAAAGGAATACAAATTGGAAAATAAGAAGTAAAACTGTCACTGTTTGCAGATGACATGATACTATACATAGAGAATCCTAAATATACCACCATAAAACTACTAGACCTAATCAATGAATTTGGTAAAGATGCAGGATAGAAAATTAATACACAGAAATCTCTTGCATTCCTATACACTAATGATGAAAAATCGGAAAGAAAAATTAAAGAAACACTCCCATTTAGCACTGCAACATAAAGAATAAAATACCTAGGGATAAATCTACCTAGGGAGACAAAAGACGTGTATGCAGAAAACTACAAGACACTGATGAAAGAAAATGAATACGATACAAACAGATGGAGAGATATACTATATTTTTGGATTGGAAGAATGAATATTATTGTGAAAATGACTATACTATCCAAAGCAATCTACAGATTCAATGCAATCCCTATCAAATTACCAATGGCTTTTTTAACAGAACTGGAAGAAAAAGATCTTAAAATTTGTATGGAGACACAAAAGACCCCAAATAGCCAAAGCGGTCTTGAGGGAAAAAAACAGAGCTGGAGGAATCAGACTCCCTGACTTCAGACTGTACTACAAAGCTACAGTAATCAACACAATATGGTACTGGCACAGAAACAGAAATGTAGATCAACGGAACAGGATAGAAAGCCCAGAGATAAACCCACACAGGTATGGTCAACTAATCTATGACAAAGGAGGCAAGGATATACAGTGGAGAAAAGACAGTCTCTTCAATAAGTGATGCTGGGAGAATTGGACAGCTACATGTAAAATAATGAAATTAGAACACTCCCTAACACCATACACAAAAATAAACTCAAGATGGATTAGTGACCTAAACGTTAAGACCGGACACTATAAAACTCTTAAAGGAAAACATAAGAAGAACACTCTTTGACATAAATCACAGCAAGATCTTTTTTTGATGCACCTCCTAGAATAATGGAAATAAAAAGAAAAATAAACAAATGGGACCTAATGAAAGTAGAAGTTTTTGCACAGGAAAGGAAACTACAAACCCGACGAAAAGACAACCCCCAGAATGGGAGAAAATATTTGCAAAGGAATCAACGGACAAAGGATTAATCTTCAAAATATATAAATGGCTCATGCAGCTCAATATTAAAAAAACAAACAACCCAATCCAAAAATGGGCAGAAGACCTAAATAGACATTTCTCCAAAGACATACAGATGGCCAAGAAGCACATGAAAAGCTGCTCAACATCACTAATTATTAGAGTAATGCAAATCAAAACTACAATGAGGTATCACCTCACACCAGTTAGACTGGGCATCATCTGAATATCTACAAACAACAAATGCTTGAGAGGGCCTGGAGAAAAGGGAACCCTCTTGCACTGTTGGTGGGAATGTAAATTGATACAGCCACTATGGAGAACAGTATGGAGGTTCCTTAAAAATCTAAAAATAGAAGTAACATATGACCCAGCAATCTCACTACTGGGCATATATCCAGAGAAAACCATAATTCAAAAAGACACATGCACCCCAATGTTCATTGCAGCACTATTTACAATAGCCAGGACATGGAAGCAACCTAAATGCCCATCGACAGATGCATGAATAAAGAAGATGTGGTATATATATACAATGGAATATTGCTCAGCCATAAAAAGGAACGAAATTGGGTCATTTGTAGAGATGTGGATGGATCTAGAGACTGTCACACAGAGAGAAGTAAGTCAGAAAGAGAAACACAAATATCGTATATTAACGCATATATGTGGAAACTAGAAAAACGGTACAGATGAACTGGTTTGCAGGGCAGAAATTGAGACACAGATGTAGAGAAGAAACGTATGGATACCAAGAGGGGAAAGTGGCGGGGGTGGTGGTGGTGGTGTGATGAATTGGGAGATTGGGATTGACATATATAAACTAATATGTATAAAATGGATACCTAATAAAGAACCTGCTGTATAAAAAAATAAAGTTAAATACAAAAAAAAACAAAAAAAATTGAGTGTAAGTACAGTAAAACTGAACAATGACACAATAAAAAGACTAGAATCAAGACTCATACATATATGGACAGCCAGCTCAACTAAAAAATGGGCAAAGGACATGTATCTTAGTCACTTTGCAGTGCTATAACAAATTACCATAGACTGGATGGCTTAAACAACAAACTTTTATTTCTCACAGTTCTGGGGGCTAGGAATTTCAAAATCAATGTGCTGGTAGATCTGATGTCTGGTGAGAGCCCACTTCCTGTTTTGCAGATGGCAGTCATCTTGTATCCTCAGATGACAGAAAGCAGACTGAGGGGGTAAACTCCCTAGTATCTCTTCTTACAAAGCCACTAACACCATCATGAGGGTTTCACACTCATGACCTAATTACCTTCCAGGGGCCCCATCTCCAAACACCATCACATTGGGGATTAGAGTTTCAACAAACGAATTTTTGGGAGATGCAAACATTCAATCTATAGGAACATGAATATACAATTCTCCAAAGAAGATATACAAATGGCCAAAAAGCACATGAAAAGTTGTTCAACACTATTGATCATTACAGAAATGCAAATCAAAACCACAGTGAGGTACCACTTCGTATGCACTAGGATAGCTACTATGAAGAAAACAGAAAATAACAGTGTTGAGAAGGATGTGAAGAAACATGAAACCTCATACATTGCTAGTGGGAATGTAATACGGTGCAGCCATTGTGGAAAATGGTTTAGCAGTTCCACAAAAAATTAAACATAGAATTACCATATGATCTAGTAATTCCACTCCTAGGTATATATACAAGGGAAATGAAAGCATATGTCCACACAGAAACTTATATACAGTAGCCAAAACGTAGAAACAACCCAAATGACCATCAAAGGATAAACGGGTAAACAAAATTGTTGTATTTACATGCAATTGAATATTATTCAGCCACAAAAAGGATGAAGTACTGATACATGCTACAACTTGGATGAGCCTTGAAAGCATTACACTAAATGAAAGCACCAGACACAAAAGGTCACAACTGTATGATTTCCTTTATATGAAATATTCAGAAAAGGCAAATCTATAGATGCAGATCAATTAGTGGTTGGCAAGGGATGGTGGGAAGGGGAAAAGAAAACTGATTACTTAATGCGTGTGGGGTATTGTTCTGTGGAGATGCAAAAGTTGTGAAACCAGAGAGAGATGGGGGTTGCACAACACTGTGAATGCACTAAATGCCACTAAATTGCATAAATTGAAATGGTTAATTTATGTTATGTGAATTTCACCTCAATAAAAAAATTGTACCTTACAGTTTTATGAGTATGCATTTATGTATGATATAATCATTATTATTTTAGTTCTTGAGAAAAAGAGGAAAAATATGTAAAATGTCAAGCTAGTACATAAGAATGATTCAATAAACAAGAGCTATTTTTGTTAGCATCATTTCACTGAAGTAAGGAGGCTTTATGCCCTGAATACGATTTATGTCAGAGAATGTTTTGCTTATGTTCTCTTCTACAAGTTTTATGGGGTCATGTACTTAGGTGTTAAACCACTTTGAGTTTATTTTTGTATATGGTGTGAGAGAATGTTCTAATTTCATTGTCTTCATGTGGTTATCCAGCTTTCCCAACACCACCTGTTGAAGAGACTCTTTCCTCCATTGTATATTCTTGCCTCCTTTGTCGTAGCTTAATTCACCACAAGTGCATGGGTTTATTTCTGGGCTCTCTATTTTGTTCCATTGATCTATATGTCTGTTTTAGTGCCAATACCACACTCTTTTGATTTCTGTAGCTTTGTAGTATAGTCTGCAGTCTGGACGGGTTATACCTCCAGCTTTGTTCTTTTTCCTCAGGATTCCCTTGGCAATTCTGGGTCTTTTGCGGTTCTATAGAAATTTTAGGATTATTTGTTCTAGTTCTGTGAAAAATGTCACAGGAATTTTATAGGGATTGCAGTACATCTGTAGATTGCTTTGGGAAGGATGGCCATTTAAACAATATTAATTCTTCCAATCCAAGAGCATGAGATAGTTTTCCATTTCTCTGAATCATCTTCAATATCTTTTATCAATGTTTTATAGTTTTCAGCATATAGCAGTGGTCCCCAACCTTTTTGGCACCAGGGACTGGTTTCATGGAAGACAATTTTTCCACAGATGGGGGGGGAGGAATGGTTCAGGCGCTAATGCAAGCGATGGTTCAGGCAGTAATGCGAGCAATGGGGGGCAGCAGATGAAGCTTTGCTCGCTCACCTCCTGCTGTGCAGCTCGGTTCCTAACAGGCTAAAGATCAATACCAGTCCATGGCCCGGGGGGTGGGGACCCCTGGCATATTGGTCTTTCACCTCTTTGGTTAAGTTTATTCCTAGGGTTTTTTTTTTTCTTTTTTAATGCGAATTTTAAATGGGATTTTTTTTTTTTTACTTTCTTTTTCTGATATTTCATTATCAGTGTAAAGAAATACAACATATTTCTGTATATCAATCTTGTATCCTGCTACCTTCCTGAGTTCATTTATTAGTTCTAATAGTTTTTGGGTGGAGAATTTTGGGTTCTCTATATAGAGTATCATGTCATCTGCAAATAGTGACAGTTCTACCTCTTCCCTTCCCATTTGGATCTTTTATTTTTTTTCTGGTCTGATTGCTGTGGCTAAGACTTCCAGTACCATGTTGCATAGAAGTGGTGAGAGCGGGCATCCTTGTCTTGTTCCTGAATTTAAAGGAAAGGCTTTCAGCTTCTCACAGTTGAGTATTACTTTGACTGTGTGTTTGTTGCAAATGGTATTTATTATGTTGAGATATGTTCCCTCTATACCCATTTTATTGAGTTTTTTTTTTATCATGAATGGATGTTGAATTTTGTCCAATGCTTTTTCTGTCTATTGAGATGATCATGTAGTTTTTGTTTACTTTTGTTAATGTGGTGTATCACACTGATTGATTCACATGTGTTGAAACATCCTTGTGACACCAGAATGAATCTAACTCGATCATGGTGTATGATCCTTTTTATGTATTGTTGGATTTGGTTTGCTAAAGTTTTGTTGAGGATTTCTGCATCTATATTCATCAAAGATATTGGCCTATAATTTTCCTTTTTGTAGCCTCTTTGGTTTTGGTATCAGGGTGATGGTAGCTTCATAGAATGAATTTGGGAATGTTCCCTCCTCTTCAATTTTTTGAAATAGTTGGAGAAGGATAAGTATAAGTTCTTCTTGCATATTTGGTAGAATTCTCCAGTGAAGCCATCCAATCCAGGACTTTTGTTTGCAGGGAATTCTTTTTTTTTATTATTATAGATTCTATTTCACTTCTAGTGATCAGTCTGTTCAGATTATCTGTTTCTTCTGGACTCAGTTTTGGCAGGCTATTTCTAGAAACTTGTCCATTTCTTCTAGGTTGCCCAATTTGTTGGCATATAACTGTTCATAGTATTCTCTCATGATTTTTTTGTACTGCTGCAGTATGGGTTGCTATTTCTCCTCTTTCATTTCTTATTTTGTTTATTTGGGGCCTCTCTTCTTCTTGGTGAGCTTGGCTAGAGACTTGTCAATTTTGTTTATCTTTTAAAAAAAACAGCTCTTGGTTTTATTAACCTTTTCTATTGTGCTTTATTGCTATTTTATTTAATTCCTCTCTGATTTTTATTATTTCCATCCTTCTGCAGACTTTGGATTTTGTTTGTTCTTCTCTAATTCTTTTAGGTGGTAAGTTAGGTTGTTCGAAATTTTTCATGTTTCTTGAGGAAGGCCTGTGTTGTGATGAACTTCCCTCTAAGAACTGCTTTTGCCACATCCAATAGATTTTATAAAGTTGTGTTTTCATCTTTTTTATCTCAAGGTATTTTCTGATTTCATCATTGACCCATTGGTTTTTTGGTAGCATGTTGTTTAGTCTCCACATTTTCATTATTTTCCTGTTTCTCTTTTTGTGGTTGATTTCTAGTTTCAGACCACTGTGGTCACGGAAAATGCTTGAAATAATTTCTATCCTCTTACATTTGTTGAGGCTTATTTTGTGACCTTATACGTGATCTACCCTAGAGAATGTTCCATGCACCCTTGAAAAGAATGTGTACTGGGGGGTTTTTGGGGGTTTTTTTTTGGAATGTAATGTCCTTTAGATATCAATTACATCCAACTGGTCTACTGTGTCATTTATGACTTCTGTGGCCTTACTGATTTTCTGTCTGGATGATCTGTCCATTGATGTCAGTGGGATGTTAAATTCTCCTATTATTTTATTATTGTCAATTTCTCCCTTTATGTCTATTAGTATTTGTTTTATATACTTAGGGGCTCCTATATTAGGTGTGTATATGTTAACAAGTGTGACATCCTCTTTTTGTATTGATTGCTTTATCATTATACAATGCCCTTCTTTGTCTTTCTTCATGGCCTCTGTTTTAAAGTATATTTTGTCTGATATGAATATTGCTACCCCTGCTTTCTTGTCACTTCCATTTGCATGAAATATCTTTCCATTCCCTCACCTTCAGTGTCTGTCTCTTCTGCTCTGCAGTGAGTCTGTTGTAGGCAGCATATTGGAGGTTCTTGTTTTTTTTAATTCATTCTGCTACTCCATGTCTTTTGATCAGAGCATTTAGTCCACTGACAAAGTAATTATTGATAGGTATGTACTTATTGCCAATTTAATACTTGTTTTCCAGTTGTTTTCATAGTTCTTCTTTGTTCTTTTTTTTTTTCCTTTTGTGGGTTGATGAATTCCTTTGTAGTATGCTTGAGTTCCTTTCATTTTGGCTTCTATGAGTCTATTATACATTTTCAATTTGTGGTTACCATGGAGTTCAAGTATGTTGAACCATAACTATATCTAATTGCTTTAAATTGATATTTACATTCAAACACGTTCTAAAGATCTACGTGTTTATACTCCCCTCCCCCACATTTTGTGATTTTGATGTCCTATTTTACATCTTCATCCTTATCCTTTTACTGTTTATTGTAGTTGTAATCACTTTTATAATTTTTTAATTGGTTTTTAACCTACATACTGGCTTATTTATATGATCTTCAATCCTGTTATATATTTGCCTTTCCTAATGTGATTTTCCCTTTCCTATAGATTCTTGCTTTTTTTCGATTTAGAGAAGACCCTACAATATTTCTTTTAGGGTAGGTTTAGTATTGCTGAATTCCTTTAGTTTATGCTTGTCTGAGCAATTCTTTCTCTCTCCTTCTATTCTAAATGATAATCTTGCTGAGTAGAGTATCCTAGGTTGCAGGTTTTTCCTTTCCAGGTATTGGAATATATCACGCCACTCCTTTCTGGCTTGCAAAGTTTCTACATAACTTTATGGGGGTTCCCTTGAAACTCTTTGTTTTTCTCTTTCTTTAACTTTTGCCCTTTTAATTATGATTTGTCTTGGTGTGGGTCTGTTTGGGTTCATCTTGCTTGGGACCCTCTGTGGTTCCTGTACATGGATATCTGTTTCCTTCTTTAAGTTTGGGAAGTTTTCAGCCATAATTTCTTCAAATACATTTACTATCCTCTTCTTTCTTTCTTCTCCTTCTGGAACCCCTACTTTGCATAGGTTGGCATGTTTATATTATCCCATAGATCTCGTATGTTGCTTTCATTTTTTTTTTTTTCTTTTGTCTATCTGCTGTTCTGTTTGGGTGATTTCCATTAACT
Organism: Eschrichtius robustus; assembly: GCF_028021215.1. Taxonomy (NCBI): domain Eukaryota; kingdom Metazoa; phylum Chordata; class Mammalia; order Artiodactyla; family Eschrichtiidae; genus Eschrichtius; species Eschrichtius robustus. The sequence continues at coordinate 87,851,351 of NC_090833.1, read as the reverse complement.
AGCTTTCAGATCACTTATTCATTCTTCTGTGTCATTTAGTCAGCTACTCATTGTTTCCAGATTGTTTCTTACCTTGGCAATTGAATTGTCTGTTTTTGGTTGGTTCATCTTTATAGTTTCTCGTTCCTTGTTACAGTGAGCTGCATTTCTATTGATAATCTTTCTTAATTCAGTTAGCATTTTTATTACCACCTTTTTGAACTCAAGGTCTAGTAGACTGATGAGCTCTGTTTCATTATTTGTTCTTTCAGGGGATTTCTCTTGTCTTTTAATTGGGAGTAGTTCCTCTGCCTTTTCATTTTACTTAACTTTCTCTGTCTCTATGAAGTTAGGAGAAACAGTTATCTACTGCGGTCTTGAAGGAATGTTTTTATGTGGGAGTGTCCCTCTGTAGACTGTGTATCCAATGTTTTTGGTGCAAGGGCTGGCTTTGGTATGGATGCCAGCCACATCTTTCCTCGGTATGCTGGCCATTATCCTCTTGAAAGGGGGTGTGGTTGGTATCGTCAGAGTATCTAAAGTTTATGAAGGTGTGAGGTGTAATGTCCTCTCTGCTCTGTGGCAGTTGCCACTCTGTCAGGGGTGGGGTTTGCTGCCCAGTTGTTGGAGTAGAAGCCCTGAGGGTCAGGTTCAATCAAGCTCCATTGTCCTCGAGTGCATGCCCTGCCCCAAAGGTTGTGATTGCTGAAGCAAGTGAGGCTCATGTACTCCAGATTCCCTGTGCATAGCCTGTGTAGGCAGCTGCACCTCTGCTCAGAAGCAGCCCAAATTCACATCCCTTTCTCTGTTGTGTTCATCCCACATTTAGTGCAAGGCTAGGGTGTGGTGTGGGCTGGGGGTCAGGGCATTGTGGCTGCAGGAACTCAGGTGGCTGTACAGCTGCCAGACATCTGGGCTGCCTCTGAGGCAGTCTTCTCCCATGACCTGTCTGTCCCAGATCTAGCACTAAGTTGTGGTGTGGAGTGCGCAGAGGCAGGGCGTTCTCACTGGGAGATGAACCACTGCATACTCCTGAACATACTGACAATAGCCACCACTGTCCTTCCCAGATCACACCTCAGGCCTCCCAGGCTGTCTGCATAGCTAGATTGAGTCCTCTCCCAGGGCCTGTCTGCTTCAGGTTCAGCACTTAGCCACGGTGTGTTCTTGTGGCACTGACCTGTGCATGCCGTGACAGTGGCTGCAGCAGTCCTGCCTGCTGCCTCATGTGTGTGCTGACAATGGCCGCCACCCCACCTAGATCACACACCAGGCCCCCCTGGTCTGTCTCTGTGTAGCAAGATTGAGTCTTTTCCCAGGGCTCGGTTGGCCATGCTGCAGTGTGGAGTGAACGACGCTGGGGTGTTCTCCCAGTTCAGATGGGGAAGTGCATCAAAGCGGCAGCTGTAAGTGCAAGGCTTTCTCTGCCATGACTGCTGGCAAGCCAGCATGCACGCATTCCCTGGAATAGAGTCTAGATTTCTCCAGTGCTTCTGTCTGTCCCAGTGGTTTTTTCCACAGGCAAGGGAGCCTGTCTCCTCCACACAGGATGCCACGACTGGGATACCCAGATTGTGCTTCAACCTGCTCGCTCCTGAGGAAAGGGTCTGCCCATGTGGACCTTCTCTTTCTTTCAGATCCTTCCCAGGCGTGCAGGTCCTGACCTGCCATTTTTTCTCATCCTACCTGGTTATGTGGTGATCTTTCTTGCAGTTTTGCTTGTTAGGAGTTCTTCTGCCAGTTTCCAGTTAGTTTTCCATGAGAATTGTTCCACATGTAGATGTATTTTTTATGTGTCTATGGAGGGGAGGTGAGCTCCACATCCTCCTACTCTGCCATCTAGATCCCACCTCCTGATAAAAGATCATTGATGCATGCCCACTATTTCCACTTTATAATTTTTTTAGTCAATTTAAAGTTATTTATACTTTGTATTCAAAGATATGTAACTTAAGTTTAGAATTTACTGAATTCACAGATGATGTTAAGTATTCATAACACCTTGGGTTCTCAACACTTCCTAGAATGTAACTTAAAACAGAAAGAATCATAGAAAATGTATAATAAAAAGTTTAGGCAACTGGGGTATTAACTGTAAAAGAACATGGGGAAACTTTCTATGGTGAGGGAAATGTTCTATATCTTGATTACAGTATTGATTACAAATATATATATACACACATATATATATATTTGTCAAAACTCATTCATCTTAAGGATGTGTACATTTTACTGTTTGTAATCATACCATCACAAACACTGATAGGTATATTCTTTTGAATTATAGGCAACTGGTCTTCAAAGGTTACTGAAAAGGCAAGAAAAAGATACCTATTAGATACCTATTAGATACCTATTAAATGAGGCAGTATAAGACCTAATCCATTGCTTTCCTCTTAACTCATCTCAGATTGTTTCATTATAGGAAAACTACAGGCATACCTCATTTTATTGCACTTCACTTTATTGCACTTCACAGATAATTGTGTTTTTTATAAATTGAAGGTTTGTGGCAACTCTATGTCAAGCAAGTCTATCAGTGCCATTTTCCCAACAACATTTGCTCACTTCATGTCTCTGAGTCACATTTTGGTAATTCTCACAATATTTGAAACGTTTTCACTGTTATTATATTTGTTATAGTGATCTGTGATCAGTGATCTTTGATGTTATTATTCTAATTGTTTTGGGGTGCCATGAACTGCGCCCACATATGGCAGCAAACTTAATCAATAAATGTTGTGTGTATTCTAACTGCTCCACCAACCAGCTGTTCCCCTCTCTCCTTCTTTCTCCTTGCGACTCCATATTCCCTGAGACACAATATTGAAATTAGGCCAATTAATACCCTACAGTGACCTCTAAGTGTTCAAGTGACAGAGAGAATCACATGTCTCTCACTTTAAATCAAAAGCCAGAAATGATTAAGCTTAGTGAGGAATGCATGTGTAAAGCCAAGACAGGCCAAAAACTAGGCACCTTGCACAAAACAGCCAAATTATGAATGCAAAGGAAAAGTTCTTGAAGGAAATGAAAAGTGCTACTCCAGTGAACACATGAATGATAAGAAAGTGAAACAGCCTTATTGCTGATATGAAGAAAGTTTTAGTGATCTGGATAGAAGATCAAACAAGCCACAACAACTCCCTTAAGCCAAAGCCTAATCTAGAGCAAGGCCCTAACTCTCTTCAACTCTACAAAGGCTGAGAGAAGCGATGAGGCTGCAGAATAAGAGTTTGAAGCTAGCAGAGTTGATTCATGAGGTTTAAGGAAAGAAGCCATCTCCATAACGTAAAAGTGCAAGGTGAAGCAGCAAGTGCCAACATACAGCAAGTTACCCAGATCTAGATAACTAATTAATGATGGTGGCTACACTGAACAACAGATTTTTAATGTAGACAAAACAGCTTTATATTGTAAGAAGATGCCATCTAGGACTTTCATAGCTAGAGAGGAGAAGTTAATGCCTGGCTTCAAAACTTCAAAGGACAGGCTGACTCTCTTAAGGGCTAATGCAGCGGGTAACTTAAGTTGAAGTCAATGCTCACTTACCATTCTGAAAACCCTAGGGCCCTTTAAAATGATGCTAAATCTACTCTACCTATGCTCTATAAATAGAATAACAAAGCCTGGATGACAGCACATCTGTTCACAACATAGTTGACTAAATATTTTAAGCCCACTGTTGAGACCTACCGCTCAGAAAAAAAAGATTCCTTTCAAAATATTACTGCTCATTGACAATGTACTTCTTAACCCAAGAGCTCTAATGGAGATGTACAATAAAATTAGTGTTGTTTTCATGTCTACTATCACAGCATCCATTCTGCAGCCCATAGATCAGAAGTCATTTCAATTTTCAAGTCTTACTATTTAAAATATATACTACATAAGGCTATAGCTGTCATAGATAGTGATTCCTCTGATAGATCTGGGCAAAGTAAATTGAAAACCTTCTGGAAAGGATTCACGATTCTGGATGTCATTAAGAACATTCATGATTCATGTAAAGAGGTCAAAATATCAACATCAACAGGAATTCGGAAGTTAATTCCAACCCTCATAGATGACTTTTGTAAGGTTCAAGACTTCAGGAGAGGAAGTATCCACAGATGTGGTGGAAATAGCAAGAGAACTAGAATTACAGGTTGAAGATGTGACTGAACTGCTGCAATATTATGAGAAAACTATAGGGATGAGGAGTTGCTTCTTATTCATAAGCAAAGAAAGTGGTTTCTTGAGATGGAATCTACTCCTGGTGAAGGTGCTATGAAGACTGTTGAAATGACAACAAAGGATTTAGAATACTACATAAACTTAGTTGATAAAGCAGTGGCAGAGTATTTTTTTAATTAAGGTATGTACATTGTTTTTTTAGACATAACACTATTGCATGCTTAATAGACTACAGCATAGTGTAAATATAACTTTTATGTGCACTAGGAAACCAAAAAATTCGTGTGACTTGCTTTATTGTGATACCACTTTATTGCAATGGTCTGGAACTGAACCCACAATATCTCTGAGGTATGCTTATATAGTCCTAATTATGATAATTCATAATTCAATCTGTTCATCTATCTGATATACAATCTTAGCTCTAACTTGTCAAATTCCATGAAACAAAGATATATAAAATGTCTATTTTACTGAAAAATCTGATCTTTAGAAGAAGTTCCATAAAAGATGATTAAATTTGTAAGCTCTAATTATGGATTAGCTTTACTTAATTCACTAAATATATTAATGATTTTAAAGAAAAATTTTGCATCCCTTTAAAATAGTCTACACTACCTCCTAACAGATTATTCACCTACCCCCTAAAATGTAAGTTAAAATGAAAATAAATTTGAATTTAGTTGAGAATACACACTAACTAGAGAGGCTAACTTAAAACCACTGACAAACTTTTTAGCTCATTATACTGAGGTAATGCTAGCAGTAATGTGTCAACATCCAGAAGGCAGACAGAGAGAGAGAGAGAATGCAAAGAATAGCACAGGTGGATTTTATGTACCAAGATTGTAAATAGCACTCATCACTTCCACCCTCATCTCTGTTGACAAGCCCAAGACATGAAAGGGGAACTGGGAAACCTATTCTTTGTCATTTGGCCACAACTCCAAGAAGGCAAAGGGAATACATAATTTTGATGTAGATCTAGCCATCTCTATCACTCATACTAGCATAGGAGAGGTCTATCAAAATCTTAATTCACAGAAGGAGAACAACATATTTACAATGCAGGTTTACAAAACTAATCTAAAAAAAAAACAAAAACAGAACATGCTTTAATGTGGAATACAGTAGTTCTAAAATTATGGTTAAAGATGAAAAGAACAAAAAACTATTTAATCAGCTACCTATAGAACAGTAAAAGGCCAAAAACTGCATTTCAGAAATGATATATCACTCTGGGAAAGCTTTGTTTTTACAGGCGTTCCTTTGAAACTGTCAGGCAAACATTTTTATAGGCCATCTTTTCTCATACACAGTCAGCTCATGATATATAGCATAAGTCAGAGACAGGCAAATAACACAACAAACCTCCTCTTAGACCAACAGAAGGCAGAGCAAAAATCGTTTATTTCTTATAGGATTAAAAAAAAAAAGCCTACTTTCCTTATTTTTCATCTCCCTGGGAGATAAAAAGGTAAGCGAGTACTTTGGAATCATACTTCAAAAAGTATGATGATTTTTGCTTGCTTTAAACAACAGAAACAACAAAGTGCTATTTTAAAAGGGGACCTAGCCCATTTATCTTTACAAACTTCTATTCCTAAAACCTGAAGTACATGCCAAAACAAGAAAAGCAATTTATCTTCAAAATGCTAAGACATTTTTGTTTCTGCTTTAAAGGCTTTGTGCCTCTGGAGGTTAATTCACCTTTCACATTGGATGTCATGGCATTTTCTCCATGAATGAAAATAAAGACAATATGATTATTTTCTTTATTACTATATTCCTGAGTGAACAACATGACTTGTGATCTAAAGAAATTTTAAATTTTAGTATAGCTTTTGAATCAACTAAAGATCATATTATCCAAAAAATAGTATTGAAAATAACCTAAGAAAGCTATAATTATCAGCAATCCCACCATTTCTCTCAGGATTGAGGTTTACTATACCTATATTTTTTAAATGTATAGTAATGACATTTTTTATAATATCAAATAATATAAAAACAAAGATTCAAAAAATATCTTTAGAGTTTGCAAAATTTTATCTCTCCTCTGCTGCTCAAAAAGTACTAATACCATCTTCTTCACATAGCAGATGGGGAAATAAACATGTAAAACACATATGTACTTATTTAATAGTAGTGTTTTAAGACTTTGTGCCTATGAAAGCTAATTACCAAATTAAGATTTTCAAAATCACTTTGATTCAATGAATGAGTTCTTTTATGATAAACCTTTTGAACACTGTACTAGAACTATGCCATCAGTGAAAAAAAGAAACAAAAAAAACCTCAACGTCCTAACTGATATCACTCAAATTAGTTTTAAATTTTGGTGAACTTTCAAAAGCAAACCCAACAAAAAGCAAAGGATGAAAATACCAACTTCCTGGGAAGCCTTCCTTGACGCCCCCAGGCAGGCTTGCTTCTCCACTTAATTCCACTAGAATATCAGACTGGGTGACGGCCCCTTAACTACATTTCTTTTCATCATCATCTGTGAACTCTGTAACGGTAGTGATCATGCACATTTATATTAGACTCTTCAGTGCCTATCACAGGGCCTGGACCACGCTAAGTGCTTAATAAATGTCAACTAATTGAATGAATGAATACAGTTAATTAAAAGCTGAACAAAAGGTTGCAAGATGGAGGCAGCAAAGGGAAGAGAAAAAAGGGGGAAAAAAGTACTAGAATGGAAATTAAAATGGTTACTTCCTGTATATGTCCTTAGAGGGAAGCTATTTAGTACTCCTGTGCCTCAGTTTCTTCATTTAAAGAAGCTGAACAAGATTATCTCTAATACCATTTGTTTCTAAAATTTTATTTTAGAAATGAAATGGTCATCTTACGTATAAATATTCACATAGACTAAACACTCTTCTTAATCAACCTTCACTGAACCAACTCACCAGATTAATAAGTTTTCCATCACCTCTGAAAAATGTATAGTCTGAGCAAAGGTTTTTAAACTTTAGTGGACCTCAAATTGCCTAGAGGGTTTGTTAAAACACATTTGCTGGGCCCCACCCCCTGAGTTTCTGATCCAGTATGTCTGGGATAAGACCCAAGAATTTACAATTGTAACAAATTCCAGGTAATGCTGATGCTGTTGGCCCAGAAATCACACTTTTGAGAAACACGGCCTTATAGTAAATGCCCATTCAACCCCATTCCTATCATTTGAGCTGTTTGATTATCAAAGGTCAGTTTCCCAAACCTGTATATTCCAGTTGAAACTGTTTATTATAGTTACATTAGCTGTTTAGATATCATGTAAATATATAGAGAGTCATTTTCAAATTACCTTTGAATTAGGTGTGAGATTTCTGTAAAACACTAAGAAATTTTCATAAAAATCTAGGATTTTGCATTCTTTCCCAATTTAACTTCTTAGTCCAATTAAAAACTAAAAGTGAAAATAGTGGTGATAGAATTATTGGTGTTGAAAAAATCATGAGCACAAATAGACATGAGGAAACTTTTGGAGTGATATATTATTTTGATTGTGGTACTGCAGTGATCATTTCTTGGGTGCAAATATATGTAAAACTTATCAAATTGTACACTATAAATTTACACAGTTATTGTATGCCAATTATACCTTAATAAAATATGTAAACAACACACAAACTTACACACATACACACACCCAACAAAAATTTAATAAGACTGACAAAACCAAATTTTGTGAGGTTATGGAGTAACCATAACTCTGATACACTGTTGATAGGAATGAAAGAAAAGTGTTTCCAAAGTGTCAGTTTCATACAAAACTAAACACACATCAGCTTATGACCAAGTAATTCCATTCCTAATTATTTACCCAAGAGGAAGGGATACACAAGAGATTGTTCAAGAAAGTTCTTAACAGTTTTATTTCTAAGAGCTAAAAACTGGAAATAGCTCAGGTGTCCATCAGCAGGAGAATGGATAAACAGAATGCAGCATCCATACAACTCAGCAATACTACTCAGCAGTAACAAGAAACAAACTACCCATGCACTCAATAACAAGATGAATCACAAAATATTATGCTAAGTAAAAGAAGCCTTATATAAGAATACATCTGTATGATCCCATTTATATGAAAAGGCAAAACTAATCTATGATATAAAAAAGCAAAACAATGATGTCTCTTGGGGGTGGCAGGAAGGAATGTGAAGACATCTTCTGGAGTGATAATGCTCTATATCCTGAAAGACCTTACACAGTTTAGCCGGATTACACAGAGACATGTATTTGTCAAAACTCATGGAATTGTGGGTACATTTTAGATTTCTGCATTTCATTGTAAATCTTACTTCAAAATGAAAAAAAAAGAATTATAATTAAATATTGAACCTTGGTAATGATATGCATGCTCAAGTGTTTGGGGATAAAACATACTGATGTATGCCACTTTAAAACGCAACAAAAGATGGTGGGATGGACGGATATGTGAATAAGCCATATATAATGAAATGTTAACAGAATCTAGGTGGTAGGTATGTGGGTATTCATTGTACAATTGTTCCAGCTCTTCTACGTGTTTGAAAAGCTTCATAACAAGATGTTGAGGAAAAATCAGTTTGTAACATAGTAGGGATTCCAATTTTTGCATATTTATGTATGTCTGTGTGTTCATCGACAGGCACATATGAAGCATATGCATGTATATATTTATGTATGTTGTATATGCAACTATTCCCTCTCAATCAGATCCTTCCAATTCACTTTAAACATACTCAAGTTCCCCCTATCCCCAAATGGTACAAAACAAACAAAAAAGAAATTCCCTCAAAATTCCATCCTCCTTCAGCTACTACTAGGTCATATAAAGAGATGAGCATACTTCTGGTGTCCATGTCTTCACCTACTCCATTCTGGCTCGTGCCCCCAATACTCCAGCAAAATGGCTCTTACTCAAAGATTTCAATGATTTCCAAGTCAGTAGATCAAATGGATATTTTTAAATCCTCATCCCTTGAAGAATGTAAAATATTAAATTTACCCACTTTTCAATTTGAAATGAGGGAAGCAAACTTTTTTGGTATGTAAAACAAGCATTTTTAAAAAGAAGAGCTCAATTTCATACTACGGCCAAGTTAGAATGTAAGAAGGGGAAAACTTAAGGGGAAAAAGGAAAAGGAAAAAGGAAAAAGAAATGAAGAAGTTACTACTATAGTTTAAAGAGTAATTCCCAATGGTCTATTTTCATAGACCATTTTCACCTAATTCTACTACATTTTGAAATTCTAGTGAACTCATTAACTATTGTTCACATTTCTTCAACTGGTTTAGTCATCCTATCTACAGAAGCTCTATCTTAAATGGATCTCCCCAAACCGCCTATTTATGTAGAAATTATTTTCTGAGTTACAAGAATAATAACCAGAGAACTAGGTCCCCAAGGATCAGATAAATCCAGCTATGTATCAAAATTAGTACAAAAACTATTTCCTAATCTTCAGAAGGTGAGCCCTCAAAGTTATTCATAGCAGCACTGTCATAGCATATAATACAACTCAAAGCCTTCCAATGATTTCAGTGTGTTAGATAATATAAAATTGGGCAGTAAAATCACTTTTAAAATAATCTTATAAAATGTAAAATAAAGGGAATTTCTTTGTGACATGAGCTTCCGAGATGAAAGCTTAATATGAGCCTAAAATGTGTAGAAGAATCTGAATTGTATTTAGTAGGTTTAGGGTGGGGTTTCCCAAATTGCAGGTCACTTTTTATAGCACCCTCATGTTTCTGATTTTGAAGATGAACAGGCATTGACTAGTCAAAGACATGTGGGAAAGAACGTTCTAGCATGGGCAAAAACAGTAAAAGTATATGTAAAGACAGTCACAGAAGGGCTTTATTATTTATTTTCCTTTAATATTCATCTGCATATCTTGGTCACAGATGGTAGTTTCCAAAAGGCTCCTATCTTTATTCTTGGAACCTGTTCTCCTGAGAAAGTAAATTCGTTTATTCCACAAGCAATTATTTAACACCTTCAATGTGCAAGCCTAGAACTTTGTGCATTGCCTGAGATTAAAGGAAAATAGATTATGGCTAATAGTAATACACTATGATTACTGAGGGACTTAATTTTACCCTAGTTTTTTACACCAGAGCTTTATACATAGCTATAGCTATTATTTGTCTATTTTCAAATGTTAAACTTAATTTTTCGCTTACCTTTGAACTCCACTAACAATGGAGGTGTCATGAAGAATAAAGTAGCTTAAATTCAATTGTAAAGAAGGAAACACAGAAGGACTTGATCACACTAGACAAACACTCCTGAAAATCCAGAGTGATTGCTTAGTATAAAGTCTAGGTTCAGAACTCTAATCTTTTTGGATTATAAACCTTTGTGGTACACAGCTTCTGACAAGGCTCCCAATAATCCCCACCTCTTGGTATCCATGACTTTATTTAATATCCCCCCTTGAGTATGAGCTGAACTTCACAACCTGCTTCTAATGATGTGAATATGGCAAAAATGAAGGCTGTCTCTTCTGTGATTAGGTTACAAAAGACCATGACTTCTGTCTCACTAGTGCTCTCTCTTGCCCAATCACTTGTTCTCCCTGTTGAAGCATGCTTCCACACTGTGAGAAGCACCATGAAGAGGCCCACGTGGTAAGGAACCAAGGGAGGGCTTTGCCAATAGCTCACGAGAAACAGAGGCCTCAGTCTAAGAACCCACAAGGAACTGAATCCTGCAACAACCACATAAGCTAGGAAGTGAATCTTCCCTAGTCCAACCTTGAAATAACTGCAGCCTTATGAGAGGCAGAGCCAGAAGACCCAGCTAAATGGTACCCAGATTCCTGACTCACAGAAACTGTAATATGATAAATGTGTATTGTTTTAAGCTGCTACATTTTGGAATACTCTGTTATACAGCAATAGATAACTAACATAGAGCCTATCTGCAGAAAAGTATATAAATATACAAATTCTGGCACACATTTTAGAGAAATAGGAGGCCTCTCTGAAGTCCACCAACAGAACTCCTAGTGGCCCAGAGATCCCAGACTAAGAAATTTATGTTATGATAAACTCCAAACAATATGTACAAAAGGCCTGCAGAAGTCAATTTAACCATGCTATGTAGCTTAACAAATGTCAGAATGCTTTCCTTCCATAAGGTATTACTAAGAAAGTTAAATTACTCTAAATATAATTGATATCTTAGTACTAGTATTACCAAAGGTAAAAACAAGTCAAGTTCTACTATAACATCATTTTAAATAATGTATTTCATAGGTACTAAATAAATATTGAGGATAAAATAATGACTAAACACCATCCTTAAGTACTGTGTGAGACAAACACACACACACGCACACGAAACAATTATAAGATCTGGGATACAAACAGAAATTTGCATATGGTATCCATTCATGTATGTAATATATATGATATAATATGTATGACTTTATTGAATTTTAATTATAAAGTAATTAAAATAAATACCTGTACTGTTTTTCCAAGTCCCATGTCATCACCAAGAATACATCCTCTTCCTTGGATGAAGTGTTCATAGAGAAACAGGGCTCCTTCCCTTTGGTAGTCTCTCAAATACCTATTAATAGTATAAGGAATAGAGTCTCCATTTTCAGATAATTGAAAAGCAACAGCAGATGATGGAAATTTTCTGTCTGGGAAATAAGGTTTTTCCAAATCTTCATCATCAAATATAAAATTCCTGGAGCAATCTTTAACAGATTTCACTTCTTGAAGTCTTTTAAGAGGTACTTTCCTTTCTTGAAAATCTGAATATAAGATGACTGCAAATGACTTCCCATTTTCATCCACTATGACAGATTTTATGCTTGCTTCACAAAGTTTTTCATTATCTGGAGAAGGGGCGAGACATCTTTCTCCTGGATGCCATATATCTATAATAATAAAAGAGAAAATAAACTTTCCAAATCTAACTTATAAAGTAACACCTCATTTATCCACTGCTATGAGAAAAAAGTGTTCCTCACATAAATACCCTTTCCAAAATCTGAAACAAGATAAATTATAACATGTATATTTTCCTAAAGTATATTTTCCTCAAGTATATTATCATAATAAAGGGTACATAATTTATTTCCAGTTTTTCTCACCTTGGCTGTGTGTCATAATCTCCCCATATATGCTTCGTCTGTTGATTCTGATTCAGTGGATATGGACCATGGGTATTTGGTTTTATTATTGTGTTTGGTTGTTACTGCTGAATTCAAAAGGTGACTCTGATGCACAGCCAGGATTGAGAACCACTTATTTAAATATTCATGATGACTCACGAACATTAGGTATAACGTTCATGATATGGTAGAGTAACACTGAATAGGACTTGGTAACAGGTAAGCTAAAATCCTCTGAACAGCAATATTTTTGTGATTCTTCTGTCTGCTTTTTTAGTTACTCCATCTCCTTTCTCTGAAGACAGCTGTTTCTTCTCACTGTCAATATTGCTGCTTCTAAAATGTTGCTTGAATCTGTATACAACTAATCAAGGGAATCTCCAACTCAACTACAAAGTGATATGTACCAGCTTTGTCACAGCTTTTTCCCTTCTAGGTTTTGAAGAGCCAAGGTTCTTAAAAAAGAGATGAATTCTAAGATCTCTTTCTGCTAAGATTCTATTATTCTTTGAAGAGTCTGACTTGTCTCTATGGACAAATTTATTCTGTGCTTAACTGTAGAGCTATTTTATTTTCTATTCAGAAAATATAGCACTGTGAATGAGGAGGAGGGCCTCTACAGAGTATACTGTTGGTACAATTAAAAGGTACCAAATAGAGGAAATTAAGTACAAATAATTTTCCAAATGGAATTTCTTAGAGCAAGAATCCCAGAGGAATTGTATGGCTACAATTGTAAGGATACTAGGAATTATTTTTCTCACATATTTCTCATTGAGATCATATGATCATTGGCAGTTTCCCAGGGACTTCCTAATGATGCTGAATTAGGCTTTTATAACATTCATGATTATAACTAGTACATATATATTCTCTTTAGCAAGAAGACCTCATTATACTATTCCTCATCAGTTGTTCATCAAAAGTAAAACCATTATTCTAATTTTGATAAGGTTGTTTTTATATAACAATCAGCATAAAAAATCTGTTCTCCCACTCTAATCTTTGCATACAAACTGTTTGAGAATTGTTACATTATTCTAAAAGACAAGAGTTTTAATGTGAAAATAAAACCTTTATTCACTATACAGGGATAAAAAAATAGGTTGATGGGCCCTATTTTCATAACAGTACTGTTTGAGCCTTAAAACCTACGTTAAGCCTTGCAACAATTCTTAACACATTATTTGTTTCACATGCTTTGTCTACCTATCCAGCAAACACCTTCTAATTTTTAAAGACTTAATTCATTAATTTATTTATTATTCAACATATATGATTTAACACCAATTATTTACTACAACTGTACCACACAGTTAAAATGAAGAAAATCAATGTCAAAAATGATAGTGATTAAACCTTGCTTAGAACTAGTCTTTCCAAATCTCATTAAAAGGCATCACTGTCTAACCAACTTTTCAACATAGAAAACCTTTAGTCAGCCCTTATTCCTCTTTTTATATAAGTCCCTACATCCTCTCCATCAGAATGTCCTGCTGGCTCTACCTAAAAAAGAAAAAAAAAAAGCATCACTTTCCTCCATGCCACCATCACTTTAAAACAACTGTTGGTAAACTTTTTCTGTAGAGTCAGATTTTAGCTAGTTGTTATTTTACATCTTGCAGGCTATACTGTCTCTTGCCCTTGTAACACAAAAGTAGCCACAGACACATAAACAAATGGGTATGGCTGTGCTCCAGTAAAACTTTATCTACAAAAAACAAGTGTCCGGCTGAATTTGGCCTTGACTGTAATTTGCCAAACTTTGGCTTTCTCCTAAATTACTGCTACAGACTCCATTCTCTATTCTCCATTCTCTAACCATTCTCTCTGCTGACACTATTTCCCTCTATAATCCATTTTCCACATAGCAGCAATAGTGACTATTTAAGAATATAAATTATTAGTAAATCTTTAATTTAAAATCTTTTAATAATGACCCACTGCACAAAGAATAAAGTCCAAGCTCCTTACTATGGCCTATAAGACCTCGTATGATCTTCCCCTACTAACCTCTCCAATTTAATCTATCAATTTTTCCCTTGACTCAAGCATATTAAGCAGGTCTTTTCTCAGGTGTTTTTATGTCATGGCCTCAGAGATTTTATCTCAGACCACCTTATTTAAAGTAGGGAACTCCACTATTCTGTACTGTTTTATTGCCTCTATAGCATATATCACAATGTTTAATTATCATGTTTACTTTTTTTATCTGCCTCTCTCACTAGAGAATAATATCTTTTCCAAGAAAATGTCTGTATTCTTCAAAATTTTATCCCCAGGACCAGCACAGAGTAGGCACTCAATAAATGAGCTGAATTTATTAACAAAAACACATCCTTGATCTCATAGAACCTTGACATCTAGTGAGAGAGACAAATACTCAAAAGTTCACACACATGAAATTGCTATAAGTGCTTTGGCAGAACAGAGTGCTGTAAGAAAGAGGTACTGAGGAAACAGTTTAAAAAGTAAGAAGATCTAAGAAGAGAATGTCAGTCAGAGGGCACATACAGCATGTGCAAAATCCTCATGGGTTTCACACAACTTATAGAAGTCTATTTGGTTCCTGAGTTTGGGTAATTTCTAGAACTAAATATTAATAGATTCAGTTAAGTTTGAGCAGGGCGGTTATTTCTCAGTATTCAAACTCCAGAACAATTAGCTTAAATTAGGATGATTTCCTTTTGGACTGAATAGGGGTAAGGCTCCTTTTGATCTGGTTCCTGTGTTCCTCTTTAACTTCATTTTCTCCATCTCTCCTGATTTCATTCCAAACTGGCCTCCTTGCTATTCCTTAATCATGGTAAGCATACTCCACCTTAGTCCCCTGAGATTTCTGTTCCTTCCGCCAACACTCCTCCTAAATACCAAAGTGACTGATTCTTTCACTTCATTCAGGGTTCTGTTCAAATGGCATCTCCTCAGAGGTATCTTCTCTGACCACCCAATCTAACATAGCACTCCCCGCCACTCTCTCTTCCTTCACCCTGCTTGATTCCATTTTCAGAGAAAAATATGAACTGTCTGGTATTGTTTACTTCAACTTAAATATAAGTTCCCCAGAGCAGGGACTTATGTTCACTGCCATATTCTGGGCACCTAGGACAAAGTTTGAAACTCAAATACTTGTCAAATTAACAAATATTTATATATAGCTAACATTTTAAGGGCTTATGTGTGCCAGACATGCAATTTAGATGTAGTAGTTCATTTAAGCCTCACAGCAACCCTTTCATTACTTCATGTAAGCAATATTATTAGTTCCATTTTACAAATGGTGAAACAGATAAAGGTTAACCATGGTCACACAGCTAGAAAGTGGCAGAGTCTGGATTTGAACCAAGCTATCTGAACTTGTAGCTACAATGCTGTAGCAGTTCACACATGAATGAACAATTCCTTGGAACTGAGTAGCCCTGCCCCTTTTAAATGAGGTACGAGCAACCCAGTTACTATAATCTCCACTCAGCAGCTTCATCCATTTATTTCACCTGCCAGGTTTCTATAGGTATTTATATTTGTGGTCCCCGAATTATAGTGTCATCAATTCCTAGCCGTCAGAGCTGAGGCTTGTTACTTAAACGTCTCTGAACTTTAGTTCTGAATCCCTCATCTATTTAATGAGATCAATATCTTCCTCAAAGGAAAACATGTACATAAACAATTAGCATATTTCTGGGCACAGAACAAGCACTCAATATCTGGTAGCTTTTGTTATGCCACTATTAATAATGAAAGCTGTTAATTTAGGGGCAAGAAGCCATCCCAGACGACTTGTGGCAGATAACCATACCCTCCTTAAATTCTCTCTTGGTGACCCAGTAAAGGTGATCCTGACTCAGTACATCATATATTAAGCTCTTTGTGTAATAAACTGAACTAAATATCTCAACCTTTATTCACCTACTTAATAACAAATCTACCATTCACTAAGAACTGAGGCATACAAGAACAGAGAATAAAAATACCAAACATTTACTTAGGGTTTACTATGAACCAGACACTGGGTCACATAAACGCTTTGCTTAACACCATCTCATTTAATAATCACAAGAACTCACTCAGCAAAGATCTCAGTTTTACAGACGAGGAAACCACCCAAAGTTGCTCAGCAAATGACTGTCAGAGTCAGCACTAGATCCAAGGGCAGTCCGACTTCAGAGTGCAGGTTCTCAACTCTGAATCACAAAGAACTGGTCCCAGCCCTAGAGGTGGTTCACAATCTCCAGCTGTCACTCACAGGAGCCACAGGGTAAAACCCCAACCCCAAGGGAACTGGCAGGAACAGGTCCAACCCTACGCAGTAAAGACAGTTGTCTGGGGAGGGAGGGGAGCTCGGAGCTTATACCTTTGCTGTTGGTTTCCGCGCGGGGCTTCGGGACAGAGAGATCCATCTGGCCAGGGGGAAGGGCCTGGCAGCATTTAACACCTGACAGGCGGCGGAGGACCGCCAGGAGGAGGCTGGCTGGCGGACGGCGGCCAACTCCACCTGCCGCCGCCCTCTGTACATCGACCCCCCCCCCCACCCCGGAGCCCGACGTCACGGGACGAGAGGGAGCAAAGGTGGAGCCTGACGGGGTCCAAGGAGAACGGCCGGTGGCGTTCGAGACAGCGGCAGAGCCGGAGGGCGCTGTGGAAGCTGGCAAGGCGGTGCTCACCTAATCGTCTGGGGCTCCGCCGCCGGGGGAGGACAACAAGCAGGCAGGTCGACCCCCTAGCCTCCCTCTCAGTAACGGGCCTCCCTCTGGGACCCACCGCAACTTCCAGCCCTGACTCGGAAAATCCCGCGAGAACTGGCTCCCGAACTGTTTTCGGGATCTCACGAGAACAAAATCTTGGTTGACATGGGCGGAGCGATCTTCGGGCCGTCTTTCCTCTAGGAAGCCGGTAACGCAAAGATCCGCGATAGTTGCAAGTATCGCGAAGTTTGATATCGCTTTCTAGTCTGCTGCGGCTCTTGTGGCTGCGAAGAGAGGTAGGATGCGCGTGGGCGTGGATCTGCTGTGGGTCTTTTAAGGACCGGTAAGGAGGGTGACGGCCTGGCAGGAGACCGTCGTCCCCGCGATCGTATCTTGTGGCTTATATTAGGCTCTTGGTTCCTTCGTCGTGTTGCTGGACGCCCAGGGACTTTAGGAGGCGAGCGGTTCCCTCTTGGAGTGCCGCCTCAGCCGTGTGGACTCCGACGGCTCAGGACACCCAGAGAAGGCATATTTTCTTAGGTTATATACTAAAATGTAGTAAGTTATAAATAACTTCTCTGAGTACAAAACCTGCAACACATGCCCTAAGTAGAAGGCAAAGGTAAAGATACTATGAAAACTTGAAAGTGTTTTTTCGTGTACCATCCCAAGTTACCAGTGGTTTGTATAACACGTTATGGATAAACACTAAGCAAACCATCAGGCTGTTTTGGTAAGCATCTTCAGGGCAGTATACCACTCAGGAATTAATGAATACTGCTCATCTAATACTTTTCCAGACGTTGTATGTAGATTAATCCAAAAATGCTTCCTCACATGTTAAAATGTTTTTGTGTGCTGTAGGATATTTCATTGAAGTAGATTAGCCTGCATGGGCCTGTATTAGTTTCCTATGGCTGCTGTAACAAATTACCAAAAACTTAATGGCTTAAAACAGCATAAAAGTGTCATCTTATAGTTCTGTAAGTCAAAAGCCCTACATTGGTCTCATTAGGCTAAAATCAAAGTGTCAGCTGGGTTGCCTTCTTTTCTGGAGGCTCTGCAGAGTATCTTTCCTCGCCTTTTCCAGCTTCTAGAGGCTATACACATTCCTTGGCTCACGGACACCCTTCTGTCTTCAAAGCCAGCAATGTTGCATCCCTCTGACCTTTCCATAGTCACATCTCCCTTTAATTGCAGCAGGGAAAGACTATTTGATTTTAAGGGCTCACATGATAAGATTGGGTCCACCAATAATCCAGGATAATCCTCCCATATCAAGGTCTATACCCTTTTTCACATCAGCAAAGTCCCTTTGCCATATAAAGTAACATATTCATGGGTTCCAAGGATTAGGATGTGAATATCTTTGGTGGATCATTATTCTGCCTACCACAGGGTCTTAATGAGAAAAACTATATGGCTATTTGCTCTGTAAATAGGTATCCATTCTTTGACAGATACTAAAAATTAGCGTGTTTTCATAAAATGCTTCATCTAGAATAGCACTTGTTTCTGTTTACCAGCAGGTAAAAATTTTGTACGGAAGAGAAACATCTAATTCATCCATTATGTTGGTCCTCACACATGGTTAAGAGGTTAAGTCATTTAACCCCACTGCTTCAGTGTCCTCACCCATGACAGATTAATAATAGGGTTACTGTAAAAATTAAATAAAATAAATAAAACACCTAAAACAATACCTAGTCTCAGTAAGGATTTAGTATTGCAATATACTATTGTTATCAATAGAATGCATCCACTTGAAAGTTGAATTCTGCATAGCCATTTCTTCAATTTAATATTTTGGCTAATAGTTGATAGTACATTATTAATTAGATTAGAATTTTAGACTAGATTCTAACTTAAACACCATGGATTATAAGGCATATTTTCTAGGTGCAGCTGAAAAAAACTCATTATAATTGTTACTCTTGATTTTAACATGCATCTTGATATTGGAAATTCTAAAATGTAGGGAAAAATCTTCTTGGAATTGGAATTGATGAAATATATCTGTTTTACTTAAATTCTGTTCACATTGTCCCTAAAATCAATAGCAATTGGAAATTTCAGTCAAGCTTACTTTTTTTTTTCTGCAACTATCAGAGAAGAAATTTGATTTTTTTCTCATACTGAAATGACTAGTTATGTAATATTGTCTTATTTTTTAATGTCTTATCTTTCCAGAGGTCCACTGATTTAAGATGTTCATTTCTAAAGAGCTGACCTCTAAATAGGAGTGATTAGACAAATCACAAAGAAGTAAATATTGATTTAAATGAAAGAGATCATCTGGGTGATGGAATACTCTTGTGACTAACAGAAGTGAAGGGGGCCTCAATTTCTGAGTGTTTCTTATTTAATCTCACCACCATGGTTATGATACATGGTGAAGCAGAAATAATCATGACATAAAAATTTGTTTTAGTGAATTACATGCCTCACAAAATTAGACATCCTGAAACATTCCTTCCCCCATTTAACAGTAGCTTTTGTCTGAGCCCATTAGAGTGACATCCTTGTCGAGGTGCTGATATTTTAAGCATCCAACACTGTAAAACTGCACTGCAAAGTGAAATTGAAAGCCTTGCAAAATATTGAGGAATTACCAAAAGTCAATAAAAATGATATTGGATAACTAAGTCAGATGCAAAACCATTGGGAAAGTATGATCTAGCAAAATTAAGCCTGTAAAATCTACAAAAAGAGAAAAAACACAGATGATGATAGCATGGGCATTTCAAAAGAGTATTACTTGAATATCAAAGAGGCCCTTGAGAAAGAGGATTAAACCTTTTAATATTTTACAAAAAAGTAGACTTTATATTCACACTGCAGAAGTCAAATATGAATCTATCTGTGGTTCATAGACCTCCAAAATTGTGAGTTAATCCAGCAAAAAGGCTCAAGAAAAAAATAGGTATGTGTCTTAGTCCATTTTGGTTGCTGTGACAAAATTCCACAGACTGGGTAGCTGTGGATAAACAGCAGAAATTTATTTCTCACCGTTCTGGAGGCTGGAAAGTCCAAGATCAATGTGTCAGCATGGTAGCATTCTGGTGAAGGCCCTTGTCCAGTTCATAGCTGGCCCTTTCTTGCTGTGTCCTCACATGGTGGAATGGGCTAGAGAGCTCTGTGGTATCTCTTTTTTAAGAGCATTAATCCTGTTAATGAGGGCTCCATCTCATGAACTAATCACCTCCCAAAGACCTCACCTTCTAAAACCATCACAATGGGCATTAGAATTTCAACATATGAGTTTTGAGGGGACACAAACATTCAGACCTTAGAAGTATGAAAACATAAGACAACATAAGAAATTGAGTCTAAGAGTTTTAGTTAGCTGATTTTAGGTTGTAACATTTCTCCCCTGATACAGTTTTCCAGCCATTGTATCAAGGGGAAGAACGGAAGAACAGATGAGGCCAGGGTAGAGATGATAGAAATAGATGTGTCCTTGTTTGCCAATAAGTAACCTAAATCTTAAAGTTTAAAAGTCAATGTTATGCAACAGTGTGAATGTACTTAATACTACTGAACTGTACACTTTAAAATGGTGAAGAAGGTAAATTTCATGTAATACATATTCTTTTACTCTCATTAAAAAACAAAACAAAAAACTTGGGTCAACAAAAGGACAATTTGATTCTTGAGTCAGGTGTAGTGAAAGATATATAGTGAATGGCAGGTTAGTGTTAGGAATGTGATGAGCATTATTACCTCTTGAACCTTCACCAATGCTGTTTTTACTTCATAGACTCATTATGTATTAGAACTTGAAGAAATCTAAGGGATTCCTTGATCCTGTGCTCTAATTTAAAGACAAGAAAGTAGTTTTGAGAAATGTTAGGTTATTTGCCCCTGGTCACAAATAGCAAATAAAATCAGGACTAGAACATGATTCCTGATACTCATTGCAATATGATAAGTATACAAAAATATTTCACAGAAGATACTTTTAGATTTGAAAAATTAAATGCCGTGATTCAATTTCATGTAATACTTCATATCACATGTCACATAGTAAGCCTAACAAATCTGCAACAAAACACGAGGAACTGCAGGTTGAAATAATTTTATAAAAATACTCAAAATGCATAGCAGACCTTGCAAAATAAAGTATGTAAAATACTCATAGGCCAAAAGTAAGGAGGGAGGTGAATACTAGCTTATTAAGCTGGCACTTATGCCACTGCTGTCCTGGAAGCATATGCCCATCTCAGTTACCAAAAGGTCTGAGTTTTAACAGTTTTGTGGGGACAGAAGACATGGTCTTAAGCTCTCATAAGGTCCCAAATTGGAACTGAGGCTCTCATTTGAAATCAGAAACCTTGAAAGGTAACATCCTCAGTGAAACAGTGGGCTAGAAGAAAACTCTGGAGAGCAGAAAACAGGGAGGATGAAGAAGAGAGACTTGTTTTTCTTGGCATGGGCTCTTTGGACAGGGTGTGTGTGTGTGTGTGTGTGTGTGTGTGCATGCGTGTGTGTACTTCCTCTGACATTTTGAAACCACAGCCATGCCCCCAAATGGATTACAATTTGAATTCACATAATCTGCATGATCTAGGAAACCCCAAGCCATGATAATAGCATAATGTAGTGCCAGTTTAATTACATCCAGGTTGGGAGAAAGAAAATATCATATCCTCTCTAAAAGAAAACATGTTAAAACAAAGACCCCTCAGAATTCTTAGAGATAAAGCCCTATAAAACAGTTCACAGTCCCCAAACTGCAAAACACAAAAATGAGCCACCATGAACAAAAGCCAGTAGGAAAAACATGCAACAAAGATAGACCCTTAGTAATTTCAGTTATTAGACGTATTAGATAAAAGTTTGTGTGTGTGTGTATAGATAAAATACATACTGATATTTTAAAAAATGAAACTAAACATGAGAAAGAGAAAAGACACAGTCAAAAAACAGCAAATAGATTTTTTTAAAAGGACTAGAACTTTTGGAAATGACAATTTTAATTACTGAAATTAAAAACTCAATCGTAAGTTAAATGGCAGATTAAACACACCATAACATACCATATAACACAGGGAACTATATTCAGTATCTTGTAATAACCTATAATAGAAAAGAATCTGAACTGACTTTGCTGTACACCTGAAACATTGTAAATCAACTATAGTTCAAAAAAAATAAAAACTAAAAAATATAAAATTAAAAAAATAAAAGCAGAGTGGACATATCCCCCCCTCCCAAAAAAAAGAAAGAAAAGAAAAGAAAAAACCCTAATAGAGAATTCATGACCTGTAAGATCTAAAGAAACGACCCCAAATGCAGGACAAAATGTCAAGTAGAGGGAAAGTACAAAAGAAAGGTTAAGAAAAATAGAGGCTAGAATTGGATTTCCAGAAGTAATGAATAGAGAGAATGAGGAAAGAAAATTTTCTAAATAATGATAGCTGAAATCCTCAGATTCAGGAAGCACAATGAATTGGGTGCAATATTAAAAATATATATATACCAGTAGTTGCACACATTGAAGTAAAATTACAGAAGAAAGTAACAGAGAGTCTTGAAAGCAGCCATTAGAAAAGACAGATTACCTATAGAATAGAATGACAATTTAACTGATAACACTAGACTTCTCAATATTAGAAAGGAAGCCAGGAGACAATGGGATAGTAACTTCAAAGTGCAAAAAGAAAATAGCTGTCAACCTAGAACTTCATAGTCTGCTACACTATAGTGAGTGCAAAATAAGAATATTTTCAGACAAAATCAAAAGCATAAAACCAGTGGACTCTCACTACAAGATCTTTTTAAGGATTTTGAACTCAGAAAACAGATCTGAAATGTAAGAAGAATGATTAGCCTAAAAAAAATTAGCAAACAACCATTAAATGTGTAAAACTATAGTAATGATGTAATTTAAATATATAAAAAATAAAGGAAAATTAAAATGCTGGACAAAAAACTTGAAAATATGATAACAGTGAAAGAATCTAAGGTGTTTAAGATGTTTCTGTTGGAAAAGAGGAGAGTAGAGATACTGATGATTTTTACTAAGTGAAATATTCACATTAAATGTCAGGGTATATGTAATGAAATATTAAAGGAACATATAAGTTCTTAATAAAAAAGTGGATTATAAAATTCAATCAATCCAATACAAAGCAGGAAAGGAGAAAAATAAAGCAAAAGCATGATTAATAGCTCAAAATAATAAAAATTGATCCATATATTTTAGTAAAAGCAATAAATATATTTAAAAGATTAATTTTCCTGGTAGAAGGTACTTTCTGATTGGATAAAAATGAAATCCAGCTGTATGTCAGTTACAATACATACTCTTAAAAAAGTAAAGGCAAGGCTGAAAGTAAAGTAAAAAGATATAATAGAGAAATAGTGGAGGGAAAAGACAATTAGAATAGCTCAGAATATTAATATCCGACAATACAAGCTTTAATGTGAAAAACCTTAAGGACAAAGAAATTAGCCACAGAAATTATAAAAGGCATAGTTTACCAAGGAGATAAAAAAAGGATCTCTACTTATAACCACCTACCAATATTCTCAAATATATAAAAGTTGTCAGAATTTCAAGGAGTAACTGGTAAGGCCATAAACATTGTAGAAATTTTTAATATTCTTCACAGTAATTGTCAGATTAAAAAGAAAGTAGAATCAAGCCACACAATTAACTGTCTTGATCTAATGGACATATATAGAGTACTCTTCTATTATTAGAGAATAAACATCTTCACAAGCACATAGGGAACATTTATAAAAATTGACTATAAACTATGTCATAAAACAAGGCTCAACAGCTTTCCAGCAGTCTGCTTCAGACAGATGAATTAAGTCCCATGAATCTAGTCCCATGAATTAAGTCAGAAATCAATATTTCAAAAATGTTTTTAAAAGATGATATATTTGGAAATTTAAAAACACTTCTAAACTTATGGGTCAGAGAAAAAAATCATGATGGAAATTAGATAATAAATATGTAATAATTAAAAGGAACAAGTTATAAGACTTCTTCAGCTGAGTCCCTAAAATGACAAACCTCACATTTAATGTAAGATAGTCTTCCATATAAGATTTCCAAAGGAAGTCAACAACATAGATTTTATGATCCTAATTCCTCATCTACATTGAGTATATGAAAGTGTTGGATGGAAGGGATTAGAGGATGGGGATGGGAGGTTAGAGGAAGAGAAGAAAATGTTTTTGATAGAGGTATTGCAGAGCTAAGTTCCACACCTCAAGATAAGCAAAAGGAGCTTCAGAGGAATCACTTGGAATATTTAATATGCATCCCTTGGAATTTTTGGAACATGGTGGACTGTTTGACTCAAACCTTAAGAATCTGAAGGGCAAGTGCTGTGGCTGGCTAACTGCTCTGAAGTTGAGTAAGAAAGTTTAATGTGTTTGGGGAAATATAAAAAAAGCAGGAAAATGTAAAAAAAGAAGAAAGCTCCCAAATCAACAAATTTAACTTTACAATTTAAGGAACTAGAAAAAGAA
Source organism: Eschrichtius robustus (assembly GCF_028021215.1). Lineage (NCBI taxonomy): Eukaryota > Metazoa > Chordata > Mammalia > Artiodactyla > Eschrichtiidae > Eschrichtius > Eschrichtius robustus. The sequence goes on along the minus strand of NC_090833.1, from coordinate 87,826,897 downwards.
CAAACAAAACCCAAAGCTAGCAGAAGGAAGGAAGTAATAAAAATTAGAGCAGAGACAAATGAAATAAAGAATAGAAAAACAGTAGAGAAAATCAATGAAAACAAAAGTGATTTTTAGAAAAGACCAACAAAATTGACAGACCGTTAGCTAGATGGACTAAGAAAAAAGAAGACTCAAATTACTAAAATCAGAAATAAAAGTAGGGACATTACTAGAAATCTTACAGACATAAAAAGGATTATGAGAGTACAATGAACAATGGTATGCCAAAAAAATTGAATAACCCAGATGAAATGGACAAATTTCCCAGAAACATAAAACTAACCAAAACTAAATCACAAAGCAATAGAAAATCTGAGTATACCTATAACCAGTAAGGAGATTTGAATCAGTAATCAAAAATCTGCCAACAGAAGTTCTGGACCTGAGGGTTTCATTTGTGAATTTTGTCAAACATTTAAAGAGGAACTAATACTAATACTTCTCAAATTTTTATAAAAAATTAAAGAGGAGGGAACACTTCCTGGTTTATTCTATGAGGCCAGCATAACCTAATACCAAAGTCAGGTAAGACATTACAAGAAAAGAAAACTACAGGGCAAATCCCTATGAACACTGATGCAGAAATCAACAAAATACTAGCAAACAGAATTCAGCAGCATGATGAGTAGAATTTATTCCTGGAATGCAAAGGTGGTTCAACATATAAAATTTGATCAATGCAATATGCACATGAATAAAATGAAGGATAAAAACCCACATGATCAACTCAATGAATGCAGAAAATTATTTGACATCCTTTCATGATAAAAACACTCAACAAACTAAGGATAGAAGGAAAGTACTTCAACATAATAAATCCCATTTATGGAGAGCCTACAGTTAACAACACATTCAATGGTGAAAGACTGAACACTTTTCCTCTAAGATTAAGAACAAGGCAAGGATGCCCATTTTCACCATTTCTATTCAACATAGTATTGGAAGTTCTAGTCAGAGTAATTACGCAAGAAAAAGAAATACAAAGCATTCAACTTGGAAAGAAAGAAGTAAAATTATCTGTTTGCAGATGATATTATGTGTAAAAAAAGACTACACACATACCCATACAAAAGCTGTTAGAATAAATTAATTCAGCAAAATAGCAGAATACAAAGTCACTAAGTAAAAATCAGTTGTATTTCCATACACAAACAATAAATAATCTGAAAGGGAAATTATAAAACATTTCCACTTACAATTGTATCAAAACTAAAAAAGTACTTAGGAATTAACCAAAGAGATGAAAGACTTATACACTGAAAACTACAGAACATTCCTGAAAAAAATTAAAGAAGAAATAAATGGAAACACATCCCAAGTTCATGGATTAGAAAACTTAATATTGTTAAGATTTAGTACTACCCAAAGCAATCTACAGATTCAGTGTAACCCTTATAAGAGTCCCAATGATTTTTTTTGCAGAAACAGATAAACCCATCCTAAAATTCAGATGAAATCTCAAGCACCCAGAGTATCCAAAAATAATCTGGAAAAAGGAGAAGAAACCTGGAGGACTCACACTTCCTGATTTCAAAACTTATTACAAAGCTACGGTAATCAAAACTGTTTTGTACTGGCACAAAGACAGACATAGATCAATGGAATAGAATAGAGAGCCCAGAAATAAACCCTCACATATACGGTCAAATGATTTTCAACAAGAGTGCCAAGACCATTCAATGGGGAAAAGACAGTCTTTTCAACAAACGGTGCTGGGAAACTGGATATTCACATGCAAAGAATGAAGTTGGACCCTTACCAAACACCAAAATGGATCAAGGACCCAAATGTAATACCTAATATAATAAAATTCTTCGAAGAAAACAGAACAAAACTTCACAACATTGGACTTGGCAGTAATTTCTTGGATATGAAAGAGGTATGAATGGCCAATAAGCACATAAAAAATATGCTCAACATCACTAATCATTAGGGAAATGCAAATCAAAACTAAAATAGGTACCACATCACAACTGTTAGGAACACTTATATCAAAAAAATAACTTGTTGGAGAGGATGTGGAGAAATGTCACCCTTGAGCACTGTTGGTGGGAGTGTAAAATGATACAGACACTGTGGAAAACAGTGTGACAGTTCCTCAGAAGACTTCAAATGGAATTACTTTACCATTTGATCCAGCAATTCCACTTCTGGGTATATACCCAAAAGAATCGAGAGTAGGGTCTCAAAGAGATATTTGTACACCCAAGTTCACGGCAGCAGAGTGGACAATAGCTGAAATGTGGAAGCAGTTCAAGTGTCCATTGATCAATGAATGGATAAGCAAAACGTGGTATATACAAATAATGAAATATTACTCCACCTTAAAAAAGAGGGAAATTCTGCAATATGCTACAACATTGATGCACCTTGAGGACATTATGCTAAGTGAAATAAGACAGTTAGAAAAAGACAAATACTATATGATTCCACTTATATGAGGTACTTAGTGTAGTCAAAATCATAAAGACAGAAAGTGTTAATGATGGTTGCCAGGGGCTGGGTGGAGGGGAGAATGGGGCGTTATTGTTTAATAGATAGAGTTTCAGTTTTATAAGATGAAAAGAGTTATGGGGATGGATAGTGGTGATGCTTGCACAACAATGGAAATGTATTTAATACCACTGAACTGTACACTTTAAATGGTTAAGATGATAAATTTTATGTGTATTTTACCACATTAAGATAAAAAAACTATTATTCAGAGACAATATGAGAATTCACATAAAAATAAGAGAATATGCAGATAATATTTTAGAATAAGAGAATTCAAGTACAAGTGCAGTTTATAAAAATCAACTGCATTCCTATACACTAGCAACACAAAATAGGAAACAATTTTTTAAATATACTATTTATAGTATCAACTAAAAATATATAAGAATAGTTAATAATTATCTTTTAAAATGTATACAAGATAGTTGTAGAAGGAATAGTAAACTTTATTGGAAACATACATGAAAAAGAGATACACTACGTTCATGGTATAAAAATTTAATATGATAAAGATGTCAGCTTTCTCCAAAATTAATCTATAGATTCAATGAAATTCACTATCAAATTACTGGCAGAGCTTTTTCCTGTGGACCTTGACAAGGGGATTATAAAGAAGAAGTATAAAGTGCCAAGAATATCAAGACAGTTTTGACAAGATACCAAAAGGAAAGGAGGAACAGTTCAATAAGTAATTGTTCAAAACTGGAACAATTGAGTTTTCACAGGGGAGAGAAGTGGAGTTGAATTTGTTTCCAACATTATACATAAAATTAAGTTAAATTCCAAGTAAATGAAAAACCAAATGTAAAATGAAAAACTTTAAAATTTTTAGGAAGTTTAAAATTTAGAAAGAAAGAAAAAAAAAAACCCACCAACCCAACAAATTCTTTTCACATATTCAAAATTTCTGGTCAGCCCAGCACAGCTATCAAACACCAAATGAGTGGTAAAGTAATAGAATGATGAACAAAGTGGTATAATTATGCCATTTGTACGACTATGTACAAGGCAGTTGCCTTACTAGACATGCCTTTATTCTAACTCTTCAGACAACTAGAACAGTATTTTATTGCTTACATGTCAAAATTTGCATATTAATGATGCATATATAGTTATGTTTGAAGTATTTTAGCATACTTTTATTTAACATAAAATTTTAATTATATCATATATGATTAGCTTATTCTGAAAACAATCAGCATAAAACTAGTATATCCATGTAAGAACATGCTATTCAACTTTATCATTATAAAAACAAAATAAGTTGTTTAAAACTTAAATGTAAATCGATAGGCTAGTATTGCTTTAAATAAATACAACAATTACAGGCTTAATTGCAATGATATCGCAAAACTAACTTTTAAAAACTAAATTGAAAATTGAATACAATTTTAGATAAAATATTGAAAAACAATACTTGGACTTAACCCATATGTTCCTTCCCTCCTATTTATCCAAAAGTGTGGTAGCATAAAAAATTAACTGATATAAGTATCATAGAAAGACTTTTTGCCCAACTAAAAAAATACTAATGAAGATGTATTTTTCCAAGGAATTAAGTAAACTCCAAAACTTCATTACATATTCATAATGTGATTCTCTTTTCCACAAAAGATTCTAGTTAAAGTAATGGGAATTACATTTGAATAACAGTTAGATAATGCAAAAAATGTAGATTTGCCTTTGCTAAGCAGGATAGAAACATTAAATATCTGAATCACATTAAAAATTTTAGGGTGAAAGATGTTTTCAATCCTTACCATGTGCTCCCCAAATGGTTTTCAGATTACATGATCTGTAGTGTCCATTTTAAGTCTAAAATTCTGTGTAACTTCTGTTAAAGGTAACTTTTCCTCAAGTTATTTTAGCCCACATGGCCTCATTGTTGGTGACTTTACGTGCATTTTCATTGCTTAAATTCTTCAAACAAGGCAACTGTTTCAAAAGGGAAGATATATAGACATGGTTTAAAATGTTAAAGTTCAAATTTTAAAGTATGCCTATATACTTTGTAAAGATGGTTGCCAAAGTTTTAATTTTGAAATATGTTCCCAAATGGAATGATACCTTAGGAACCATGAAACAACAGTAAAAGGGAATTCTGTGGTCATTACAGGATGTACAGACTTGAATAGAGGTTTATTCTGAAAGCAAATATTTTATTATACTTCCTTTATGAGAATCATTTTTACCACCTTGCTCTACATTCATCAATATATTCTAATGAAATAGCATGGGCTAGGAATAACTTGAGGAACTAGTTTAGACAGGGAAATATGAAAAGTATGTAAAAGTTAAATGAGTTTATTTTTAAACTGATTACTATTATTTAAAATATAAGGCAACTCTGCTCTGTCCAATTTATGCATATATTATTTGACATACTGCTTGAAATATCCCATACCACTTTTGCACAGTAGCAATGCAAAATCCAAATAATTCATATTTTCAAGTCTGTTAAAACCTTCTCAAATTTCTGTACTTCATTCAAGTTCTGTAGAAAAACATAGGCTTTATTTTTTTTACTGTTAGTTATTTATACAGTTCAGTGTTACAGATTCTAAATATCTAAAAACCTGCAAGAATTCCACCATCCAAAGCATATTCTTAAGATCTTTTTGCATTTACCACTGTTGTCACAATAATGTCTTTTGTGGCTGTGAATTATCATTAGACCTTCTATATTCACAACCATGAGAATACCTGTCTTTTCTTTTTCTATCAACCTTTTTATTACTTTTCTTCAGGAAAGATTGTATCTGTTTCTAAATCTGTGACAACTTTCAAATGTATAGGACTGTTAAAAGTGGACATTACTGATATTATTTTATTTTTATTTATTTATTTTTTAACATCTTTATTGGAGTATAATTGCTTTACAATGCTGTGTTAGTTTCTGCTTTATAATAAAGTGAATCAGCTATACGTATAGATATAATCCCCATATCCCCTCCCTCTTGTGCCTCCCTCCCACACTCCCTATCCCACCCCTCTAGGTGGTCACAAAGCACTGAGCTGATCTCCCTGTGCTATGTGGCTGCTTCCCACTAGCTATCTATCTTACATTTGGTAGTGTATATATGTCAGTGCCACTCTCTCACTTCATCCCAGCTTACCCTTTCCCCTCCCCGTGTCCTCAAGTCCATTCTCTATGTCTGCATCTGACTGCTGTTATTTTAGATGGTAGTTAAGAGAAGCAGAGAATACGATGGTGGGGGCTCACACATGGTTGTTATCATTAGAAAAAAATCATACCACTAAGCATAATAAGCTTAGAACCATAACAAAGATGATTTAAGAAAGAATGTCCCCCATTCTCTCTTCCATTCTGTCTTTTTTTTTAACTTAGCATTCATTGATGTAAGTGGATATTCTTTTTTTATTTATTGAGATGTAATTGACATACAACATTATATTAGTTTCATGTGTATGACAAAATAAATCGATATTTGTTCATATTGAGAAACAATCACCGCAGTAAGTCCAGATAACATCCATCACCATATAAAGTTACAAAATTTTTTTCTTGTGATAAGAACTTTTAAGGTCTATTCTCTTAGCAACTTCTAAATATATACAATGGTATTATCAACTAGAGCTACCATGCTGTACATTAAATCCTAAGTGGATATTCTTGAGGGAAAAAAAGAAAACTACCACTTCTTTCCACTTTTAAGTATTTAAGTTATTATAGTGGTACATATCACTGGTCTAAAGAAGTGCAGTACAAATCTTGTCATATACAGTATTCCTTCAAAAACAGGTTGTCCCTCCAAGTTGGTCACAGTTTAGTAGGAGAGGAAGGGCTGTAGACCAAGTACAGTGTGATGAGTGACATGTACAAAGGGCTGCTGCATTTATGACTGAGACTTCTATCTTTCAGGCTCCAGATTTGTGTAGAAGCCAATGATAATTTGCATGATCCTTTTCCTGACTATGTATTTCTTATATTTCATATAATCCATAGATCATTTAATGGAACTAATTCAGTTTACTGTTAAATTCTATTAAATGTCTATTTCTCACATTTCTGCCATAAAAATTCCCTAGCTATTGAGATAAATTACAGAAGAAATATTAATAAATTTTATAGAATCTTAGGAAAATTGGCAGTTCCCTTAGTATCTATTCATTTAGTCATTCATTCATTCAACAAATGTTTATTTAGCACACCTGTCATATGCCAGGAACCCTGCTTGGCACTGAAGATAAAGCCATGAACCAGAAAGACATGACCCCTGCCCTCATAAAACTCAAAGTCAATAACATGCCCAAAATTAATACTTTAAAACATGGAGATTACATAGACTCTCACACAGTTAAATAAGACAGATTGCTGTTATTTGGATAGTTTTCATACTTTGCATCACTTTAGTAAAATTTAAGAATATCGAAAATAAAGAAAAACTTCCAGAGTGAAAGAGCAGATCACTTACATATGACCAGGCAATATACTCGTTTTAGACATTTCAAAAACTTTTGTAAAAAGATAACTGAGTTATACGTTTTAGTATTGTAGGGGAGACAAATTTCTGATGCTAGAATTTTGCACTTATCCAGATCATCATTTAAATATGAGAGTACAATAAAAAATCATCTCAGCCATTTAAGGCCTCAGAAACATTGCCACACACAGACTGTATTAAAAAAAAAAAAAAGCCCTTTGCTACAATAATAGCAGAGGACTTTAATAGCCCACATTCAATAATGGATAGAAGAACTAGACAGAAGATCAGTAAAGAAAGCATGGACTTGAATAACGCTATAGACAAATTGGACCTAACAGACATATACAGAACTCTCCTTACAGCATAATATACATTTTTCTGAAATGCACAAGGAGCATTCTCCAGGATAGACCATATGTTAAGGCCACAAAACAGTCTTAATAAAGTTGAAACGATTGAAAACATACCAAGTGTCTTTTCTAATCACAGTGGAATGAAACTAGAAATCAACTGTACAAGATAAACTAGAAAATTCATAAATATATAAATATTAAACAACACACCAATATGTCAAAGAAGAAATCACAAGGGAAATTAAAAATATCTTGAGAAAAATAAAAATGAAAACACAGCATATTTAAACTTATGTGATGCAGCAAAAGTAATGCCAAGTGGAAAGTTTATAATTGTAAAGACTTACATTAGAGAATATAGGTCTCAAATCAACAACCTAACTTTACAACTTAAGGAACTAGAAAAAGAAGGACAAACAAATCCAAAGCCAGCAACAGGAAATAAAGGTTAGAGCAAAAATAGAGAATATAAAAGTGATAGAGAAAATGAAACCAAGAGTTCTTCAAAAAGATCAACAAAAATGACAAACCTTTAGTTATATTGACCAAGAAAAAGAGAGAATACTGAAATAACTAAAATCAGAAATAAGAAAGGGGGCATTACTATTGATTTATAGAAATAAATAGAATTATAAAAGTGTATCAATAATTGTACACCAACAAATTGGATAACCTAGATGGAATGGACAAATTCATAGAAACATACGACCTAGCAAGACTGAATCATGAAGAAGTAGAACATCTGAATAGACCTATAACCAGCAAGGAGATTGAATCAGTAATCAAAAATGTCAATAAACAAAAGTCTGGGGGCTTCCCTGGTGGCGCAGTGGTTGAGAATCTGCCTGCCAATGCAGGGGACACGGGTTCGAGCCCTGGTCTGGGAAGATCCCACATGCCACGGAGCAACTAGGCCCGTGAGCCACAACTACTGAGCCTGCGCATCTGGAGCCTGTGCTCCGCAACAAGAGAGGCCACGATAGTGAGAGGCCCATGCACCGCGATGAAGAGTGGCCCCCACTTGCCGCAACTAGAGAAAGCCCTAGCACAGAAACGAAGACCCAACATAACAATCAATCAATCAATCAATCAATCTTTAAAAAAAAAAAAAAAAGTCTGGACAAGATGGCTTCACTGGTGAATTCTACCAAATATTTAAAGAAGAATTAGATCCTTCTGAAATACTTCCAAAAATTTGAAGAGAAAGGAACACTTCCTAGCTCATTTTAGGCCTGCATTATCCTGATATCAAACTCAGACAAGAAAACTACCAACATTATTCCTTATGAATATGAATGTGAAAGTCCTCAACCAAATATTAGCAAACAGAATTCAGCAGCATAGTAAAATGATTATACACCATGACTAAGTGGGATTTATTCCTGGAATTCAAGGATGGTTCAACATACAAAAATCAATCAATGTAATACACCACATTAAGAGAATGAAAGACAGACCAAAAAACAAAATGAAACGTGATTATCTCAGTTGATTCAGAGAAAACATTTGACAAAATTCAACACACTTCCATGATAAAAACACTCAATAAACTAGGGATAGAAGGAAATTACTTCAGCATAATAAAGCCTATTTACGGAAAACCCACAGCTAACATCATACTCAATGATGGAAGCCTGAACATTTTTCCTCTAAGATCAGGAACAAGGCTAAGATGCCTGCTTTCACCACTTCTATTCAACATAGTTCTGGAAGTCTTAGAGCAATAAGGCAAGAAAAAGAAATAAAAGGCATCCAAACTGGAAAAGAAGAAGTAAAATTATCTCTGTTTGCAGAAGATATGATCTTGTATGTAAAAAACCCTAACGACTACACACACATAAGCTGTTAGAACTAATAAATGAATTCAGTGAAGTACCAAGATACAAGTCAACATGCAAAAAGCAGTTGCATTTCCACACACTAGCAAGGAACAATCTGAAAACAGTCCATTTCAAAAATGGGCAAAGGACCTGAATAGATGTTTCTCCAAAGACAATATGTGAATGGCCAATAATCACATGAAAAGATGCTCAATGTCACACATCATAGGGAAATGCAAGTCAAAATCTCACTTTACACCCATTAGGATGGCTATTGTAAACAAAAAACAGGCAAAAAGAAACAACCCACACAGAAAGCATCAAGTGTTAGTGAGAATGTGAAGAATTTGGAACCCTTGTGCATCGGTAGGAAGAATGTTGATGTAAAATGGTGCAGCTGCTATGTAAAACAGTATGTCAGTTACTCAAAAAGTTAAACATAGAATTATCATATGATTATAGAATAGCATAGATCCAGCAATTCTACTTCCAGTTATACACCCAAAATAATTGAAAGCAAGGACTTGAACAGAGATTTGTACACTCATGTTCATAGTGACATTATTCAAATACTGAAAGATGGAAGCCACCCAAGTGTCCATCAATGGATAAACAAAATGTGGTATATACATACAATTGAATATCATTCAGCCTTAAAAAGGAAGGAAATTCTGACACATGCTACAACATGGATGAACTTTGAAGACATTATGCTAAGCGAAATAAGCCAAACACAAAAGGACAAATACTATATGATTTCACTCATATGAGGTACCTAAAGTAGCCAAATCCATAAAGACAGAAAGTAGAATGGCCATTGCCCGGGGTTAGAGAGAGGAGGGAATGGAGACTTACTTTTAATGGGTACAGAGTTTCCGTTTGGGAAGATGAAACAAGTTCCTGAGACAGAGAGTTGTGATGGTTGCACAACAATGTGAGTGTACTTACACTACTGCACTGTACACTTAAAAATGGTTACAATGGTAAGTTTTATGTTATGTGTATTTTACCACAATTTAAAATAGTTAAAACTGTAATTTTATGCCTTGTATATTTTACCACAATTAAAAAATACATGAAAACTTCTAGAAGAACTCTAATAAGAGAAATAAATTCAGTATGATATTATAGAAATAGGGGAAGAAAGAGTGGGCAAAAAACTTTTAAAAATTATTATTGTCTAAAAGTGTAAGGACAAAAAATAAAGAATAATAAGGGGAAAATGACAGAAAATGGAGAAAAACACATTTACAACTGAATTTCCAAAACTGAAATTCTAGATGATGTGAACCAAAACACTTCAGGAAGAAACTAAAAAGAGATGAGAGAATTCTAAATCATTTGTATTGTTTGAGGAAAGATATTGATAAACTTGGGAAATAGAAAAATACGAAAAAGTGTAACAATCAGTCTTAATAAGTTAGGGATAACCCATTAAAAGAATAAAACTGGAATGTAAATCTCAATTTTTGATATTTGAAGAAATTTGATATTTGAACAAATTTTTATCTATGTGAAAGAAAGAATAGGAAGAAGAAAAATAAGCAGCATAGCAAAGGGAAATATGAAATGCAGAAATAAATCTGATATAACAGTAATTACAGTAAATGTAAATGTTACTCATATTGGATAACAAAACAATATACTAAATGCAAAAATAAGAGATTTAAAACAAAAAGATACAGAAAGATGGAAATTTAAATCATTAATAAAACATACTAAAATATAAACAACAGTAAAAAGGGCTAGAGTACCAATCTTAATATCTATCAAAAGAGAATTCAAGGCAAAATATTATAAAAGCCAAAGAGCAGCATTATATATGGATATTATAACAGCTCAAGAAAGTAAAACAAATCAGGAGGTTCAGCAAAGATGCTGGGTACGAGATCAGTTTTTAAAAGTCAGTTAACATTTCTCTATACCAGCAATGATCATCTAGAACAGGGGTCCCCAACCCCCAGGCCGTGGACCAGTATCGTTACTTGGCCTGTTAGGAACCAGGCTGCACTGCAGGAGGTGAGTGGCAGGCAAGCGAGCAAAGCTTCATCTGCTGCTCCTCATCGCTCCCCATGGCTCGCATTACCACCTGAACCATCCCCACCCCCCAAAGAAAAATTGTCTTCCACGAAACCAGTCCCTAGTGCCAGAAAGTTTGGGGACCGCTGATCTAGAAAACACAATAGGTAATACAGAGCAGTAGAAAATCTATGAAGTGCCTAGTAATAAACTTTTAAAATAATATGCAAGACATCTATGCAGAAAGTTTTAAAACCCAATTACAGGACATAAAGATCTAAATAATTAGAGAAATAGATTATCCTCATGGATAAGATAATTTAACATTCTGAAATATATTGAATATATTAAATGCCTGTATTCATGGGATCATTTTAAAGAATATTCCACTTGTAGCAAGTGAGGACATAGGCAGTCTAGGGTTCTTATGGTCATTTTTTTCTAGTCTAGTCTTTTAAAATAAATGTTTATTAAGGAATTTGTCTTTAAGTTCTTTGTATTTGCAGTTCCTTCAGCCTGTACTATTATTTCCCTAGATATTCTCATGGCTCATTCATCCAAAGTAGGGACCGTGGATCCATATATGACTTTATGAGCATTACTCCTTTTCTTGGCTGCTTGCCAGGGGATGGATACCAGATCTAGACCACTGAGATCTGCTAAGGAAAGGAAGGGAGAGGAGGTACAGTTGGGACTTTATAGCACTTATCATTACCAGATGTTACATTTTATGTATTTTATGTGTTCATTGTTCATCTCCCTTAAGCGCAGTGAGGGCAGCGACTTTTTGTTATTGATGCTCTCTGTTATGGGCACAACATTAAAAAAAAATTCCTGGACATAGTAGGCACTCAATAAGTACTTGTTAAATGAATTAATTGAATACAAGAATAATTTGTTCCTAGTGGGCAAATATATTCAAGAAGACTATCAGCTAAAATTAAGATTAGAAAATTGGTAAATTCACTTTTAATAAATTTTCAGAACATTGGCCTCCTCTTCCCGATACTGTACCTCAAGGGCTTACCAGCTCTCTAATTCTCAACTTAAATGACTAATTAAATGGATGAAAGATCTCCTTTTCTGGCTTTAATTCTTTTCTGTACTATACATAATGATTCTCTGATGCAAGGTGCTGTACATTTTACTGTGTCTTTTTGTAATTGAATTTGTGCCCTCTGGGCCAGAAATATGTCTGCTATTTATAAAAGTTTAATTTCTCCCCAATATCTAGTTAAAAGGTGAATCTTAAAAACACTAAAATGTTGCCCTAAAACAAATACTGTGCATAGTCAAATCAAACATAAATAAACATTCCACTTTTATGTTCTTTTGAGAAGAGCTTAAAGAACTAACTTATAAATTGTAATAGATTTGTAATTAGTTTAATTTGCAGTCACTGAAACATTCAGACATTGGTTTTCCAGATATTCATAGTTTGGATTAAAAATTTCACAATTTTTTATAGACTATTTTACTTCATGATACTCATTACACGTTATAGAAATAGCATACAGATTTCCCTCACACTTCATTGGTACACTAAAGAACTTAGTTTTTATAAAATGCATTCATTCTAATGTATTCATAATATATATTATTATTCTAGAAGCAGATAACCAGTTGTTTAGATAGTTCTAAGATTTTAACTGCATATTAATACAGGAGAATATATTAAATTAAAATCAAAAAACAGATAATACTAAGAAAAAATGATGGCACACTGACAGGAAAATAATAATTTTTAGTGTAGTATACTACATTCTAAATGAAAATGTTTGGATGAGAATGCAAAGAGGTTGAATATGAATAGTATGATTCAACTGCTAAACGTGCAGTGTATGTTTTGCTAAGAAATCATAAATCACAGGAGAGTGGTCTCACTAAACGGTATTACATTTTATGAAATTAGAAAGACTTTAGTTTATTGGATAAGGCCAAGTCTTATGTACATGTGATAATAAAAAATATCAACATAAGTGAGTGTAGCTAGATCACATGTTTAAGATAGACTTAAGGGACTCAACTGAGTTCACAAGAAACACACAGGAGAGATGAACAAGTTAAATGACACTATGAAAAAATAAACAGATTGGGAACGTGGAACATATACAAAAAACCTGGCCTGAACACTTTAAAAGTCCAATGCCAAAGAAAAGAAAATGTGTGTGTGTTGAGGGCAGGGAGGGCTGGGGAGAGCACTGTTCTAATTAAAAGAGACTAAGGGTGAAAAAAAAAAAAAAGAGAGACTAAGGAGACACACACAAACCAGCTATACAATATATGACATAAAATGTGTTTGCAGAACAAATGAAGAAATTTGCATGTGGTCTGGGTATTAGATAATATTATAGAATTAATGTTAATTTTCTTGGGTGTGTTAATGATGTGATTCTGTAGTGGAATGCTGTTTTAAGGGGATGCAGCTAAAATCTTTAGGGAAGAATATCATCAAGTCTGCACTTTGAAACGGATTCAGCAAACACACACAGGCACACACACCAGCTTATATGGAAAAATATTAACAATTGTTGAATCTAGATGGTACGTGTATGAGTGATATGAGTGTTTGTTGTATTTTTCTTCCAAATTTTCTATATACTTGAAAAATGTTCATAGTAAAAAGTTGGGAAAACAAAAGTTATTTAAGCATTTATAATAAAAGACAGAACTTTTTAGAATTTTTTAAAAAGAATCCAAAGGAATTCTCTATTAAAGATATAGAGCTAAGCTCAAAAATGAACTAGCACTCTTTACAAAGAATGCCATTAACCTATTACTAAATAAGTGCCAAGAAAATAATGGTGATCATCCTTAAGAATGCCTAAGACATAGGCAGCTGGCATCACAGTACCAGTTATCTGCGTTTCTAAATATGTATTCTCTCAGGATAAATATGGATGCTAATGGCCTAGAGCACTGCACAACTTGAAGCTCATAGAGGTCAGTATGTTTTTAATTATTTTCAGTATCACAGACATCCACCTTTACATAAGTTTTAGATAGGCATTTGATGAAATTCTGACCTAACGTAAAATCTAACAATTTTTGTAAGTAGAATGACTAAGTAAATAGTTTACCATTTAGCTAACATAGCACAAGAATTAGTTGAATTTACCTGAGTAAGTATGGATCTCACTGAAGTTGTGTCTTGGCATCTCTGTAATACTGCATTAATTGCAAAGCTTCCCAGAAGATGCTGCTTTTTTACAGCCCAGGCTGGAGAAACAAACTTAGTAGCAAATTGGTTTATCTGTTAAATATAAAAGTGAAATATTGAGCTGAAGAAATATCTGTTAGTGTTGTGCAATGGTGATAAAAATTACTTCCTTAATATCTGGCATTGACATTTGTTTATACAATAGTAAGCAGTGTGATCAAGCATATGTTTCTTACTAATTCAGGGGCTTTTGACAAAATGTAAAGATAATCATATTAATTTAAAATAAGGGTTATGCATCAATTATGTCATATTCTATGACCTAAATTAACATGAAAAAGCTAAAATTAAATAAAGTTAAATAATTTTAATTATCCTTGCTATCACTCTGCAATTAATACTCAATTATTCTTTTTTTTTCCATTTATCTTGCTTGTATTCTACTACCCAGGATACCTTTCTCTTCCCCTCGCTTTTCCCCTTCACTTTAATACATGTGTTGAAAATATGTCATGATATCCTGTGATTTCCAACAAGCCCTGGGAAGACCAAGTACTAAATTATGGTCCCTCCATCATATTCTCAAACCCAGTCCCTCACTGAAGCTTCATCTTATACTAGAGCTCCCATAACTGTCAACCCCTTCTCAGATGCCTTGATGATCCAAGTCTGCTCTGAAATCCACTATGAATAATATACAAGGTTCTTCAAGGTGGTTAGGAAGATAGGACCCGGATCTTAAAGCTAATATTAAATATTAGCTTTCTAGTTACCTTCAACTGAATGTAGATTTCCACCTGGCGTGCAAAACCCCGCCTTTCAGTCTGGTACATTCAGATGACAGCTTCTTAGGAGGAATGTTCTTATTTTTTCTGAAAATCTGAAACAGGAAAAAGTTTTATTCTTGGGTGCCAAGTAAAAAATTCTTTTAAAAATCCCTACAGTAACAGAAAATCGTTGTCTTCTACCATTTTGAGAGGTAGAACTTGGCAGCAGTAAGCACTTTACGTTAATAAGACATTCTGATCTCTCGAAGAGAAAGTTTTGCATTATAGAATTGATCAGTTGTTAGTTGTTGAGGTAAAGGCCACCTGAAAGGAAACTCCTACACAGTAACTCATTTCTTCTACTGGAAGATGTCAAAAGTAGAAGCTGCTTAGTCATAGTGAGATTGCTTATCGCCAGTGAACATGTCAATTGAGTCATACAAGGAACATCTAAAATGGACTTTTGAGAAGTTGAAAGTGTCCTTTACTTGATCAGTAGTGCAGGGAAGGGAGAAATAGGCATTCAATGACTAACGGGTAAACACCCCTTCCCATAGACTCAGGACAGCTGAAGAAGCCCATGAATGAATAAATCAGGGAGAAAAAAAACCAAAAAAACAGTGCCAGTATAGAAGGTAATTACCTCTTCTTGTTTCTACAAAGAATGTCTCTGTCTGCTGTTCCTTATCACTGCAACAATCCAGAGAATAGAGGAAGTTACACAAAAGATTAAAGCAATACTTTAAGAATTGCCTTAAGTGTATAATAATGTTTTTATAAATTTTCTATCTCAATTTGCTAGAAGTTTAGACCCAAGTCCTTTGCAAAATTTTGAAATAGGGGAAGTTTGTAACAACCTTTCCTTCTTCCTTGTGGTTGCTCTTGTAGACCCTGTCCCTCCCTTGCTGGTGTCCCTTCTGGTCATTTCCCCTCTGTACTCTTCTCTGATTCCTTCGCCAGAACATCTGTGTTCTCTCAAGGATGCACTAAATGGCTTGATAATCTACCCCACAGAGGATCTGAAACCCTCCATTTGTATTTCATGGCATGGTTGCTTATGGACTACATGAATTTTGGTTTGAAATAAAAACAGTAAAGCATATCTTTCAAGTGAATTCTATTTTGTGATGTGATTGTTGACTATCATTATAAAGAGATATATTTTCCTGGAAGTAATTTAATATCTGAATAAAGCTCTTAATACAACAGCTGTTAAAATCACATATTTAAATAAACTATTATAGGTTAAAATATGAATGGTTCTCAAAAATATTAATAATTTCTAAAACATTAGGAAAATATCATCCAGTAATAACTGGAAATAAGATGTCCCAAGTGCAATATTTGTCAAGTACCTAAAGTTTGGTACTTTTCACACGTTGTTCACATGATTGTGGCAATTCTTTATCTTTGCCTTTAAAACATGATAGCAATTTAATTCACTTTCTCCCAGCTTGAAGTGACCTTAAGCTTTTAAGCTTATTTTCTGTGTGAAAGCATGTGCCTTTTTGAGCACACTGAGATTTTTCCCTGCTTTATAACTGGAGCCCTGCCCCAGAAGATCTGAACAGCATCCTGATCCCATTTTAGATGAGAGAGAGGTTGGGTTTGACCTCTTCCTGGGGGATCTAGCTGTCCAGATGAAAGACCCCTGAGTATGCATCTTCTCCTCCTACACAGGCCTACCTCATAGAAAGAAGAAATACTCTTTTTACACTCATCTTGGGGCAACAGGCACCTAGAATTGTAAAAATTACATTCTGATCCAAATATGAGCCTGCCTTATTTTCTTTTCATAAATAGACAAAAAAACATCATTTTTCTCCTGTTGTCTCCTCATACACTCTCAGGACCCTGACATAATATGATGACCACCACATGTCATTACAAAATGTCCTACATTCAGGATGTGCATTTTTTTTGCAAGGCCATGCTATTATCTGACTAAAAACAGACCATAGTGATAATGACAATTCCCTGTCTGCTCTGTGGGAACTCAAGATTCTCATATTCCTGCCAGATATTTTGGGCAGCTGTTGGAAGACACTCATTCCCCTCTCCTGAGGTTTCCAGGTAGAGGACAGCTGTTTGTGCGGCACAGTGTTGCCTCACTCTCCTCCTCTGAAAGGTAGCACCTCATCTGAGTAGGGAGCTTCAGATAATGAACTGGGTACTTACAGCTTAGCTCCTTCCTCTTTATTACTGGTGTATGCTTGCCTGCAGAAGGCATGTGTTTTAGGCTGCTCTTGATCATGAGGTAAATGATAAAGGCTTTGTCATTGCAGGGGAGCAGGGGGCTGTGATTTCCCAGCACTGCCTCTAATTATGAGGTTAAGTATTGGGTATCTAATTCTTCTCATGTTTCTATACCTTCTTCTCCCATTGATCTATTAATAATGAGGCTGACATTTGCATTCCATCTGTCTGGTTCCACATTCTATCTCAAATGGTTCAGAACTCTAGTGCAAAAGGGCATAAATGCATTGACCTCCTTGTGTGACAGCGGTCTTCAGAAGGAGTGGTCTCCATGAAGTGGTTCTCTTGGACTCCACAAAGTAGCCTCCATTTTTCTCCTCCACCTCAGTGGTGAAATCTCTAGTGCCTGTAAATATCAAAAACAGCTGTGATTCCCCCAGTGTTACAACAGCTTTAACTAATGGTGCTGCTCCTGCTATTGATGTGGGAATCCAAGCTGCAAATGCCTGAAGGTGAGGACACTACTGTCTATACAGAGGACCCTTTACATTGCTGCTGGTTGTGCTACCTCCTGTTATTACCAAAGCTGCTGACACCTTGGGATCTCAATGTCCCGTAGGATTTCAGCTGATGAGCTCCATCCCGGGACCCAGGCCAAAGTATATGAGAACCAGGCTGAAGGACACTCTGAGGAAAAGATTCCATGCTGTATAGTGAAGTGCACATATCTTAAGTGTACAGCTCAATGAATTTTATATATGAATACACCTGTGTAAATACCACCCACATCAAAATATAGAACATTTTCAGCACTCCAGAAGATTCTCTCATGCTTCCTCTTAGCTCAACCTCCCCCCAACCAAAGGTAATCATGATACTGATTTCTATCATGTTCTTAAACTTGATGTAACTGGAATAATAAAATATATACTCTCTTGTGTCTTTTATGTGAGACTCACCTATGTTGTTGCATGCAGCTGTAGTTTGTTATTTTTCATATTAATATTAGTATTGCATTGTGTGCAGATGCCACCATTCATATTATATTTCTATTCTGCTGCTTTGATTGTTACAAAATATGTCTTTTGATGAGCATATGTATATTATTTGTTTTGTTTTATTAGACTTTATTTTTTTAGAGCAGCTTTAGATTTACAGCAAAATTGAGCGGAAGGTATAGAGATTTCCCATATATCTCCTGCCCCACCATATGCACAGCCTTTCCACTCTCAACATCCTCTACTAGAGTTGTACAATTTAAAAATTGATGAACCTATAATGACACATCATTATCACCCAAAGTCCATAGTTTACACTAAGGTTTACTCTTGGTGTTGTACATTCTGTGGGTTTTAACACATGTATAATGACAGGTATCTACCATTACAATATCATACAGAATAGTTTCACTGTCCTAAAAATCCTATATTCTCTGCTTATTCATCTCTCCTTCCTCCCTAATCCTTGGCAACCCCTGATTTTTTTTATTGTCTTCTAACTTTTGCCTTTTCCAGAGTGTCAAATGGTTGGAATCATACAGCATGTAACTTTTTCAGATTAGCTTTTTTGCTTGGTAATATGCATTTATTTCCTCCATAGTTTTTCATGGCTTGCCTATTTTCATTTTAGCACTGGATAATATCCTATTGTCTGGATGTACCACAGTTTATTTATCCATTCACCTACTGAAGGATATCTTGGTTACTGCTAAGTTTTGGCAATTACGAACAAAGCTGCTATAAACATCTGTGTGCAGGTTTTTGTGTGGACATAAGTTTTCAACTTCTTTGGGTACATACTAAGAAGTACAATAGCTGGATTGTATGGTAAGAGTATATTTAGTTTTGTAAGAGATTACCAATTGTCTTCCAAAATGACTGTACCATTTTGCATTCCCACCAGCAATGAACAAGAGTTCCTGTTGCCCCACATCCTCACCAACATTTGGTGCTGTCAGCGTTTGAAATTATGGCCATTCTAATAGGTGTGTAGTGGTATGTCATTGTTGTCTTAATTTGCATTTTCCTAATGGCTCATGGTGTAGAGTACCTTTTCATATGCTTATTTGTCATCTGTATATCTTTGGTAAGATGGCTGTTTAGATCTTTGGCCCATTTTTTAACCTGGATGTTTGTTTTCTTATTGTTGAGTTTTGAGAGTTCTTTCTTTGTATGTTTCGGAAAATAGTCCTTTATGAGATGTTTCTTTTGCAAATAATTTTTCACAATCTGTGGCTTATCTCCTCATTCTCTTGAGTGACTTTTGCAGAGCAGAAGTTTTTAATTTTTATGAAGTACATCTTATCAGTTCTTTCATGGATTGTGACTTCGGTGTTGTACATAAAGTCATTGCTGAACCCAAGGTCGCCTAGATTTTCTCCTACCTTATCTTTCAGGAATTTTATAGTTTTGCTCTATGATGCACTTTGAGTTAATTTTTGTAAATGGTGTAAAGTCTGTGTCTGGATTCATTTATTTACATGTGGATGTCTAGTTGTTCTAGCATCATTTATTTAAAAGACTATATTTTCTCCATTGCATTGATTTTGCTCCTTTGTCAAATATCAGTTGACTATATTTGTGTGGGACTATCTCTGGGGTTTCTGTTCTGTTCTATTAACCTATTTGCCTATTAAGTTTTTCTATTCACCAAGACCACGGTTGATTACTATAGCTTTATAGTAAGTCTTAAAGTCAGGTAGGGTCAGTCCTATAAATTTCTTCTTCACCTTCAGTACCGTGCTGGCTATCCTGGGTGTTTTGGCTCTCATAAAAGCTTTTGAATCTGTTTGTAGATATCCACAAAATAATTTGCTAGGACTTTGATTGGGATTGAATCTATAGATTGAGTTGGAAAGAACTGACATCTTAATGATACTGAATCTTCCTGTGCATGAACATGGACTATCTCTCCATTTATTTAGTTCTTCTTTGATTTCTTTCATCAGAGTTTTGTAGTTCTCCTCATATATATTTGGACATATTTATCAGATTTATACTTAAGTATTTCTTCTTAAGGGTTCTAATGTGAATGATATTGTGTTTTAAATTTCAAATTCTACTTGTTTATTGCTGGTATATAGAAAAGTGATTGACTTTGTATATTAACCTTGTATTCTTCAACCTTGCTATAATTACTTATTAGTTCCAGGAGTATTTTTGTCCATTCTTTCAGATTTTCTATATAAATGATCATGTCATCTGTGAACAAAGACAGTTTTATTTCTTCCTTCCCAATCAGTATATCTTATATTTCCTTTTCTTTCTCATTGCATTAGCTGGTACTTCCAGTACAATGTTGAAAAGGAATGGTGAGAGGACCTAATCTTAGCAGGGGTTTTTAGTTTTTTGCTGCTAAGTATGATGTTACCTATAGGCTTTTTGTAGATATTCTTTATCAAGTTGAGGAAGTTCCCCTCTGTTCCTAGTTTTCTGAGAGTTTTTATCATGAATAGGTATTGGATTTTGTGAAATGTTTTTTCTGCATCTAATGATATAATCGTGTGATTTTTCTTCTTTAACCTGTTGATGTGATGGATTACATTAATTGATTTTTGAATGTTGGAATAGCCTTGTATACCTGGGATAAATCCCACTTAATCATGGTGTATAATTCTTTTTATATATTGTTGGATTTGAATTGCTAATAATTTGTTGAGGATGTTTGCATCTAGTTTTATGAGGGGTACTGGTCTGTAGTTTCCTTTTCTTGTAATGCCTTTTTGTCTGCTTTTGGTGTTAGTGTAATACTAGCCTCATAAAATAAGTTAGGAAGTAATCCCTCTGCTTCTACATTCTGGAAAAGATTGTAGAGAATTGGTATAATTTTTTTTCCTTAAATGTTTAGTAGAATTCACCAATGAGTCCAACTGGTGCTGGTGCTTTCTGACTTGGAAGGTTATTAATTTTTAACCCAAGTTATTTAATAGATATAGGTATGTTCAGACAGTCTCTTTCTCTTGTGTACATTTTGACAGATTGTGTACATTTTGACAGATTGTGATTTTCAAGGAATTGGTTCATTTCATTTAGGTTATCAAATTTGTGGGCATTGAGTTGTTCATAATATTTATTGTTCTTTCAATTTCCATGGGATCAGTAATGATGTCCCCTCCTTCATTTCTGATATTAGTAATTTGCATTGCTATCTTCTTTTTCTTGTATAGCCCAGCTAGAAGCTTATTAATTTCACTGACCTTTTCAAAGAACTAGATTTTGGTTTCATTGATTTTCTCTATTGATTTTCTGTTTAAATTTTATTAATTTCTTCTCTAATTTTTATTTCTTTTCTTCTGCTTATTTTGGATTATTTTGCTCTTCTTTTTCTAGTTTCCTATGGTAGAAGTTTAAATTATTGACTTTAGATCTTCTTTTCCAACACATGCATTCAGTGAGATAAATTTCCTTCTAAGCACTGCTTTTGTTGAATCCCAAATTTGATAAGTTGTATTTTTATCTTCATTTAGTTAAAATTATTTTTAAATTTCTCTTGAGATTTCTTCTTTGACCTGTGTTTTATTTAGAAGTGTGTTGTTTAATCTCCAATTATTTGGGTATTTTCCATCTACCTTTCTATTATTGATTTCTAGTTTAATTCTACTGTGGTCTGAGAGCAGACATTATATGATTTTCTTCTTTTAAACTTGTTAAGGTGTGTTTTATGTGCCATAATGTCTGTTTTGGTCTGTTTTGATGCATGTTCCTTGTGAGCTTGAGAATATGTATTCTGCTGTTGTTGGACTAAGTAATTTATAGGTGTTAATTATTTATGTTTGATTGATGGTTCTATTGAGTTAAATTATGTCCTTACTAATTTTCTGCCTACTAGATCTGCCCATTTTTGTTAGAGGAGTGTTAAGTCTCTAAATATAATAATGGATTAATCGATTTCTTCTTGCATTTCTACCAGCTTTTGCCCCATGTATTTTGCAGCTCTGTTGTTAGGTGTATACATGTTAAGGATTGTTATATCTTCTTGAAGAATTGACACTTTATCGTTATGGAATGCTCTTCTTAACTCCTGATTACTTTCCTTGCTGCAAAATCTGTTCTGCCTGAAATTAATGTAGCTACTCCTGCTTTCTTTTAATTAGTGTTAGCATGTTGTATCATTTTCCATCCATTTATTTTTCATCTATATATGTCTTTAAAATTAGGGTGGTTTCCTGTTGGACAATATATAGTTGAGGTTTGGTTTTTGATTCCTTCAACAATCTCTTTTTTAATAGTATATTTAAGCCATTGATGTTTAAAGTGATTATTGATGTGGTTGGATTAATATCTACCATATTTATTACTATTTTCAATTTGATGCTTTTGTTTTTTGTTCCTTTTTTATTGTGGTATGCTTGATGTATAACATTATCAAAAATAGAACTACCATATGACCCAGAAATCCCCCTCCTGGGTATATATCTGGAAAAAATGAAAACACTGTTTTGAAAAGATACATGCACTCCAGTGTTCAGAGCAGCATTATTTACAATTGCCAGGATATGAAAGCAACCTAAGTGTCCGTCAACAGATGAATGGATAAAAAATAATATATATATATACACACACACACACACACACACACAATGGAATACTACTCAGCCATAAAAGAAAGAATAAATTTTGCCATTTACAGCAACATGGATGGACTTGGAAGACATTATGCTAAGTGAAATAAGTCAGACAGAGAAAGACAAATACTGTATGGTATCATTTATATATGGAATTTTAAAAATTCAGCAAACTAGTGAATATAACAACAAAGAAGCAGGCTCACAGGTGAAGAGAACAAACCAGTGGTTACCAGTGGGAAGAAGGAAGGGGGGAGGGCAATATAGGGGATTAAGAGGTACAAACTATTAGGTATAAAATGAGCTACAAGGATATATTGTACACAGATGAATAATAAAGAAGATGTGGCACATATATACAATGGAATATTACTCAGCCATAAAAAGAAATGAAATTGAGTTATTTGTAGTGAGGTGGATGGACCTAGAGTGTGTCACACAGAGTGAAGTAAGTCAGAAAGAGAAAAACAAATACCGTATGCTAACACATATATATGGAATCTAAGAAAAAAAAAATGGTCATGAAGAACCTAGAGGCAAGATGGGAATAAAGACACAGACCTACTAGATAATGGACTTGAGGATATGGGGAGGGGGAAGGGTAAGCTGGGACAAAGTGAGAGAGTGTCATGGACATATATACACTACCAAATGTAAAATAGATAGCTAGTGGGAAGCAGCCGCATAGCACAGGGAGATCAGCTCGGTGCTTTGTGACTACCTAGAGGGGTGAGATAGGGAGGGTGGGAGGGAGGGAGATGCAAGAGGGAGGAGATATGGGGATATATGTATATGTATAACTGATTCACTTTGTTATAAAGCAGAAACTAACACACCATTGTAAAGCAATTATACTGCAATAAAGATGTTTTAAAAAAAAGGATATATTGTACAACATGGGGAATATAGCCAATATTTTATAATAACTATAAATGGAGTATAACTTTTAAAATGTGTGAATCACTATATTGTACACCTGTAACTTATATAATATTGTACATCAACTAGGCTTCAATAAAAAAATAAATAGTAGAAAATTTAAAGCAAAAAAATCCAAAAAAACCAAAACATTACTTTTAGCTATACAACATAATGATTTGATATTTGTGCATAGTGCAAAATGATCACCTCAATAAGTCTAATTAACATTCATCCCTATACATAGCTACAAATTTTTTTTCTTGTGATGAGAAAGATCTACTCTTGGGACTTCCCTGGTGGTGCATGGTTAAGACTCCGTGCTTCCTATGCAGGGGGGCCAGGTTCCATCCCTGGTCCAGGAACTACATCCTATATGCATGCCGCAACGAAGAGTTCACATACCACAACTAAGGAGCTGGCAAGCCACAACTAAGGAGCCCGCAAACTGCAACTAAGGAGCCTGCCTGCCGCAACTAAGATCCGACGCAACCAAATAAATAAATAAATAAATGTTTTAAAAATGATCTGCTCTCTCAGTGACTTTCACTTTATTCCTATCTTTAAATTCCATTCTTTTTCTGTCATTTGTAGTTTTATTGAGCTCCTTATATAGTTCCATTTTTTCTCTTTTCTTAGCATTATTCATTATACTTCTTTTTTAACTTTTTTTATTGGTTGCCCTAGAGTTTGCAATATACATTTACACCTAAAACCAAGTCCACTTTAAAATAGCACTATGCCACCCCTGGGGTAGTGCAAATAACTTATAATAACAAAATAGTCCTAATTGCTCCCTCCTATTTCTTGTATCATTTTTATCATTCATTTTACTTATATATAAACATATATATGTAAAAGTACATTATCAAATACATTGTTACTATTATTATTTTGAACAAATTGATCTCTTAGATCAATTAAGGATAAGAAAAAAAAGTTTTAATTTTACCTTCACTTATTCCTTCTCCAGTGCTTTTCCTTACTTTATGTAGATTCCAGTTTCTGACCTATATCATTTTCCTTCTCTCTGAAGAACTATTTTTAACATTTCATGCAAGGTAGGTCCATTGGCAATAAATTTCCTATATTTTTGTTTGTCTGAGAAAATCCTCATTTCAGGTTCACTTCTGAAGGATAATTTCACAGGATAAAGAATTCTGAATTGATGAGATTTTTCTCTCAACACATCAAATATTTCACTCCACTCTCTTCTTGCTTGCATGGTTTCTGGTAGGAATCTGATGTAATTCTTATCCTTGTTCCTTTATAAGGTGACTTTTTCCTCTGGCTTCTTTCAGGATGTCTATTTATCTTTGATTTTTGTGAAATTTGAATATGATATGCCTATGTGAGTTTTTTTTGTTTTTTGGCATTTTTCCTGCTTGGTGTTCTCTGAGATTCCTGTATCTATGGTTTGGTGTCTAACATTAACTTGGGGAAATTCTCAGTCATTATTGCTTCCAATATTACTTCTGTTCCTTTCTCTTTCTTCTCCTTGTATTCCCATTGTGCATATGTTATAACTTTTGTAGTTGTCTCACAGATTTTGGATATTCTGGGTTTTATTTTTCAGTCTTGTTACCCTTTGCTTCTCAGTTTTGGCAGTTTCTATCACCATTTCCTCAAGCTCAGAGTTTCTTTCCTTAGTCATGTCCAGTCTACCAGTAGGCTCATCAAAGGCATTCTTCATTTCTGTTACAGTGGGTTTTCTTTTATTTTTTTAGCCTTGCTTTTTGATTCTTAAAATTTTCATGTCTGCTTACATTACACATGTGTTCTTTTATGTCATCTACCTTTTCCACTAGAGACCTGTGATATTGTGATATAATAAGAAATATATATTTCATCTTCCTGGTACAGAGCTTCTAAAATTCTTGTAAATTCTTGAATAATAGGAGTTATAGGAGTGTCTTTTGTTACTCATAATAAACCTGTTTTAACCATACAAGAGTTTATGCTAATAATGTGGAGGATGGGGGCTGGTTGCCAGAGGAATCAACCATGTAATTAGAGGGTTGAAACTTTTGGCTCCATGCCCTGAGGTCCAGGGAGGGGAGGAGGCTGGAGATTGAGTTAATAACCAATGGTCAATGACTTAATCAATCATGTCTACTAAATGGAATCTCCATGAAAACCCTAATGATGGGGTTCAAAGAACTTCCAGTTCTCTGAAGACATCCACTTGCCAAGAGTGTGGCACACCCCAAACTCTGTGGGGACAGAAGCTGTTGTCCTTGGGACATTTCTGGACCTCATCCTATGTACCTCTTCATCTAGCTGTTAATTTGTGTCCTTTAAAATAAACTAGTAAATGTAAGTAAAATGTTTCCCTGAGTTCTGTGAGCCATTATAGCAAATTATTGAACTTGAGGGGACGGTTGTAAGAACTCCTGATTTGTAGCCAAGTTGGACAATCTGGGGACTCAATACTTGCAAGTGGCAAGTGAGGCACAATCTTGTGGGACTGAGCCCTTACCCTATGGGGTCTGTTCTAACTCAAGGTAGCTAATGTTAGAAATTAATTAATTATAGGTCACCCAGTTGGTGTCCACAAAGAACTGGAAAATTCTGGGAAAACCCACACATTTGATATCAAAAGTATTGTGAGCAGATAAACAATTTTCCTTTAAGCTCTTAGTACATTAACACAGTTGTTTTAAATTCATGGTTTGATAATTCTAATATCCTTGCCACAGCTGAATCTGGTTCTGATGCTTGCTCTGGCTCTTCAAACTGTGTTTTTGCCTTTTGGTATGCCTTGTAATTTTTTCTTGATAGCTAGATATGATATAGTGAGTAAAAAGAACTCCAGTCAATAGGCATTAATGCTGTGGTGTCAGAGGAGGGAAAGCACTCTATATTCCTGTGATTAGGTCTCAGTCTTTTAGTGAGCATATGGCCTGGGCTATAAACTTCGCAGGTGCTTCTCTGTTTCCCCCCCACTCCTTAGGTGGGACTGGATGGTTAAAGTGAGCTGGATTTTGGTATTTCCCTTCCCCCAAGTCAGTTAGGCTCTAATAACCCAATAAGCTAGGCTTCAGTAAAAGAGTTTCTCATGAGAGCAGCCCTTGTTAAAAAGAACAGAATGCTCTGGCTTATTTCATAATGGCTTATTTTCCCCTCTCCTTTGCAGGAAGCATGAGAGGATTTTTCTGATATTCACTATCAGTACCTGTTAGAGCTTACAAAATTGTGTCCTCCCCCCACGACTAGCCACCCGTCTCCTCTAGAGTTTTTAAGTCTCAGACTTGTCCACATTGAGCTGCCAGCAATTCGTTGGTTATAGTTCGGGTTTTCCTACCTTGGTACTTGTTCCCATGGAGGTTTCTGTACATGGGTTTCAGCTCCAGTAAAAGCTGTGATGCTGTGTATTTGCCTGATTGTCTCTCCAATTTTGAGGGCAGCACTTTGTCGTGTGACTTCACTTCTTTGGCAGATCTAAGAAGACTTGAGTTTTCTGTTTGTTTAGCTTTTTACTTGTTGTTAGGACAAAGTGATGACTTCCAAGCTCCTTACATTCCAGACTAGAAACTGGGATATGCACTTATTTTTGTCACCTAGAAATGGAATTGCTGGGTTGTGAAGTATATGTATCGATATGTTAATACTGCCAAAGAGTTTTCCAAAGTGGTTGTACCAACATACACTATTTTCAGCAACGTGTAAAAGTTCTAGTTGTTCCACTTCCTCACCAGCTCTTGGAACTGCTAATCTTCTCATTTTAGCCATTCCACTGTGTGTATAGTGGTTATCTAATTTGTGTGATGACTAAGGATGTTGAGCACATTTTCATTTCATGCTGTGTTTAACTTCTATTTATGTCCCTTCCATTTGGATTTATTTATCTGAAACTCCCCTCTTGCTTTTAGAGGTTGGCTCTGAGGTATCTGGCTTATATACCCCATTTACCTTATACCTGCTACTATTTGCCTGCTCTACCCAGTGAATCATGCTCCAGCTTCCATAGTACTGAAGTCTGCCTCTTTCTGCTCCAACTACCTGTGAGGATAGTTAAGAAAGCACTAAATGCCAACACTTTTTTTCCTACAATAACCCTGACCTCCAACCTCCCACAGAAGCTCCTTGGATTCCCATGTGAATAGACCCCTAGGATCCCAGAAATATCTCTCAACATGTCTGATTATGCCCATATCTCATGGTGAGTATGGCACCATCTCAAGTTGGGGTTCTGCTACACTTAAGTAATTCAGAGGCACAATTAAAGAATTTCAAAAAATTTGATTTTGTGGATTTTTATTGAATATAAAAATACCAGAGTTAGAAGTTAACTCCTCTTTGACATGGCTATGAGTTTCTTGCAAAAGTTAGTTAGAATTTGCATTTCACAAAGACCCTAAAAATCAAAATTTAACTATTGAGTGACTGTCATCACTTTCTACCATTGAGGACTAGTTATCGTGAAGCCACAGGCTTATTAAAGGCCTTTTGATAATAGACGTTGTCTTGTACCTTTGTGCTAATAAGAATATATCTTTGCCTAGGGATGATTTTAGTATTAGAAAGCTAATAAAAGTCAGTAATAGAATAGCCTTAATTTGGATAAAGATGGTTTTCAATTGCAGCACTCATGCCTACTACTGGTCACTATATTTAATTGAGATTCTTATTCTTTGAGCACAATACAAGCTATAAATTCTCCTCACTTAATTATGATAAAAACCATAAACCTTACCAAGAACATACAGAATATATCAAATATAAGATGAAAGAAACAGAGAATACCATGAGTTTTGAACTTAAGTTAGCAAAATCTTTTAAAAAGTTTATTCTTTTTTTTTTTTAATCAGTCATCAATTTTATACACATCACTGTATACATGTCAATCCCAGTCGCCCAATTCAGCACACCACCATTCCCACCCCACTGCAGTTTTCCCCCCTCGGTGTCCATACATTTGTTCTCTACATCTGTGTCTCAACTTCTGCCCTGCAACCCGGTTCATCTGTACCATTTTTCTAGGTTCCACATACATGCATTAACGTACGGTATTTGTTTTTCTCTTTCTGACTTACTTCACTCTGTATGACAGTCTATAGATCCATCCACATCTCTACAAATGACCCAATTTCGTTCCTTTTTATGGCTGAGTAATATTCCATTGTATATATGTACCACAACTTCTTTATCCATTCACCTGTCGATGGGCATTTAGGTTGCTTCCATGACCTGGCTATTGTAAATAGTGCTGCAATGAACATTGGGGTGCATGTGTCTTTTTGAATTACAGTTTTCTCTGAGTATATGCCCAGTAGTGGGATTGCTGGGTCATATGGTAATTCTATTCTTAGTTTTTTAAGGAACCTCCATATTGTTCTCCATAGTGGCTGTATCAATTTACATTCCCACCAACAGTGCAAGAGGGTTCCCTTTTCTCCACACCCTCCCCAGCATTTGTTGTTTGTAGATTTTCTGATGATGCCCATTCTAACTGATGTGAGGTGATACCTCATTGTAGTTTTGATTTGCATTTCTCTAATAATTAGGGATGTTGAGCATCTTTTCATGTGCTTCGTGGCCGTCTGTATGTCTTCTTTGGAGAAATGCCTATTTAGGTCTTCTCTCCATTTTTGGATTGGGTGGTTTGTTTCTTTAATATTGAGCTGAATGAGCTGTTTATATATTTTGGAGATTAATCCTTTGTCTGTTGATTCGTTTGCAAATATTTTCTCCCATTCTGAGGGTTGTCTTTTCGTCTTGTTTATGGTTTCCTTTGCTGTGCAAAAGCTTTTAAGTTTCATTAGGTCCCATTTGTTTATTTTTGTTTTTATTTCCATTACTTTATGAGGTGGATTAAAAAAGATCTTGCTGTGATTTATGTCAAAGAGTGTTCTTCCTACGTTTTCCTCTAAGAGTTTTATAGTGTCCAGTCTTACATTTAGGTCTCTAATCCATTTTGAGTTTATTTTTGTGTATGGTGTTAGGGAGTATTCTAATTTCATTCTTTTACATGTAGCTGTCCAGTTTTCCCAGCACCACTTATTGAAGAGACTGTCTTTTCTCCATTGTATATCATTGCCTCCTTTGTCATAGATTAGTTGACCATAGGTGCGTGGGTTTATCTCTGGGCTTTCTATCCTGTTCTATTGATCTATGTTTCTGTTTTTGTGCCAGTACCATATTGTCTTGGTTACTGTAGCTTTGTAGTATAGTCTGAAGTCAGGGAGTCTGATTCCTCCAGCTCCGTTGTTTTCCCTCAAGACTGCTTTGGCTATTCGGGGTCTTTTGTGTCTCCATACAAATTTTAAGATGATTTGTTCTAGTTCCGTAAAAAATGCCATTGGTAATTTGATAAGGATTGCACTGAATCTGTAGATTGCTTTGGGTAGTATAGTCATTTTCACAATACTGATTCTTCCAAGCCAAGAACATGGTATATCTCTCCATCTGTGGTATCATCTTTAATTTCTTTCATCAGTCTCCTATAATTTTCTGCATACAGGTCTTTTGTCTCCCTAGGTAGGTTTATTCCTAGGTATTTTATTCTTTTTGTTGCAATGGTAAATGGGACTGTTTCCATAATTTCTCTTTCAGATTTTTCATCATTAGTGTATAGGAATGCAAGAGATTTCTGTGCATTAATTTTGTATCCTGCTACTTTACCAAATTCATTGATTAGCTCTAGTAGTTTTCTGGTGGCAGTTTTAGGATTCTCTATGTATAGTATCATGTCATCTGCAAACAGTGACAGTTTTACTTCTTCTTTTCCAATTTGTATTCCTTTTATTTCTTTTTCTTCTCTGATTGCTGTGGCTAGGACTTCCAAACCTATGTTGCATAATAGTGGTGAGAGTGGACATCCTTGTCTCGTTCCTGATCTTAGAGGAAATGCTTTCAGTTTTTCACCATTGAGAATGATGTTTGCTGTGGGTTTGTCGTATATGGCCTTTATTATGTTGAGGTAGGTTCCCTCTATGCCCACTTTCTGGAGAGTTTTTATCATAAAAGGGTGTTGAATTTTGTCAAAAGCTTTTTCTGCATCTATTGAGATGATCATATGGTTTTTATTCTTCAATTTGTTAATGTGGTGTATCACATTGATTAATTTGCGTATATTGAAGAATCCTTGCATCCCTCGGATAAATCTCACTTGATCATGGTGTATGATCCTTTTAATGTGTTGTTGGATTCTGTTTGCTAGTATTTTGTTGAGGATTTTTGCATCTATATTCATCAGTGATATTGGTCTGTAATTTTCTTTTTTTGTAGTATCTTTGTCTGGTTTTGGTATCAGGGTGATGGTGGCCTCGTAGAATGAGTTTGGGAGTGTTCCTTCCTCTGCAACTTTTTGGAAGAGTTTGACAAGGATGGGTGTTAGCTCTTCTCTAAATGTTTGATAGAATTCACCTGTGAAGCCATCTGGTCCTGGACTTTTGTTTGTTGGAAGATTTTTAATCACAGTTTCAATTTCATTACTTGTGATTGGTCTGTTCATACTTTCTGTTTCTTCCTGGTTCAGTCTTGGAAGGTTATACCTTTCTAAGAATTTGTCCATTTCTTCCAAGATGTCCATTTTATTGGCATAGAGTTGCTTATAGTAGTCTCTTAGGATGCTTTGTACTTCTGCGGTGTCTGTTGTAACTTCTTCTTTTTCATTTCTAATTTTATTGATTTGAGTCCTCTCCCTCTTTTTCTTGATGAGTCTGGCTAATGGCTTATCAATTTTGTTTATCTTCTCAAAGAACCAGCTTTTAGTTTTATTCATCTTTGCTCTTGTTTTTTTTTGTTTCTATTTCATTTATTTCTGCTCTGATCTTTATGATTTCTTTCCTTCTGCTCACTTTGGGTTTTGTTTGTTCTTCTTTCTCTAGTTTCTTTAGGTGTAAGGTTAGATTGTTTACTTGAGATTTTTCTTGTTTATTTAGATAGGCTTGTATAGCTATAAACTTCCCTCTTAGAACTGCTTTTGCTGCATCCCATAGGTTTTGGATTGTCGTGTTTTCATTGTCATTTGTCTCTAGGTATTTTTTGATTTCCTCTTTGATTTCTTCAGTGATCTCTTGGTTATTTACTAGCGTATTGTTTAGCCTCCATGTATTTGTGTTTTTTACGTTTATTTCCGTTTAATTCATTTCTAATCTCATAGCGTTGTGGTCAGAACAGATGCTGGATATGATTTCAATTTTCTTAAATTTATTGAGGCTTGATTTGTGACCCAAGATGTGATCTATCCTGGAGAATGTTCCATGCGCACTTGAGAAGAACGTGTAATCTGCTGTTTTTGGATGGAATGTCCTATAAATATCAATTAAATCTATCTGGTCTATTGTGTCATTTAAAGCTTCTCTTTCCTTATTTACTTTCATTTTGGATGATCTGTCCATTGGTGTAAGTGAGGTGTTAAAGTCCCCCACTATTATTGTGTTACTGTCGATTTCCTCTTTTATAGCTGTTAGCAGTTGCCTTATATATTGAGGTGTTCCTATGTTGGGTGCATATATATTTATAATTGTTATATCTTCTTCTTG
This sequence comes from Eschrichtius robustus, assembly GCF_028021215.1. Lineage (NCBI taxonomy): Eukaryota > Metazoa > Chordata > Mammalia > Artiodactyla > Eschrichtiidae > Eschrichtius > Eschrichtius robustus. The sequence goes on along the minus strand of NC_090833.1, from coordinate 87,794,626 downwards.
GATTGATCCCTTGATCATTATGTAGTGTCCTTCCTTGTCTCTTGTAACATTCCTTATTTTAAAGTCTATTTTATCTGATATGAGTATAGCTACTCCAGCTTTCTTTTGATTTCCATTTGCATGAAATATCTTTTTCCATCCCCTCACTTTCGGTCTGTATGTGTCCCTAGGTCTAATGTGGGTCTCTTGTAGACAGCATATATATGGGTCTTGTTATTGTATCCATTCAGCAAGCCTGCATCTTTTGGTCGCAGCATTTAATCCATTCACGTTTAAGGTAATTATCAATATGTGTGTTCCTATGACCATTTTCTTAACTGTTTTGGGTTTGTTTTTGTAGGTTCTTTTCTTCTCTTGTTTTTCCCACTTAGAGAAGTTCCTTTAGCATTTGTTGTAGAGCTGGTTTGGTGGTGCTGAATTCTCTTAGCTTTTGCTTGTCTGTAAAGCTTTTGATTTCTCCATCAAATCTAAATGAGATCCTTGCCGGGTAGAGTAGTCTTGGTTGTAGGTTCTTCCCTTTCATCACTTTAAGTATATCATGCCACTCCCTTCTGGCTTGTAGAGTTTCTGCTGAGAAATCAGCTGTTAACCTTATAGGAGTTCCCTTGTATGTTATTTGTCGTTTTTCTCTCGCTGCTTTCAATAATTTTTCTTTGTCTTTAATTTTTGCCACTTTGATTAGTATGTGTCTCGGTGTGTTTCTCCTTGGGTTTATCCTGTATGGGACTCTCTGCACTTCCTGGACTTGGGTGGCTATTTCTTTTCCCATGTTACGGAAGTTTTCAACTATAATCTCTTCAAATATTTTCTCTGGTCCTTTCTCTCTCTCTTCTCCTTCTGGGACCCCTATAATGCAAATGTTGTTGCGTTTAATGTTGTCCCAGAGGTCTCATAGGCTGTCTTCATTTCTTTTCATTCTTTTTTCTTTAGTCTGATCCGCAGCAGTGAATTCCACCATTCTGTCTTCCAGGTCACTTATCCGTTCTTCTGCCTCAGTTATTCTGCTATTGATTCCTTCTAGTGTAGTTTTCATTTCAGTTATTGTACTGGTCATCTCTGTTTGTTTGTTCTTTAATTCTTCTAGGTCTTTGTTAATCATTTGTTGCATCTTCTCGATCTTTGCCTCCACTCTTTTTCCGAGGTCCTGGATCATCTTCACTATCATTATTCTGAAATCTTTTTCTGGAAGGTTGCCTATCTCTACTTCAGTTTGTTGTTTTTCTGGGTTTTTTTCTTGTTACTTCATCTGGTATATAGCCCTCTGCCTTTTCATCTTTTCTATCTTTCTGTGAATGTGGTTTTTGTTCCACAGGCTGCAGGACTGTAGTTTTTCTTGCTTCTGCTGTCTGCCCTCTGGTGGTTGAGGCTATCTAAGAGGCTTGATGGGAGGCTCTGGTGGTGGGTAGAACTGTCTGTTGCTGTGGCGCTCAGAGCTCAGTAAAACTTTAATCCACTTGACTGTTGATGGGTGGGTCTGGGTTCCGTCCCTGTTGGTTGTTTTGCCTGAGGCAACCCAACAATGGAGCCTACCTGGGCTCTTTGGTGGAGCTAATGACAGACTCTGGGAGGGCTCATGCCAAGGAGTACTTCCCAGAACGTCTGCTGCCAGTGTCCTTGTTCCCACGGTGAAACAGAGCCACCCCCCACCTCTGCAGAAGACCTTCCAACACTAACAGGTAGGTCTGGTTCAGTCTCCCCCAGGGTCACTGCTCCTTCCCCTGGGTCCCGATGCACACACTATTTTGTGTGCGCCCTCCAGGAGTGGGGTCTCTGTTTCCCCCCGTCCTGTCGAAGTCCTGCAATCAATTCCCACTAGGCTTCAAAGTCTGATTCTCTATGAATTCCTCCTCCCATTGCCGGACCCCCAGGTTGGGAAGCCTGACGTGGGGCTCAGAACCTTCACTCCAGTGGGTGGACTTCTGTGGTATAAGTGTTCGCCAGTCTGGGAGTCAACCACCCACCAGTTATGGGATTTGATTTTAGTCTGATTGCGCCCCTCCTACCATCTCATTGTGGCTTCTCCTTTGTCTTTGGATGTGGGGTATCTTTTTTGGTGAGTTCCAGTGTCTTCCTGTCGATGACTGTCCAGCAGCTAGCTGTGATTCTGGTGTTCTCATAAGAGGGAGTGAGAGCACGTCCTTTTACTCCGCCATCTTGGTTCCTCCCGGATGCAAGCTCTTTAGCCTTCTCGGCTGCGGCCCTCCCTGCCCTGTCTCTCTTTGATGTTTATCAGATGTCACTTTCTTTTCAGCCAGACTGGCTGTACCTACTGTGTGCCACGCAGGGGACTAGGCACCTAGTGTGCTACCAATGCAAATGGCACGCCTGCCTTCACACAGAGACCATTTCCTCAAAAAAACAAAAGGCAGCGAGAACTCCACCCACAGCGGAACAGAGCTCAGGAACTGGGCTAAAAGTTTATTCTTGATTTAAAAACTATTCAAAAGTAAATTGCTCAGTTTTCTTCTGTGTAGCATTGTACTAGTTCCTAAATAAAAATTAAAGAATTGGTCTCAAACCCATTATAGTTAGTGAATCTTTCGTCTTTTAATAAGTCTGGAACAAAACCCACAAAAATCTATCATTATGCATCTTTGAAATGTAGAAAATTATTGTTTTGAAACTTAAAATGAAACTTAAGGGTTTCAGCAGATCTTATTTTAGCACACAAATTGTAGCATTGGCTTCCCAAGGTGAGTTCTAAACCAGGTTCTCCAACAATAATATGCACCTTGGGATCTTGTTAAAATGTAGATTCTGGAGGTCGGGGCAAGATGGCAGAATAGTAAGATGCGGAGATCACCTTCCTTCCCACAGATACATTAGAAATACATCTACACGTGGAACTGTTCCTACAGAACACCCACTGAACGCTGGCAGAAGACGTCAGGCCTCCCAAAAGGCAAGAAACTCCCCCACGTACTTGGGTAGGGCAAAAGAAAAAAGAAATAACAGAGACAAAAGAATAGGGATGGGACCTGCACCAGTGGGAGGGAGCTGTGAAGGAGGAAAGGTTTCCACACACTAGGAAGCCCCTTCGTGGGCGGAGACTGCGGGTGGCAGAGGGGGGAAGCTTTGGAGCCACGGAGGAGAGCGCAGCTACAGGGGTGCGGAGGGCAAAGCAGAGAGATTCCCGCACAGAGGCTCGGCGTCGAGCAGCACTCACCAACCCGGAGAGGCTTGTCTGCTCACCCTCCGGGGCGGGTGGGGGCTGGGAGCTGAGGCTCGGCCTTCGGTCGGATCGCAGGGAGAGGACTGGGGTTGCCTGCATGAACACTGCCTGAAGGGGTTAGCGCACCACAGCTAACCGGGAGGGAGTCCGGGAAAATGTCTGCAGCTGCCGAAGAGGCAAGAGACTTTTTCTTGCCTCTTTGTTTCCTGGTGCGCGAGGAGAGGGGATTCACAGCACCGCCTAAATGAACTCCAGAGACGGGCGCGAGCCGTGGCTATCAGCGTGGACCCCAGAGACGGGCATGAGACGCTAAGGCTGCTGCTGCCGCCACCAAGAAGCCTGTGTGCGAGCACAGGTCACTATCCACACCGCCCCTCCTGGTAGCCTGCGCAGCCCGCCACTGCCAGGGTCCCATGATCCAGGGACAACTTCCCCGGGAGAACACACGGCGCGCATAAGGCTGCTGCAACGTCACGGTGGCCTCTGCCGCTGCAGGCTCGCCCCACATTTGTACCCCTCCCCCCCCCCGCCTGAGTGAGCCAGAGCCCCCGAAGCAGCTGCTCCTTTAACCCCGTTCTGTCTGGGCGGGGAACAGACACCCTCATGTGACCTACATGCAGAGGCGTGTCCAAATCCAAAACTGAACCCCGGGAGCTGTACGAACAAAGACGAGAAAGGGAAATATCTCCCAGCAGCCTCAGAAGCAGCGGATTAAAGCTCCACAAACAACTTGATGTGCCTGCATCTGTTGAATACCTGAATAGACAAGGAATCATCACAAATTCAGGAGTTGGACTTTGGGAACAGGATATATTAATTTTCCCCCTTTTCCTTTTTTTGTGAGTGTACATGTGTATGCTTCTGGGTGAGATTTTGTCTGTATAGCTGTGCTTTCACCATTAGTCTTAGGGTTCGGTCCGTCTGTTGTTGTTGTTTTTTTTTAACCTAAAAAAATTTTTTTCTTAATAAATGTTTTCTTCATAATTTTTTCCTTATTTTCTATTTTTAAAAATTAAAAAAAATTTTTTTAATAAGTTTTTTCATATTTTTTATTTTAAAAAATTAAAAAATTTTTTTCTTAATAAAATTTTTCTTAATATCTTTTTCTTATTTTTTCTTATAAAAAATTAATAAATCTATTTTTTTAAATTAAAAAGAATTTTTTTCTTAATAAATGTATTCTTAATAATTTTTTTCCTTATTTTTATTATGATAGCTTTATTTTATTTTATTTTATTTTATCCTCTTTCTTTCTTTCTTTCTATTTTTTCTCCCTTTTATTCTGAGCCGTGTGGATGAAAGGCCCTTGGTGCTCCAGCCAGGCATCAGGGCTGTGCCTCTGAGGTGGGAGAGGCAACTTCAGGACACTGGTCCACAAGAGACCTCCCAGCTCCATGTAATACCAAACGGCAAAAATGTCTCAGAGATCTCCATCTCAACATCAAGACCCAGCTTCACTCAATGACCAGCAAGCTACAGTGCTGGACACCCTATGCCAAACAACTAGCAAGACAGGAACACAGCCCCATCCATTAGCAGAGAGGCTGCCTAAAATCATAATAAGGCCACAGACACCCCAAAACACACCACCAGACGTGGACCTGCCCACCAGAAAGACAAGATCCAGCCTCAACCACCAGAACACAGACACTAGTCCCCTCCACCAGGAACCCTACACAACCCACTGAACCAACCTTAGCCACTGGGGACAGATACCAAAAACAACGGGAACTACGAACCTGCAGCCTGTGAAAAGGAGACCCCAAACACAGTAAGATAAGCAAAATGAGAAGACAGAAAAACACACAGCAGATGAAGGAGCAGGGTCAAAACACACCAGACCTAACAAATGAAGAGGAAATAGGCAGTCTACCTGAAAAAGAATTCAGAATAATGGTAGTAAAGATGATCCTAAATCTTGGAAATAGAATAGACAAAATGCAAGAAACATTTAACAAGGACCTAGAAGAACTAAAGAGGAACCAAGCAATGATGAACAACACAATAAATGAAATTAAAAATACTCTAGACGGGATCAGTAGCAGAATAACTGAGGCAGAAGAACGGATAAGTGACCTGGAAGATAAAATAGTGGCAATAACTACTGCAGAGCAGAATAAAGAAAAGAGAATGAAAAGAACTGAGGACTGTCTCAGAGACCTCTGGGACAATATTAAATGCACCAACATTCGAATTATAAGGGTCCCAGAAGAAGAAGAGAAAAAGAAAGGGACTGAGAAAATGTTTGAAGAGATTATAGTTGAAAACTTCCCTAATATGGGAAATGAAATAGTTAATCAAGTCCTGGAAGCACAGAGGGCCCCATACAGGATAACTCCAAGGAGAAACACGCCAAGACACATATTAATCAAACTGTTAAAAATTAAATATAAAGAAAACATATTAAAAGCAGCAAGGGAAAAACAACAAATAACACACAAGGGAATCTCCATAAGGTTAACAGCTGATCTTTCACCAGAAACTCTGCAAGCCAGAAGGGAGTGGCAGGATATACTTAAAGTCATGAAGGAGAAAAACCTACAACCAAGGTTATCTACCCAGCAAGGATCTCATTCAGATTTGATGGAGAAATTAAAACCTTTACAGACAAGCAAAAGCTGAGAGAGTTCAGCACCACCAAACCAGCTTTACAACAAATGCTAAAGGAACTTCTCTAGGCAAGAAACACAGGAGAAGGAAAACACCTACAATAAAAAACCCAAAACATTTAAGAAAATGGGAATAGGAACATACATATCGATTATTACATTAAATGTAAATGGATTAAAGGCTCCCACCAAAAGACACAGACTGGCTGAATGGATACAAAAACAAGACCAGTATATATGCTGTCTACAAGAGACCCACTTCAGACCTAGAGACACATACAGACTGAAAGTGAGGGGATGGAAAAAGATATTCCATGCAAATGGAAATCAAAAGAAAGCTGGAGTAGCAATTCTCATATCAGACAAAATAGACTTTAAAATAAAGACTATTACAAGAGACAAAGAAGGACACTATATAATGATCAAGGGATCAATCCAAAAGGAAGGTATAACAATTGTAAATATTTATGCACCCAGCATAGGAGCACCTCAATACATAAGGCAAAGGCTAACAGCCATAAAATGGGAAATCGACAGTAACACAATCATAGTAGGGGACTTTAACACCCCACTTTCACCAATGGACAGATCATCCAAAATGAAAATAAATAAGGAAACACAAGCTTTAAATGATACATTAAGCAAGATGGACTTAATTGATATTTATAGGACATTCCACCCAAAAACAACAGAATACACATTTTTCTCAAGTGCTCATGGAACATTCTCCAGGATACATCATATCTTTGGTCACAAATTAAGCCTTGGTAAGTTTAAGAAAACTGAAATCGTATCAAGTATCTTTTCCGACCACAATGCTATGAGACTAGATATCAATTACAGGAAAAGATCTGTAAAAAATTCAAACACATGGAGGCTACACGATACACTACTTAATAACGAAGTGATCACTGAAGAAATCAAAGAGGAAATCAAAAAATACCTAGAAACAAATGACAATGGAGACACGACGAACCAAAACCTATGGGATGCAGCAAAAGCAGTTCTAAGAGGGAAGTTTATAGCAATACAATCCTACCTCAAGAAACAGGAAACATCTCGAATGAACAACCTAACCTTGCACCTGAAGCAATTAGAGAAAGAAGAACAAAAAAACCCCAAAGTTAGCAGAAGGAAAGAAATCATAAAGATCAGATCAGAAATAAATGAAAAGGAAATGGAGGAGACAATAGCAAGGATCAATAAAACTAAAAGCTGGTTCTTTGAGAAGATAAACAAAATTGATAAACCATTAGCCAGACTCATCAAGAGAAAAAGGGAGAAGAGTCAAATCAATAGAATTAGAAATGAAAAAGGAGAAGTAACCACTGACACTGCAGAAATACAAATGATCATGAGAGATAACTACAAGCAACTCTATGCCAATAAAATGGACAACCTGGAAGAAATGGACACATTCTTAGAAATGCACAACCTGCCGAGACTGAACCAGGAAGAAATAGAAAATATGAACAGACCAATCACAAGCACTGAAATTGAAACTGTGATTAAAAATCTTCCAACAAACAAAAGCCAAGGACCAGATGGCTTCACAGGTGAATTCTATCAAACATTTAGAGAAGAGCTAACACCTATCCTTCTCAAACTCTTCCAAAATATTGCAGAGGGAGGAACACTCCCCAACTCATTCTACGAGGCCACCATCACCCTGTTACCAAAACCAGACAAAGATGTCACAAAGAAAGAAAACTACAGGCCAATATCACTGATGAACATAGATGCAAAAATCCTCAACAAAATACTAGCAAACAGAATCCAACAGCACAGTAAAAGGATCATACACCATGATCAAGTGGGGTTTATTCCAGAAATGCAAGGATTCTTCAATATACCCAAATCAATCAACGTGATACACCATATTAACTAACTGAAGGAGAAAAACCATATGATCATCTCAATAGATGCAGAGAAAGCTTTTGACAAAATTCAACACCCATTTATGATAAAAGCCCTGCAGAAAGTAGGCATAGAGGGAACTTTCCTCAACATAATAAAGGCCATATATGACAAACCCACAGCCAGCATTGTCCTCAATGGTGAAAAACTGAAACCATTTCCACTAAGATCAGGAACAAGACAAGGTTGCCAACTCTCACCACTATTATTCAACATAGTTTTGGACGTTTTAGCCACTGCAATCAGAGAAGAAAAAGAAATAAAAGTAATCCAAATCGGAAAAGAAGTAGTAAAGCTGTCACTGTTTGCAGACGACATGGTACTATACATAGAGAATCCTAAAGATGCTACCAGAAAACTACTAGAGCTAATCAATGAATTTGTTAAAGTAGCAGGATACAAAATTAATGCACAGAAATCTCTTGCGTTCCTATATACTAATGATGAAAAATCTGAAAGTGAAATTAAGAAAACACTCCTGTTTACCATTGCAACAAAAAGAATAAAATATCTAGGAATAAACCTACCTAAGGAGACAAAAGACCTGTATGCAGAAAATTATAGGACAATGATGAAAGAAATTAAAGATGATACAAATAGATGGCAAGATACACCATGTTCTTGGATTGGAAGAATCAACATTTTGAAAATGACTCTACTACCCAAAGCAATCTACAGATTCAATGCAATCCCTATCAAACTACCAATGGCATTTTTCACAGAACTAGAACAAAAAATTTCACAATTTGTATGGAAACACAAAAGACCCCGAATAGCCAAAGCAATCTTGAGAACGAAAAATGGAGCTGGAGGAATCAGGCTCCCTGACTTCAGACTATATTACAAAGCTACAGTAATCAAGACAGTTTGGTACTGGCACAAAAACAGAAATATAGATCAATGGAAGAGGATAGAAAGCCCAGCGATAAACCCATGCACATATGGTCACCTTATCTTTGATAAAGGAGGCAAGCATATACAGTGGAGAAAAGACCCCCTCTTCAATAAGTGGTGCTGGGAAAATTGGACAGATACATGTAAAAGTATGAAATTAGAACACTCCCTGACATCATACACAAAAATAAACTAAAAATGGATTAAAGACCTAAGTTTAAGGCCAGACACTATCAAACTCTTAGAGGAAAACATAGGCAGAATACTCTATGACATAAATCACAGCAAGATCCTTTTTGACCCAGCTCCTAGAGAAATGGAAATAAAAACACAAATAAACAAATGGGACCTAATGAAACTTAAAAGCTTTTGCACAGCAAAGGAAACCATAAACAAGACCAAAAGACAACCCTCAGAATGGGAGAAAATATTTGCAAATGAAGCAAATGACAAAGGATTAATCTCCAAAATTTATAAGCAGCTCATGCAGCTCAATAACAAAAAAACAAACAACCCAATCCAAAAATGGGCGGAAGACCTAAATAGACATTTCTCCAAAGAAGATATACAGATGGCCTACAGACACATGAAAGAATGCTCAACATCATTAATCATTAGAGAAATGCAAATCAAAACTACAATGAGATATCATCTCACACTGGTCAGAATGGCCATCGTCAAAAAATCTAGAAACAATGAATGCTGGAGAGGGTGTGGAGAAAAGGGAACACTCTTGCACTGTTGGTGGGAATGTAAATTGATACAGCCACTATGGAGAACAGTATGGAGGTTCCTTAAAAAACTACAAATAGAACTACCATATGACCCAGCAATCCCACTACTGGGCATATACCCTGAGAAAACCATAATTCAAAAAGTGTCATGTACCAAAATGTTCATTGCAGCTCTATTTACAATAGCCAGGACATGGAAGCAACCTAAGTGTCCATCATTGGATGAATGGATAAAGAAGATGTGGCACATATATACAATGGAATATTACTCAGCCATAAAAAGAAATGAAATGGAGGTATTTGTAGTGAGGTGGATGGAGTTAGAGTCTGTCATACAGAGTGAAGTAAGTCAGAAAGAGAAAAACAAATACAGTATGCTGACACATATAAATGGAATCTAAGGGAAAATAAAAAAGGTCTTGAAGGACCTAGTGGCAAGACGGGAATAAAGACACAGACCTACTAGAGAATGGACTTGAGGATATGGGGAGGGGGAAGGGTGAGGTGTGACAGGGTGAGAGAGTGGCATGGACATATATACACTACCAAATGTAAAATAGATAGCTAGTGGGAAGCAGCTGCATAGCACAGGAAGATCAGCTCGGTGCTTTGTGACCACCTAGAGGGGTGGGATGGGGAGGGTGGGAGGGAGGGAGATGCAAGAGGGAAGAGATATGGGAACATATGTATATGTATAACTGATTCTCTTTGTTATAAAGCAGAAACTAACACACCATTGTAAAGCAATTATACTCCAATAAAGATGTTTAAAAAAAAATGTAGATTCTGATTCACTAGGTCTGGGGTGGGACCTGAGTGTCTGCATTTTAACAAGCACTTAAGAAATGCCAATACTGCTGGTCCACAGATCACACTTTAAGTAGGAAGGGTAGGTGATCTCTGATGAGCCTTAATTATCTATGAAAACACCGCTGGGAATGGCTAGGAAGGTAATGTGTTGCAGAAGAAAGAACAATGCCCCAGTATCAAATGCCAGTAGTTTAAATTTAAGTCCTGCCACTTACTAACTATGCATTCCTGAACAAATTCATGTAATGATTCTGAGATTTAGTTTCCTTATCTATTACATGTGTGTAATACCTGCCTTACATAGCTCAAAATACAGTGGAGTTTCTTCTAATTTGAAGGTTAGGTTCTAAATAAATGTGTAATGCAGAAATGTATATATGTATGTACATATATATGGTATATGGTGTATGTGTATGTATATGTATATGATATATATGTATATCCTTGGAAGTGCCTTTAAATCTCCCATTAAATACACCTTTTTATTAAATCCAACACAGGTAGGTAGAGGCCTTGCATACTCATCTAGTGATCTCTTCCTAGAAATTTGGCATCATGGTTTGTTGTAACATCTTTCAGTCCCATGAGTTTCAAATTCCCTTCTATCACCACGAAGGGGTGGAGAGTACAGTAATAGCACACAAATCCCCTATGGATTGCCCCCTGATCCTGGAAGACACAAGAGTAGTTTCAAATTAACTTTCAATACATTTGTGTAAATTGTTTTATCCTGTTTCAGAAGGAATAATCCACAACATTCACTTAAAAACAGAAATTTAAATTGCAATGGATATTTTTCTTTTTGAAAAGGCTCTTGAATTCATTGACGGAACTTTGCCTAAACTGATGAATTAATTTGTTTGGGCCAGATTTCATAAATCCTGTAATAATTCTTCCCTTTATACATGTTGACTTGATTTTTTTAGATCTATAGCCTATGGTTTAAATGTTTTAACCTTTACTACTTTAATCAGTTAACATTTATTTCAGGGTTGCATGATGACTGACCATTGAAAGATACAGCTAACTAAAATATAAATTCTAATTTGTCAGTTAAATAAACCTGAATATCTAAATAATAAGTAGAAATCAATCTATGTCACTGAATTTTGAAATGTTTGATGTAACTCTTTCTCTTCCAGGGCTATGTTGAAGATAAATTTCTAGGTATTGTTACAAAGCTTGGACATGCATATCATTGCCCCACTTAGATACGGCTGGTTTAGCTTGGCTGTATACAAGCAGACTTTTAACTGTATATGTAGATTTATTTATGATGTGTTAGACTCTTTTTTCGTTAATGCATGAAAGCTAAGTACCAATTTAGCATGATTCAAATCAGGCTCTAGTACAAAATTCAGCAGAGCTTTAAAATTTTTAGTCTTGTTAACTTACTACACTAAACTGAGATGCACATTGCTTACCATAAACAAGTTTAAAATCAAGTTTGGTAAAAATCTTTCAAAGACTGTATATAAGCTTTTTGAGTGTCTGTTAGAAAATTGTATTTCTAGAGCCCAATTAACCAAATGTCATGGGTCTTTTCTTATGGTTAACTGTAACAGGGCAATGAGAGAAATTCAGTGGATCACTTACTGGTCATAACAAGTATGGATTTAAGTTGGTAACATTTTCGTTTTTGTTAAGAGCTCTCTCATTGTCTAGGATTCCCATTAGGTTACTGCAGTGAGATTGGTAATAATTTTCAAGATAATATGCCTTCTATGCATTGGGAAGACCATTTGGTTATGACTGTTCCAATCTTAGGTTGGTTAAGTGTAAGATAAAGGATAAAGCACAGTTAAAATGAGTATGCATTGGAGTTACCTCAAGTCCTAGTTAAAACAAAGATTGCTTCCAGAGCGTCAAGGTTATTCAATGGGGAAAGGACAGTCTTTTCAACAAATGATCCTGGGAAAACCGACTATCCATATGCAAAAGAATAAACCTGGACCCTTATCTTCAACCATAAACAAAAATTAATTCAAAATGGATCAAGAACCTAAATACAAGAGCTAAAAACTCTAAAGCTCTTAGAATAAAACATCGCGGGAAGTTTTAATGACCTTGGTAACCTCTGTTACCAACCAGGGCTCTTTGGTTTTTTTTTTTTTGGATTTGGCAATGATTTCTTGGACATGACACCAGAAGTACAAGAAACAAAAGAAAAATAAACAGATAATTGAACTTCATGAAAATTTAAAACATTTGTGCATCAAAGGATGCTATCAAGAGAGTGAAAAGATAACCCACAGAATGGGAGAAAACACTTGCAAATCATATATCTGATGAAGAATTAATATCCAGAATATAAAGATATATTAAAATATAACTTTAAAAAGATACATATAAAATATAAATCCTAAAACTCAGCAACAAAAAATTAACAACCCGATTCAAAAAGTGGGAAAGGACTTGAATAATAGATATTTCTCCAAAGAAGATATACCAATGACCAATAAGCACATGAAAAGATGCTTACGTCACTAGTCACTAGGGAAATGCTTATCAAAACCACAGTGAGATACTGATTCACACCCATTAGGATGGCTATTATTAAAAAAAAAAAAAAAAAGGATTAAACAGCAAGTATTGATAAGGATGTGGAGAAATTAGAACCTGTGTACATTGCTGGTGTAAATGTAAAAAGGTGCAGCCACTGTAGAAAATAGTTTGGCAGTTCTTCAAAGAGTTAACACAGAATTACCATATGATCCAGCAATTCCACTTAGTATATACTCACAAGAATTGAAAGCAGAGACCCATATACTGTACACCAATGTTCATAGCAGCATTATCCATAATAGCTAAAAGATGCAAACAACACAAATATCCGTCAATAGGTCAATGGCTAAACAAAAGGTCTTCTATACATACAATGGAATATTATTCAGCTGTTAAAAAAATGAATTTTAGATACATGCTCCAACATAGATGAATCTTCAAAACATTATGCTAAGTGAAATAAGCCAGACACAGAAAGACAAATATTGTATGATTCCATTTATGTGAGGTATCTAGAGTAGGCAAATTTATAAAGATAGGCAGTGGAATAGAGAGACTGGGGAGTAGGGTGGAGGAAATGGGGAGCTGTTATTTAATGGGTATGGAGTTTCTGTTTGAAATGATGGAAGAAGTTCTGGAAATGGATAATGGTGATGGTTACATAACAGTGTTAATGCACTTAACACTACTAAATTGAACACCATACAAATGGTTTAAAGGGCATGTTTATCTCATGTATATTTTGTCACACACACACAAATACCCCACAGATTCCTGGGTCCTATTCCCAGAGTCTCTGACTCTGGGTTGGAGCCAGAGAATTTACATTTCTAACAAGTTTCCCAGTGATACTCATGCTGCTGGCCCAGAAACCACACTTGAAGAAACCTCTCCTTTAAAGACTAGTTTTTCCCACCCAAGAAGAGAAGAAATTCAAAAGAAGATTAAAAAAAAGTTGAAGGTAGTAGATACTGGAAACTCAGTGTTAAGAAGGATTCTTGAGTCATGTCCAGTCTCAATGGAACAGAGCTCTAGGACAGAGTAATAATGCGCACTGTAGGTACAGGAGGAGCAACTGACCGCACATGCCACACATTCATCATCCACAGGTTGACTGGTTTTAATCTTGTTTATAGTACAATCTCACTCTTACACTCAAGTTTAATTCACATCACAGAATTATACCTCTTTGGTATAAGGCTTCAGCAAAAGTTAAGTCAAAGTGACCCAGCCAGGGTGTTGGGTTTTTCTTTTTCTGGGAGGGGTTGGGGAGAAGTGTGAGGTAGGGAAATGGAGGAGGAGAGGAAAGGACTAGAATAAAGTGAAGGAGACACAAGGGCAAAACTGACAGAATCAAGTTGGAGAAGAGAGTGGCAAACAGAAAAGTGTGTGCAAAGATTTCTTGTGGATTCCCAAGTACTCAATTAAAAGCAGGCTGAAGCTTGAGAACTGGGTTGAAGGCTAAAGACTGTGAAGCGGGTAAGGGTGGTCAATGCATTTTTCAGCCAGCCCCATCACTGGCTCAGAATCTCTTAGACATGGCTCCTCTTAGGCAAGTTGTACCAGAAGCCCAAGTTTCATCTGGAATTTAAGAACTCTTCATGTTTTGAATATGGCCCAGAGCAGGGGTCCCCAATCCCTGGGCCGTGGACTAGTACCAGTCCGCGGCCTGTTAGGAACCGGGCCGCACAGCAGGAGGTGAGTGGCGTGCCAGCAACCGAAGCTTCATCTGCCGCTCCCCATCGCTCCCCATTGCTTGCATTGCTGCCTGAACCATCGCTCGCATTGCCACCTGAAACATCCCCCACCCCCCACCCCCATCAGTGGAAAAATTGTCTTCCTCAAAACCGTTCCCTGGTGCTAAAATGTTTGGGGACCACTGGCCTAGAAAACACGTGTGGTCCACAGGCTGCATTTTTGCCACCCACGACTTTGGGCCACATTTACAGGAGCCAGTGAAAGAATCAATATGCTGAGTCAGAATAAAATCTAACACTTAAAAAATAGTATCCAAATATACCTTTATAAATGTTGCCATATTAAGCACTCAAGGGGTCCCATTAATAATAAACTCTTTAGACACAAAGGGCATTTATGTCACAAATTATGTTACAAGTTATAAATAAAAGGTAAAGCAGCTGAGAATGTAAAGCCAGGAATCCTAAATTCTGTTACTGGCTTAAGCACAGGCCTAAAAAAAAGGCGTTCACCTCTCTGTTACCAACCAGGGTTCTTTGGTTTTTTTTTTTTTTTCACTGTTGTGTCCTTGGAGCTAGGAAAGCTTCAATAAATATTTATTGAGTGAATGAATAAAGGCATTTAGATTTGTTATATTAAGGACCACAGTGCCATGATAAATTCTTTTTTTTTTAACATCTTTATTGGAGTATATTCCTTTACAAAGGTGTGTTAGTTTCTGCTGTATAACAACGTGCATCCACTATACATATACATATATCCCCATATCCCCTCCCTCTTGCGCCTCCCTCCCACCCTCCCTTTCCCACCCTTCTAGGTGGTCGCAAAGCACCGAGCTGATATCCCTGTGCTATGTGGCTGTTTCCCACTAGCTATCTATTTTACAACTGGTAGTCCAACCAGGGTTCTTGGTCTTCTCCAATCAATAGAAACTGACTAGAGACCAGACAAGAAATTCAGGCAAGGCTTTATTTGGGTCCCTGCTGCAGCAGAGGGGAGTGCTTGCTCACTCCCCAAGGGTGGGGCAAGCTTGTTTCTTACATGCGGTGAGGGTAGGAGCGTGCCCAAGGGTCAAGCCAGAGGGGTGGCTTAGGTGTTTTGCCCACCCGTTAGGTGATGTTGTGTGCAGGGGGCATGCGCAGTACCCTGCTTTTGCTCCCCACACCCTGTTTTTACTCCAGGCTCTTTAAAAGTGGCAGTGGGATTTTTTGGTCTCTGTATCTTTTGGGTCCAGAATTTGCTCCAACTGTGAATGCACACAATTATTTTTAGTCCCATACAATTTCTTTGTATTTTATTGCTTGAGGAGAGATGTGTCCAGGTACAAGCATTGCAGCACTGCAGCAAAGGGTCCCAGGTCCCAGCAAAGGGCCCCAGGTCCCAGCCTGTCTCAAATTCAGTTCAGTTTAACACTTTTTGTCAAGTACCTACGAGGCACTTAGACAAATGATATAAGACCAAGTGTCTGTCTTGAAAGTGTTTAAAATCTAATGAAGAGGGTAAGATAAATACACAAATCAATAAATGCAAGACATGGTAATAACTGACCAAGGTTTAAAAACAACGACGACAACAACAGTGAGTAAGGTGTTAACTTCTCCATATTCCCTTAGACTACTCTTAGCACATTCAGTTCCCAATACAAAGTAGACATTTGATAAATGGCTTTTTGAGTGAACTAAATGATCATGTCTCTTCCCAGGCCTAAACAGTCTGCCCATGGCTTAGTCTACAATTTATTCACTCTTAATTTGCATAAGTAGGCTCAGTATGTACTGCTGTGCCACAAAATCATGGACAGTTAGTGCTTTAATAATCGCAAAATGCTTTATAGTCTTGGGCTCTTTTATTTAAGAATTAAATAAAAAATAATTCAAAGAGGAACTTGAATAGAAGAGGATATTGAGGGAACCATGAATACAAATATAGTAAAGGAGGGATTAAAATCTGTATGTAGGGTCAGTAAAGTTGGGGGAAATGATTATTTACTGTTTACCTCCAAAACTCACATTTGTTTCTACCAGAGAAGCATGGAATAATTCTTAAAAGAAGGTTTTCAGAAGTACTGAGAACTGTGTGTGTCAGTCATCCAAGTTTCTCTTAGCATCCAATTCATACCATATATTGTATTTGGCACACTGACCCATTTTTCTAGGAAGCCAAAGTGGAATGTTTCTGATAGTTGAAATCCTTTCATTTTGCACACTGGAGGGTAATTCCTGCAGTTTCCAGCACCGTTCATATGCTGGCAGTATGGAGCCTATGTTGCAAAGGAAAAGCAAAAGGAGTTGAGCTGCTTGGAATGTCTTGGCAGTGGAAAAAAGTTTTTTTAAAAGTGACTTCAAGGCAATGTTCTCAAAAGTTAGGAGGTTCTTAACATCTTTTAGCAATTTTTTTAAAAAAAGGAAAAGCCCAAGACTGATTAATTTCTGTTCTTCTGAAGAATACAATAAATATGTTATGGTTCTTAATCTTACTAGGAGAAATTAATCTTGCTAATTACATGAACAAACATGAGTACAGACAAGGCTAGTGAAACTGATGCAGCAAAGCAATGAATGGAGAGAAATCAGGCCTTTTGGCAGAATATTATGGGATAATGCTGTAATACAGGATTTTATTATCTGCTTCACAGTGTTTGTAATAATAAAATTATAAGTCCTTTCACTTTTCTCTATAAAGCAGCATGTACTTAATGCACTACTATTTGACAACTAAGTGAAAGTCTAAGAAAATGACAACATAATATCACATCTTACCATATAATTTATTTGGTAATAATAAAGCATTCCTTCAGATGCTGACCTCATGTCCACACCTAAGGATTTACCTAGTTTCTCTATTTTCTGTTTTACTTTGTGTTCCCCCAGAAACAGACGCCGAAGAAAGGATTTGCATGCAAACAGTTCATTTAGGAGGTACAGGGAGTCGTGTACTGGAGGAAGCTCATGACGCCTGGGAGAACTGACTGTGCACATCTCTCCTCAGTTCCATGTTCAGTGATGCTGCATTAGGAGCTTGAAATAGACCAAGCAGCAGTATTCACACCATGGAAATCAACAGGTGCTACACATCAGGGCTGTTTTTGTTGTTTTTTGTTTTCTTTGTGTTTTGAGCACCAGTTTACCAGCACCACATTAGTAGAAGAAACACAGTAGCAGAGTGAAGTAGTAAAACAGGGAAGGGACACTTTATTAAGGGCACATTATTAAACCAGTTGCCCCTAAAATTAAGCTGGAACTTAATTCTGTCGAGAAGCTGTGGGAAATATAACAAGACATACCGAAAAGGTGTAACACACTGCAAACGTGTAACACACTGCAAACGTGTAACACTGCTGAGGATAGAGGGAGCTGGCGTATTTATACATCAACTGAAATCAGCCATGGTAAAGGGTGGTTGATTCCCCTTGGTAATTCTGTCTCCAGTGAGTGGGGAAGAGTAGCCTTGCCTATTTCCAGCAAAGAGATATGGCTCTGGGTAGCGGGAAAGTGTCAGGCCAGCAGTGTAGTGATAAGACCCTGTATGGGTGGGGCACAACAGCATCTGCTACAATTTATTTGCCTATAAAATAAAAATAAAAACATCTGCCATCTCGGGCTTCCCTGGTGGCGCAGTGGTTAAGAATCCGCCTGCCAATGCAGGGGACACGGGTTCGAGCCCTGGTCTGGGCAGATCCCACATGCCACGGAGCAGCTGGGCCCGTGAGCCACAACTACTGAGCCTGCGCGTCTGGAGCCTGTGCTCCGCAACAAGAGAGGCCGCGATGGTGAGAGGCCCTCGCACTGCGATGAAGAGTGGCCCCCGCCTGCCACAACTGGAGAAAGCCCTTGCACAGAAACGAAGACCCAACACAGCCAAAAATAAATACATTAATTAATTACTTAAAAAAAAAATCTACCATCTCATCTCACATTGACTTAATGGAAATATTCTAATGTAAATATATATAAAATATATATGCTTTATATATAATTATATGCTTTTATAGAAATTACTTGGCATTCCTAAAAGAAAGGTAAGATATTTATTCATTGTATTATAATCATTATAAAAATAATAATGAATAATATACCCCATCAATCTAGAAAACAAGAGGAATAAAAAAAATTCCTTAGCAGAAAGTCTAGTTAATTTTTTTCATAAATAGAATGTCACTGCTGGAGACCGGCAGTCTATGAAGCTGAGGTTGACAGGAAAAATAGTATACAATTTGGGGCATAGGCAAAGACATCTACTTAAAATTACCTTCTCCTCTGAACTATTCTGATTACAAACATTTCCTCTACTGGTTCCCTCTCTGGTTTTGGAACATGAAAGGCCCTGGTGATGATTAAGTAGGTCATTTTAAAATAATACATGACGAAGGAAACAGTAGCAAAGATCAATAAAACTAGAAGCTCATTCTTTGAAAAGATAAACAAAATTGTTAAACCATTAGCCAGATTCATGAAGAAAAAAATGGAGAAGACTGAAATCAACAGAATTAGAAATGAAAAAGGAGAAGTGACAACTGACACTGCAGAAATACAAAGGATCATGAGAGATTACTACAAGCAACTATATGCCAATAAAATGGACAACCTGGAAGAAATGGACAAATTCTTAGAAAAGCACAAGCTTCCAACACTGAACCAGGAAGAAATAGAAAATATAAACAGACCAATCACAAGCACTGAAATTCAAACTGTGATTAAAAATCTTCCAACAAACAAAAGCCCAGGACCAGATGGCTTCACAGGTGAATTCTATCAACATTTAGAGAAGTGCTAACACCTATCCTTCTCATACTCTTCCAAAATATAGCAGAGGGAGGAACACTCCCAAACTCATTCTACGAGACCACCAACACTCTCATATCAAAACCAGACAAAGATGTCACAAAAAAAGAAAACTATAGGCCAATACCACTAATGAACATAGATGCAAAAATCCTCAACAAAATGCTGACAAACAGAATCCAACAGCACATTAAAAGGATCATACACCATGATCAAGTGGAGTTTATCCCAGCAATGCAAGGATTCTTCAATATACGCAAATCAATCAATGTGATACACCATATTAACAAATTGAAGGATAAAAACCATATGATAGGGAGAGGCTTCAAAATGGCGGAAGAGTAAGACGTGGAAATCACCTTCCTCCCCACAAGTACATCAGAAATACAGATTTACATGTGGAACAACTCCTACAGAACACCTACTGAACGCTGGCAGAAGAACTCAGACCTCCCAAAAGGCAAGAAACTCCCCACATGCCTGGGTAGGGCAAAAGAAAAAAGAAAAAACAGAGACAGAAGAATAGGGACGGGACCTGCACCGGTGGGAGGGAGCTGTGAAGGAGGAAAGGTTTCCACGCACTAGGAAGCCCCTTCGCGGGCAGAGACTGCAGGTGGTGGAGGGGGGAAGCTTCGGAGCCACGGAGGAGAGCGCAGCCACAGGGGTGCGGAGGGCAAAGCAGAGAGATTCCCGCACAGAGGATCGGTGCCGACCAGCACTCACCAGCCCGAGAGGCTTGTCTGCTCACCCGCCGGGGAGGGCGGGGGCTGGGGGCTGAGGCTCGGGCTTCGGTCGGGTTGGATCCCAGGGAGAAGGCTGGGGTTGGTGGCGTGAACACTGCCTGAAGGGGGCTAGTGCGCCACAGCTGGCCGGGAGGGAGTCCAGGAAAAGTTCTGCAACTGCCTAAGAGGCAAGAGACTTTTTCTTGCCTCTTTGTTTCCTGGTGCGAGAGGAGAGGGGATTAGCAGCGCTGCTCAAAGGAGCTCCAGAGACGGGCGCGAGCCACGGCTATCAGCGTGGACCCCAGAGACGGGCATGAGACGCTAAGGCTGCTGCTGCCACCACCAAGAAGCCTGTGTGCAAGCACAGGGCACTATCCACACCTTCCCCTGGCCTACCACTGCCAGGGTCTCGTGACCCAGGGACAACTTCCCTGGGAGAACACACAGCACGCCTCAGGCTGGTGCAACGTCACACCCGCCTCTGCCGCAGCAGGCTCGCCCCGCATCCATACCCCTCCCTCCCCCACGCCTGAGTGAGCCAGAGCCCCCGAAGCAGCTGCTCCTTTAACCCCATCCTGTCTGAGGGAAGAACAGATGCCTGCAGGCGACCTACACGCAGAGGCGGGTCCAAATCCAAAGCTGAATCCCAGGAGCTGTACGAACAAAGAAGAGAAAGGGAAATCTCTCCCAGCAGCCTCAGGAGCAGCGGATTAAATCTCCACAATCAACTTGATGTACCCTGCATTGGTGGAATACCTGAATAGACAACGAATCATCCCAAATTGAGGAGGCGGACTTTGGGAGCAAGGATATATATATATTTTTTTCCCTTTTTCTCTTCTTGTGAGTGTGTATGTGTATGCTTCTGTGTGTGATTTTGTCTGTAGAGCTTTGCTTTTACCATTTGTCCTAGGGTTCTGTCTGTCCATTTTTGTTTGTTTGTTTTGTTTTTGTTGTTTTTTTTAATTTTTGAATTTTATTTTATTTATTTTTTTATACAGCAGGTTCTTATTAGTCATGAATTTTATACACATCAGTGTATACATGTCAATCCCAATCGCCCTATTCATCACACCACCATCCCCAACCCCCACCGCCCCATGGCTTTCCCCCCTTGGTGTCCATACGTTTGTTCTCTACATCTGTGTCTCAATTTCTGCCCTGCAAACTGGTTCATCTGTACCATTTTTCCAGGTTCCACATATATGTGTTAATATACGATATTTGTTTTTCTCTTTCTGACTTACTTCACTCTGTATGACAGTCTGTAGGTCCATCCACGTCTCACCAATGACTCAATATCGTTCCTTTTTATGGCTGAGTAATATTCCATTGTATATATGTACCACTACTTCTTTATCCATTCATCTATCGATGGGCATTTTGGTTGCTTCCATGACCTGGCTATTGTAAATAGTGCTGCAATGAACATTGGGGTGCATGTGTCTTTTTGAATTATGTGTTTTCTCTGGGTATATGCCCAGTAGTGGGATTGCTGGGTCATATGGTAATTTTTTTTTAGATTTTTAAGGAACTTCCATAGTGGCTGAATCAGTTTACATTCCCACCAACAGTGCAAGAGGATTCCCTTTTCTCCACACCCTCCCCAGCATTTGTTGTTTGTAGATTTTTGGATGATGCCCATTCTAACAGGAGTGAGGTGATACCTCATTGTAGTTTTGATTTGCATTTCTCTAATAATTAGTGATGTTGAGCAGCTTTTCATGTGCTTCTTGGCCATCTGTATGTCTTCTTTGGAGAAATGTCTATTTAGGTCTTCTGTCCATTTTTGGATTGGGGTGTTTGTTTCTTCAATACTGAGCTGCATGAGCTGTTTATATATTTTGGAGATTAATCCTTTGTCCATTGATTCCTTTGCAAATATTTTCTCCCATTCTGAGGGTTGTCTTTTCATCTTGTTTATGGTTTCCTTTGCTGTGCAAAAGCTTTTAAGTTTCATTAGGTCCCATTTGTTTATTTTTGTTTTTACTTCCATTACTCTAGGAGGTGGATTAAAAAACATCTTGCTGTGATTTATGTCAAAGAGTGTTCTTCCGATGTTTTCCTCTAAGAGTTTTATAGTGTCTGGTCTTACATTTAGGTCTCGAATCCATTTTGAGTTTATTTTTGTGTATGGTGTTAGGGAGTGTTCTAATTTCATTTTTTACATGATGTCCAGTTTTCCCAGCACCACTTATTGAGGAGACTGTCTTTTCTCCATTGTATATCCTTACCTCCTTTGTCATAGATTAGTTGACCATAGGTGTGTGGGTTTATCTCTGGGCTTTCTATCTTGTTCCATTTATCTATGTTTCCGTTTTTGTGCCAGTGCCATATTGTCTTGATTACTGTAGCTTTGCAGTATAGTCTGAAGTCAGGGAGTCTGATTCCTCCAGCCCCGTTTTTTTCCCTCAAGACTGCTTTGGCTGTTCAGGGTCTTTTGTGTCTCCATACAAATTTTAAGATGATTTGTTCTAGTTCTGTAAAAAATGCAATTGGTAATTTGATAGGGATTGCATTGAATCTGTAGATTGCTTTGGATAATATATTCATTTTCAAAATATTGATTCTTCCAATGCAAGAACATGGTATATCTCTCCATCTGTTGGTATCATCTTTAATTTCCTTCATCAGTGTCTTATAGTTTTCTGCATACAGGTCTTTTGTCTCCCTAGGTAGGTTTATTCGTAGGTAGTTTATTCTTTTTGTTGCAATGGTAAATGGGAGTGTTTCCTTAATTTCTCCTTCAGATTTTTCATCATTAGTGTATAGGAATGCAAGAGATTTCTGTGCATTAATTTTGTATCCTGCAACTTTACCAAATTCATTGATTAACTCTAGTAGTTTTCTGGTGGCATTTTTCAGATTCCCGATGTATAGTATCATGTCATCTGCAAACAGTGACAGCTTTACTTCTTTTCCAATTTGGATTCCTTTTATTTCTTTTTCTTCTCTGATTGCTGTGGCTAGGAATTCCAAAACTATGTTGCATAATAGTGGTGAGAGTGGATATCCTTATCTTGTTCTTGATCTTAGAGGAAATGCTTTCACTTTTCCACCATTGAGAATGATGTTTGCTGTGGGTTTGTCGCATATGGCCTTTATTATGTTGAGGTAGGTTCCCTCTATGCCCACTTTCTGGAGAGTTTTTATGATAATGGTGTTGAATTTTGTCAAAACTTTTTCTGCATCTTTTGAGATGATCATATGGTTTTTATTCTTCAATTTGTTAATATGGTGTATCACATTGATTGATTTGCATATATTGAAGAATCCTTACATCCCTGGGATAAATCCCACTTGATCCTGGTGTATGATCCTTTTAATGTGTTGTTGGATCCTGTTTGCTAGTATTTTGTTAAGAATTTTTGCATCTATATTCATCAGTGATATTGGTCTGTAATTTTCTTTTTTTGTAGTATCTTTGTCTGGTTTTGGTATCAGGGTGATGGTGGCCTCATAGAATGAGTTTGGGAGTGTTCCTTCCTTTGCAAATTTTTGGAACAGTTTGAGAAGGATGGGTGTTAGCTCTTCTCTAAATGTTTCATAGAATTCACCTGTGAAGCCATCTGGTCCTGGACATTTGATTGTTGGAAGATTTTTAATCACAGTCTCAATTTCATTACTTGTGATTGGTCTGTTCATATTTTCTGTTTCTTCCTGGTTCAGTGTTGGAAGGTTACACCTTTCTAAGAATTTGTCCATTTCTTCCAAGATGTCCATTTTATTGGCATAGTGTTGCTTGTAGTAATCTCTCATGATCATTTGTATTTCTGCAGTGTCAGTTGTAACTTCTCCTTTTCATTTCTGATTTTATTGATTTGAGTCCTCTCCTTCTTTTTCTTGATGAGTCTGGCTAATGGTTTACCAATTTTGTTTATCTTCTCAAAGAACCAGCTTTTAGTTTTATTGATCTTTGCTATTGTTTTCTTTGTTTCTATTTGATATATTTCTGCTCTGATCTTTATGATTTCTTTCCTTCTGCTAACTTTGGGTTTTGTTTCTTCTTTCTCTAGTTCCTTTAGGTGTAAGGTTAGATGGTTTATTTGAGATTTTTCTTGTTTATTGAGGTAGGCTTGTATATCTATAAACTTCCCTCTTAGAAATGCTTTTGCTGCATCCCATAGGCTTTGTATCATTGTGTTTTCATTGTCATTTGTCTCTAGGTATTTTTTTATTTCCGCTTTGATTTCTTCAGTGTTCTCTTGGTTATTCAGTAACGTATTGTTTAGCCTCCATGTGTTTGTGTTTTTTACGTTTTTTTCCCGTAATTCATTTCTAATCTCATAGCGCTGTGGTCAGAAAAGATGCTTGATATGATTTCAATTTTCTTAAATTTACTGAGGCTTGATTTGTGACCCAGAATGTGATCTATCCTGGAGAATGTTCCATGCGCACTTGAGAAGAAAGTGTAATCTGCTGATTTTGGATGGAATGTCCTATAAATATCAATTAAATCTATCTGGTCTATTGTGTCATTTAAAGCTTCTCTTTCCTTATTTATTTTCATTTTGGATGATCTGTCCATTGGTGTATGTGACGTGTTAAAGTCCCCCACTATTATTGTGTTACTGTCGATTTCCTCTTTTATACCTGTTAGCAGTTGCCTTATGTATTGAGGTGCTCCTATGTTGGGTGCATATATATTTATAATTGTTATATCTTCTTCTTGGATTGATCCCTTGATCATTATGTAGCATCCTTCCTTGTCTGTTGTAACAGTCTTTATTTTAAAGTCTATTTTATCTGATATGAGTATTGCTATTCCAGCTTTCTTTTGATTTCCATTTGCATGGAATATCTTTTTCCATCCCCTCACTCTCAGTCTGTATGTGTCCCTAGGTCTGAAGTGGGTCTCTTGTAGACAGCATATATATGGGTCTTGTTTTTGTATCCATTCAGCAAGCCTGTGTCTTTTGGTCGGAGCATTTAATCCATTCACATTTAAGGTAATTATCGATACGTATGTTCCTATGACCATTTTCTTAACTGTTTTGGGTTTGTTTTTGTAGGTTCTTTTCTTCTCTTGTGTTTCCCACTTAAAGAAGTTCCTGTAGCATTTGTTGTAGAGCTGTTTGGTGGTGCTGAATTCTCTTAGCTTTTGCTTGTCTGTAAAGCTTTTGATTTCTCCATTGAATCTGAATGATATCCTTGCCGGGTACAGTAATCTTGGTTGTAGGTTCTTCCCTTTCATCACTTTAAGTATATCATTCCACTCTCTTATGGCTTGTAGAGTTTCTGCTGAGAAATCGGCTGTTAACCTTATGGGAGTTCCCTTGTATGTTATTTGTCATTTTTCCCTTGCTGCTTTCAATAATTTTTCTTTGTCTTTAATTTTTGCCAATTTGATTACTATGTGTCTCTGCATGTTTCTCTTTGGGTTTATCCTGTATGGGACTTGCTGCATTTCCTGGACTTGGGTGACTATTTCCTTTCCCTTGTTAGGGACGTTTTCGACTATAATCTCTTCAAATGTTTTCTCTGGACATTTCTCTCTCTCTTCTCCTTCTGGGACCGCTATAACACGAACGTTGATGTGTTTATTGTTGTCCCAGAGGTCTCTTAGGCTGTCTTCATTTCTTTTCATTCTTTTTTCTTTAGTCTGTTCCGCAGCAGTGAATTCCACCATTCTGTCTTCCAGGTCACTTATCCGTTCTTCTGCCTCAGTTATTCTGCTGTTGATTCCTTCTAGTATAGTTTTCATTTCAGTTATTGTATTGTTCATCTCTGTTTGTTTTTCCTTTAATTCTTCTAGGTCTTTGTTAAACATTTGTTGCATCTTCTCTATCTTTACCTCCATTCTTTTTCCAAGGTCCTGGATCATCTTCACTATCATTATTCTGAATTCTTTTTCTGGAAGGTTGCCTATCTCCACTTCATTTAGTTGTTTTTCTGGGGTTTTATCTTGTTCCTTCATCTGGCACATAGCCCTCTGCCTTTTCATCTTGTCTATCTTTCTGTGAATGTGGTTTTTGTTCCACAGGCTGCAGGACTGTAGTTCTTCCTGCTTCTGCTGTCTGCCCTCTGGTGGATGAGGCTATCTAAGAGGCTTGTGTATGTTTCCTGATGGGAGGGACTGGTGGTGGGTAGAGCTGACTGTTTCTCTGGTGGGCAGAGCTCAGTAAAACTTTAATCTGCTTGACTGTTGATGGGTGGGGCTCGGTTCCATCCCTGTTGGTTGTTTGGCCTGAGGCAACCCAACACTGGAGCCTACCTGGGCTCTTTGTGGGGCTAATGACAGACTCTGGGAGGGCTCACACCAAAGAGTACTTCCCAGCACTTCTGCTGCCAGTGTCCTTGTCCCCATGGTGAGCCACAGTCACCCCCCATCTCTACAGGAGGCCCTGAAACACTAGCAAGTAGGTCTGGTTCAGTCTCCCCTGGGTTCACTGCTCCTTCTGCTGGTTCCTGATGTGCACACTGCTATGTGTGTGTCCTCCAAGAGTGGGGTCTCTGTTTCCCCCAGTCCTGCCGAAGTCCTGCAATCAATTCCCACTATGGTTCAAAGTCTGATTCTCTAGGCATTCCTACTCCCATTTCCAGACCCCTGGGTTGAGAAGCCTGACGTGGGGTTCAGAACCTTCACTCCAGTGGGTGGACTTCTGTGGTATAAGTGTTCTCCAGTCTGTGAGTCACCCACCCAGCAGTTATGGGATTTGATTTTACTGTGATTGCGCCCCTCCTACCATCTCATTGTGGCTTCCCCTTTGTCTTTGGATGTGGGGTATCTTTTTTGGTGAGTTCCATTGTCTTCCTGTTGATGATTGTCCAGCAGCTAGTTGTGATTCTGCTGTTCCTGCAAGAGGGAGTTAGAGCACGTCCTTCTACTCCGACATCTTGGTTCCTCTCCTGTTTGTTATTTTAGTATAGTTTTCAGTGCTTGTTATCATTGGTGAATTTGTTTTTTGGTTTGACTTTTCTCTTCTTTCTTTCTTTTTTTTTTTTAATAACTTAAAAAATTTTTTTAATAATTTTTTTGTTTTTATTTTAATAACTTTTATTTTATTTTATCTTTCTCTTTCTTTCTTTCTTTTCTTTTCTCCCTTTTATTCTGAGCCGTGTGGATGACAGGCTCTTGGTGCTCCACCCAGACGTCAGGGCCATGCCTCTGAGGTGGGAGAACCAAGTTCAGGAAACTGGTCCACTAGAGACCTCCCAGCTCCACGAAATAGCTAATGGCAAAAATCTCCCAGAGATCTCCATCTCAATGCCAAGACCCAGCTCCACTCAATGACCAGCAAGCTACAGTGCTGTACACCCTATGCCAGACAACTAGCAAGACAGGAACACAACCGCACCTATTAGCAGAGAGGCTGCCTGAAATCATAATAAGGCCACAGACACCCCAAAACACACCACCAAACGTGTACTTGCCCACCAGAAAGACAAGATCCAGCCTCATCCACCAGAACACAGGCACCAGTCCCCTCTACCAGGAAGCCTACGCAACCCACTGAACCAACCTTAGCCACTGGGGACAGACACCAAAAACAACGGGAACTATGAACCCGCAGCCTGCGAAAAGGAGACCCCAAACACAGTAAGTTAAGCAAAATGAGAAGACAGAAAAACACACAGCAGATGAAGAGCAAGGTAAAAACCCACCAGACCTAACAAATGAAGAGGAAATAGGCAGTCAACCTGAAAAATAATTCAGAATAATGATAGTAAAGATGATCCAAAATCTTGGAAATAGAATGGAGAAAATACAAGAAGCCTTTAACAAGGACCTAGAAGAACTAGAGAGCAAACAAACAATCATGAACAACAAAATAAATGAAATTAAAATTTCTCTACAAGGGATCAATAGCAGAATAACTGAGGCAGAAGAACGGATAAGTGACCTGGAAGATAAAATAGTGGAGATAACTACTGCAGAGCAGAATAAAGAAAAAAGAATGAAAAGAACTGAGGACAGTCTCAGAGACCACTAGGACAATATTAAACACACAAACATTGGAATTATAGGGGTCCCAGAAGAAAAAGAGAGGGACTGGGAAAATATTTGAGGAGATTATAGTTGAAAACTTCCCTAATCTGGGAAAGGAAATAGTTAATCAAGTCCAGGAAGCACAGAGAGTCCCATACAGGATAAATCCAAGGAGAAACACACCAAGACACATATTAATCAAACTATCAAAAATTAAAAACAAAGAAAAATATTAAAATCAGCAAGGGAAAAGCAGCAAATCATATTCAAGGGAATCCCCATAAGGTTAACACCTGATCATTCAGCAGAAATTTTGCAAACCAGAAGTGAGTGGCATGACAAATTTAAAGTGATGAAAGGGAAAAACCTACAACCGATTACTCTACCCAGCAAGGATCTCATTCTGTTTTGATGGAGAAATTAAAACCTTTACAGACAAGCAAAAGCTAAGAGAATTCAGCACCACCAAACCAGCTTTACAACAAATGCTAAAGGAACTTCTCTAGGCAGGAAACACAAGAGAAGGAAAAGACCTACAATAACAAACCCAAAACAATTAAGAAAATGGTAATAGGAACATACATATTGATAGCTACCTAAATGTAAATGCATTAAATGCTCCAACCAAGACACAGACTGGCTGAATGGATACAAAAGCAAGAGCCATATATATGCTGTCTACAAGACCCACATCAGACCTAGGGACATATACAGACTGAAAGTGAGGGGATAGAAAAAGATATTCCATGCAAATGGAAATCAAAAGAAAGCTGGAATAGCAATACTCATATCAGATAAAATAGACTTTAAAATAAAGACTGTTACAACAGACAAGAAAGTCTCTGCATAATGATCAACAGATCAATCCACGAAAGAGATATAACAATTATAAATATTTATGCACCCAACCTAGGAAAACCTCAATACATAAGACAAATGCTAACAGCTATAAAAGGGGAAATCGACAGTAACACAATAATACTGGGGGACTTTAACATCCTACTTACACCAATGGACAGATCATCCAGACAGAAAATTAATAAGAAAACACAAGCTTTAAATGACACAATAGACCACATAGGCTTAATTGATATTTATAGGCCATTCCATCCCAGAACAACAGAATACAGTTTCTTCTCAAATGCTCATGAAACATTCTCCAGGATACATCATAACTTGCGTCACAAATCAAGCCTTCATAAATTTAAGAAAATTGAAATCATATCAAGTATCTTTTTCGACCACAATGCTATGACACTGGATATCAATTACAGGACAAAATCTGTAAAAAATACAAACACATGGAGGCTACACAATATACTACTTAATAACGAAGTGATCACTGAAGAAATCAAAGAGGAAATCAAAAAATACCTAGAAACAAATGACAATGAAAACAAGGTGACCCAAAACCTATGGGATGGAGCAAAAGCAGTTCTAAGAGGGAAGTTTATAGATATAAAATCCTACCTTAAGAAACAAGGAACATCTGAAATAAACAACCTAACCTTACACCTAAAGCAATTAGAGAAAGAAGAACAAAAAAACCTCCAAAGTTAACAGAAGGAAAGAAATCATAAAGATCAGATTGCAAATAAAAAGCAATGAAGGAAACAATAGCAAATATCAATAAAACTAAAACCTGGTTCTTTGATAAGATAAACAAAATTGATAAACCATTAGCCAGACTCATCAAGAAAAAAAGGGAGAAGACTCAAATCAATAGAATTAGAAATGAAAAATGAGAAGTAACAACCGACACTGCAGAAATACAAAGGATCATGAGAGATTACTACAAGCAACAATCTGCCAATAAAATGGGCAATCTGGAAGAAATGGACAAATTCTTAGAAAAGCACAAGCTTCTAACACTGAACCAGGAAGAAATAGAAAATATAAACAGACCAATCACAAGCACTGAAATTGAAACTGTGATTAAAAATCTTCCAACAAGCAAAAGCCCAGGTCCAGATGGCTTCACATGCGAATTCCATCAAACATTTAAAGAAGAGCTAACACCTATCCTTCTCAGACTTCCAAAATATAGCAGAGGGAGAAACACACCCAAACTCATTCTGTGAGGCCACCATCACCCTGATACCAAAACCAGACAAAGACGTCACAAAAAAAAGAAAACTATAGGCCAATATCACTGATGAACATAGATGCAAAAATCTTCAACAAAATGCTAGCAAACAGAATCCAACAGCACATTAAAAGGATCATACACCATGATCAAGTGGGATTTATCCCAGGAATGCAAGGATTTTCAATATACGTAAATCAATCAATGTGAGAGTCTATATTAACAACCTGAAGGAGCAAATCCATATGATCATCTCAATAGATGCAGAAAAAGGTTTTGACAAAATCAACACCCATTTATGATAAAAACCCTTCAGAAAGTAGGCATAGAGGGAACTTACCTCAACATAATAAAGGCCACATATGACAAACCCACAGCCAACATTGTTCTCAATGGTGAAAAACTGAAACCATTTCCTCTAAAATCAGAAACAAGAGAAGGATGCCCAATCTCACCACTATTATTCAACACAGTTTTGGAAGTTTTAGAGACAGAAATCAGAGAAGAAAAAGAAATAAAATGAATCCAAATTGGAAG
Source organism: Eschrichtius robustus (assembly GCF_028021215.1). Classification (NCBI taxonomy): domain Eukaryota; kingdom Metazoa; phylum Chordata; class Mammalia; order Artiodactyla; family Eschrichtiidae; genus Eschrichtius; species Eschrichtius robustus. The sequence continues at coordinate 87,764,231 of NC_090833.1, read as the reverse complement.
AGAAGAAATAAAACTGTCACTATTTGCAGAACGATACTATACATAAAGACTCCTAAAGATGCTACCAGAAAACTACTAGAGCTAATCAATGAATTTGGTAAAGTAGCAGGATACAAAATTAACACACAGAAATCTCTTTCATTCCTATACACTAATGATGAAAAGTCTGAAAGAGAAATTAAGGAAACACTCCCATATACCACTGCAACACAAAGAATAAAATACCTAGGAATAAGCCTACATAAGAAGGCAAAAGATAGAAAAGTATAGGACACTGAGGAAAGAAATTAAAGAAGACACAAACAGATGGAGAGATATACCATGTCCTTGGACTGGAAGAATCAACATTGTGGAAATGACTATACTACCCAAAGCAATCTACAGATTCAATGCAATCCCTATTAAATTACCAATGGTGTTTTTCACAGAACTAGAATCAAAAATTTCACAATTTGTATGGAAACACAAAATAACCCGAATAGCCAAAGCAACTTTGAGAAAGAAAAAAGGAGCTGGGGGAATCAGGCTCCCTGACTTCAGATTATACTACAAGTTACAGTAATCAAGACAGTATGGTACTGGCACAAAAACAGAAATATAGATCAATGGAACAGGATAGAAAGCCCAGAGATAAACCCACGCACATATGGTCACCTTCTTTGATAAAGGAGGCAAGAATATACAATGGAGAAACGACATCATCTTCAATAAGTGGTGCTGGGAAAACTGGACAACTACATGTAAAGGAATGAAATTAAAACACTTCCTATCACCATACACAAAAATAAACTCAAAATGGATTAAAGACCTAAATGTAAGGCCAGACACTATAAAACTCTTACAGGAAAACATAGGCAGAACACTCTATGACATAAATCACAGCAAGATCCTTTTTGACCTACCTCCTAGAGAAATGAAAATAAAAACAAAAATAAACAAATAGAACCTAATTAAACGTAAAAGCTTTTGCACAGCAAAGGAAACCTTAAACAAGAGGAAAAAAGACAACCCTCAAAATGGGAGAAAATCTTTGCAAACTAAGCAACTGACAAAGGATTAATTCCAAAATATACAAGCAGCTCAAGTAGCTCAACATCAAAACAACGAACAACCCAATCAAAAAATGGGCAGAAGACCTAAATAGACATTTCTCCACAGAAGATATACAGATTGCCAAGAGGCACATGAACGGATGCTCAGCATCACTAATCATTAGAGAAATGCAAATCAAAACTACAATGAGGTATCACCTCACACCTTGCAGAATGGCATCTTCAAAAAATCTACAAACGATAAATGTTGGAGAGGGTGTGGAGAAAAGGGAACCCTCTTGCACTGTTGGTGGAAATGTAAATTGATACAGCTGATGTGGAGAACAGTATGGAGGTTCCTTAAAAAACTAAAAGTAGGACTACCATATGACCCAGCAATCCCACTACTGGGCATATACCCTGAGAAAACCATAATTCAAAAAGACACATGTACCCCAATGTTCACTGTAACACTATTTACAATAGCCAGGACATGGAAGCAACCTAGATGTCCATCGACAGATGAATGGATAAAGAAGATGTGGCACATATAGACAATGGAATATTACTCAGCCATAAAAAGAAATGAAATTGAGTTATTTCTAGTGAGGTGGATGGACCTAGAGTCTGTCATACAGAATGAAGTAAGTCAGAAAGAGGAAAACAAATACCATATGCTAACACATATATATGGATTTTTTAAAAAGTTTCTGATGTTCCTAGGGGCAGGACAGGAGTAAAGACTCAAATGTAGAGAATGAGCTTGAGGACATGGGGGGGGGGAGTGTAAGCTGTGACGAAGTGAGAGAGTAGCACTGACATATATACACTACCAAATGTAAAATAGATAGCTAGTGAGAAGCAGCCGCATAGCACAGGGAGATCAGCTCGGTGCTTTGTGACCACCTAGAGGAGTGGGTTAGGGAGGGTGGGAGGGAGACGCAAGAGAGAGGGGATATATGTTTATGTATAACTGATTCACTTTGTTATAAAGCAGAAACTAACACACCATTGTAAAGCAATTATACTGCAATAAAGATGTTAAAAAATAAAATAAAATAATACATGAACCCACAAGCTTCACTGATATCCTTGCAACGATGATTTGTCAGATTACTGGATGCTAAGAAAATGGAGAGTAAAAGAAGGTTTTACAATAGAAGGTCAGGAAAAGTTCAGAGCCTGGAATGCTGGTTGAGGACAAGGCACGTGCAGAATGGGGAAATCATAAAACAAATGGCACTCCATACCCAGATTTGCCCAGAATGTCCCTGTCTCAATTTGCCCTCCTGTTAATTGGGTAACACCGCCAGGGCCTGGCCTTTAATATTAAAGTCATTTGGTGGTAACTAACCTTGAAATACCTCTCTTACTCGTTCTGATGCCTGAAATTCTACTGTTAGAACTTCATTTGGGGGGCTTAAAATAGAAATCCCATTGAGACCGTAAGCACCTGAGCCTTAACAGTAAGTAAGTTAACTGTTTGCGCTTGGGTGTGTGAGTGAGGCAAGAAGGCAGAGGAGAGGAGAAAACTGAGAAATAGAAGATATCATGAGGGCACAGGATCGCTGGAAGGTCTGTATGGTTTAAAAAAGATTTACAGAGAGAAGATAAAAGGAAGAGCACTAGGAAAAGAAGAAACAGACCATGAACCCGGTGTAGGTGTGTGTTCCAAAAGGACTGAAAGCCAATTTGGCCATACACCACTGTTAGGTTCACTTTGGTCTTAGATAACAGCAGCTGAGGAAGAGCTTTTATGTGGATAAGGGTTAGTAACTTAAGCACAACCTTACTATCAGGTTATTATGGAAGCAAGTCTCAAAAAATTTTGCTACCTTACAAACCTTTATCAAACGCATTCTCAGGTAAACAGGCCCTAAACACTTCTTATCACCTGTTTCACGGGCTCCACAAAGTTCCAGCTTCATAGCCTTTTAGTACGCTGACCACTACATTGCATGGAAGGCTCGTTGGAAAAAAAACAGGGCAATGTTCCAGAAGCAAGATTTTGTTACCCTTATTAGTTCGTTCATCAGAACCTTAACCAATGACTGGACACAGGACTCCTTGGAGATCAAGCATAGATGTTATGGCAAAGTACACAGGCTACTCATTAGATTCTTACATCCCTTACATTTGAGGGGGGGGAAGTTTAAAAAAATTTAAAACTTTTAGTTTATTTGTGCATCCTGAATATCTTTAACTTCAACATTTAGAGCTTATGTATAGTGTTTATCATGATAGTCAACAGGCCACTATTTTCATCAATAAAAACCTGTTTTCAACATTCACTACACTAATTAGAAAATTCCCAGGTGTTGGTCATGGAGTAGCCCCTGAGTCTGGCCTTTCTGGTAGAATGAAGCTCACCATCTTAGATTATGGATATTTGGTTAGAGCAATTGATACCTCCTGACTCTGCACAAGTATTTTGTAGTCAATTGTAGACATCGTAATCTTTTGCTTTTGGAGGGGGCAGGGAAGAAAGTGCACATAAAAGACAAAAGCCACATACTTTACAATTTTGAGTAAAACTAGCCAACTGACAAGTTTCCCAACCAAACATTTTTCTGTTATTTTATTAAACACATCCTATCAATTGTGATTCCTCAGGCCTTGGATTTTCTAGGAAAATAAAACTGTTGGCTGTTCCCCAACAAAGAAAAATGTTTACTCTTTTCTTATCACCACTGAAGACATGCATTTTTCTTACCTCACTCCTCCTACAAGATAAAAAGTTGAAATGATAACAGACTTCAAAGAATATCTTTTAATCTTACCTCCTGCTTACATAGCAATTACTGGTTAACTAGCTGATTTTTATAAAATCGTCTGTAACATATCTTTCAATAACAATTTGAAATTAGTGTCTATTTTTCATTGCTGTGCCTTCTTGGAGCTAAGACACCGAAACTGCAGAAATATCATGCTGAAACGTGCCAGATTGGAGGCATTCTGTATAAACAATCTTCTAAACCTTACTAATTTGGGCAATGGTTCTATTAATGTTCTACCAATAAATAATATAAATTGAAAAACTAAGTTAGGAATCAGAGGAGGAGCAGTCAGAGAAGGAAACACTTATCCAAATTCATGTGTAATCACAAAGTAGTACTGTTCATTAGCAGAGAAGGGCAAGAAAACTTACTGTCACCTCTCATCAACAGATTTAGGGATTACTTATAATTAGTCAATAAACTGGGCTGCAAAATCACCTATTAGTTCTTAAAATCTCCTTGAGCATTCAGGCTCCTAAGGCTAACTAATCATATAAGTAGAATAAATACAAAGTTTAATGAAACTAAAACAAAGTGAGGGTGTCCTCAAGTTCATAAAACTTATTTGGTGGAGCAAACAATTCATGAGCCTCAATTTGGCTGTTTTGTGGGAGCAACTTCTTTGATAGCCAAGTTAATGGACAGTTTAATAGACAGTGTAAAACAAACTGTGACTACCCCATGCCTGGCTAGCCTGTCCTTGATTTAATAGACACTGCTGGAACAAACAGTCTGGCTAAGTAAGAAGTCTCAATTAAAACTCTCAAAAATAAATGGAAATCCACTTAATTTTGAAAATAAACTAGTCTTTAAAAAATGGAGGTAAATTAAATCTCAGCAGGAGACAGCCACATAGGCCACCAATGAATGAAGTCTTGGGGACACAGTGGTGCATGATACGGATCCCATGTGAAATTCAGTTTTCATAATTAGAGTTGGATAACTCTCTCCTCAGCCCAACCTCAGTACAAATATTATTAGCAATAATTTGGAAAATGGCACTCAGTGAAAATCTTTATGCCCCCAGAACTGTTTAAATCCTTCTATGGACCTTGATTTTTAATAATTACTTATCATAATGAGGAAGCAGGTATCACTCCTTCAAGATGGACTCAATCATATTTTCAGAAGAGGTACTCTGTGTCTTCCTCAATCAAACATGGCTCAGCATTTCCTCACCCAAAGCTGTAGTTGTCTCCATCCCATATTTTGTATGAGGCTTGAGTGGACTAGTGGACTTCATTTAGTGACAAGTTTCCTATAGACCTTTTCCATACTCAGCGTTTTCTTACCAAGAAGATGGTTGAAATGTTTCTTAGTATTTATTAACCTGATGCCACAGACTAAGCCATATGATCTCAGAAGATTCTAGACTACAAATATTCTATCAAAGCCTGTGTTGTAAAACCACAAATATAAGCATGCAGAACAGAATAATAAAAACCAGATTCCAATTTTAAGTGATATAAAATAGGATACTGTCCTAGCTCTCCTTTCTGTTAAGCTTAAATCTATATAATGATACAACTTGTCAATGTCACGGTTTTTTTTTAAAGATTTTTTGGTGTGGACCATTTTTAAAGACTTAATTGAATTTGTTGTAATATTGCTTCTGTTTTATGTTTTGGTTTTTTGGCCGCGAGGTATGTGGAACCTTAGCTCCCCAACCAGGGATCAAGCCCACACCTGCTGCGTTGGAAGGTGAAGTCTTAACCACTGGACCGCCAGGGAAGTCCCAAGGTTTTTAATAGTATAATCCAGTAGTTATGATAAGAAACAATGAATTTGAAGGCAGAGTCAAGATGGTGGAGTAGGAGGACATGGAGTTCACATCTCCTCACAACTAGGGCACCAACCAGGTGCTGATGAGTGACCTCGGACACCTAAAAGGATGGGAAGAATCTCCACGTGACTGGGTAGGACTTGGGGTGGGGTGGGAGGAAAAGTGGAGGCAGGACTGGATCAAAACCCCTGAGGGGCGGCTGGGGGAGGGGAGGGGTTCCCATGATCGGAGAGGTTAACACATGGTGCGGGGATTGGTGGGGAAAGGGAGAGACCTTTGGGGGATTGGAGGATCAGAGGGGAATGCGGCAAGTGGCTCCCCGCCCACTCGGGCCCGGGCGAACCTGCTGGGGTGCCAGGCCTGATCCTTAGTCCTCCAGGGCCCACTCTGGCCACAGGGGTCCTGAACCTAAGCCCCCATACCCTCCCCAACCCTACCCCTCCACCCCACCACCACCCACACATCCCCCACAGGACCTTTTCTGGCCATGCAGGGCTTGAGTCTATGCCACAACCCCAGGGCCTTAGCTGTCCTGAACCTAAGCCCCACCCCCCCAACCAGGGCCTTTTCCAGCTGCAAGTGTCCCAGTCCTGAGACCCACCCCCCTTCAAGGCCTTTTCTGGCTTTTTTTTTTCTTTTCTTTCTGCTGTTACAGTGGTGTGGTTCTGTTTTGCTTTGATCTTGTTGTTGTTACATTTTTATTTTTCTGTTTTCTAATATATTTTTTATTTTATTAATTTTATTTTACTTTTTATTCCTTGTTATTGTTCTGCTCCTTTTTGTTTGTTGCCTTTTTTTTTTCCTACCACACCATGTGACTCGTGAGGTCTTGGTTCCCAGGCTGGGTGTCGGGCCTGAACTCCTGTGGTGGGAATGCCGAGTCCAAACCACTGGACTAACAGAGAACCTCAGACCCCAGGGAATGTTAATTGGTGTGAGCACTCCCAGAGGTCCTCATCTTGGCACCAAGACCTGGCTCCACCCAACTACCTGCAAACTCCAGTGCTGGATGACTCAGGCCAAACAACCAGCAAGATAGGAGCACAGGCCCAACCATCAAAGAAAATGAGATGACAGAAAAATATGGTACAGACAAAGGAGCAAGATAAAAACCTACAAGACCAAAGGAATGAAGAGGAAATAGGCAACTTACCTGAAAAAGAATTCAGAGTACTGATAGTAAAGATGATCCAAAATCTCAGAAATAGAATGGAAGCATGGATTGAGAAAACACAAGAAGTGTTTAACAAGGACATAGAAGAATTAAAGAACAAACAAACAGTGATGAACAACACAATAACTGAAATGAAAAATACACTAGAAGGAATTATTAGTAGAATAACTGAAGCAGGATGAATAAGTGAGCTGGAAGATAGAATGGTGGAAATAACAGCTGAGGATCAGAATAAAGAAAAAAGAATGAAAAGGAATGAGGACAGTCTCAGAGACATCTGGGACAACATTAAATTCACCAACATTTGAATTATAGGGGTCCCAGAAGAAGAAGACAAAGAGAGAAGGTCTGAGAAAATACTTGAAGAGATTATAGTCGAAAACTTTCCTAACATGGGACAGGAAATAGCCACCCATGTCCAGGAAGTGCAAAGAGTCCCATACAAGATAAACCCAGGGAGAAACACTCCAAGACACATATTAATCAAACTATCAAAAATTAAATTCAAAGAAAAAATATTAAAAGCATCAAGGGAAAATCAACAAATAACATACAAGGGAACCCCCATAAGGTTATCAGGTGATATTTTCAGCAGAAACTCTGCAATCCAGAAGGGAGTGACAGGATATATTTAAAGTGATGAAAGGGAAAAACCTACAACTTACAACCCTGGTAGATTACTCTACCCAGCAAGGATCTCATTCAGATTCAAGGAGAAATCAAAAGTATTACAGACAAGTAAAAGCGAAGAGAATTCAGCACCACCAAACCAGCTTTACAACAAATGCTAAAGGAACTTCTCTAGGCGGGAAACAAGAGAAGAAAAAGACCCATGAAAACAAAGCCAAAACAATTAAGAAAACGGTAATAGGAACATACATATCAATAATTACCTTGAATGTAAATGGATTAAATGCTCCAAACAAAAGACACAGACAGGATGAATGGATACAAAAACAAGACCCACATATATGCTGTCTATAGGAGACCCACTACAGGTCTAGGGACACATACAGACTGAAAGTAAGGGGATGGGAAAAGATATTCCATGCAAATGGAAATCAAAAGAAATCATATCAGATAAAATAGACTTTAAAATAAAGACTGTTACAAGAGCCAAAGAAAGTCTCTGCATAATGATGAGCAGATCAATCCAAGAAGAAGATATAACAATTATAAATATTTATTCACCCAACATAGGAAAACCTCAATACACAAGGCAAATGCTAACAGCTATAAAAGGGGAAATCGACAGTAACACAATAATAGTGGGGGACTTTAACATCCCACTTACACCAATGGACAGATCATCTAGACAGAAAATTAATAAGGAAACACAAGCTTTAAATGACACAATAGACCAGATAGACTTAATTGATATTTATAGAACATTCCACCCAAAAGCAGCAGAATACACTTCCTTCTCAACGTCACATGGAACATTCTCCAGGATAGATCACATCTTGGGTCACAAATCAAGTGTCAGTAAATTTAAGAAAATTGAAATCATATCAAGCATCTTTTCTGACTACAAATGCTACAAGATTAGAATACAATTACAGGAAAAAAACTGTAAAATACACAAATACATAGAATACATACAATTCACTACTAAATAACCAAGAGATAACTGAAGAAATCAAAGAGGAAATCAAAAAATACATAGAAACAAATGACAATGAAAACATTATGACCCAACACCTCTGGGATGCAGCAAAAGCAGTTCTAAGAAGGAAGTTTATAACAATTAAATCTGACCTCAAGAAACAAGAAAAATCTCAAATAAACAATCTAACCTTACTCTTAAAGCAACTAGAGGAAGAAGGAGAACAACAATAACAACAAAACCGCAAAGTTAGTAGAAGGAAAGAAATCATAAAGATCCGAGCAGAAATAAATGAAATAGAAACAATGAAAACAATAGTAAAGATCAATAAAAGTAAAAGTTGGTTCTTGGAGAAGATAAACATAATTGATAAACCTTTAGCCATACTCATCAAGAAAAAAAGGGAGAAGACTCGAATCAATAAAATTAGAAATTAAAGAGGAGAAATTACAAGGGACACTGCAGAAATACAAAGGATCATAAGAGACTACTACAAGCAATTATATGCCAATAAAATGGACAAGCTGAAGAAATGGACAAATTTTTAGAGAGGTACAACCTTCCAAGACTGAACCAGGAAGAAATAGAAAATATAAACAGACCAATCACAAATAATGAAATTGAAACTCTAATTAAAAATCTTCCAACAAACAAAAGTCCAGGACCAGATGGCTTCACAAGTGAATTCTATCAAACATTTAGAGAAGAGTTAACACCTATCCTTCTGAAATTCTTCCAAAAAATTGTAGAGGGAGGAAGATTCCCAAACTCATTATATGAGGCCACCATCACCCTGATACCAAAACCAGACAAAGATGTCACAAAGAAAGAAAACTACAGACCAATATTACTGAGGAACATAATAGATGCAAAAATCCTCAACAAAATACTAGCAAACAGAATCCAACAGCACATTAAAATGATCATGCACCATGATCAAGTGGGATTTATCCCAGGGATACAAGGATTCTTCAGTATATGCAAATCAATCAATGTGATATACCATACTAACAAATTAAAGAATAAAGACTATATGATCATCTCAATAGATGCAGAAAAAAGTTTGACAAAATTCAACACCCTTTCTGATAAAATCTCTCCAGAAGTGGGCATAGAGGGAAACTATCTCAACATAATAAAGGTCATCTCCTACAAACCCACAGCAAAAGTCATTCTCAATGGTGAAAAACTGAAAGCATTTCCACTAAGATCAGGAACAAGACAAGGATGTTCACTCTTGCCAATATTATTCAAAATAGTTTTGGAAGTCCTAGCCATGGCTATTAGGCAAGAAAAAGAATTAAAAGGAACACAAATTGGAAAAGAAGAAGTAAAACGGTCACTGTTTGCAGATGACATGTTACCACTATACATAGAAAATCCTAAAAATGCCACCAAAAAACTTCTAGAGCTAATCAATGAATTTGACAAAGTTGCAGGATACAAAATTAATACATAGAAATCTCTTGCATTCCTATACACTAACAATGAAAGACCAGGAATAGAAATTAAAGAAACAATCCCATTTACCATTGCAACAAAAAGAATAAAATACCTAGGAATAAACCTACCTAAGGAGGCAAAAGATCTGTACTCAGAAAACTATAAAACACTGATGAAAGAAATCAAAGATGACACAACAGATGGAGAGATATACCATGTTCTTGGATTGGAAGAATCAACATTGTGAAAATGACTGTACTAACCAAAGCAATCTACACATTCAGTGCAATCCCTATGAAACTACCACTGGCATTTTTCAGAGAACTAGAACAAAAAATTTCATAATTTGTATGGAAACACAAAAAAAACCCGAATAGCCAAAGCAATCATGAGAAAGAAAAACGGAGCTGGAGGAATCAGGCTCCCAGACTTCAGACTATACTACAAAGCTACAGTAATCAATACAGTATGGTACTGGCACAAAAACAGAAATATAGATCAATGGTACTGGATAGAAAGCCCAGAGATTAACCCACTCATCTATGGTCACCTAATCTATGACAAAGGAGGCAAGAATGTACAATGGAGAAAAGACAGTCTCTTCAATAAGTGGTGCTGTGAAAACCAGACAGCCACATGTAAAAGAATGAAGTTAGAACACTCCCTAACACCATACGCAAAAATAAACTCAAAATGGATTAAAGGGGATTAACCAAGATAGCGGAGTAGAAGGACGTGCTCTCACTCCCTCTTGTGAGAGCACCAGAATCACAACTGTCTGCTGGACAATCATTGACAGGAAGACCCTAGACTTCACCAAGGAGGATACCCCACGTCCAAGGACAGAGGAGAAGCCACACTGAGACGGTAGGAGGGGTGCAATCAGAGTAAAATCTAATCCCATAACTGCTGGGTGGGTGACTCACAGACTGGCGAACACTTATACCACAGAAGTCCACCCACTGGAGTGAAGGTTCTGAGCCCCACGTCAGGCTTCCCAACCTGGGGGCCCGGCAACGGGAGGAGGAATTCCTAGAGAATCAGACTTTGAAGCCTAGTGGGAATTGATTGCAGGACTTCGACAGGACTGGGGGAAACAGAGACCCCACTCTTGGAGGGCACACACAAAGTAGTGTGCGTATCAGGACCCAGGGGAAGGAGCAGTGACCCTGGGGGAGACTGAACCAGACCTACCTGCTGGTGTTGTGGGGTCTCCTGCAGAGGTGGGAGGTGGCTCTGTTTCACTGTGGGGACAAGGCCTCTGGCAGCAGAGGTTCTGGGAAGTGCTCCTTGGCGTGAGCCCTCCCAGAGTCTGCCATTAACCCCACCAAAGAGCTCAGGTAGGCTCCAGTGTTGGGTTGCCCCAGGCAAAACAACCAACAGGGAGGGAACCCAGACCCACCCATCAACAGTCAAGTGGATTAAAGTTTTACTGAGCTCTGAGTGCCACGGCAACAGTCAGCTCTACCCACCACCAGAGCCTCCCATCAAGCCTCTTAGATAGCCTCAACCACCAGAGGGCAGACAGCAGAAGCAAGAAAAACTACAGTCCTGCAGCCTGTGGACCAAAAACCACAGTTACAGAAAGATAGACAAGATGAAAAGGCAGAGGGCTATGTACCAGATGAAGGAACAAGAAAAAACCCCAGAAAAACAACTAAATGAAGTGGAGATAGGCAACCTTCCAGAAAAAGAATTCAGAATAAAGATAGTGAAGATGATCCAGGACCTCGGAATAAGAATGGAGGCAAAGATTGAGAAGATGCAAGAAATGATTAACAAAGACCTAGAAGAATTAAAGAACAAACAAACAGAGATGACCAATACAATAACTGAAATGAAAACTACACTAGAAGGAATCAATAGCAGAATAACTGAGGCAGAAGAACGGATAAGTGACCTGGAAGACAGAATGGTGGAATTCACTGCTGCGGAACAGACTAAAGAAAAAAGAATGAAAAGAAATGAAGACAGCCTAAGAGACCTCTGGGACAACATTAAACGCAACAACATTCGCATTATAGGGGTCCCAGAAGGAGAAGAGAGAGAGAAAGGACCAGAGAAAATATTTGAAGAGATTATAGTCGAAAACTTCCCTAACATGGGAAAGGAAATAGCCACCCAAGTCCAGGAAGCGCAGAGAGTCCCATACAGGATAAACCCAAGGAGAAACACACTGAGACACATAGTAATCAAACTGACAAAAATTAAAGACAAAGAAAAATTATTAAAAGCAACAAGGGAAAAACAACAAATAACATACAAGGGAACTCCCATAAGGTTAACAGCTGATTTCTCAGCAGAAACTCTGCAAGCCAGAAGGGAGTGGCATGATATACTTAAAGTGATGAAAGGGAAGAACCTACAACCAAGATTACTCTACCTGGCAAGGATCTCATTTAGATTTGATGGAGAAATCAAAAGCTTTACAGACAAGCAAAAGCTAAGAGAATTCAGCACCACCAAACCAGCTCTACAACAAATGCTAAAGGAACTTCTCTAAGTGGGAAACACAAGAGAAGAAAAGGACCTACAAAAACAAACCCAAAACAATTAAGAAAATGGTCATAGGAACATACATATCGATAATTACCTTAAACGTGAATGGATTAAATGCCCCAACCAAAAGACATAGACTGGCTGAATGGATACAAAAACAAGACCCATATATATGCTGTCTACAAGAGACCCACTTTAGACCTAGGGACACATACAGACTGAAAGTAAGGGATGGAAAATGATATTCCATGCAAATGGAAATCAAAAGAAAGCTGGAGTAGCTATACTCATATCAGATAAAATAGACTTTAAAATAAAGAAAGTTACAAGAGACAAGGAAGGACACTACATAATGATCAAGGGATCAATCCAAGAAGAAGATATAACAATTATAAATATATATGCACACAACATAGGAGCACCTCAATACATAAGGCAACTGCTAACAGCTATAAAAGAGGAAATTGACAGTAACACAATCATAGTGGGGGACTTTAACACCTCACTTACACCAATGGACAGATCATCCAAAATGAAAATAAATAAGGAAACAGAAGCTTTAAATGACACAATAGACCAGATAGATTTAATTGATATATATAGGACATTCCATCCAAAAACAGCAGATTACACGTTCTTCTCAAGTGCGCACGGAACATTCTCCAGGATAGGTCACATCTTGGTTCACAAATCAAGCCTCAGTAAATTTAAGAAAATTGAAATCATATCAAGCATCTTTTCTGACACAACGCTATGAGATTAGAAATGAATTACAGGGAAAAAAACGTAAAAAAGACAAACACATGGAGGCTAAACAATACGTTACTAAATAACCAAGAGATCACTGAAGAAGTCAAAGAGGAAATAAAAAAATACCTAGAGACAAATGACAATGAAAACACGACGACCCAAAACCTATGGGATGCAGCGAAAGCAGTTCTAAGAGGGAAGTTTATAGCTATACAAGCCTACCTAAAGAAACAAGAAAAATCTCAAGTAAACAATCTAACCTTACACCTAAAGAAACTAGAGAAAGAAGAACAAACAAAACCCAAAGTTAGCAGAAGGAAAGAAATCATAAAGATCAGAGCAGAAATAAATGAATAGAAACAAAGAAAACAATAGCAAAGATCAATAAAACTAAAAGTTGGTTCTTTGAGAAGATAAAATTGATAAGCCATTAGCCAGACTCATCAAGAAAAAGAGGGAGAGGACTCAAATCAATAAAATCAGAAATGAAAAAGGAGAAGTTACAACAGATACTGCAGAAATACAAAGCATCCTAAGAGACTACTACAAGCAACTTTATGCCAATAAAATGGACAACCTGGAAGAAATGGACAAATTTTTAGAAAGGTATAACCTGCCAAGACTGAACCAGGAAGAAACAGAAAATATGAACAGACCAATCACAAGTAATGAAATTGAAACTGTGATTAAAAATCTTCCAACAAACAAAAGTCCAGGACCAGATGGCTTCACAGGTGAATTCTATCAAACATTTAGAGAAGAGTTAACACCTATCCTTCTCAAACTCTTCCAAAAATTTGGAGAGGAAGGAACACTCCCAAACTCATTCTATGAGGCCACCATCACCCTGATACCAAAACCAGACAAAGACACTACAAAAAAAGAAAATTACAGACCAATATCACTGATGAATATAGATGCAAAAATCCTCAACAAAATACTAGCAAACAGAATCCAACAACACATTAAAAGGATCATACACCACGATCAAGTGGGATTTATCCCAGGGATGCAAGGATTCTTCAATATACGCAAATCAATCAATGTGATACACCATATTAACAAATTGAAGAATAAAAACCATATGATCATCTCAATAGATGCAGAAAAACCTTTTGACAAAATTCAACACCCTTTTATGATAAAAACTCTCCAGAAAGTGGGCATAGAGGGAACCTACCTCAACATAATAAAGGCCATATATGACAAACCCACAGCAAACATCATTCTCAATGGTGAAAAACTGAAAGCATTTCCTCTAAGATCAGGAACGAGACAAGGATGTCCACTCTCACCACTATTATTCAACATAGTTCTGGAAGTCCTAGCCACAGCAATCAGAGAAGAAAAAGAAATAAAAGGAATACAAATTGGAAAAGAAGAAGTAAAACTGTCACTGTTTGCAGATGACATGATACTATACATAGAGAATCCTAAAACTGCCACCAGAAAACTGCTAGAGCTAATTAATGAATATGGTAAAGTTGCAGGATACAAAATGAGTGCACAGAAATCTCTTGCATTCCTATACACTAATGATGAAAAATCTGAAAGAGAAATTATGGAAACACTCCCATTTACCATTGCAACAAAAAGAATAAAATACCTAGGAATAAACCTACCTAGGGAGACAACAGACCTGTATGCAGAAAACTATAAGACACTGATGAAAGAAATTAAAGATGATACCAACAGATGGAGAGATATACCATGTTCTTGGATTGGAAGAATCAACATTGTGAAAATGAGTATACTACCCAAAGCAATCTACAGATTCAATGCAATCCCTATCAAATTACCAATGGCATTTTTTACGGAGCTAGAACAAATCATCTTAAAATTTGTATGGAGACACAAAAGACCCCGAAGAGCCAAAGCAGTCTTGAGGCAAAAAAAATGGAGCTGGAGGAATCAGACTCCCTGACTTCAGACTATACTACAAAGCTACAGTAATCAAGACAATATGGTACTGGCACAAAAATGGAAACATAGATCAATGGAACAAGATAGAAAGCCCAGAGATTAACCCACGCACCTATGGTCAACTAATCTATGACAAAGGAGGCAAAGATATACAATGGAGAAAAGACAGTCTCTTCAATAAGTGGTGCTGGGAAAACCGGACAGCTACATGTAAAAGAATGAAATTAGAATACTCCCTAACACCATACACAAAAATAAACTCAAAATGGATTAGAGACCTAAATATAAGACTGGACACTATAAAACTCTTAGAGGAAGACATAGGAAGAACACTCTTTGACATAAATCACAGCAAGATCTTTTTTGATCCACCTCCTAGAGTAATGGAAATAAAAACAAAAATAAACAAATGGGACCTAATGAAACTTCAAAGCTTTTGCACAGCAAAGGAAACCATAAACAAGACGAAAAGACAACCCTCAGAATGGGAGAAAATATTTGCAAACGAATCAACGGAGAAAGGATTAACCTCCAAAATATATAAACAGCTCATTCAGCTCAATATTAAAGAAACAAACAACCCAATCCAAAAATGGGCAGAAGACCTAAATAGACATTTCTCCAAAGAAGACATACAGACGGCCACGAAGCACATGAAAAGATGCTCAACATCACTAATTATTAGAGAAATGCAAATCAAAACTACAATGAGGTATCACCTCACTCCTGTTAGAATGGGCATCATCAGAAAATCAACAAACAACAAATGCTGGAGAGAGTGTGGAGAAAAGGAAACCCTCTTGCACTGTTGGTGGGAATGTAAATTGATACAGCCACTATGGAGAACAATATGGAGGTTCCTTAAAAAACTAAAAATAGAATTACCATATGACCCAGCAATCCCACTACTGGGCATATACCCAGAGAAAACCGTAATTCAAAAAGACACATGCACCCGAATGTTCATTGCAGCACTATTTACAATAGCCAGGTCATGGAAGCAACCTAAATGCCCATCAACAGACGAATGGATAAAGAAGTTGTGGTACATATATACAATGGAATATTACTCAGCCATAAAAAGGAACGAAATTGAGTCATTTGTTGAGAAGTGGATGGATCTAGAGACTGTCATACAGAGTGAAGTAAGTCAGAAAGAGAAAAACAAATACCGTACGTTAATGCATGTATGTGGAACCTAGAAAAATGGTACAGATGAGCCGGTTTGCAGGGCAGAAGTTGAGACACAGATGTAGAGAATGGACATATGGACACCAAGGGGGGAAAACTGCGGTGGGGTGGGGATGGTGGTGTGCTGAATTGGGCGATTGGGATTGACATGTATACACTGATGTGTATAAAATTGATGCCTAATAAGAACCTGCAGTATAAAAAAACAAACAAACAAAACAACTAATACTAAACTTTCATTGGGTTATTTGTATGGAAATATGTTAATATAAATGTTTCAGACATTACATGAAATTTCTAAAAATCTTATATTTGTATTTGTATGGAAATATGTATGGAAATATGTTAATATAAATGTTTCAGACATTATATGAAATTTCTAAAATTCTTATATTTGTATTTGTATGGAAATATGTATGGAAATATGTTAATATAAATGTTTCAGACATTACATGAAATTTCTAAAAATCTTATATATTCTGGTATAATGTTATAAGTAATAATCCTAGTTATTACTTTAAAATGTATATCTCAGAAATAACTAATTTTCTTGTCAACTGCATTATTATGAACTTTCATCAAATCTTTAACAGTGGTCATTTTTAAGCCTTTTGTCATTTACAGACAGTTCTGGGTGTAGTCTGATGCTTTTGCAAATATGTTCCTATAAAAGGCTTTCATCTTCAGGAAATTCATGGAAAAGACTCTGACAAGTACAGGTTTCTGGTAACTGACTGTACTGCTGAACTGAATGAATAAGCATTTTCAGAACTCTAATGAAAAACTGATGAACTCATAAAAGTGCTAACAAAAGATCAAGCTGAAAAAAAAAATTAATTACATGGGACTGAGTGAACTGATGAGGATGAGTATAATTTTTGTGACTTTCTGTCTGAATTAAAAAAAAAAAATCCCACAAGGACTCAGAGGCAAAGAATATACAAATCAATTTTCACTGCAAAGTAAAGGAGCTGTTACAGTGGACGATTACTGGACTGAATGTCAATATTATGACATAGTATGAGTGTGTTTCATGTTTGGTAATTGCAATCATTGTTGCTTTTGTTGTGGTCATCCATGTACAATGCTTGGTGTCAGTCTATTTATCTCTTGTAAAAATAAAATACAGTGTGTGTGTGTGAAAAACAAAAATTACAAAAGAAACCCCAACAAAGACAGTGAAAGAGAAAAAGAAAAATGGATTAAAGACCTAAATGTAAGACCGGACACTATAAAACTGTTAGAGGAAAGCATAGGAAGAACTCTCTTTGACATAAATCACAGTAAGATCTTTTTTGACCCACCTCTTAGAGTAATGAAAATAAAAACAAAAATAAACAGATGGAACCTAAACTTAAAAGCTTTTGCACAGCAAAGGAAACCATAAACAAGACAAAAAGACAACCCTCAGAATGGGAGAAAATATTTGCAAATGAAACAACAGACAGAGGATTAATCTCCAAAATATACAAACAGCTCATGCAGCTCAATATCAAAACAACGAACAACCCAATCAAAAAATGGGCAGAAGACCTAAATAGACATTTCTCCAAAGAAGATATACAGATGTCCAAGAGGCACATGAAAAGATACTCAAAATCACTAATTATTAGAGAAATGTAAATCAAAACTACAATGAGGTATCACCTCACACTGGTCAGAATGGCCATCATCAAAAAATCTACAAACAATAAATGTTGGAGAGGGTGTGGAGAAAAGGGAACCCTCTTGCACTGTTGTTGGGAATGTAAATTGACACAGCCAATGTGGGGAACAGTATGGAGGTTCCTTAACAAACTAAAAATAGAACTACCATATGACCCAGCAATCCCACTACTGGGCATATACCCTGAGAAAACCATAATTCAAAAATACACATGTACCCCAATGTTCATTGCAGCACTATTTACAATAGCCAGGACATGGAAGCAACCTAAGTGTCCATTGACAGATGAATGGATAAAGAAGATGTGGTACATATATCCAATGGAATGTTACTCAGACATAAAAAGGAACGAAATTGGGTCATTTGTAGAGATGCGGATGGACTTACAGCTGTCAAACAAAGTGAAATAAGTCAGAGTCTGTCATACAAAGTGAAATAAATCAGAAAGAGAAAAACAAATATCATATGTTAACTGATGTATGTGGAATCTTAAAAAATGGTACAGATTAACCTATTTGCAGGGCAGGAATAGAGATGTAGACGTAGAGAACAGACATCTGGACATGGGGGAAGGGGAGGGTGGGATGAACTGGGAGTTTAGGTTTCACATAAATACACTACCATGTGTAAAATAGATAGCTAGTGGGAACCTGTTGTATAGCACAGGGAGCTCAGCTTGGTGCTCGGTGACGACCTAGATCGGTGGGATGGGGCAGTGGCTGGGAGGGGGGTCCAAGTGGGAGGGGATAAAGGTATACATATAGCTGATTATCTTCATTGTACAACAGAAACTAATGCAACATTGTAAAGCAGTTATACTCCAGTAAAAAAAAAGAAACGAATTGTTTGGGGGAATTTGCTCAATATTAGAAGCAGAAATTGTTAGTATAGATCCTTTAGCATTCAGACAGAAATGTAAATAATTCCAGTGAGCAAGACAATTTTGTTTTTGAGGAAGAGTTCAATTCCAACAGACTTTTATCCTCCTTAAAAAGGTATCATATAGTAAAACATATAGATTTGTTTTTTTTTAACAACCAAGGTGAGTGCATTAATTTGCTAGAGCTACCATAAGAAAGTACCATAGACTGGGTGGCTTGAACAGCATAAATTAACATCCTCACAGTTCTGGAGGCTACAACTCAGAGATCAAGGTGCCAGCAGGATTAGTTTTTTCTGAGGCCCTCTCCTTTGTTTGTAGATAGCCATCTTCTCCTGTTAAAGACATCAGTTGTATTGGATTAGAGCCCACACTAATGACCTCATTTTATCTTGTTTTACCTCTTTAAACACCCTATCTCCAAATACAGTCATAGTCCGAGGCACTGTGGGTTAGGGCTTAAATATATGAATTTTGGGGAGGACACAGTTCAGCCCATAACAGTGAGCAATACTTGTCCTGCATATTCTAGGCAAAGTTGTCTCTTCCATATTCTGTAGTACTCAACAATGAGGCCTCTAAACAAATGCAAAGCCACTCTTTGAGGAAACATGACCTGCTTCTTACCACCTAATTGACAGGCCTAATTCCCATGTTTAAAACAGAACTCTTTTCCTGCCATCCTGAACCTATCCTTCCTCCTCTGCCCCGCTTCCTCCCAGTCTTCCCATTCAGCAAATGTTAGCACTTTCACCTAGTAACTTTGTAAAACTCTGGGCCTCATTCTTGATTTTTCTTATCCTTTCACACCCCATATTCTATCCTATAGCATATCCTGTCTGTCCACGTTCACAGTGTGGTCTGAATTCTACCCTGCCTCACTGCCTCTACCACTTGAACCCTTGCCAGGATTCCTGCAATAATCCTTTTGGTCTCCAGCTTCCACTCTTGGCCCTCTTCTTCTATTTTCCCTGTAGTAGCCAAAGTAATCCTTTTAAAATGTAAATCAGAGCATATCATATCACTCTTAGGAAATAAAATCCCAATTAAATTCTTGCTATCACCCACAGGGCAGAGCATCACCTTGCCCCTGTCTAACCTTTGACCTCCAATTCTGCCAGTTTTCCCTTCACTTGGTTTACTCAAGTTCACTATTTTCTCAATGCCTGGCATGTAGTATTCGATTAATAATATCAATTGTTTGAGTGCGTGAAGGAGTAAATAAATGGATGTTTGCAAGCCAATTTATGTGAGGAAGCTGAATGGCCCTCCATCTAGGAGGAAAAAAAGGTAAGTCAAATTCTTTGAATTTTCTAACGAAATGTCAGTCTGACACTCCACACATACAATCTCTAAGGTACAGGAATCTTTCCACCCAGGCAACCACACTAACTCCTCACTCTCAGGCAACTTGGCATTGAGCGGGAACAAGAATTGGCAGCTCAGCAGCCCCTGCTTAGACCTGCTTGAGACCATTTCTCAAGTTTGAGACCATTTCTCAAACATGGTTGCAGAAACATGTTCTATGAGACATGCTAACTTCTCACTTCTCTATGTCTTCAAAGCCCTATCTGTGTACCAAGTGAGAATTTTAAAAATTTCTATTTCAAGACCACATAATCTTTCAGAAAAATTCTGTGTTTTTCCTTGGCTTCATTTGGTATTGCTCATGGTGGGGTGGCAGAGTATATACTTTGTAAGAATTACGCACATAAATATGTTTCTGATTTTTAAAAGTGCTCTTAAAGATACCTATGATGTTGCTCAAATACTCTTTGTGTCAGGATCTTTGTGACAAATTTGATTTAGAGATATAGTTTTAGGAAAGTGCTTCTTTTTCTTTGTCAGACAATGAAGACCACATAACATGTATCTTCCTTTTTATCTTGGCTACCAGGAAGGCTTCTTCTGCCTTAGCCAAGGCATCTCTTGTGTCCACCCAGCACAGAGTTGATTGAATATTTAGCAGTTATCCAGTTAAACGTATCCATTAAAAAATCTACATAATTCACGTAGAAATTACAAGTTTTAACTTGTAATTAGTCAAGATATTCAAGGTGGTTGGATGTGTAGACAATCTAATAAAACATTAGTTGGCACAACAGACAGAGTTAATCATTTTATGTAAGAGTGATAGCTGGTCTTGAATCAGAATTAAATAAGATCAAGCTTTGGATTTGAAAAGATTTAACTTTAGATTTTAATTTTAAAATCTTAATTTTTGTCTGATTGAAAGTCAAGCTTATATTTAATTTTTTGCTTTACATTAATTCTTTTTACATGGATTAACCCCTCTTAATACTACTTATTATTAGTATAGTGATAATTCTTTACAGGGATTGGTTCCTTTTAATATTATTTTTAATATTGATAAATTGAATATTTAATCATAAATAAATGTAATTAACATGCATTTCTTCTCCATCACAAAAATTTATACTTGACATGGGAAATAGAAAATTATTTTTTCAGTGTCATATCCATGTCAACATTGCTGTCCCACCTTCCATTTTATAATGCCATGTGTTAAACTGATACACAGGGTGCATATACTAAATACATCTAGGAAAACATAGACGCTTCCCTCTCTCACCCCAATCATAAAATTCAGCTGAAAAACATCCTTAAGCACCCATAACATTAGGCAATACTCATTGAAACCTCATGAAGAAGAAGGTACTTTAGATTAAATAATATCTCTGAGGGTTCTGGTAGTAAAGTGATGCTCTCACTTATGGAACACTGGATCCTGTGCTGCTCATTTGCCTAATTTCTTTCAGTTCCATTCCATACTCTTTCCCGTCTTCACTCTGTTTCACGGAAAGCTGATCCCCATAAGCTTCATTTCCCAAAAGCTCCCTTACCAAATAGTTTCCTTTTGGATTCGGGCAATGAAAGACACTGGTTAGTGATAGGAGGGCAGGAAAAAGGAAAAAACCAGAATATTGCTCCTCCTTCCTCTCTGCTTGGGCTGCATTTCCTCTGTGATCCCACTCAGCTCCAGCTGCTGGGCTCTGCTCCTGGCAGTGGTTCCCCCTCTGTTGAAAGTCTGGTAACACCACCTCCTTCCTATGTCTTTCCTTCCTTTGAGGTGATAGCAGCTTCCTAATGTTGCTAATATCTGACTTTTCCTCACTGTCTTCTGTATCCTTTCAATTCTCCAAAAACCTTTGTAACTAGCATTTTATTCTCTCTGTTGAACTCCTTGTTATCTATAAAACTCTAATCGAACCCCTTGGCATGGTTATTGTTTTCCTGAGTAGACGCAGATTTATATGATTCCCACCCACAGCCTAAGCTGGATTCATATGAGAACTCAGCCAAATCTAGTGGCTTGACAGAGTGTGGAGGGGTCTATGCCTATGAAGACTCAAAGAACTTCTAGAAAATCACTTAGCCTCAGGAAAGGGAAAAATAGGGCATTGGATCCAGGTCAGAGAGGAAGGGTTTTACCAGTGTACCCCCACATAAAGCTTTATTGGAAGGTACAGTTCCAGGCAGGAGGAGTAAAGAAAAAAGAAAACAGGGAGATGAGGAAAATGGAGTTAAATAAAAAGTGAAGCTTTACTAAAATGACTACACCTGCACAGGAAGATATACAGATTTCTTCCAGATAGGAACAATTGTTCCTTTGAACGAGTCTTTCAATGGAGGTGGGGAGGGGAGGGAAAAGGTATTTATTTATGGTAAGGAATTTATCTGCTGCTCCTTCCCATCTCTCTACCTCTTTTTAAAATTAAATTAAATTAAATTTATTTTTTATTGAGGTATAATTGACATATAACATTATATTAGTTTCAGGTGTACAACATAATGATTCAATACTTATATATATTGTGAGATGATTACCACAATAAGTCTAGTTAACGTCTATCACCATACACAGTTAACAAATTATTTTTCTTATGATAAGAACTTCTAAGATCTACTCTCCTAGCAACTTTCAAATATGCAATCAGTATTATTGACTATAGTCACCATGCTGTACATTATATCCCTATGATTTATTTATTTTGAAATTAGAAATTTGTGCCTTTTTACCCCCTCCCAACCCCCTGCCTCTGACAGCCATCAATATGTTCTCTGTATCTATGAGGGCTATTCTGTTTTTTTTGTTTTTGTTTTTGTTTGTTTTTTAGATTCCATATGTAAGTGAGACCATAAGGTATTTGTCTTTCTCTGTCTGACTTATTTCTCTTAGCATCATGCTGTCAGGGTCCATCCATGTTGTCACAAATGGAAAGATTTCCTCCTTTCTCTAAGGCTGAATAATATTTCATTGTGTGTGTGTGCGTGTGTGCATGCGCGTGTGTGTGTGTCCCATTTTCTTTATCCATTCATCTATCGATGACACTTAGGTTGTTTCCATATCTTGGCCATTGTAAATAATGTGGCAATGAGCATGGGGGTACATATATCTTTTCAAGTTAGTGTTTTTGTTTTCTTTGGATAAATACCCACAAGTGGAACTTCTGGGTCATGTGATAGTTCTATTTTTAATTTTTGAAGAATCTCCATACTGTTTTCCATAGTTGCTGCACCAATTTACATTCCCACCAACAGTGCATGAGGGTTACCTTTTCTACACATCCTCACCAACACCTGTTATTTCTTGTCTTTTTTTCCAAACAAATGTGATAAATTTTATACCATTGTATGTATGGATTCACATGAAATCTGCAAAATGAAAGAATCAGGGACTATGTACTACAGTATATGTATGGATGTGTTTAGGCAGAAAGAGAAATGAGTAAGTTGTACTGAGCAGTTAGAATTACGAGTTTACATAATTTTTTATGTTTAATGGGAAGTGGGTAAGAAAAGATGTTTGATATAGGGTCTGTTTAAAAATTCTGCATTGTTTCTGAACTTTCTCTTTTTCTTCCTTTTTCCATCAGATCTATCAGTCATTCAACCAAGAATTCCTAGATTTCCTCAAAAATGAGTCTCTGTTGACCATGTTTTTCTGAAAAAAATAAGGGGAGGGGCAGCCAAAATAGGAGACATAGGTTCTCTTGAATTATCCCAGGTACTTTCTGTCAGACGGACAGATGGCCACACATCATGGTTTGCAAACACTGGTTACTGGGCAATCTGGAAGAGTCAACTACAATACTCAACATGAAAACCCAGGTGATATTGTTGCTATGGACTGAAGTCTATGTCCCCAAACTCACAAGTTGAAGCCCTAACCCCCAATATAATGGCATCTGAAGGTGGGTCCTCTGAGAGGTATTAGGTTTAAGTGAGGTCACAAGAGAGGGACCTTCATTATGGAATTAGTGCTCTTATAACAAGAGACACTGGAGAGCTCGCTATTTCTGCCCTGTGAGGACACAGAGAGAAGGAGGTCTTCTACAAGCCAGGAAAAAAGTCCTCACCAGAATCTGACCATATAACACCCTGATCTAGACTCCAAATCTGTGAGAAAATAAGTT
The DNA here is from genome assembly GCF_028021215.1 of Eschrichtius robustus. NCBI lineage: Eukaryota > Metazoa > Chordata > Mammalia > Artiodactyla > Eschrichtiidae > Eschrichtius > Eschrichtius robustus. Next base: position 87,740,070 of record NC_090833.1, on the reverse strand, counting down.
TCTTTTGTTTAAGTCACCTAGTCTATAGTATTTTATTATGGCAGCCCAAGTAGATGAAGATAGTTATCTAAATTTTTTAGCATTGAATTTGGAAGAAAATAATAATTATGCTATAAATTGCTCACCATAAATCTTTAAATTTATATTTTTGAATTGGGAGGTTATTTAAAAAGAAAATAGGTATGTATTCAATCCATTCATCTACTTTCTGAATATTCAGCTTCCTGGATAGCAACAAGAATAAAATTTTCTATATGTGCAATCAGATAAAAATGGACATCATTAGCCATACCTAGGAAAACAGTGAAGTGAATCTGAGACTATATCACAAGGTATAAACATCATAAAGAATTTCAGTTACAGGGATATAATCATGATTACGTCAGAGACAAATAACCCTCCCATACTCCTGTGAATATCTATGGAAGAACTGAATTTCCTAGAAATTCTATAGAATCTTACGCTTCCTTCTACTCATGATACTGGAAAGCATTTAACAGGTGTGAGGTGATATTTCATTGCAGTTTTGATTTGCATTGTGATTAGTGAGGTTGAGCACCTTTTCATGCACCTGTTGGTCATCTGTATATCTTCTTTGGAAAAATGTTTATTCAGACTCTCTGCCCATTTTTTAAATCAGATTGGGTTTTTTGCCATTGAGTTATTTTTATATATTGGATATTAACCCCTTATCAGATATATAATCTGAAAATATTTTCTCCCATCTGGTAGGTTGCGTTTTCATTTTGTTGATGGTTTCTTTTGCTGTGCAGAAGCTTTTTAGTTTGATATAGCCCCTATTTGTTTATTTTTGCTTTTGTTGCCTTTTCTTTTGGTGTCAAATCCAAAAAATTGTTACCAACACATTGTAAAGGAGCTTACTGCCTATGGTTTCTTTTAGGAGTTTTGTGGTTTCAGGTCTTACTTTCAAGTCTTTAATCCATTTTGAGTTAATTTTTGTGTGTGGTGCAAGATAGTGACCCAGTTTCATTTTTTTTGCATTTGGCTGTCCAGTTTTCCCAGCACCATTTATTGAAGACTATCTTTTTCTCATTGTATATTCTTGCCTACTTTGTCATAAATTAATTGACCATATATGCACGGATTTATTTCTGGGCTCTCTATGCTGTTCCATTGATCTATGTGTCTATTTTTATGCCAATACCATACTGCTTTGATTCCTACAGCTTTGTAATATTGTTTGAAATTAGGGAGCATGATGCCTCCAGCTTTGTTGTTCTTTGTCAAGATTTCTTTGGCTATTCAAGTTCTTTTGTGTTTCCATACAAATTTTCAGATTGTTTGTTGTATTTCTGCAAAAAATGCCATTGGAGTTTTGATAGGGATTGTATTGAATCTGTGGATTGCTTTGGGTAGTCTGGGCATTTTAACAATATTGATTTTTCCAATCCATGATTACTGAATATCTTTCCATTTATTTGTGTCTTCTTCAATTTCTTTCATCAATGTCTTATAGTTTTCTGTGTACAGGTCTTTCACTTCCTTGGTTAAATTTATTCCTAGGTGATTCATCTTTCCACCTCTTTTTTCTCATTCAAATTTTGCCACGTAGCTGGTTGTTGTTGTCGGAGAAGAGGTGAAAATGCTTGGGGGTCTCCAGCCAGCAAGGAACTGAGACTAGGGAGCAGGTGGAGCTGAGTGAAGCTGGGGTTAGAGACAGTGACAATCCCAAGTACACTACAGTGTCTGTTTCATGAATTTTTCTCCAATCAGTTCCAATGGGCTCAGGCTTGAGTTATAAAAATCAGGTGTTACAACAAAAGATGGTGTGAAAGCAAAAAGCTGTTCCATTAAAGCCTTCATGGGCGTCAGCAGCTTTGGTCCCAGTGGCATGGCAGCAACGAGACATGGCACTGGTGGCATGGCAGAGATGCCTGGTTTCTGACTTCTGCAGCCACTGAAGATAGTAGCACCATTTTCAGCTGCAGTAGGAAGTGAGTCCCTGGGTGTTGACCACAGCCGGGTGTTGCTAGGAGACATGGATCAGCCACCCAGTGTAGAAGGTCTCTGTGTCAGCAGTGGCTGTGTCTGTGGTGGCTTCAGTGGTGTAGCTGCTACTCTAGGCATTAGTAGCAGGAAGAGATATAGTCACAGTGAGGCTGAGTGAAAGAGTGGGCAATGGTGATGCCAGTGGCCTGTGAATGGAGCACTCTGCAAGGGTGACTGGTATAATCACCATAATTTACCCTTAGACAAGGTGGTTATACCTGGTGTGAGAAAGATTTTACTTCTTGCTATCAAGGAATGGATCTATTAGGGTGATTCAGAGAGAGAGCTCTGCAGCCCACCAACCCAAAGACGTTCTTCCTATCAGATACTAAATTTTTTACTGAAAAGTAAATTGTGCAAAAGCCACATCTCCAGGATCAACCAGAAGAAATATGGATATAAACTTCAACATGTCAAATTCATGTTCTCCTTCTTTGATACTCTTGTACTGCAGTTTCTACATGATTTTACTTTATCTTCATGTTAAATTTAATAGTCAAAGACACTGAGGGAATAGTGCAGTTTCATTACATTTTTAGATAATTCTCAGCTTTCTGAAAGGAGGTAGAGAGGACAGTTACATGGAGAAGCAATTTTTTAAAAGGAATTTCAGAGTCAAGATGGAGATGGACACTTGGAGTAACTGATTGAATTTACTCTAAATAACATCCAGGAAGGACAAATACACTTTAGGTGTGGAAGCAGACTGTTCTGCAGCATTTCGTCTACCCATTCCAGATCCAGATCAAAGGGTGGGGCTCCTGGGCAGTTGTGAAAAGTGCCAATGATAGGGACACTGAAATACCCTTGGAAATGCACAGGATGTACCAGTATACTTCCCAGAGCTCCTCAAGGAGAGTGTGACATGTGGCCAGAAGGTGGGGTGTACCAGGGGAGGCCCATCCAAGGGTTAGCTCACAAAGGAAGAGATGGTCAGTAATTTGCCTTCCAAAAGGGCATAGCCTTTACCTAAAGAACTCTGGCTCTACTACCATAGCACCTCCTCTGGTTTTCATGCACATAGCGCTCTTATTCTCCTTTAGGGAATCTTCACATAAGTGTTGAGGGACAACTATTGAAAATTATCAACATCTGAGACTGACAAATGGTGCTCTGGTCTCTTCCCACTTTCACCTCAACCCTGGCACTACCAGGCATCTCTGGTTCTGGTCCTTATGGCCTCTCCCTCAGACTATTGCTATGGTTTTCAGCCTGTCTTCTCTGATTCTTCTTAAGCAGTGTTTCAACTTTGCATTTCCTGAAGCTCTACTCATCTCACTTCCATGTGTCAAAGACCCCATTGATTTCCCATCTACAACTCAGTGAGGCCCAACACCTTAGCAGGGAGTTCTAGTGTGTCCAAAACCTGACCCCATAACAATTTTAACTTTATTTTCTGCTACTCCCTTTCCTTATCTCTACTCTGGTCAAACCGAAATACTTGCTACTCTGTTTTATACCATGTGCAGCAGTTTTTTATGCCACTGCTAATGAAATTCCCTCAGGTTACATTGCTCGTTCCCCCGCTTCCCCTCATCCCTCCACATTCAAATCCATTCCAGACATTAAGGCCCAACTCAGTGCCATCTCCTCCCTGGAGTCTTCTATGATTTACTGAGTCTAACAGTCGGACTTCAGGAGCATTTCATCTATTCCACACCTGAAGAATGGACAGCTTATATAGCTTGTGTCGTAGCTGATTGATGCACAACTTATTCTCCCTGATCCCTCAGAGGCTTGTCTGACTTCTCTCTACTTACATAGTCCAGGGTTAGTAAGGCATCTTACATCTGTCTGTTGGAAGAATATTGACATTTTAAAAATGTTTAAAAGGAAATGACTATGTGTATTTCCCCCTCTCCTACCACCAAAATAAGTTTATCACAGTGAGTAACAATGTAACCTGCCTTAATAATATTAAGCATAATTTATAAAGCAAGCATAATCATAGGCATAATCACAAGACACAGAATATCTGAGAGATCAACGAAGAGATTACCTTCTTATATTTAAAATGTATTGTTCTTGCTCAGGTCTGAAACTATATGCACAAAAGGAGAGGGGAAAAATTTGAATGTGGTCAAGAAAGAACTTATTGGAATATTGACATTAAAAAAACACTGAGTCTATATGTCAAAAGGAATATTTTCCATCCTGAATTGGGACAATCAGAAGTGTGATTCTCAGGAGTTCCCTGGTGATCTAGTGGTTAGGATTTGGCTCTTTCACTGCCATGGTCCAGTTCAATCCCTGGTTGGGGAATTGAGATCCCACAAGCCATGTGGCCAAAATTAAAAAAAAAAAAGTGTGATTCTGATCTCTAGATATGTGAATGACTAATAGAAAAAGTAAAGTAATGCGCTGCTAATGAATAGAGAAAACCGGTAATGCACTATTTCACATTAGTGTAGGAATTCAGTAGATATCTGGTGCCTTATCCTTGTCCATTCATTCATTGTACACATAGTTATTGAGTTCCTATTAAGTGTCAGTCACTTTTCTTAATGCTGGACATATAAAGGTGAACAAGATCTCTGCTTTCATTGTGCTTCCATTCACAGAAGAGAAACAAACAACCAGCAAACACATAAGTGATCAACTTATGTGATCAGGTGGTGAAAATTGTGATGAAGAAAATAAAACAAAATAAGGTGATACAATGGCAAGTGACTGGGTGGAGCACACTGATCTAGTCAGAGAAAACCTCTACAAGGAAGTGACTTTTATTCTGAGAACTGGATGGCAAGAAACTAGCCATGAGAAGTGCTGACGGAAGAGCATTCTAGGCAGAGAGAATAGCAGGGTTACTCAACCTCAACACCATTGACATTTTGGCCAAGATAATTCTTTTGGGTGATGGTCCTGTGCATTGTAGGATGCTTACATAGCAGCATCCCTAGGTGCTACCCACTAAATATCAGTAGCAGCTCCATCACCCTACCCCCAATTGTGATAACCAAAATGTCTCCAAACTTTGCTGAATGTTTCCTGTGGGGCAAAACTGTGCTTGAGAACCACTGTGCTGGAGTAAAGGCTCACAGTCATAATCAAGCTTGAGGTGTCCAATGAACCAAACCAAGGTCAGGAGGCATTTTTAACACTTGCTACGCTACATGACAAAATTATTTTCTAAAATAATTGTGTAGCAATCCATAACAATCATTTTTATTCACTCATAAGTTATAAAATGACTAGCAATTAAAAAAGAAGAAATTTTGCCTGCAGTGCCTGGGAGAACTCCAAATTGACTTCCACATTAAATACAATGTTTATTAAAAGATAAGGAATAAAAATGTGCTCATTTAACTTACCTATATGTTATTAAAACTCTACATACTTTCAGCAATTGTTCAGAATTTAGATCAAAAAATGATTTTTTTCAAGGAACTATTTTATCGCTGACATAGTTTGGAATTGCTGGTTCAGGGAGGTAATAAAAAGCTGACTAAGTGGGTTTTACCATGGTTTAATATTTTTCTGTGGTCAATGCATCCCCTTATTTCCTGTACCCAAAGCTTGTCACAGTCATCACTCTGCCCTTGATTGACCAAAGATAGCAGGAGATTAGCCCAGAGGGGCCAGAGCATGAACAACTGTGGAAGCTACTGGTAAGGATTTGGAGTTTTATTTTACTTGAATTTTATGTGCAAAAGAAAGCCAGTGGAGGGTATGGAGGAAAAGAATAACTTAATCTAATTTTTTCTAATATAATCACTCTGGCAGGAGTGAAAGCAGAGAGGTGAGTGGGGAGTCTGATGCAGGAGGCCAGGTGAGCCTTCGCAGTGACTGAGATGAAGCAGAGGTGGCAGGCAGAACAATGTGAGCCAGGTAAGGTATGTTTGAAGGTAAAAAACACATGGTTGAGCTGTGCCACTGGCTTTTTCCATAGTTTTGGCCTCCCCAGGAGATCTGGTGGATGTTAGTCTGGACCAGAAAATTTAGAGCCAAAAAAAAAAATGAATTGAGGGACAGATTGCTTCAAGATAGTGGAGCAGAAGGATGTGCACTCACTCCCTCTTGTGAGAGCACCAGAAACACAACTAACTGCTGAACAATCATCGACAGGAAGACGCTGGAACTCACCAAAAAAGACACCCCACATCTAAAGACAAAGGAGAAGCTGCAATGATATGGTAAGAGGGGCTGAATCACAATAAAATCAAATCCCATAAACACTGGGTGGGTGACTTACAAACTGGAAAATAATTATACCACAGAAGTCCACATACTGGAGTGAAGGTCCTGAGCCCCATGTCAGGCTTCCCAACATTGACATCTGGCAACAGAAGGAGGAATTCCCAGAGATCAACCTTTGAAGGCTAGCGGGATTTGATTGCAGGACTTCGACAGGACAGGGGGAAACAGAGACTCCACTCTTGGAAAGCACACACAAAGTAGTGTGTGCATCAGGACCTGGGGGAAGGAGCAGTGACCCCATAGGAGGCTGAACCAGACCTACCGGCTAGTGTTGAAGGGTCTCCTGCAGAGGCAGGGGGTGGCTGTGGCTCACTGCGGGGACAAGGACACTGGCAGCAGAAGTTCTGGGAAGTACTCCTTGGTGTGAGCCCTCCCAGAGGCCACCATTAGCCCCACCAAAGAGCCTGTAGCCTCCGGTGCTGGGTTACCTCAGGCCAAACAACCAAAAGAGAGGGAAATCAGCCTTACCCATCATCAGACAAGCGGACTAAAGTTTTACTGAGCTCTGCCCAGCAGAGCCACACCCAGCTCTACCCACCACCAATCCCTCCCATCAGGAAGCTTGCACGAGCCTCTTAGATAGCCTCATTCACCAGAGGGCAGAGACAGCAGAAGCAAAAAGAACTACAATCCTGCAGCCTGTGGAAGGAAAACCACATTCACAGAAAGACAGACAAAATGAAAAGGCAGAAGACTATGTACCAGATAAAGGAACAAGGTAAAACCCCAGAAAAACAACTAAATGAAATGGAGATAGGCAACCTTACAGAAAAATAATTCAGAATAATGATAGTGAGGATGATCGAGGACCTCAGAAAAAGAATGGAGGCAAAGATAGAGAAGATGCAAGAAACGTTTAACAAAGACCTAGAAAGATCAAAGAACAAACAAACAGAGATGAACAATACAATAACTGAAATGAAAATACACTAGAAGGAAACAATAGCAGAATAACTGAGGCAGAAGAATGGATAAGTGACCTGGAAGACAGAATGGTGGAAATCACTGTTGTGGAACAGAATAAGGAAAAAAGAATGAAAATAAATGAAGACAGCTTAAGAGACCTCTGGGACAACATTAAACACAACAACATTCGCATTATAGGGGTTCCAGAAGGAGAAGAGAGAGAGAAAGGGCCAGAGAAAATATTTGAAGAGATTATAGTTAAAAAATTCCCTGACATGGAAAAGGAAATAGCCACCCAAGTCCAGGAAGCACAGAATCCCAGGCAGAATATACCCAAGGAGAAACACACCGAGACACATAGTAATCAAACTGACAAAAATTAAAGACAAAGAAAAATTATTAAAAGCAACAAGGGAAAAACAACAAATAATATACAAGGGAACTCCCATAAGCTTAACAGCTGATTTCTCAGCAGAAACTCTACAAGCCAGAAGGAAGTGACACAATATATTTAAAGTGATGAAAGGGAAGAAACAACCAAGATTACTCTACCCAGCAAGTATCACATTCAGATTCGATGGAGAAATCAAAAGCTTTACAGAGAAGCAAAAGCTAAGAGAATTCAGCACCACCAAACCAGCTCTACAACAAATGCTAAAGGAACTTCTCTAGGCAGGAAACACAAGAGAAGAAAAGGACCTACAAAAACAAACCCAAAACAATTAAGAAAATGGTAATAGGAGCATGCATATTGATAATTACCTTAAATGTGAATGGATTAAATGCTCCAACCAAAAGACACAGGCTCACTGAATGGATAAAAAAAACAAGAGCCATATATATGCTGTCTACAAGAGACCCACTTCAGACCTAGGGACACATACAGACTGAAAGTGAGGGGATGGAAAACAATATTCCATGCAAATGGAAATCGAAAGAAAGCTAGGGTAGCTATACTCATATAAGATAAAATAGACTTTAAAATAAAGAATGTTACAAGAGACAAGGAAAGTCACTACATAATGATCAAGGGATCAATTCAAGAAGAAGATATAACAATTATAAATATTTATGCACCCAACATAGGAAAACCTCAACACATAAGGCAAATGCAAACAGCTATAAAAGGGGAAATCGACAGTAATACAATAATAGTAATACAATAATAAATAATAAGGGACTTTAACACCTCACTTACACCAATGGACAGATCATCCAGACAGAAAATTAATAAGGAAACACAAGCTTTAAATGATACAATAGACCAGATAGATTTAGTTGATATTTATAGGACATTGCATCCGAAAACAGCAGAATACACTTTCTTCTGAAGTGCACATTGAACATTCTCCAGGATAGATCACATCTGGGGCTACAAATCAAGCCTCAGTAAATTTAAGAAAATTGAAATCATGTAAAGCATCTTTTCTGACAACAACACTATGATTTTAGAAATCAATTACAGGGGAAAAAACGTAAAAAACACAAACACATGGAGGCTATAAAAATACTTTACTAAATAACCAAGAGATCACTGAAGAAATCAAAGAGGAAAGCAAAAAATACCTAGAGACAAATGACAATGAAAACACGATGATCCAAAACCTATGGGATGCAGCAAAAGCAGTTCTAAGAGGGAAGTTTATAGCAATACATCCTACCTATAGAAACAAGAAAAATCTCAAATAAAAAATCTAACCTTACACCTAAAGGAACTAGAGAAAAAAGAATAAACGAAACCCAAAGTTAGTAGAAGGGAAAAAAACCATAAAGATCAGAGCAGAAATAAATGAAATAGAAACAAAGAAAGCTATAGTAAAGATCAATAAAACTAAAAGCTGGTTCTTTGAGAAGATAAACAAAACTGATAAACCTTTAGCCAGACTCATCAAGAAAAAGAGGGGGAGGACTTTTATTTTCAGTAAAATTAGAAATGAAAAAGGAGAAGTTACAATGGATACTGCAGAAATACAAAACATAAGAGACTAATACAAGCAGCTCTATGTCAATAAAATGGACAACCTGGAAGAAATGGACAAATTCTTAGAAAGGTATAACCTTCCAAGACTGAACCAGGAAGAAATAGAAAATATGAACAGACCAATCACAAGTAATGAAATTGAAACTATGATTAAAAATCTTCCAACAAACAAAAGTCCAGGACCAGATGGTTTCACAGTTGAATTCCATCAAACATTTAGAGAAGAGCTAACACCTATCCTTCTCAAACTCTTCCAAAAAACTGCAGAGGAAGGAACACTCCCAAACTCATTCTACGAGGCCACCATCACCCTGATACCAAAACCAGACAAAGATACTACAAAAAAAGAAAATTACAGACCAATATCACTGATGAATATAGATGCAAAAATCCTCAATAAAATACTAGCAAACGGAATCCAACAACACATTAAAAGAATGATACACCATGATCAAGTAAGATTTATCCCAGAGATGAAAGGATTCTTCAATATATGTAAATCAATCAATGTGATACACCATATTAACAAATTGAAGGAGAAAAAACATATGATCATCTCAATAGATGCAGAAAAAGCTTTTGACAAAATTCAACACCCATTTATGATAAAAACTCTCCAGAAAGTGAGCATACAGGGAACCTACCTCAACATAACAAAGGCCATATATGACAAACCCACAGCAAACATCATTCTCAGTGGTGAAAACCTGAAAGCATTTCCTTTAAGATCAGGAACAAGACAAGGACGTCCACTGTAGCCAATATTATTCCACATAGTTTTGGAAGTCCTAGCCATGGCAATCAGAGAAGAAAAAGAAATAAAAGGAATACAAATTGGAAAAGAAGAAGTAAAACTGCCACTGTTTGCAGATGACATGATACTCAATATAGAAAATCCTACAGATGCCACCAGAAAACTACTAGAGCTAATCAATGAATTTGGTAAAGTTGCAGGATTCAAAATTAATGTGCAAAAATCTCTTGCATTCCTATACACTAACAATGAAAGATCAGAAAGAGAAATTAAGGAAACAATCCCAGTCACCATTGCAACAAAAAGAATAAAATACCTAGGAATAAACCTACCTAAGGAGGTAAAAGACTTGTACTCAGAAAACTGAAATAAGACACTGATGAAAGAAATCAAAGGTGACACAAACAGATGGAGAGATATACCATGTTCTTGGATTGGAAGAATCAACATTGTGAAAATGAGTATACTACCCAAAGCAATCTACAGATTCAATGCAATCCCTACCAAATTACCAATGGCATCTTTTACAGAACTAGAACAAAAAAATCTTAAAATTTGTATGGAGACAAAAAAGACCCCGAATAGCCAAAGCAATCTTGAGGGAAAAAAACTGAGCTGGAGGAATCAGATTCCCTGACTTCAGACTATACTACAAACTACAGTAATCAAGACAATATGGTAGGAGAGGAGAAGATGGCAGAAGAGTAAGACGCGGAGATCACCTTCCTACCCACAAATACATCAGAAATACATCTACACATGGAACTGCTCCTATAGAACACCCACAGAACGCTGGCAGAAGACGTCAGACCTCCCAAAAGGCAAGAAACTCCCCACGTACCTAGGTAGGGCAAAAGAAAAAAGAAATAACAGAGACAAAAGAATAGGGATGGGACCTGCACTAGCGGGACGGAGCTGTGAAGGAGGAAACGTTTCCACACACTAGGAAGCCCCTTCGCGGGCAGAGACTGCAGGTGGTGGAGGGGGGAAGCTTCGGAGCCACGGAGGAGAGCACAGCCACAGGGTTGCAGAGGGCAAAGCGGAGAGATTCCCGCACAGAGGATAGGTGCCGCCCAGCACTCACCAGCCCGAGAGGCTTGTATGCTCACCCGCCGGGGCAGGCGGGGGCTGGGAGCTGAGGCTCGGGCTTCAGCTGGATCGCAGGGAGAGGACTGGGGTTGGCTGCGTGAACACAGTCTGAAGGGGTTAGTGCGCCACAGCTAGTCGGGAGGGAGTCCGGGAAAATGTCTGGAGCTGCCGAAGAGGCAGAGACTTTTTCTTGCCTCTTTGTTTCCTGGTGCGAGAGGAGAGGGGATTCAGAGCACCGCTTAAAGGAGCTCCAGAGCCGGGCGCGAGCCGCGGCTATCAGCGTGGATCCCAGAGGCGGGCATGAGACGCTAAGGCTGCTGCTGCCGCCACTAAGAAGCCTGTGTGCGAGCACCAGTCACTATCCACACTGCGCCTCCCGGTAGCCTGCGCAGCCCGCCACTGCCAGCGTCCTGTGGTCCAGGGACAACTTCCCCGGGAGAACGCACGGCGCGCCTCAGGCTGCTGCAACGTCACGCGGCCGCCGCCGCCGCAGGTTCGCCCCGCATCCATACCCCTCCCTCCCCCCGGCCTGAGTGAGCCAGAGCCCCTGAAGCAGCTGCTCCTTTAACCTTGTCCTGTGTGAGCGAAGAACAGATGCTCTCAGGCGACCTACACGCAGAGGCGGGTCCAAATCCAAAGCTGAACCCCGGGAGCTCTGCGAACAAAGAAGAGAAAGGTAAATTTCTCCCAGCAGCCTCAGAGGCAGCGGATTAAAGCTCCACAAACAACCTGATGTACCTGCATCTCTGGAATACCTGAATAGACAATGAATCATCCCAAATTGAGGAGGTGGACTTTGGGAGCAAGACATATTATTTTTTCCCCTTTTCCCCTTTTTGTGAGTGTGTATGTGTATGCTTCTGTGTGAGATTTTGTCTGTATAGCTTTGCTTTCACTATTCATCCTAGGGTTCCGTCCGTCCGTTTTTTTTTTTTTACTTAAAAATTTTCTTTTCTTAATAATTATTTTTTATTTTAATAACTTTATTTTATTTTATCTTACTTTATTTTATTTATTTTATTTTATTTTATCCTCTTTCTTTCTTTCTATTTTTTCTCCCTTTTATTCTGAGCCGTGTGGAGGACAGGCTCTTGGTGCTCCAGCCAGGCATCAGGGCTGTGCCTCTGAGGTGGGAGAGCCAACTTCAGGACACTGGTCCACAAGAGACCTCCCAGCTCCACCTAATACCAAATGACGAAAATCTCCCAGAGATCCCCATCTCAACACCAAGACCCAGCTTCACTCAACGACCAGCAAGCTACAGTGCTGGACACCCTATGCCAAACAACTAGCAAGACAGGAACACAGCCCCATCCATTAGCAGAGAGGCTGCCTAAAATCATAATAAGGCCACAGACACCGCAAAACACGCCACAGACACCCCAAAAAACACAACCAGACGTGGACCTGCCCACCAGAAAGACAAGATCCAGACTCATCCACCAGAACACAGGCACTAGTCCCCTCCACCAGGAACCCTACACAGCCCACTGAACCAACCTTAGCCACTGGGGACAGACACCAAAAACAACGGGAACTATGGACCTGCAGCCTGTGAAAAGGAGACCCCAAATACAGTAAGATAAGCAAAATGAGAAGACAGAAAAACACACAGCAGATGAAGGAGCAAGGTAAAAACACACCAGACCTAACAAATGAAGAGGAAATAAGCAGTCTACCTGAAAAAGAATTCAGAATAATGATAGCAAAGGTGATCCAAAATATTGGAAATAGAATAGGCAAAATGCAAGAAACATTTAACAAGGACGTAGAAGAACTAAAGAGGAACCAAGCAACGATGAACAACACAATAAATGAAATTAAAAATACTCTAGAAGGTATCAATAGCAGAATAACTGAGGCAGAAGAACGGATAAGTGACCTGGAAGATAAAATAGTGGAAATAACTACTGCAGAGCAGAATAAAGAAAAAAGAATGAAAAGAACTGAGGACAGTCTCAGAGCCCTCTGGGACAACATTAAACGCACCAACATTCGAATTATAGGGGTCCCAGAAGAAGAAGAGAAAAAGAAAGGAACTGAGAAAATATTTGAAGAGATTATAGTTGAAAACTTCCCTAATATGGGAAAGGAAATAGTTAATCAAGCCCTGGCAGCACAGAGAGTCCCATACAGGATAAATCCAAGGAGAAACACGCCAAGACACATATTAATCAAACTATCAAAAATTAAATATAAAGAAAACATATTAAAAGCAGCAAGGGAAAAACAACAAATAACACCCAAGGGAATCCCCAGAAGGTTAACAACTGATCTGTCAGCAGAAACTCTGCAAGCCAGGAGGGAGTGGCAGGATATACTTAAAGTGATGAAGGAGAAAAACCTACAACCAAGATGACTCTACCTGGCAAGGATCTCATTCAGATTTGAATGAGAAATTAAAACCTTTACAGACAAGCAAAAGCTGAGAGAGTTCAGCACCTCCAAACCAGCTTTACAACAAATGCTAAAGGAACTTCTCTAGGCAAGAAACACAAGAGAAGGAAAACACCTACAATAACAAACCCAAAACATTTAAGAAAATGGGAATAGGAACATACATATCGATAATTACCTTAAATGTAAATGGATTAAATGCTCCCACCAAAAGACACAGACTGGCTGAATGGATACAAAAACAAGACCCATATATATGCTGTCTACAAGAGACCCACTTCAGACCTAGGGACACATACTGACTGAAAGTGAGGGGATGGAAAAAGATATTCCATGCAAATGGAAATCAAAAGAAAGCTGGACTAGCAATTCTCATATCAGACAAAATAGACTTTAAAATAAAGACTATTACAAGAGACAAAGAAGGACACTATATCATGATCAAGGGATCGATCCAAGAAGAAGATATAACAATTGTAAATATTTATGCACCCAACATAGTAGCACCTCAATACATAAGGCAAATACTAACAGCCATAAAAGGGGAAATTGACAGTAACACAATCATAGTAGGGGACTTTAACACCCCACTTTCACCAATGGACAGATCATCCAAAATGAAAATAAACAAGGAAACACAAGCTTTAAATGATACATTAAACAAGATGGACTTAATTGATATTTATAGGACATTCCACCCAAAAACAACAGAATACACATTTTTCTCAAGTGCTCATGGAACATTCTCCAAGATAGATCATATCTTGGGTCACAAATCAAGGCTTGGTAAATTTAAGAAAATTGAAATCATATCAAGTATCTTTTCCGACCACAACGCTATGAGACTAGATATCAATTACAGGAAAAGATCTGTAAAAAATACAAACACATGGAGGCTACACAATACACTACTTGATAACGAAGTGATCACTGAAGAAATCAAAGGGGAAATCAAAAAATACCTAGAAACAAATGACAATGGAGACACGACGACCCAAATCCTATGGGATGCAGCAAAAGCAGTTCTAAGAGGGAAGTTTATAGCAATACAAGTCTACCGCAAGAAACAGGAAACATCTCAATAAACAACCTAACCTTGCACCTAAAGACAATATGGTACTGGCACAAAAACAGACATATAGATCAATGGAACAGGATAGAAAGCCCAGAGATAAACCCATGCATCTGTGGTCAACTAATCTATGACAAAGAAGGTAAGGATATACAATGGAGAAAAGACAGTCTCTTCAATAAGTGGTGCTGGGAAAACTGGACAGCTACATGTAAAAAATGAAATTAGAACACTCCCTAACACCATACACAAAAATAAAGCCAAATTGGATTAAAGACCTAAATGTAAGACCGGACACTGTAAAACTTAGAGGAAAACATGGGAAGAACACTCTGACATAAATCACAGCAAGATCTTTTTTGACCCACTTCCTAGAGTAATGGAAATATAAACAAAAATAAACAAACGGGACCTAATGAAACTTAAAAGCTTTTGCACAGCAAAGGAAACCATAAACAAGATGAAAAGACAACCCTCAGAATGGGAGAAAATACTTGCAAACCAATCAATGGACAAGGGATTAATTTCCAAAATACACAACAGCTCATGCAGCTCAATATCAAAAAAACAAACAACCCAATCCAAAAATGGGCAGAAGACCTAAATAGACATTTCTCCAAAGAAGACATACAGATGGCCAAGAGGCAGATGAAAAGATGCTCAACATCACTAATTATTAAAGAAATGTAAATCAAAACTACGATGAGGTATCAGCTTACACCCATTAGAATAGGCATTATCAGAAAACCTACAAACAACAAATGCTGGAGAGGGTGTGGAGAAAAGGGAACCCTCTTACACTGTTGGTGGGAACGTAAATTGATACAGGCACTATGGAGAACAGTATGGAGATTCCTTAAAAAATGAAAAATAGAATAACCATGTGACCCAGCAATCCCACTTTTGGGCATATACCCAGAGAAAACCATAATTCAAAAAGACACATGCACCCCAATGTTCATTGCAGCACTATTTACAATAGCCAGGTCGTGGAAGCAACCAAATTCCCATCAACAGACAAATGGATAAAGGCGATGTGGTACATATATACAATGGAGTATTACTCAGCCATAAAAAGGAACAAAATAGGGTCATTTGTAGAGACGTGGATGGACCTACAGACTGTCATACAGAGTGAAGTAAGTCAGAAAGAGAAAAACAAATATCTTATATTAATGTATATATGTGGAATCCAGAAAAATAGTACAGATGAACCGATTTGCAAGGCAGAAATAGAGACACAGATGTAGAGAACAAACGTATGGACACCAAGGGGAGAAAGCAGGGGTGGTGGTGGATGAATTGGGAGATTGGGATTGATATATGTACACTAATATGTATAAAATAGAGAACTAATAAGAACTGCTGTATAAAAAATTAAATTAAATTAAAAGAAAAAGGGAATGAAGGGATAAATTGGGAGTATGGGATTAACATATACATACTACTATATACAAAATAGATAAAAAACGAGGACCTACTGTACAGCACAGGGAACTATATTCAATATCTTGTAATAACCTATAGTTGAAAAGAATCTGAAAAAGAAGATATCTCTCTCTATATATATCTATATCT
The DNA here is from genome assembly GCF_028021215.1 of Eschrichtius robustus. Classification (NCBI taxonomy): domain Eukaryota; kingdom Metazoa; phylum Chordata; class Mammalia; order Artiodactyla; family Eschrichtiidae; genus Eschrichtius; species Eschrichtius robustus. Next base: position 87,724,086 of record NC_090833.1, on the reverse strand, counting down.
ATATCTATATCTGAACCACTGTGCTATATATATACATATATATTATATATACATATATATATATATATATATATATATATATATCTGAATCACTGTGTTATACACCTGAAACTAACATGAAATTGTAAATCAACAATACTTTAATAAAATAAAATTAAAAATAAATAAAAACCTACATCTCCACAGTGCTGAACCCAAGTAGAGACTCTGAATTTGTACATCATTCTTAAAGCTTTAATCTCTCTTTTTGGGAATTGCACTCTTAGGATTACAAAATACTTCTTTTGCAATATCAAAAATAAAACCCCAAGGTGTAGTCAATTAAGAATTTTAAGAATGCCCATGCCAATAATAAAAATTAACATGCAATAATTGAAGTTAGAAAAGAGAGAATATTCCTAAAATACTGTTGATTTTGAAAACTCACCCTCTGTGTACTGGTGTCGAAACAAATCTCAGAGACAGAGTTTTGGATGAAGTAGAAAGAATAGCTTTATTGCTTTGCCAGGCAAAGGGGACACAGCAGTTTCCTGCCTTTGAAACTTGTGTGTCCCAACCCAGAGATTAGGGTGTATGCAGGGCCTGCACTCCTTTAATCTGGTCTCAGGTTTTCTTCTCTGGAATGAGGAACGCTAACTCCATTTGTAGGGGGTTTTGATTCTGCCAAGGACTCAAAGATATTGTTTTGTGTAAGAGAAGCCATTTCTAGCCTAAGCCATTTTGTGATCTAAGCCTGGCCACAATGCTGGTCCATGAACAGGTCTCAGTAATTAATGATCTTAAGAGAACAAAAGAAGGCAGAAACAAATAACTGTTACCAGGCAAGAGAGGTAAGAATAGCAAAGATAATATATCAGTTATAAAGACTCCCAGTTTTGTTTCAATGGTAAAGATCAGCCTGATAATCAGCCTGAGATAGCACCTTTGTTTGGCTTCCTCCCTTATGTTACCCGAAAAACTGGATTCGCCTCTTGGTGGGTGTTGAGCCAAAAGAAACAACGAAGCCAAAGATCAGGAGAAGGAAGGATTTATTACTTGCAGCAAGTAGGGACTGAGGCAGAACTAGGACCCTGCCCCAAGGCTGCACTATTGTTTCTTGGCTTATCCTTCCTTGTCTCAGCATCCCCTCCTTTCCGTGATTAGCAACTGTTCAAATCTGCCCTTTGGAACTCAGGGAAGGTCATGGAGGCTGGAGTCTGTTCCCTGCAAACAAGGAATGGGGGACACATGAGGCCCATGGGGTCCTGCTCAGTTTCAATTTAAAAAAATAACCTGTTTTATGTAAGAGTCACGTGCCCAGAAGGTAAAATTCAGGAAAAGACCAAGAAAAGCAGACAATAGATTTAAAGAACATAATCATCTACACTCTGTAAAATCCATACCCTTGAGGGGTGGTTTACATGGAAATTTTGATTTGGAGCTAGAGGGGAAGGTGTCTGAATGTGTTTGTATCTTGTGGTCTCAGAGTCTCTAGAATGGGTTAAGGAAAAACTGGGAAGTTGATATTTTTAAAAGCATAGAGCCCCAGAAAATATGACCAGTGAAAATGCATTATATTTAGCATAGTTTTCAGGAAGCTCTTCAATATAGCTCCTGCTTACCTTTCCAGTCTCATGTCTCCTTCCATCCTTCCCAGCCTTTGTTCCAAGGATGTCAACTCATTTACAGACTGCATCCTTTGTTGCTTTGTATCTCCAAAGCTTAGCATGATGCCTGGACCATAGAAGGCACACAATAGATATTGGATTCGCCTCTTGGTGAGTGCTGAGCCAAAAGACACAACCAAGCCAAAGATCGGGAGAAGGAAGGATTTATTACCTGCAGCAAGTAAGGAGAACACTGGGGATCTTTCCCAAAGCAGTGTCTCCCCGAACAGCAAAATTGGAGAAGTTTTAACCTTAGGGTTACATGCATATTCATGAAGGGGTTTGGGTGGTCGACAGAATCTAAGCTTTAGTTGATTGAAGCCTTGAGGGTCAGAAAAGGTCAACATCATCCTCCCTTAGGTTCCAGTTGATCTGAGCACTTCAGGCTAATCTTTACCACTGAAACAAAACTGGGCGTCTTTACAACTGATATATTATCTTTGCTATTCTTACTTCTCTTGCCTGATAACAGTTATTTGTTTCTGCCTTCTTTTGTTCTCTTAAGATCATTAATTACTGAGACCTGTTCATGGACCAGCATTGTGGCCAGGCTTAGATCACAAAATGGCTTAGGCTAGAAATGGCTTCTCTTATGTCAAGAAAGCCATGCCTGGTTCTCTTTCTCTGGGGACCCCCTATCCTATCTGTTTACACTTACTGCCCTGCTTCCATCACTCTTGACTGGTCTCCCTGTGAGCACTTCCTTAGTAAATCCCTCACACACAAATCTTCATCTCAGAGAGTAGTTTCTGGAGAACCTGACCTTACAAGAGTGTTTACTAAATGGGGCATATGAATGTGCATAAAATGTAGTAACAACTCTCAAGGTGTTTTCAACCAAGTTGAACTTAATTTGAAGCTGTATATATATTTCCGATTGGAAGATAAACTTCCAATAGGTTTAGAAACAGCATGATTATCTAGACATTCTTGGTATCTTGAGGAAGATCCTTCTGTTTTTATAAAAGGTTGCCTGCCTTGTGCGTGGCAGTAGGTTTGCCTATTTGGCCTTGCTTCACTAAGTTAAACAAGAACAAGCATTATCAAATGTTAGATTTACTGGAGCCTCTGGCTTCAAGTAACTTGATGAGTCACTCCTGACAAGCTCACAAGTATTACGGCCATAACCTTTGTGGTGGTAAGGTGGGTTTCCTTAGTTTTATCTTTAGTCTAACAACACAAGCAATGCTGGCCACACTAATTAAAACAAGTAAAGAGTTAATCTTCAAAATGACTACAGTCCAGATGGCAGCATGGAAGCCATCAGAGTCATTTAATCTTCCAGAGAATTTATCACTGCAGTAACCCAAGTCTTTCATGTGGGTTTCTGCCACAATCCTTAATGCGCACACACAAGAAGACTCTGGTGTTCACGGATATGACATAGCACCATGAACATGGATTTGTACAATAAACAGAACGCTTGAGGCAGAATGGCTGCCAGAAGAAGCATGCAGCCTCTGCCATCGGGCTTTGCGCAGATGGTCATGTTGGTGACAAGGATGCTCAGAGCTCTTGGTGTTACTTCACAATCACCCACTGTTCGCTCTCACTCTCTCACCTTCTCCTGTCGTCACTCTTAGCTTCTGCCAAACGTATCCTGTCAGCTACATATTCTCCTTTCTTCCGGTTCTGCCCCAGATGCTTTCCCATGTTCTGTTCAAAACGCCTCAGTTTCCCCTCAAAAGATTTTCCTCAAGAATTATCCTCCACCCACAAACTCCCCGCCCAAGAAATCCTAAGCTGTTTTGTCCCACTTTGTTGCACTGAAAGCCTGGCAAGAAGGACCTGAATGTATTGCCTGGCTCCCTGGCATGAGGGCAGCGCCCTCATGTCTTCACACTCAAATCTTGTTTTAGACACCCTGAAACCAAGTTTAAGAGCTCATTCTCTCTGGTCATGAAATTTTACAAAATGCTACAGAGAGTAGAGTTTAGATGATGCAACCACTTTATTTTCAGTACAATGTATTTTTAGCTGAAGGGGGTTTTCAGAGGAAAGTCATATCTTTTATAGGGTATCATGCTTGTCAAAAGCAATTAAATACTATATAGGATCCTCAAAGAAATGTTCAAGTGTAATCTGGATATGGTTTGGGTATCTGAATAAATGTAAATTTGACCAAACCTTCTTGTATATGAAATATGGCCTAAAATATATTACTTTTGAAAAAAATTGAAGTTATTCAAATGTTTTTTTAAAATTTATTTTATTTTATTTGTTTATTTTTGGCTGCATTAGGTCTTTGTTGTTGTGCTCGGGCTTTCTCTACTTGCGGCGAGCGGGAGCTACACTTTGTTGTGGTGAGCGGGCTTCTCATTGTGGTGGCTTCTCTTGTTGTGGAGCATGGGCTCTAGGTGTGTGGGCATCAGTAGTTGTGGTGCACAGGCTCAGTAGTTGTGGCTTGCGGGCTCTAGAGCGCAGGTTCAGTAGTTGTGGTGCATGGGCTTCGTTGCTCCGTGGCATGTGGGATCTTCCCGGACCAGGGCTCGAACCCATGTCCCCTGCATTGGCAGGCAGATTCTTAACCACTGCGCCACCAGGGAAGCCCTATTCAAATGTTTTGATTTAAAATTGCTTCCACCAGCCATTGATTTAGAAATGTCATTTCCCATGTAATTCCAAATGACTTTACAGGCTACAGAGCATGGAATTATTGTGTTAAAAGGAGACTTTAATGATCTTACATAAGCCAGAAAGACTTCATTTAAAATTTGTATAAAAGATGTATCAATTGTTGGCCCAAGAACCTCTGGTTTCAGACACCTGTCATTTAAATGACAGGATTTAAGAGAATACATGACATTTCTAGCAACTGGACCAAGGTTATAGCAATCAAGTATTAGCTTGTTTCTATAGTCAAGTTATTTCAAAGCCATGGTACACATTGCTCATTCCTAGGAGACATGATCTTAGACCCATTCACACCATCAAGTCAGCCCAAGTCAAAGTTATTAGTCTCGTTGTCTATTGCTGCATAACCAACTCTCCCAAACTTAGTGGCATAAAACAAAAACTATCAGACTATGCTATGGATTCTGTGGGTAAAGAATTTGGAAAGGGCACAGTAGAGCTGGCTTGTCTCCACTCTGTGATGTCTGCGGCCTCAGCTGAAAAGGCTGGAACAGCCGAGGCTGGAGGATTCACTTCCAAGATGGCTTCTTCATTCACATGCCTGGCTCCTGGGCTGGGCTGCTCCAAGAGCTCACTGGGGCTCTTGACTAGGGCACCTTTATATGGCCTCTCTGTGTGCCTTGGGTTTCTCAGAGTGTGGCTGATAGGATCTAACAGGGAACATTCCAAGAGCAAGGGTTCCAAGAGAACCAGATGGAAGCTGTCTGGCCTTTTCTGACCTAGTCTTGGAAGCTACACAGCATCACTCCTGCCATGCTCATCATTTAAAGCACTCATAAGCCCACACAGATTCAAGGGGAGGGGTCAATGAGAGGAGGGTCCAAGGATATGGTTTTGGCAAGATGAACAAAATATGAGCTTGGCTTTGAGTCCTGATTCCTCCGTTTCTAAATGGGTGACCTTGGGCAAGCTTACTTGACCTCTTTCTTTACAAACTCAGATCGTGGTCAATCACAAGGTTGCTAGAATATGCACAAATCCACGTTAGAGTGCATTGGTGTTCATGAACAGCTGGCTGATTTTAAGCCTCTTTTTTCTTAACCACATTTACCTCCCTTCTCAGGCAGGAGAATCCTCAATCTTCCTCCCATAATTCCACCAAAATCTGCTCTCAAAGCCATTGTTCAGAAGGTGGAATCTCCCGGTTGCCCTTCAGTGGTTGAGGAAGGATATGGTGGAATGCCCAGGGAAGCCACACCTTGCAGAGGCCACCTACCCTACTACTCAATCATGCCTAAGAACCCACCCCTGCCTTCGGGTTTGGTTAGAATTTCAAATCTCCCCTCTAGTGACACCTGTAGAAGCCATTGAAAGACATTCTTTAAGACCTCAGGACTTTCCTTTTCCTTTAAAGAAAATGAAATGGAATTCCAGATCAGAGACCCACAGGACAGAATTTTTATGAAGTATGTGTTCCTGTTCTTTCTATTTCCTGTCCCTGCCTGATGTCAAATCAATTGAGGCAGGGGCGTACTGAGCATGTAAAGGGCACTTTCAGCCTGGCTCCTCCTTCTGCCCAAGTTCTTTACCCAAGCACATTACTCACATCTGCTCCAGCAACCAGAGTAGTTTCATTCATCTCCAGAGCCGACGAACACATAGAATATTCCGAATGTGAGGGGTGGTGAGGACAATATTGTATCCAATTATGATTAAAGAATGCCATACTGAGTTATTTCTTTATAGCCATTGCTACAATTCTTTAGCAACCTCACTGACCTCCCTGTTGTCCTTCTTGGTTTTCCCAGGCTCATCTCCACATGGGTCAGAGCTCTTTCTAGAACCATGTCAGGCCCCACACTTACCTACTCAGAACCTATGATGCCTTCCTATTGCACTAGGAGTAAAGTCTAAGCAACCTGCAATGTCTTACAAGGCCAAGCACAATCAGCCACAGGTACTTCTGAGATCTCATTTCCCACCTTAGACAGAGCCAGCCAGGCCCGCTGTTGTCCAGGCCCTGAGCTTAGAAGGGCCCCACGCTTGGTTCAGTGCTCTGCTAATGCAGTTTTGAAGGTTTTAATAATTTTTGAACCAGAGGCCCTGAATTTTCGTTTCACACTGGGCCCTGTATATCATGTGGCATGCTCTGACTCCAGACCCACAAGCCTCCTCCCATCTTCAAATGGGCCTGACACACTGCCACTTCTGCCTCAGGAATTGGCCAGTTGCTGTTCCTTCCTTCTTCTGAGAAAGCTCACTTGGTAAGATGTTTACTTGGCTGCTTCTCTCCTTCACTCGGCCCTCCCCAGCAGAGAAGCCTTCTCTGACCATCATGTCCTTGGTGTCACCCCTCCCCATACACCGAAGCATTCCTGCAAAGCACGCATCTCTGCCTGGTGTTATGCAGTATATTTACTTAAGTGCAGTTGGTTCTTGTTCTCCCTGTAGAAGTTCCTCCAGGGCAGGGACATTACCTGGCTTGGTCATTACTTTGTCCCTGGGACCTAACACATTTGCTGGCACGCAGATATTTCTCAGTACATTTTTGTTGAGTTAACATGTTCTTCAGTAATACCGTGAAAGTTGCCCACCTCACCAGGAGCACATTTTAATCCTCTGAACCTAGTTATGAGAAGAGTTTAGAGGACACATTTGGAGATGTGCTGCTTTGCTTTAATTGTGGTCCCCTGGCTTTTCTCAGACTGTCACATATTCCCACTCATCTTAATCTCTCTGCCTTTCCCCCTCTTTCTCTGGTTTTCAATGACTCTAGTTCTATGCTTTGAACATTCAAGACATGGAAAAGTTGAGATGAATTTTCTAACTTTGGAGAGAGAAACAAGAAGATAAGTCTTAGGAAATCTCAAGATAATCCCCCAATTCACCCTGAACTGGACAATCTCAGCTGGAGGAAATGGCAACAGCCTTGTGTCCTGACTGCCAGCCCCAGGGCCCTGCCATGACCCACATGGCAGGATAGACATCAGAGCACAGAGGTGCCTTTGAGATCAGCTAGCCCAAACTCATAACATTTCGTGTTCTTTCTGGGTGGAATGGGTGTTTCAGGTTAGAGATTAGAAATGAAGAGAGGAGGGCAGGGGAGGAGACCATAAAAGGTATACTTGAATTATTCTGGCTCCTGAGAAGGAATTAATTTCTTGAGATTACAAGACTAGTTATAGGTCAGGTGCAAATACACATTTTCTGACTTTCTCTTTGGTATTAAATGTCTTTTAATTGAAGGAACTATCACTGACATTTAAATTTCCAAAGTAGTCTGGTATTACTATCATTTTCCACATTCATTTTCAATGAAGTTTTCTACCACCGCTCATTTCCCAGTTTTTAGTCAAGGACTGTGCTCTCTCTGCATGTGGGTATCAGTGGCCCTGCATGCCAAGAAGGCAGCAGATGGCAGGTGCCAGGTCATCAGGCTGCACACTGAAGCCTCCAGCAAGGTAAGATGTTCAAATGTAAGAATGTTCAAAGCCTAGGTGTCCTAGAATAGGGGTGCCTTGGCAGAGTCCTGGCAACATCACATCTTTTATTTTCTTATTCTTTTTGTACCTCAGGTGGACAGAAATGAATTAATTATAATCTTAATGTACTCTTATCATTGGTCCATGCATGCCCCGCTATGGTTTATATGTAGATCTTTTAGTTTTTAATAATTTTATCAACACCCATGAACTCACCACCTGACTCAGAAACTAGAACACTGACAACACTGTAGACGTCCAGGTGGTCCCGCCCTTCCTGGCCCCTCACCTCCCCAAACCCCAAACCTTCGGTAGCCACACACTACCCTAAGTCTTGTGTTGTTTATTCCTTTTGCTTTTAAACAAATACCTTTTTTGAAAAGTATGACATTCCTATACGTGTTCTCAAAAGCATATGTAGTTTGGGTTTTTCTTAGCAGTGTACAAATGTATCAAATTGTAAGTAATTTTTTGGGACTTGCTCAGAAAGGGGAATTGACCTTGTGCCAGGACCAAATCCTTCTGCACCAGCTTGGATGGAGAGAGTGCTCAACCAGTAGCTGGATCTGGCCCTACAATGACCCACCGAGGTGGAGAGGCCTGCAGGGCCCCTCCTCCCTGTGCAGAGGGGAGCTGACAGCACCAGGGCACTTGAGCCTCTTCCTGGGTTTGCCTTTCCTCCAGTAGCCCACCTGTGCTCCAGGCAGGGCTTCCAACCACCCGCTTTGTGAGGCTGCTGGATCCCCCACCTGTGCAAACACAGGGCTTCCTGTCACCACGTGGCCGGAGCTGTGCAAAGCTGCGGATGCGGAGCTTCACGTTTTTAATTTCCTAATGAGAACGATTGTAGACCTGGAAAACAGCTGTTATCCCAGGGGCCACGGCACAACATAATTCAATTGCGCCTTTATGATTTCTGTCTTGTCCTTCGCAATTTCCCACAAACCCGAAACATGTTTCGCTACTCGCTTTCCATGTCACGGCGATCACAGGACTTGGCCCTTGGGGAGACTCTGCAGCACGAAATGGTTTTTACTTCATAAATCCCAAGTGGAAATAAGAGGATATTGACTGACTCACAAAATAGTGGTACAACATAAGGACACTGAGGTTGCAAGTCCTCAGTGTAGGGTCCCCTAGTATGTCCTCTGTCACGGCTATGATTAACCATTATTAAAAACAAGAAGCCGATGTGTCGTAGTAGAAAGAACATGGATTGGGATTGACATATATACACTAATATGTATAAAATGGATAACTAATAAGAACCTGCTGTATAAAAAAATAAATAAAATTGAAAAATTCAAAAAAAAAGAAAGAAAGAACATGGACTTGGACATCAGAAAAAAAATTAATTCAAATCCCACCTGTGTCATTTGCTCCTCGTGTAACCTTGAACTGTTCAGTTAGTTTCCTGATCTGTAAGATGGAGCAGATACCTACTCCATGGGGTGTTGTGAAGGTTACCTGAGATAAGGTGTGGAGCTCACACAGCCTGTACAGCCAAGGTGCTTAACAGCTGGTAGCCTTAGGCCAGGTTCCCATTTCCTTACCCTGAGTCTGCCGTAGCCCCTAACTCCCAAGCCTCACTCCCTCTCGATTCTTATCAGCCACACGTCATGGTCAGATGAATCATCCCAAAGCAGCACTTGTATATATCACATTTCCTCCTCTCCCCTAACCAAACCCACAACCCTGAACAACAACAGAAACCTCTGTGCTTTCCCAGTGCCTTCAAGATGTTCAAATGCCTTCAGTTGGCATTTCAGCTCGACCACTGTTTAGAATAAATATAACCCTTTGCAGTTGTCGTTTATTATTCCACATGTGAATCCTGTGTTCTAGACAAACCTGTTGCTCTCTGAACATGCCAGATGCATGTCAGGTCCATGTCTACCTCTGCTCCCACATTCATACTCTCCCGCTTGCACAGACAGCTTGCCTCCTCCTTTTCATTGGTATACATGCTATCCTTTCTTGGAGGTGTGAATAAAGTCCCCACCTCTCTACATCCCCTTCTTCCCTTCATGTTGGCTATTTAATGTATCTCACTTGCTTTGTCGTTAGTCGTCTGTGTATGTGGCAGCCAGCACCTGGCTCAGGTTCTACAGAAGATGTTCAGAAATGTGTGGTGATGATTGCAAATATAAAAGCACAGATTTCAAAGACATATCCAGTTAGAAATGCCTTCTTAAATTCACCTGGAATTCAACTCATAATAATTTCCTTCCAATTTTTTCAAAATTTTTATCAATAGCCAGATTGAAATGATCAGGCTTTGAATCTGTATATTGCTTTTTTGCACGTTTCCTTTTTTGTTGTTAGGGTGTGTATGTGTGTTTGTGCACATGCGTTTGGGTGGTTTAGCTTCACTTCAGACCCTAGGGGGAAATAGTTACTTCATTCCCTTCTCTATGGCTGCTCTGAGCTGATAAGCTTTCATCAGACCACAATGATTGTTTAAACATCCAAAATCATACTGGAATTTGGGAAAGATAACTGAAGTAAAAATGAGCCTGACAATTGTTGAACAGTGTCTGCCCTTTAAGTTTTCTCCCAGGCTTCCAGAATGGTTTAATCTTGTAATAAAATATGCCAAGGTAAGTTGTCTTCCCAGAATTCCCTGACAGCTGTGGGGGGCAGTGGGGGGGGTAGTGGGGGGTATCTGGCTCTGTTGGCAGTAAAAGGGCACTGAGGAAGGGGATTCTGTTTAAGCTCTAAACTTGGCTGTTCAGATTCCAGGCATTCTCAGTAAGCGTTATACCTAAACCTGAACTTGGACAAAGACCAAAAGATTATGCATTAATACCATACCCAAAATATTTGAGGATTCTGTCAAATTGAAGGTTGGCCAGTATCCATGTGCAATAGTGCAGCATGAACAATATTGGATTCGAAATGATTAAACAGTGATATCTTGAGCTAGAGGGTTTTTGTTTTTTTTTTTTTAGGAAGCTGTTAATTGGCATCCATTTTTCTGCCTAATGCAGGAAGAGTTTCAAGTCTGAACTCCAAGAAGGAAGACATTGATCCAGCTTGGAGATTTCCAGTCTCTTCATTGTGCAGAAGATTGGTAAATGTTCTCAAGAGAACACTTCCAACAGGGCCACTGACATATGGGGCCTTCTCAGGTTGGACTTAAGGAAACTTGCTGTGTTACATAGCCAGCAGCTCTTGCAGCCCATTGAAGGGATTAAGACTTGCATAGCAATCCAAAGTTATAAAACTGGCATCGAAGTCCTATTAAAGATGGCAGGTCAAACACACACATCAGGCTTACTAAACAACGCGTCCAGATGGAGCCAGTCAGAAAGCTCTGGGGATATTTCTTCAAACAAATGAAACTGATTGCATCCCAATTACTTTTGAATGTATTTAGAGGAGATCATGCAACAGTGTTTAGGTTTGAATTAATGATAAGTCAATGGGAAGCTAGGAAAATGGAAAAAACAAAATAGTTCAGTATCATCTCCAGGGGGAAAAAATGTTATTCAAGAAAGGATAAAGCATGCATAGTGCACTGCAGAGGTCAGTTTTATATACCATTTGCATTGTTATAATTATATAAAAACTAAATATCTATCTATCCTAAATGACAACATAACTATTTTTGGAGCATGGAGAGGTGGGTGGTAAGTGTGTATTGGTATGGTGAGGGTGGGAGAGAAGGAGAAAGAGAGTGGAATATTCATTTTCCAAACTGGAAACTCAATTAATAATGCCTAAAGATGAAATATCAGATAGAAGTATGTTATTTAAACATGTTGTGGTTGCTTTTGGGAAAAAGAAAAGAGGATGGGCAAGATTGTCCTTTTTAAAAAACAGAAAACCAAAAAACTAGCTATATGGATGAAGGTACAGCCGGCTTTAACAACAAGACCCCAAAATACAGAGGCTTAATTAAATAAGATAGGTATATGTGTCTTGTTTGATATGGTCCAGAGAGAAAAAATCTGGGTTCGAAGGTTGGCTTTATAACCTTCAAAATCTAGCTTTCATCTCTGGGACCAAGGCAAAATCTAGCTTTCATCTCTGGGACCATTCTAGTTTTTGTCTTCCCAGCCAGTGGGAAGGGCGAACAGGTCAGGGGAGCACATGTACATACCTTGGCAGGAACACGCCCCAGAAGCAGCACATAGCCATTGACCCGACTGTGGGCACATGGACCAAGCTGCAGGGGAGGCTGGGAAATGCAGTGACTAGCTGTTGGCCATGTGCTCAGCTAAAACTCAGAAGTCCTATTATTAAAGAAGGTGAGAACTGATGTCAGTGCTCAAGCAGCACCTCTGTCAAATAAGCTTTGTAGAATTATTTGATTTTATCAACCAGGTTCATGCATAACTTCCATACAAATAAAAACTAAATTTAAGACCCAGTGCTTAAAGATCATCTTTTGATCAACTGAATTAGTGATTGAAAGCTAGAAACTGGGGTCCTGAAGCAGAATGCAGGCACCCCCAGAAAAAACTGTGCAGATGGTGTGGAGCCAAGAGGATTTAGGCCTGTTTGATACTATACTTTAGGTCCCTCTATTTCAGGATGCTTACAGCCCCTTTCCTGGTATGAATATATGTTACACATGCTGCAAGGATGCATGGGCACCCTTGCAAACCTCTAATTTTCAAGTAAAGTTTTCCAAAACAACAAGTCTCTGAGATGGAGATTAGTGCATCGAAGGTTTATTGGGGAGTGCTCTTGGGATCAATACCTGTGGGTAAAGAGAGGGAAGCAGGACTGTGGTTAGGGGGGAAAGCTGGGAGTTCTGGAGTTGGGATGCACTATCAGAGGTATTGTGGCAAGGAGGCCAGACCTTCATATCCCATTATTGATCAGTCTTTGGATGCAGATTGTCCCAGGAAATTGTAACCTTGGGGAGTAACCTTGGATGAAGGAGTCTGGGCAATTCCCAGGGCAGGGGTGGGGCGGGGACAGAGCTGATAAATGAGGTCGGCTTCCAGCAGAACTCCCAGTAGCTCAGGGAACAAGTCTTTTATTTCTGAAGGGGGATCTGAGCAATGCATCACCACATCTGCGGTGTATTGATCCAAGTAGCTTGTCTCTGGATCTCTGTAAAATCAATCATTTGAATTTGGATTCCAGCAGTGGTGGCCTTTGGGAGAAATTCAATGGTGCCAATCTCATTAGGATGATAGAGAAGTTGGGAGGTGCTAGAGGATTTACCTGGAGGCTGCATATGGATAGTTAGCAAGCACGCTATTTGACTTAGGTTATATTTTTTACTGGAGGTTGCTTTAGGACAGCTGTTAGGGATTAAAGGGAGGGGGACCTAAAATACAGACAAACCAGATGATATCTATGTTTATACTTTACTTTCATCTATGCCTTAGGGTGATTAGTCAACAGTTGTTGGTTAACATATAAAGAACTCTTATCAGGAATTTAGGCTCCAGAAGAGACCAAGGCAAGGGCTTCAAATAATCCTATCTCCATCTGCCTCAGAGGGTTTATTAGTTATCACAGGGAGTCTTAGAAGTAGGTTTTCACTGGATAAATGACTAGTGTTAAGGCATGTGGTTGCCTAAGATTTCCACTGGCACTTCCTCCCTTGATTTGACAAACCCAGTGGCCCAACACCTTGGAATGATGCCGTAGGGATAGAATTCTGTCCTGTGGTTCCCCACCTATTGGAGGGTAGCTTCTGTCACCTTTGTCACCTGATCCTGATGTCAAAATTTTGTTGTGACCACATCTAACTGAATATTTCCTGCAAGAGGCTGGTCAGAGTACTTAAAAAGACAAAAGAATAGAGGAAAGAGCTTGAATGAGTATTTTTGTGCCTACCTGCTAATACATGTTCGTGGGTATGTGGCAGAATTTGATCTGAGATGTGCTTTCATTTAAACATGTGTCCTGGTGGTGAGTTGGATGAGGGAGAGGACATAGATCTCTAACTGCTAGAGGCTACCAATATTTTTCAAAGGAACCTCATAACTGTGAACAGCCAAATTAGCCGAGAGGCGAAGAAGTTGAATGATGCCTCATCATATTGCTGGTTAAATGTTCCAACAATTAACCTGTTAAATAATGATACCTGGGAAAAATGTGATTATAAACACATTAGTTTAGTGCAATGATTGATCATAAAAATAAGCTATCTTGCCTTAGAAATTCAGTGCATGATATACGATAAAGACAAGAAAGTAAACCTGAATTGACTATTCTAGATATTCATTTGACACTTATGTGGTCTCCTCTATTGGACTTGGCCTTGGGCAGACTCAGTATATGGCTCTAGAGTGAAGTCTTTCATGTGCCTGATGGCATGGCTGTAGAAATGGCTCCTAGGTGTGAAAGGCTAGAGAATTCTAATGGGAGAACACCACAGAAAAGTAAATCCAAAGTCTTGCCTTGGTTGATGTGGTCTGGAGGAAGGACCCTTGGGCAATGCAGTTAGACAAAATCACACCATCCAAATACTGAATACAAGAGTATTAAAAGGAGACAAAGAACAAAAACCACTGTGAATGTGATAGGAATCTGCAGCTCCTGGAGCTCCTTCACACAAATCCCCACTCAGACAAGGCTCTCCTCCTCTTAAACCCCAAAGGACCTGCCCACAGATTTACATCTTGGCTCATGAATCTTTGATTGCCTTTCTCTATTCACATACCCTCCCACCCTTCAACAATCCCTTCCTCATATACAAAGGTGCCGCTCCAGCTTTGTTGGCCAACATTTATCCCTTTGCCCAAATTCCCTTAACTTTGCCTCTTGTGTATTTCCTGCTTTTTCTTCTTGAGATCCTGAGTCTCAGGAAAATTTCCTAGGGAGGAGCTTGTGGCCTTTGTCTCGTCTGTCCAAGGCATCTCTGTAGTACCTAGCGTAGAGCTGAGAACTCAGAAGGTCCCCAATTAATTCTTGATAAGTCTAATGGGGTGTAAACTCAAAACACTTGGGGGGTAAGCAGGGAGCAGACAGGCTAAGGCAAACTGGAGAAGGCATTCAAATTCGAATTATTTTTTAAAGAAACTGTGCTAGAAAACAATATTGTAGTTGATTTGCGTGCATCAGGGTTGCAATTCCTGGTCTCTAAGTGATAGCCAGCAATTTCTGGCTACCTATGTTAGGAAAACAAATTGTCAACTGGAATAGCAGAGAAGCATCATTTGCTCCATTCTGGACTTCTCCCCTTTACCCAGGTTTGTTTCTGGGCAAAGGGACCACCCCCAGACTGTGCAAAGGCATCCCACTATAAAGGGGCCATTATGCTCAGGGAAATAGTTTCTTCAGGTTTCACCTTGACCCTGAGCCCAGCTTCTTTCCCTCTGGAGCCTATGCCAGGCTCTGCTTGGACGTGGTCTGCCATGCAGCTGTGGGCGTGTGTTGGAGGGCAGGTGGGTAAAGGGTGGAAATCAGTGGACCTTTTCTCTCCATACTGTGTTGTTTGGAGTCAGAAACCCACTTGTGCTCCTTTCCTGAGGATTCGGGATGGGTATATTGGCATTTGGGAGAGTAGAGGAATCTAGGTCAAAAGCCAGTTGAGCAAGAAGGTAGAAATATCCTTCTTCTGAAAGAAGGCTAAATGTGGAAACATACCCCAAAGACGTGAGGAAATGGGAGATTTATACTTGGTGAAAACAAAGAATGAAGATAATTGAAAGATGACTGCAAATTATTTGTCAACTTGCTCTTTTGAAGATGTTCATCTAAAAACAAGATCATGTGGAGGAGAAATGACATGTCTGACTGTTGCCAACAGCAGCCCTTTGGGGGCAGGAGATGTGAAGCAAAATGAGTTCAGAAAGAGCTTTCTCTCTGAGAACAATTACTCACTGCCGTGCTGGCAAGGTCATTGAGAGTTGGAGTTTCACTGCTGCAAAACTGTTTACATACAAGGATACACAGGGACAAAAGGTCATGGGAGGTAAGCAAGCCTGGAGTCCTCAAAGTCAAAAGACAATAAACACACCGACTTTCAAGACTTTTAAAGAAACACAGGTGGGCCAAGCAAATTCCCACTTTGGATGCAGATTCACAACATCTTGTAACAGATGAAAATTGGACTGGGGCAGGAGTTGGCTCAAAATGAAGTAATACTAAGTTTATCACAACCAAAACAGACAATGGAGGGTTAAGGCCTAGGATGGTACTTCAAACTTGTCTGAACTAGAATTAAAGCTGAACTGGCATTGAGGAGAGGATCAAGGTCAGGAGCAAGATTACAAGGAGACCACTAAGAACCAGAGAGAGAAAAAACTTTTTCTGAATATTCATGAGGTGTAATGAGTTTATGCTCTGATGTAATGCAGAGAACATTTGGTGATGTGACTTGTAGTGGACTCTGGGTCTACTGTGTAGACTCCCAACTATGACCTGAGCAGGTATTTCATCAGCAAATATTTGGGTATATTTAATTGAAATGCATTTGTACCAAGTCAACTCTTACAAAATATTGTTAAAATATTCTCCCTGGAAATAACATGGTGTTTTGTCCTAAATTTGACTACTCATATTAAGCAGTCTGAATAAATATAGTGGGACTTGGTGCCCTCTGAGGCATTGTTTGCTGAGAAGAGAATGCTTTTAAACCTCCTAGGACACTGAGAAAAGGTACAGACTCCCTTGGCTTCCTGGAAGCCTGGTGTGCCAGCCAAGGCGTGTCCCACTTCCTCTTTTTCACTCACCATCAGGCACTAAAGTTCTTCATAAGTCACAAATGCAAATCTGATTCACCTCTTTCTTACTGAGCAATCACAGCAACTGGACTTTGAAATTCAACTTAAAGGAAAAGAGAAAAGTCTATTTTTAATCAGAGAAAAACCTGAAGCTGAGTGAAAATCCCTTCGTTGGTCCTGTTGAATGTAGACTAAAACCACTTTTGAGGTGATCATTAATTTTATGGAAGTGATATACACCAGAATCAACTTCTATCCCACTTCATAATCAATCAGGTAATCAGCAAGTCTGAGGGAAGTGTAAGCGCTTTGCGTTGTCTCTGGTGCTCTGTGAGGTTATGGGAGAACAGAGTATCACTGTGTCTTAAGTGAATGATCAGGGTTGGTCTCAAGTAATTTCAACCACAGAATTGAAACTATCAGGTAGAGGGAAGGAAATGCAGAATGACTTAAACAGCTGCTTCATGAAAGGAAAACATCCAGTACCTGTTTCAATGTCCTCATTTGGTGGTATTTCTTAAGGATTGTGGCAAATTATGATATCTTTGAGAAAATCTTTAAATTAAAAAAATTTTACACAATATGTGTGCAACTAAAGAAAAACACTCAGAAATGCATTTTGTCTATAGTGTATTCATTTTATACATTTTTCCTGATATCATTATGAATTAATACATATATTTTTCAAAAACTTCTTTCTAATATATTTTTTAAAATCCCTAATTCTAGATTATCACACTCTGAAACAACTTTCTCTTCCTGAGCCTATTTCACATAACAGAGCAAAAGTTTTCTTGCACAAGCATCACTTCCGTTAGACTAGAAGAGAGTGAATTTATAAGTTGTATTAAAGAAACAATTAAACTTTGAAATTTAACCACCTTATCTGTTGTTGTTAAGACTATAATATGCCATAATTGAGCTTTTAAAAGTAACATTTGCTTGTTTTCTTTAATGTATAAAACTATAAAGATGACACTAATAATGTTCTATAACTCTACCCATAGATAACCTCTGATAACACGTTTTTTAAAAATTAATTCAGGTACATAAAGAAAAATTCAAGCAGTACAGAAAGTTGTAAAGTGAAACGTAATATTCTCCTTCCTCATCTGGTCACTCTTATCCTGTTATCGGCAGTTTCTTATAGTTCTTTCAGAAAACATTTTCTCATATATCAAATGCACTGTACATACACAAACACACTCACACATGCACATATTTAAATTTTTTTCATAGAGGGCATCACACAACTAATACCCATAGTGCCTCATCCGCCTTGTTTTCACATAATAAGATATCTTGAAGAACTTCCTACGTTAGCACAAATAGATCAATCTCATTCTTTTTAACAGCTGCAGAGCATCCAGTTCTGTCAGAAGCTATATATAGCCAATATATTCTACGATATATTTCAGTAGCCCTTTATTAATTGGTATTTAAGTAGTTTCCAGGTTTTTTTTTTTTTTTAATTAAAGAAAATGCTGACTGAAGATCCTTTTATAGCTTGGCTTTTAAATATATATATATGTAGATTATATTCCTAGAAGTGGAATTTTTTTTAAACGAAGTTTTCTTTTTCAGTCTATTCTAACATTTTATGTTACCTACAATCTAGAGGAAGGAAAGCTTTCTAATTTTGCTTAGGTTAGGAAGAAAAAAATTGGAAAACACTGGTGACAGTGCACTGGCCAAACACCTTGATTCATTTCAAATTCAAGTGTGGAGGTGCTTATCTTGAAGAGACGCTTAGAATGAGATGCAAAACAATGTTCTTCTCATTCTAGAATACTACAGAGCAAGCCATCAAGTGAGTAGCATCTCCCACCCAGCAGGTTGTTCATTAAGAAATATAACCATTTAAAAATTGATACTTGATCACATCTTTGTGATTAAGTCACACTGTCAAAAATATTATTAGCCACACAGAACACACAAATGCTGACTGAAGGGAAGATCCACCTTGTGTCTGTCTCAGATGAGATTTATGTGAAGCTGTTAGCCCTGGACCACAACTGGAATCACTAAAGAACACTTCTTTGGATAAAATAGCTCACTCCTGTATATCATCTAAGTGGTCCCTGAGCCATGTACAATTCTATAAGACCTACGTGTTACAGAAACCAATTTTTAGAATCTTGCTTTCATTAAATACAGAATGTTCATTCTACTGGGAAAAACTCAACTCCTTTTGCCAGTATTAGCAGCCAGACCAAACCTTCTGTATATCAGCACCATATGACAATTCAAATTATGCCTAAGTCCCTGGGGTTGGGGAGAGTTGTGTCTTTAAAAAGAACAAAATTGCTGATGTAAGTCTGAATATAGAAGTTTCATTTTAGGGGAAAGAGAAACTTTTCTGGGTGAGGCTAGATTTGCTCCATAAATCAAGCCAGACAAATGTCCACAAGGTCAGGCCCTTTGGTGATGTTTCTAAGGGGAGCGGACCTGGCGCCCCTGAACCTTTGCCATCCCTCTGCATTCTCTCCCTCTGTACCCCGGAGGTATCAATAGGAAAGCGGCCACATGCCCACTAAAGCAATCCCACCCTGTTTGTGAGCACAAATGGGGTCCCCTAGGTGATTGTCTTTAGGACGTTTCTGGGAGTTTGAGAAAACTGACACTCCATGAGTTCCTTTAATTTAGTTGTGAGTAGGAACAATTCTTTCACAGGTTTTCTGTACTCTTAGTAAATGAATAGTGACAATTTGAGTGGATAAAAAAGCAGGCAAAAAATATGGTCAGTGATGTACTTCTGTCCCTGAGATATTCGCACTGAAAATTAGATATTGATTTCAAATAGCTAAAGGGAATAAAAAATGAAACAAATGGGAAATTGCAGAAATAGATGGAGATACCTACAAAGCAGAGCAGAATTGAGCTGCTTTCCTTAGATGTGCCCTTCCATTTTATAAACTAACCCTTTTAACAAGTATTTTGAGCACCCATGCACCAGACTCTCCTAGGTATAGGTGTATAGAGATTCTGTCCCACAAATAGTCCAAATAATGCTTTGAGTTTAAAATGGTTTCCATCACAACTACTGGAGCACAATAGTGAGCTGTGTGAATAGAGCAAATACACGGGAAAAGACCCACCAGATATATGCTAAGAAAAAGAAATAAAGCTGGGCTTTTGAAATATAATATAAATGAGTATTTATAGAATCTGGAAAAAAATTACTTCTTTGGTATGACAGTATACTTTTTTTCAAAATCCAAGGAACATTTATAAAATTAACCATATCTCGATTAATGTTAAAAACAATTTTTAAAAATGCAGATCACCTTCTCTGATCACAGTGCAGTGGGTTGAGGGAAGGGGAGAATCACTTCAAAAAAATAGAGCCAAAGCCCATACAACTCTGTGAACCTCTGGATTGAAACATACCTGAAGACAATTCAACTCTAGACTTTTTGGTTATTTCCAGCAGAAACCCCTTACCCCTCTCTTTGTAAACCGAGTTTTCTGCCATTCACAACAAAAATATTCTAATACTATTATCTGGAAATTCTGTACTCAGTCTAATTATAAATTAAGTGTGATGAAATAATGAAAATATTTTCAGACCAAGTTTAGCTCTCATAGGGCCTTTCTCAGGCAGTTATACCAGGATCTGAGATGTAGTGAACTGAACCCAGGAGAATGACAAAGGGAAGCTCCAGAATGCAGCTGTGCAGCAATCTAGAAAACAATTAGTATTAGGGAGCTAGGTGTCCAAGAAAGAGGTATCTTGGAAAAGAAGATTTCATACATTTCATAGTATTCTTTGGAGAATGGAAAAAATATTTAAGTTGCAATAAAACCTACAATACCAGAATAAATAAGCAATTAGAAGCTCCACAAGGAACAAGAAAAGGAAATATAAACATAGCACATTTCTTGGATCTACAGTGAACAGTATTTACATGGTCATAGTACCATAAGGATTTAATTGAGTTTCAGCTTTTAGAATCAAGTATTGACACAGCACAGATGCATTTACCATTTCAGAGCAGAATATAAATAATAAATACCATCAGTCTTGACAATGTGGAAGTTGTCAAGTTTGTTCAATAGATGACAGAAAGTGGAAAGGGAAAGGGAAAGGGAAGAATGACAGAAGAGGGAAACACTATGAGTCTAAGATCCTTATGTTGGTAATTGACAAAAAAAAAAGAAATATATAAGTATATTATTCAAAGTTACAAAAGCAACTGATAAAGATAAAATGAATGACATGACTATATGGAAGATAGGAAAGAAGATGAGCTAAATACAGTGGCAGGAAGTCAAGAGCTGGCTTTTTAAAAGGATACTTCTAGAAATAGGGATTTATGTATATTATTTAGAGGTATTGAGTAGATTTAAAGATATTGAGAATCACACAAACAACTAAAATCAGAAAACGTTAGAAGAGTAACACAGTTGCCTCAGGGAACAGGACTGAGATGGGGCTAGGGACAGATGATTTTCATTTTAAATTCTTACAGTCTAATTAAATATTTAAACCATGTGTAGATTACTTTGATAAAAATAAAAATAAAAGATCAATGCTTAAAAATGAAATCATACTCCACTCCACTCAGAATTAAAAGAATTCAACCAAATTACTTTTAATTTATCAACTTTGCAAAAAAGTGAAAATATCATGATTCCCATGGTAAGCCAGGATGTAGGGAACAGATAGGAGGCATATTCAAAATAATTTAACAACCAATATAGTATAGACACCAACCTCTCAAAACCGATGCCAGCCATAAAGTACCATGTGTTCATCCAGTGCCTGACAGCTGAATATCAGTCAAGGTGGCAGGCGTGACGGGGGGAGCTTCAAGATGGTGGAAGAGTAAGACATGGAGATCACCTTTCTTCGCACAAGTACATCAGCAATACATCTACATGTGGAACACCTCCTACAGAACACCTACTGAATGCTGGCAGAAGAACTCAGACCTCCCAAAAGGCAAAAAACTCCCCACGTACCTGGGTAGGGCAAAAGAAAAAAGAAAAAACAGAGACAAAAGAATAGGGATGGGACCTGCACCAGTGGGAGGGAGCCGTGAAGGAGGAAAGGTTTCCACACACTAGGAAGCCCCTTTGCAGGCGGAGACTGCGGGTGGCGGAGGGGGGAAGCTTCGGAGCCACGGAGGAGAGCGCAGCCACAGGGGTGCAGAGGGCAAAGCAGAGAGATTCCCGCACAGAGGATCGGTGCCGACCAGCACTCACCAGCCCAAGAGGCTTGTCTGCTCACCCGCCGGGGCGGGCGGGGCTGGGAGCTGAGGCTCAGGCTTCGGTCGGATCACAGGGAGAGGACTGGGGTTGGCTGCGAGAACACAGTCTGAAGGGGGCTAGTGCGCCATGGCTAGCCGGGAGGGAGTCCAGGAAAAAGTCTGGACCGGGTGGAGAGGCAAGAGACATTTTCTTGCCTCTTTGTTTAGTGGTGCGTGAGGAGAGGGGATTAAGAGCACCTCCTAAGCAAGCTCCAGAGATGGGCGCAAGCCATGGCTATCAGTGCGGACACCAGAGACAGGCATGAGACACTAAGGCCACTGCTGCAGCCACCAAGAAGCCTGTGTACAAGCACAGGTCACCATCCACACCTTCCCTCCCAGGAGCCTGTGCAGCCCGCCACTGCCAGGGTCCCGTGATCCAGGGACAACTTCCCCAGGAGAACACACGGTGTGCCTCAGGCTGGTGCAACGTCACACTGGCCTCTGCCGCCACAGGCTCGCCCTGAACTCTGTACCCCTCCCTCCCCCCAGCCTGAATGAGCCAGAGCCCCCTAATCAGCTTCTACTTTAACCCCGTCCTGTCTGAGCGAAGAACAGACGCCCTCAGGCGACCTACACGAGAGGAGGGGCCAAATCCAAAGCTGAATCCCGGGAGCTGTGCGAACAAAGAAGAGAAAGGGAAATCTCTCCCAGCAGCCTCAGGAGCAGCAGATTTAATCCCCACAGTCAACTTGAGGTACCCTGCATCTCTGGAATACCTGAATAGACAATGAATCATCCCAAATTTAGGTGGTGGATGCTGGGAGAAACGATATATATATTTTTTCCCTTTTTCTCTTTTTGTGAGAGTGTATGTGTATGCTTCTGTGTGTGATTTTGTCTGTACAGCTTTGCTTTTACCATTTGTCCTAGGGTTCTATCTGTCCATTTTATGTTCGCTTGTTTGTTTGTTTTTAGTATAGTCTTTAGTGCTTGTTATCATTGGTGGATTTGTTTTTTGGTTTGGTTGCTCTCTTCTTTCTTTCTTTCATTTTTTTATTACTTAAAATTTTTTTTATTTTTAATTTTAATTTTTAATTTTTTATTTTAATAACTTTCTTTTACTTTACTTTATTTTACTTTTTTCTTTCTTTCTTTCTTTCTTTCTTTCTTTCTTTCTTTCTTTCTTTCTTTCTTTCTTTCTTTCTCCCTTTTATTCTGAACTGAGTAGATGACAGGATCTTGGTACTCTGGCCGGGCATCTGGCATGTGCCTCTGAGGTGGGAGAGCCGAGTTCAGGACATTGGTCCACCAGAGACCTCCCAGCTCCACGTAATATCAAACGGCAAAAATCTCACAGAGATCTCCATCTGAACACCATGACCCAGCTCCACTCAATGACCAGCAAGTTACAGTGCTGGACACCCTATGTCAAACAACAACCAAGACAGGAACACAACCCCACCCATTAGCAGAGAGGCTGCCTAAAATCATAATAAGGTTGCAAACACCCCAAAACACACCACCAGATGCGGACCTGCCCACCAGAAGGACAAGATCCAGCCTCATCCACCAGAACACAGGCACCAGTCCCCTCCACCAGGAAGCCTACACAACCCACTGAACCAACCTTAGCCACTGGGGGAAGACACCAAAAACAACAGGAACTACGAACATGCACCTTGCAAAAAGGAAACCCCAAACACAGTAAGTTAAGCAAAATGAGAAGACAGAAAAACACACAGCAGATGAAGGAGCAAGGTAAAAACCCATCAGACCAAATAAATGAAGAGGAAATAGGCAGTCTACCTGAAAAAGAATTCAGAATAATCATAGTAAAGATGATCAAAAATTGTGGAAATAGAATGGAGAATATACAAAAAACGTTTAACAGGGACCTAGAAGAACTAAAGAGCAAACAAACAATGAAGAAAAACACAATAAACGAAATTAAAAATTCTCTAGAAGGAATCAATAGCAGAATAACTGAGGCAGAAGAACGGATAAGTGACCTGGAAGATAAAATAGTGGAAATAACTACTGCAGAGCAGAATAAGGAAAAAAGATTGAAAAGAATTGAGGACAGTCTCAGAGACCTCTGGGACAACATTAAATGCACCAACATTTGAATTATAGGGGTCCCGAAAGAAGAAGAGAAAAAAAAAGGGACTGAGAAAATATTTGAAGAGATTATAGTTGAAAACTTCCCTAATATGGGAAAGGAAACACTTCATCAAGTCCAGGAAGCACAGAGAGTCCCATACAGGAGAAATCCAAGGAGAAACATGCCAAGAACATATTAATCAAACTATCAAAAATTAAATACAAAGAAAAAATATTAAAAGCAGCAAGAGAAAAACAACAAACAACATACAAGGGAATCCCCATGAGGTTAACAGCTGATCTTTCAGCAGAATCTCTGCAAGCCAGAAGGGAGTGGCAGGACACATTTAAAGTGATGAAAGGGGAACATCTACAACTAAGATTACTCTACCCAGCAAGGATCTCATTCAGATTCGACAGAGAAATTAAAACCTTTACAGACAAGCAAAAGCTAAGAGAATTCAGCACCCCCAAACCAGCTTTACAACAAATGCTAAAGGAACTTCTCTAGGCAGGAAACACAAGAGAAGGAAAAGACCTACAATAACAAACCCAAAACAATTAAGAAAATGCTAATAGGAACATACATATCGACAGATACCTTAAATGTAAATACATTAAATGTTCCAACCAAAAGACACAGACTGGCTGAATGGATACAAAAAGAAGACCCATATATAAGACCATTGGAAAAAAGATATTCCATGCAAATGGAAATCAAAAGAAAACTGGAGTAGCAATACTTATATCAGACAGAATAGACATTAAAATAAAGACTATTGCAAGAGACAAACAAGGACACTACATAATGATTAAGGGATCAATCCAAGAAGAAGATATAACAATTGTAAATATTTATGTACCCAACATAGGAGCACCTCAATACATAAGGCAAATGCTAACAGCCATAAAAGGGGAAACTGACATTAACACAATCATAATAGGGGACTTTAACACCCCACTTTCACCAATAAGCAGGTCATCCAAAATGAAAATAAATCAGGAAAAAGAAGGTTTCAGTGACCCATTAAACAAGATGGACTTAATTGATATTTATAGGGCATTCCACCCAAAAACAACAGAATACACTTTCTTCTCAAGTGCTCATGGAACATTCTCCAGGATAGATCATATCTTGGGTCACAAATCAAGCCTTGGTAAATTTAAGATAATCGAAATCATATCAAGTATCTTTTCCGACCACAACGCTATGAGACTAGATATTAATTACAGGAAAGAATCTGTAAGAAATACAAACACATGGAAGCTAAACAACACACTACTTAATAACCAAGAGATCACTGAAGAAATCAAAGGGGAAATCAAAAAATACCTAGAAACAAATGACAATGAAAACACGATGACCCAAAACCTATGGGATGCAGCAAAAGCAGTTCTAAGAGGGAAGTTTACAGCAATACAATCCTATCT
This sequence comes from Eschrichtius robustus, assembly GCF_028021215.1. Taxonomy (NCBI): domain Eukaryota; kingdom Metazoa; phylum Chordata; class Mammalia; order Artiodactyla; family Eschrichtiidae; genus Eschrichtius; species Eschrichtius robustus. The sequence continues at coordinate 87,699,022 of NC_090833.1, read as the reverse complement.
TAGGAAACAAGAAACATCTCAAATAAACAACCTAACCTTACACCTAAAGCAATTAGAGAAAAAAGAACAAAAAAACCCCAAAGTTAGCAGAAAGAAAGAAATCATAAATATCAGATCAGAAATGAATGAAAAAGAAATGAAGGAAATGATAACAAAGATCAATAAAACTAAAAGCTGGTTCTTTGAGAAGATAAACAAAATTGATAAACCATTAGCCAGACTCATCAAGAAAAAAAGGAAGAAGACTCAAATCAATAGAATTAGAAATGAAAAAAGAGAAGTTACAACTGACACTGCAAAATAAAAAGGATCATGAGAGACTACTACAAGCAACTTTTTGCCAATAAAATGGACAACCTGGAAGAAATGGACAGATTCTTACAAATGCACAACGTTCTGAGACTGAACCAGGAAGAAATAGGAAATATGAACAGACCAATCACAAGCACTGAAATTGAAACTATGATTAAAAATCTTCCAGCAAACAAAAGCACAGGACCAGATGGCTTCACAGGTGAATTCTATCAAACATTTAGAGAAGAGCTAACACCTATTCTTCTCAAACTCTTCCAAAATATAGCAGAGGGAGGAACACTCCCAAACTCATTCTACGAGGCCACCACCACTCTGATACCAAAAGCAGACAAAGATGTCACAAAGAAAGAAAACAACAGGCCAACATCACTGATGAACATAGATGCAAAAATCCTCAACAAAATACTAGCAAACAGAATGCAACAGCACTTAAAAGGATCATACGCCATGATCAAGTGGAGTTTATCCCAGGAATGCAAGGATTCTTCAATATACGCAAATCAATCAACGTGATACACCATATTAACAAATTGAAGGAGAAAAACCATGTGATCATCTCAATAGGTGCAGAGAACGTTTTTGACAAAATTCAACACCCATTTTTGATAAAAACCCTCCAGAAAGTAGTCATAGAGGAAACTTAACTCAACATAATAAAGGCCATATATGACAAACACACAGACAACATCGTCCTCAATAGTGAAAAACTGAAACCTTTTCCACTAAGATCAGGAGCAAGACAAGGTTTCCCACTCTCACCACTATTGTTCAACATAGTTTTGGACGTTTTAGCCACAGCAATCAGAGAAGAAAAAGAAATCAAAGGAATCCAAATCGGAAAAGAAGAAGTAAAGCTGTCACTGTTTGCAGATGACATGATACTAAACTTAGAGAATCCTAATGATGCTACCAGAAAACTATTAGAGCTAATCAATGAATTTGGTAAAGTAGCAGGATAGAAAATTAATGCACAGAAATCTCTTGCATTCCTATACACTAATGATGAAAGATCTGAAAGTGAAATTAAGAAAACACTCCCGTTTACCATTGCAACAAAAAGAATAAAATATCTAGGAATAAATCTACCTAAGGAGACAAAACGCCTGTATGCAGAAAATTATAAGACATTGATGAAAGAAATTAAAGATGATACAAATAGATAGAGAGATATACCATGTTCTTGGATTGGAAGAATCAACATGGTGAAAATGACTCTACTACCCAAAGCAGTCTACAGATTCAATGCAATCCCTATCAAACCACCACTGGCATTTTTAACAGAACTGGGAAAAAAAATTCACAACTTGTATGGAAACAGAAAAGACCCCAAATAGCCAAAGCAATCCTGGAAAGAAAAACGGTGCTGGAGGAATCAGGCTCCCTGACTTCAGACTATACTCCAAAGCTACAGTAATCAAAACAGTATGGTACTGGCACAAAAACAGAAATATAGATCAGTGTAACAGGATAGAAAGCCCAGAGACAAACCCACGCACATATGGTCACCTTATCTTTGATAAAGGAGGCAAAAATATACAGTGGAGAAAAGACAGCCTCTTCAATAAGTGGTGCTGGGAAAACTGGACAGCTACACGTAAAAGAATGAAATTACAACACTCCCTAACACCATACACAAAAATAAACTCAGAATGGATTAAAGACCTAAATGTAAGGCCAGACACCATCAAACTCTTAGAGGAAAACACAGGCAGAACACTCTATGACATAAACCACAGCAAGATCTTTTTTTACCCACCTCCTAGAGAAATGGAAATATAAACAAAAATAAACAAATGGGACCTAATGAAACATAAAAGCTTTTGGACAGCAAAGGAAACTGTAAACAAGATGAAAAGACAACCCTCAGAATGGGAGAAAATGTTTTCAGATGAAGCAACTGACAAAGGATTAATCTCCAAAATGTACAAGCAGCTCATGCAGCTCAATATCAAAAAAACAAACAACCTGCCCCAAAATGGGCAGAAGACCTAAATAGACATTTCTCCAAAGAAGATATACAGATTGCCAACAAACACATGAAAGAATGCTCAACATCATTAATCATTAGAGAAATGCAAATCAAAACTACAATGAGATATCATCTCACACCGGTCAGAATGGACATCATCAAAAAATCTACAAACAATAAACGCTGGAGAGGGTGTGGAGAAAAGGGAACACTCTTGCACTGTTGGATGGGAATGTAAATTGATACAGCCACTACGGAGAACAGTATGGAGGGTCCTTAAAAATGTAAAAATAGAACTACCATATGACCCAGCAATCCCACTACTGGGCATATACCCTGAGAAAACCGTAATGCAAAAAGAGTCATGTACCACAATGTTCACTGAAGCTCTATTTACAATAGCCAGAACATGGAAGCAACCTAAGTGTCCATCGACAGATGAATGGATAAAGAAGATGTAGCACATATACACAATGGAATATTACTCAGCCATAAAAAGAAACGAAATTGAGTTATTTGTAGTGAGGTGGATGGACCCAGAGTCTGTCATACAGAGTGAAGTAAGTCAGAAAGAGGAAAACAAATACTGTATGCTAACACATATATATGGAATCTAAAAAACTATGGTCATGAAGAACCTAGGGGCAGGACAGGAATAAACATGCCGACCTACTAGAGAATGGACTTGAGGATATGCGGAGGGGGAAGGGTAAGCTGGGACAAAGTGAGAGAGTGGCATGGACATATATACACTACCAAATGTAAAACCGATAGCTAGAGGGAAGCAGCCACATAGCATAGGAAGATCAGCTCGGTGCTTTGTGACCAGCTAGAGGGGTGGGATGGGGAGTGTGGGAGGGAGGGAGACGGAAGAGGGAAGAGATATGGGGATATGTATATGTATAGCTGATTCACTTTGTTATACAGCAGAAACTAACACACCACTGTAAAGCTATTATACTCCAATAAAGATGTTAAGAAATAAAATAAAATAAATGCTATGGAAGTGAAAATAGAGAAAAAAAAAGGAGGTGGGCAGGCATCCTCATTCACTATTGTTGAGGATGTAAGTTGAATTTATGTTGAATGCAATCTTTCTGGAGGACATCAGTCATTGTCTTCTTTTTCAAAGCAATTAAAAACTTTGCTGAATTGAATAGTCATCTAAGAAAAACATAAAAAGGGTATAATTTTTGTAATAGCTTTATTGAAATATAATTCACATATCATACATTTTACCCATTTATAGTGTACAGTTCAATAGATTTTCGTATATTCCCAGTGTTGTGTACCCATCACCACAATTGATTTCAGAACATTTTCATCATCTCAAAAAGAAACTCCCTGTCTTCTAGCTATCGCCTGCTTATCTCATCATTAGCTCTGGCTAACCACTAATCTACTTTCTGTATAGATCTTTCATGTAAGTAGAATTTATTTCCACATGAATTTTCATTTCCATATGATTTTTAAGATCAGCTTGTCAATTTTTACAAAGAAGCCAACTGGGATTCTAATAGGGATCGTGTTGAATCAGTGTGGAGAGTTTATTGACATTATGCCGATGCCTACATATGATGTTGGATCAAACTGAATGTTCCAAGCTCTGGAAAATGTACCACTGTTTACCTTGACTCCCTGTTTGGGTCACAGACTAGCAAGAGCTTGGTTGGAGACAAAAAGACCCCTTTCTAGTCTCTGGGACTGGGGACATGGTCCTGGACCCTCGGTCAAAGGGAATTGGTCATGGGCATGTTTTTTGATTGGAGTCAAGTTGCCCTCTGCAACTTGTTTATGTGATTTTACGTGTAATGGCTTAGCCTCTCAACTCTTTTTTTGAGTGCCTTTTCTTCTTTCCTCACCATGAGGATTCTTTATAATGGTGTAGGCAAAGAATTAATCTTGTAAAAAATAATTGCCCCCTTTTTCCTCACACGTTTTCAATCTCTCTCTACCCATTCTCTTGATTCTGAAGCACAAAAATCCATAATTAGGCAAATACAGAATCTCCCTAAAGTACTGCGGAGGAGGAAAGCAGAACAGGAAAGACCACAATTCTCTTTGGGTCTGGGATAGAGAGGAGGCTGGGGGTCCTCCACATCAGGGAATCTTGTCTCTATGACACTAGCATAGCATATGGGACCTTTCCTGTCAAAGTTCTTGATAAGCACAAGTGTTTTCTTGCTTCTTCTGCCTTTGGACTGTGAGTTCCTTAAGGCGAGGGACTTGTTTAGAGTTGTTTCTCCAGTACTTAGCAGAGTTTGTGGCAGACAAACAGGCATTCAAACATTTGTTGCTTGAATATTGTCATGTTTCAAATGATAGTACCTCATGTAGCTATAATGGCCATCAAATCAGATGATACATGGGAAAATGATAATAATTTTAAGGGCCCACATTAGTTTTCAAAAAGAAATTTTTTAGAGAAGCAAAACATGAGTAAGATATCACCTGAATTTTCTGATGTTGTTAGAGACACTTCCTCTGAACAAGAAATGAGAACACTAGTCCAAGTGAAATATGATTATAAACACATTGGACTCAAAACTTTAGTGGTTCCTATGATGCCCCTTGCAGATCCCCAACTTGAACATGTTGTTTAAGTAAGTGACAGAAGATCAGATCTTTTATGATTAAACATTTATAACAATGTATATTTTAAGTCTTATCTTCTCCTCGCTCTCTTTTCACACACGTTTGTTTTTATTGGACCACCAGTGGCAAATTCCTGCAATTTTAGGGCCACGTGACATTGTTGTCATTGCTTTTAGCGCTGGCATCTGTTAGTAAAGAGACCAAAAGTATTCTCTTATGAGTCATTAATACAGTTGCCAAAACTAATTAAACTAGTGCCAAATATGACAAGTCACCAGAAGACTTCTTTTAACAATTTACAATATTTTTGCTGGGGAAGGGAAATAAAGAAGAGAGAGAAGTAAATTTGCATAACACTTTATTTTTCTGGTGCGTTTCAAAAATTATAAGCATTGAAATTAAGTAATGCTGACTGTATTATTTCTTCTGGTGTTTTTAACACTATAGACTAAAGACATAATTGATATTTTTGGTGGTCAGTCCTTTCCTTCTCCACCATACAAAATATGCCTTGTTCTTCCTGAGCTGGAATTGCTAACCAAACATGAATGAACAAAGTATGAAAGAAGCAATGGCTGGATTTTAAGTTTCTGAATAATCACAAGTTGGCCATATATTTAACAGGCAATAAGGTAAACTAGCAGTGAATTTCTGCATATGAAACAGACTGTGGGTAGGAAATTTATCTCAAATAAAGGCTTGGGATAGAGTAAACAGGACCACCAGGAAGTAGGTTGGTATCCTCACCTCGCCAAGTTCAAGAGCAGTAACTAGTTGGCAGGACTTTTAGGAATGAGATGTCTCACTAAATGTAAGCCTTAAAGGAAACAGCATAAATTTATCACAATGTGGAATGTAAAAACTAGCAGACTCCCTGATTTACTTTGTATCTTCCCACTGAGATCTTTGTAGACTCAAGTGGAGAATTGGGGCAGTTATTTTGACAAAATTGGGGCTCTACTTTTTTTCCAAAATATTTTTAAAATAGAGGAAAATATATAGTTAGTCTGAAAAAACAATGCTTAACTCCTAATTTTATTTTACCTGTGAAAGTGTGGCTTTTCTTGCTGTTTTTCAGGTAATCCATATGGGAGAAGCAATTTGTCTAAAAAGCAAATTTTTCTAAGGAAGATTAGCTACTGTATCTTACAAATGAAATATTATGAACATCCATAAGAAATGTAAAATAAATGTCTTAGTCTTAGAGCTTATATAAGAGGGCCTAAGCCTATCAGAAATGACTGATGTTTTACTGTTATCTTTACAACATTATTAAATAGAAATCCAGTGATTCACATATCAAGGAATCATTTGATGTGTGAGGAAGGTTACTCTAGAAATTTTTGTTAGGGAGCTAAGAAATGGTCATCTTTTAACTTAAAACATAATTTATTAAAATAAATGTCAACACAAGTTTCCTTCCTGATTTGTTACTGACCTTCAAAAAAAGCAAGATCTTAACTTTGTAATACCATTTTAGCCTATAGCAGATGGAAATTTAAATTTCCACATCAGACTTGGAAATATTTATTTTTAATTTCTCTTTGGTAAATATACTATGCCATATCCTTAAAAAATGAAATATCTCTGGTCATTAAAATGATGCTATAGAAAATTGTTTATGGCATGGAAGGATATTCATGATGTATTGTTGATGGGAAAAAACACATTACCACAGAATAAACAGCGTTATTACACACACACACACACACACACACACACACACACACACAGGTGATATTTACCAAAACATTAATGAAGGTTAAACCTACAGGTTACTAACTATGGATACTGTTGATTGCTTCCCCAGTATCCATTTCCCCTATCTTTCTTCAGAATAGCTTGCTGCTTTTTAAAAAATATCTCCCCAAGTCCCATTTATTCATATGTCTCAGGGACAACTGACCACCCCCATAGCTTCAAAGGCTCAGAAAGGAATGTTGTGCCCCTTGCAAATACTGGTTAAGGAGTGAGCTTGCCACCCAGTTCTGGCAAACAGGGTTTGAGGAGGAGTCCAATAAGAAGTTTTACGATAAGTTTTCTCATTTTTAAAAGAGATGAGGAAGTCTCTCTCCTTTCTTTCTGGATGTGACACGCTGAGCTACTGTTGCCATCATCTTGCCACAAGATTGATGATAAATCCACACAGAAGATGGCAGATCAGAGAGAGAAAAAGAATCTGGATTTTCTTTAAAAAATTGAAGTATAATTGACATTTAAGATTTTATTAGTTTCAGGTGTACAACATAATGAAGGACTCTAGATTTTTAATGACATCAGTGGGCCAATGGATAAACCAGCCCTGAAACCTACCCTACCCTGGACTTCCTGTTATGTCAGGAAATTATGATATTTGTTGTTTAAGCCAGGGTTTCTTCTTCTGGAGCTGAAACCCACAAACGGATATCATGGATAATTTTAATTTCTTCTTTTTTGCTTATATGAGTTTTCTAAATTACTTTGCATGAAAATGTATTTCTTTTGTAATGTGAAATAAAACACAAATTATTTCTTTAATATAAGGGGAAAATAAGAAGAAATGATAACTTTTCATCTTCCTACCAGTGAGGTATCCCTTTCCATTTCAAGTCAAAAAATCAGCTGAATTCCTTTCATTTTATTGCTACCCAAAATGGGGAAAAAGTTTTCAGGTTAACCAGACCCACACATGAACATTTCATGAGTTAGACCCTCCCAGTGCCTAAGCTACATTAGAGAAACAAGTAAGGTGGCTGCGTGGCTACTTATGGCTGTCCTGCCAAATGATGGCTCTCAGGTCGTATTCAATAAGGTCTCCAGGTCCACATGAAGCACTGAAATGCAGAAGCCACCTTGTCAGGGGCTCTTCAGATTCAACTATTTATTACATGCATAGTATGTCTCAGATACAATGTTACTCTCACATTTATTTACATAGTTAAATTTCTTAAAAAGACTGTCTACACTCATCAGCTCTAGTTCCTAACCCCTCATCAGTTTTGGAGGCTGGCTCCACCACTCCATTCTTCTCAAGACCTCAGATGATCTTCTTACTAATAAATTTCTCTTTTCAGTGAACAAAATCCCCTTGATCAGCACTGTCCAACAGGAATTTCTACAATGATGGAAATATTCTATATCTGTGCTGTCCAAAATGATAGTCACTGGCTACACATATCTATTTAATACTTGAGATATGGATAGTGCAACCGACTGTCTGAATTTTAAATTTTATTTAATTTTAACTTATTTAAACTTAAATGGTCTCCTATGAGTAGCAGCTACATCTTGCACAGTGTAGCTCTAGATAATACCATCCATCCCAAGTCTATCCAGCCGACAATGCCTTCCCTTTTCTAGAGTTCTATAAACAATGGCACAGAAGGTATATCACTCGGATGACCCACATGTTCCTGAAATTAATCACGTTCCAATGGACCAGTCCAGATTGGACTCAATGTTTTCACCCTCTAAGCCTCCTCTTCCTGAACTGCCTCATCTTGCAGAATGGCATCATGAGCTGCCCAACTGACGACATCTCCTTCATCTCCCCAGATCTAGATGACAACCAATCAGCAGTTTTGTGGAATGGAGTTCTTAATAGCTTATAAACTAGCTCTCTTCTCTCACTGCCCAGCCACTACCATGATTCATCTTTATGACATTTTACCTGGATTTTTACCAAAGCCCTCTAACTGGATTTCTTGCCTTCAACCTTATCTCCATGCAATTCATTCTGCCCATATTGTCAGAGATCTTTCTTTCTTTTTACAGTTTTATTGGGATATAATTCACAAACCACAAAATTCACCCAAATAAAGTGTACCATTCAATGGCTTTGAGTGCAACTATCATCACAATCAATTCTAGAACATCTTCATTACACCAAAAGACACCCTGCACCCCTTAGTCATCACTCCCCTACAGATGCTCCCATCTCCCCGAGCCCAAGGTAACCACTAATATATTTTCTGTGTCTATAAATTTGCCTATTTTGGTTATTTACTATAAATGGAATTATATAATATGCAGTCCTTTGTGACTAGCTTCTTTCACTTAGCATGTTTTCAAAGTTCATCCATGCTGTAGCATGGTCAGTATGCTGTAACATAGATTTATTTATTTTTATCTCTGAATAATATTTCACTGTATGGCTATAGCACATTTTGTCATAAATATTCATCAGTCAATGGACACTAGGGTCGTTTCTACCTTTTGGCTATTGTGAATAGTGCTGCTAAGAATGCTGATGCAAAAGTTTTTGTTTGAACACCTGTTTTCAGTTCTTTGGGGTACGTACTTAGGAGTGGAATTGCTGGATCATATGGAACTCTGTATTTAACCTTTTGAGGAACTTCCAGACTATTTTCTACAGCAGCTGCACCATTTTACATTCCCCTCCAGTGGTGGATAAGAATTCCATTTTCTCCACATCCTTGGCAACGCTTGTTATTCTCTGTCTTTTTTATTATGGCCGTCCATCCTAGTGGATGTAAAAGGTATCTCATTGCAGTTTTGATTTGCAGAGATCTCTCTAAAATGCAATTTTCATTATATGTTTTAGCTACTTCAAAATCCTTTAATAATTTCCCATAGTTTTTAGATAGCATCCAAAGTTCTTTATAGAATGAGATGGAGAAAATTTAATTTTCTAGGATTCTTAGAGCCTGCTTATCAGACTAGCAGGTGGAGAAGGTTTACCTATAGGGGCACAAACCCTCCGGGTTTATCTGGGATTGAAGATGTCCAGGACACGGGATTTTTCAGTGCTAAATCCAGGAAAGACCCAGGGACACAGGGACAGCTGGTTACCCCACTTACCTTATAAGAAGACAATAGCATGGAGTTAGAGATGGTAAGTCATGGTTGAGTGGTAATTGGGTCCACATGTAGGAGACACAAGCTTTTGGGGAGGGAGTAGAGAGTATGAACAAAAGAGACAGCAGGATGGCAACAGAATGTTGTGTGATGGACATTATCATTCCCTTCATTGAACATCCTCATACCTTTAGTAGTAAATCAACCATGGCATGTGTAGCTCCAGTGGATTTTTTTCATAGAAACTGGCTCAAGGAAGAACCAAGAACCTAGCAAACTTGTGAACCTGCTGTTCTCACAGGCCTCTGATTACAAGCCCTTCAAAAATTAGGAGAATAATGAAATATAATTCATATACATTCACAAATTATCACTTCAAAATGGGACAATTTGATTCCAGTTTGGAACATCATCTTTCTAAAACTTATTTCAGAATGTTAATGTTTATTTTTGCCAAAAGGAAAAATTAATATTTCTTATAAGAACTGAAAAAAAAGCTAACATTTATTGAGCATTTCTATATGCCAGGAGCTATACTAAGTAGCTTTATGTAAATTATCTCATCTTAGCCTCATAGCAATCTCATGAGTTAGGTACCATATTACCCTCAGTTTACAGATGAGGAATGATAATATTAGAGGAATAATAAACCAATGAATTTATGGCTCCAAGAGCAGGAGCCATGCCTGGTGGGCTGAGATTGTAGAATCTCTTCCACAATGTAGGGAAGTAAAGCCGCATGGAGAGCCCACCAGAATGAAGAACTGGAACTCACCATCTTTGCTTGGGGAGAGTTTTTGGTTGTCTCTGGGCCATAGCGAGAAAGTAAGCCCTACTGACTTCCACTGACAGCCATGTGACAGGGTTTGAGAGTACAGAGCAGCTTCAAGATAAAGAGTAGAGGGAGGGAAAGAAACTATTATTTTGTGAGTACAATGTACCTGGAGTCCAGCCAACTTTCGACTCATGATGTAAGATGACGCATGTTCTTACTGCTTCAAGCAGTATGAATTATAGTTCTATGCTGTTACTTGAACCTCTGTAATCCTAACTGATATAATGACACTGCCTCAGAGATGGCAAGCCAGGCATCCTAGCCAGGGGCCAGGTGGAAGATGAGGTTGAAGTTCCAAAGAGTCTGGGACACCAGTGAAAGTCAGTAAGAGGCCCAGTCAAGGAGGACTATGGGGTCTCAACCAAGGCAGGAGAACAAGCCATAGGTGACCCCACAGAAATCCAGGACAACAGCTCAAGGAGCTCGAGGGCGAGACAACACAGCCCAATGCAGATGGCAGCAACAAGAATCTCAGGGCAGCTCCCAACCCGAGGTTCCTCCCCTCAGCCACAAGGTTACAACCCCTCCTTCCCCCATTCCCACATACCCAGGTACCCTCTGTGGAAGAGTAAGGTGGGAAGAGGAAATACGAAAGACCAAATTACCCGCTCACCTCCAAAGAGACTGTTTAAATGAGAAGAAATGGAAATACAAAAACTGGCAAATTAGTAGCTCCCACCACCTCCCTCCTCTCCCTGCAACCCATCCTTCTAGCAAGGTGAGGACTTGCAAGGAAAATCAGATCCCTTAAGAAAATAAAGAGGTTGTACCTTTTTTGTTCATCTGAAATAGGGTATGTAAATTTGAGCCCCACAAGATAAGACCTACGGAAGTCACAAGAGTGCAGCAGGATTTGAAAATAGGCAATATAACTCTGAACCCTTGCTGGTTACCACTGCTCTATTCTGTACAGGGTGTAAATATCTGGCCTATGTGCTGCCTCTCTCCTCTATGGGGACCCTTGGCAGGCATCACTGATTGACCAACCCACTTTCTCCTTCTGAGCCCAGACAAGGTCTCAGAAGCCTTCTCTGAGTGCTCCATAAAACCACTACCAATTGATCAGGGATGGAAAATAAGTGGAAAACTATTTACAGACAGCAATTTGATGAGCATCAGGAATCAAGATTCTTACTTCCATGTCTTATCAGAAGCTCTCTTCTGGAGGAGAGACTCCAAAACTCCTTCTAAAGGATACCAGCACTTCTCCAATGCAGGGAGAAAAATGTCTGGACTCCAAGCTTTGCTTAAAGAACCTGGGTTTTCATACTGACTCTTTATTCCAGCAATGAGCAGGCGTTTTATTTCTCCTTCCTCCTGCCTTGTCCCTAGGCATCAGAAAGCACACAGGGTAAGCTCTTCTTTAGGGTTTTTCAGCTGGTTCCAGAACCATACGTAATACTGCTGTTTTTAAAACACCTCGCTGCAGCCAAAAGTTTAGCCTTCTGGTGTGGGCTTTCCTTGCCTTTCAGTGTGGTTGAACATCTGACAACCATTTGGTGGAATAAGTGAAGGGATTAGAACAAGAAACACAACCTTTTGTTGACTTTTCTGCTGATCCATTGGAAATTCATTTAGGCCCACACAAGTTTGCCGACTCTTCCCTTAATATTAAAAATTCCATTTCTGCGTAAGTCAGTTCCCATCTTAGATGTCACAGATGGCTGTCAACACAGGATTCCTAAAAAGGAGTCCTCTCTCACCCTTGTCTCTGCCCTGCCACCTTTTAAAGTTATCCCAGCATTCTTGAGAAGGTGCCAAGTGGATGGTCTCAGCCAATGATGTCATTTGTTCACCGCCAGGCTGGAACTCCTCACCAGGCACTGTGTCACCGCATGGAAAGCCACCTTGTTCGAGGAAGCAGTCACAAGACCGCTCAGGTCCAGGTAGGCTCAGGTCCGAGGGAGGCTGATTTGACCAGGCCAGAGGCCTTGAACCGTCTACATTGTGAGCATTCCGGACAACTGGTCTCTTCTATCCCACTCCCTCCCCTTACCCCCTCTGATGAAATCTGCAGAAGTTCTGCAACCCAAATTGCCAAGCTGCTGAGCACATTAAATCTCAATTTCTTTATAAATTTCCTGGCCCTTCTATAACTCTGAAAGCTGCACACGAGCTTAGTACAAGCTGGGGGGGGGGGGGCGGATTTTCCCAACCAAAGTGGCCTGTCCTAGAAGATAGGCGGTGCCAGAGGAGTCTAGAGCAGCCGCTGCAATCAGGCAGGTCTGAGTCAGAATCTCAGCTCTGTCACTTCTCGCCCTGTGTCCTTGGACAGGTTTCTGAATCTTTTGGAGCCTCAGTTTCCAACATCTCTAAGAAGCAGGGCAGTAAAACGTGCTCCTCGGGTTTTTAGGATAACTGAGAAAAAATGAGGGGAACGAATCTCTTTTCACGGTACTTTGCTTCCCTCTTCTCCCACCCTCTGCACATAAACACAGGGCAGAAAACCCTGGATCATTTCGCGTCGCTACTTTCTGGATCGGAAGCAGGCGTTGCTGTGGGGTGAAGAAGATATGTTTGCAGGAAAACGGGCAGCAGAACTTCAACCTCTGGAGCCGGCTCAGGGCACGGCTGATAAATCACCGCCGGCTTCCTAAGCCCCGCAGCCTCTGCCAGTGGTGACTGTGGAGCTTTTCCGGGAGCTGCCCTAGAGGAGGGGCACCTCCAGCCCCACCCACCACCCCAGGAGCCCAGCCTGGGCAGCAGAGCCCGCCTGGCCGCGAGGCAGCCAGGGAAACCTAAAATCGGGTATGCTATCGAGTTCTCCTGTGGGATTTTCACACAGGCCGGGTAACTACCGACCTGGGAGCGGGTTGAACCGGTGACCCCAGCAGCGCGAAAGGCTCGGGTCGCATGACGCCTCCCCAACCCTCCGCTCGACGCTTCAACTTCCTCCCGCGCCGGTCCCAGTGTGGCAAGCACAGCACCGTTCCAGTGGCCCTGGCTGAGGGCCCCTGGCTTCCACCGAAGGGCAGTGGGGAGAACAAGGGAAGGCAAACTTGAAAAAGAATCAGTTGATCCCTAAGTGGATTTTTAGTGCCCCTGTCGTCTTGTTTAAGGAGTACATACAGTTACAACCTTGGAAAGGTAGAGACTCGATTGAGTGGCAGGGTAGGTGGGTGGCAGCTGCTGGGCCCCCAGTGCATGGTGTGATGCACGGGGCCTGGTCTCAGGGATGCTAAGTGCTGGAGCTGGAGACCGAGGGGAGAGGTGATGGAGACCAGATGGTACAGCTGAGACTCAAAGGGCTGAATTAGTAGGGGAGTGGGGCCTGGGACCCACTGCCTGCTTCTCTCTCCTGGCCCCTTCCCACAGGCATTTCTCAAAGTGTGCTCCATGGAGTACGCACTGCTGGTGAGGGATGGAGAGAGACCTAAAAAGCAGACCTGTGGTCCAACAGCTGCGCATTAATGCTGCATCTTGGGATAAACGGGTGCACCTTCACATAAAAAGAGGAACGGGTATTCAGAAGCTACTAATCCGGCCTAGCCATATACTGAGAAAAGCTGGAGTAAACAAAACGAAAAGGTGGCTACTGTAAGCTGCATTCCATTCCCAACCAGCAGTGTCTCAAACCATTTGGACAGTTGTTGACATTAGCAAGGTTATGGCGGTGGGCAGCTCTGGGGTAAGCTCAGTTGCTCTGCGGTATCTGGCACTAGATTGGCATCTCCTGTCTCAGTCCTCAGGGTCCTCCCCTCATGGTCACAAGATGGCAGCCGTGGCACCAGGTATCATATTCTCTCATACAACCTCATGCAAAAGCAGAAAGCAAGAAGGTGTCAAAAAAGAAGCACCTTCTCCCTGTATTTCTCTTTTTATTTCCAGAGTCCCCAAAGTAAGTCTCATTGACCAGAAGAACTGAGTCACATGCTCACCCCATACTCACCCCTGGCAAAGGAGATCACAGTTTCAGTTACTGCCATAGAAATATTGTGATTCATTTCCTGGAGCTGGGCCCATTATCTCTCAAACAAAATCACAATTCTGATGGCAAAGAAAGGAGGAATGGCTATTTGGAAGCTACTTATGGGGTCTACCATGAGAGATTTCTTTACTCCAGGACTTCTGAAAGCTTTTATATGTGAATGTACACTGTTTATCTCAAGAGGCAGAGTTAGTGTACAGTTTCCCAAACTTATCTGGTCACAGACCTCCTTTGTCACCAATCGACTCATGAGACTTGGGTTCTATGGAACACACCTTGGGAAACACTGTCCAATGTATCCCCTCAGCATTTCACTTCTTAATTTGCATGACATCACTTAGACTAGACAGAAACCTTCTCTTAAGCCTTGAGTAAATACAATTTTCACAAATTTCTGTCTTCCTGATGTTTTTTTAAAGTCACTCCCTGTTCAAGTCAAACCTGGATTCAGAATGACAATTTTTCTGTCTCTGCCAAAAGCCTTGCATGTAGACATTTATCCTAAAATGTTTTCAGTCCCCACAAAACTCTTCAAAGTTAAAAAAAAAAAAAGCAAGATGAAGCCCTGAAGCCTAAATTCCAGCAGCTGTTCTAAAATGTTCTAACAATTCCATCCACCCATGAATACAATGTTCACGCTGGTGTATGTTCCACATATCTCTGTCTTTCCTCTCTAACTAATTAGCTGGTTAAGATTCCTTTCCTCCTGGAGCCTGATCATGGTGTACACTCAAAGGTAGTTGCTAAAAGCTCTATAGCTCAGGCTTAAAGGAAAACTTTGGCTTGTACTGAATTTACAAATTTTTCTCACCTTCTGTACAATGGTTGTGAACTATTGCAGCTACCACTTACCCAGTAGTGCCCAGAAACAGTGTTAAGCATCTCCCCTGCATTAGTTCCATTCTTACACTGAGCTGTGAGCCAGGGAGTACTGCTGTCCCCAATTTTACAGATGGGAACTCAGAACTGGGGGAGCCCACACCCAAGTCTGCCTGACTCCAGAGCCTACACTAACCGTAAAGCCTACTGGCTCCCTGGAAGGAGGATCTGCCAGTTGTTTGGAGAGATTCGGGCTGAAACCTTTTCTATTCAGAAGTGAACCTGGGTTTGCCAGCTTCCTTCATGAAGCTGTAACCTGACTAGTAAAATGTGCTCATTCTTCATAGAACATCTTTTTTTTTTTTTTTTTTTTTTTAATGGCTGTACTTAGTACAAATTGCAAAAAGTATAACCAAGCTCTCCTTGGGGAGATCTGGTGTCTGTGTTTGCATGTGTGTTAGAGGAGTGAGGTGTGATCACATTTTTCCCCATTAGGAAAAATCAGCTTAAAACTTACATTAAAGGTAATCTTCAAAATGGAAAGCATCTCTCAGAGGGGAGCTCGTCTGATATTTGCAAAGCAGCAGAGCACCAATTCCACCTATTAATAAAATTGAAAAATCAACATTTTCCCATACATCTCCTATATGGGAGACACAGTGCTATGTGCTTTACCTACTTTTTTTTCAAGTTCTTACAATCATCTTGGGAAGTGTGTGTTATTGCTCCAGTTTAATAAATCAGGAAACCAGGGTTTCAAGAGATTAGTTAGCAAGGTGAAGTCACAAAGCTAGATTTGGTGGCAACTGTGGAGTTGAGAAATAGGGGATGATTACAGGCAGAGGAATCTAGGCCCTAGTAGCTAAGGCCACCACC
The DNA here is from genome assembly GCF_028021215.1 of Eschrichtius robustus. Taxonomy (NCBI): domain Eukaryota; kingdom Metazoa; phylum Chordata; class Mammalia; order Artiodactyla; family Eschrichtiidae; genus Eschrichtius; species Eschrichtius robustus. The sequence continues at coordinate 87,682,888 of NC_090833.1, read as the reverse complement.
ACCTTCTCCTGCCAGGGGTGGTGGCCTCCATGGGGCACTGGCCAGCAGCTGGCCGGTGATGCTGTGGCCCCCCAGCTTGGGTGAAGACCGAGCAGGATCAGCCTGGCCTGTAACATTCCTGTACATTCAGGCCAAAGTGCCAGGAGCTTGAGGACATCACTTGGGTCCTCAGTTCCCTATCTGCACAGAAGGGCAGTCATTGCTGCTTGTTCAGTCAGTTGACGAGGTGTTTGCCTGTGAATTAACAATGCTTATAAATCACCGTGAGCTCCTTGGAGAAAGGTGCTGTTCCACCCAAAGCACTGTTTGACTATTACTCTTGTAGCTTTTATTATATAGCCTGTATTATTAAAATATAATCTGAAATGTCCATTTGAATTGGATTATTCCTTTCAGTGGATCTTTGGAAGTGACCATTGTCTTGATTGCTGGAGGAGCTTCATCTGTGCCACAAAATCTCTTAAAAAAAAAAAAAAAAGCCCGAAAGTAAATTCAACTCGACATGGTGAAATAAAAGAGAACGTTTCTTTCATATGATCATGCTTAGGCTGGGCTGCTTTTAAGATGTTTCAAGGGATTTTCTTTCTTTTTTTCTCCCCCTCCCAAACTACCTTCTGTGTTTAGGGATCCCTATTTGTCCTCCTGCCTTTTCTACAGTGTCACTTATTGCTTTGTGGGAGACTGACTGAATGTGAGGACACAAAGGGACAATGAGACTTGTTACCGGAGGCAAGAAGCCACCTGCAAGCATTTAGAGAGGCTCCTTCTCACATTTCTTGCGAGGTTTGTACCAAAGGCATTAACAGAAGGGCCACCACCCAGCTCTCTTACTCCGGGTGGATGAGGGAGGGGTTATCCTCTTGGCGCTCCCAAACTGATGAGTTCTCAGGAAGCCAGGGGAAAATGCACTGGAATTATTCTTATTATTGTGGTTATTAATTCCATCCTTTTTTGTTTTGTTTTGTTTTTTACTACAAAGAGACAGCAGGGCAATGGACCTATCCTGATTCACATTAAATGTATCTGATTATAACCTATCAATATTTTTAGGCAGAAAGAAGCCAGTGCCACTTAGGCTAGACTGATAGGGCAGAGATGTGAAGCGACCTTCCCAGCCGTTACTCACCACATTTACCCACTATAACCTGGTAAGTCAAAACAATGTGAACAGGTTAAGATGTTTTGTTCCCAAGGGGTTGAATTAGCTAAGGAGATTGCAGAACGTTTTGTTTTCAGCTGAACAATTGGCTTTATTTTGCCCTTTCATTCCTTATTATCTCTCTTCTTCACTCAGTGCCAAATTCTACAGAAATGAAGAAGTAGGCAGAAAACATCGCACGAAGGGCATGCACTAAATCTATTCGTAACTGCTGCTTTCAAAGGCCAAAGCATTAGCAGGACAACTAAGTCTCAACAGAATGAAAGACCCATCTGGGCAGTGACATGTTATTCGCATCATATAGCAGGGAGTAGGAAGAAGCAAACGACGATTGTTGACATGGAATAAATAAATGAACTATGTATGCATCCAGCTGAGAAGAAAGACATGCAGAGAGAAAGTCTGTGCAGTTTGCTTGCTTCAGATTTTGCCAAGCATGAAACACACCTGCGAGGTCAAATCATGAGGCTCTTGCGCGTTGGGTCGGGGCAGGTGGTAACGGCAAGCCGCTCTCAGCCTAAATCACACGGGGGAGAGTGCTTCTAGCACAGGCCCTTCTGGCCCCCGTCCAAGGTGCCTAGTTACTGAATTACCAGAAGGACTCCTGATCAGGCAGCCTCTTCTAAAAGGTCAGCTGTGGTGCAACCCAAAGGATGGTGTAACAGCAAGACCCTTTTACTGCTTTCGTCTGGAAGCTAAGTTGTTTCCCAAATGACTGGTGTTTAGGATGAATCAATGACCAGAGCCATATGGTGTCTGGCTCATAGTCGGCATTTAATATTTATTGAATGAATGAATGAGTGAGTGACCACAACCTCAACCTACCTGCTATATGCTAAGAGGCACAAAATTTAAAAAGAAGGAAGGAAGGTGGGAGGCAGGGAGGGAGAAAAAATACTCCTCCAAGTTGTTGAACAAAATATTGGGTTCAATTTCCCCAGCCTAGGGAAGGGGGAGGGGAGCCTGTCCCGGCAGTCAATCCAGTAAGCTGGTCCATGAGGGGCCAGGACTCTCTCTTATTTATAATCAGATTAAGGCAGAGCCTATGGGGAGAAGCCCAAGCAGGCAATTCAAGCCTGAGACACCATAAGCCATATATTAAGACCCAGGCACAGACCTAGACAAAAACAGAAAGTAAAGAGAATAGGAAATGACAGATGGGGGAGGAAAAGGAGTTGGGGGTAAGGGACAGTAAGTTACAATATGAAGAATTAGAGGAGTTCTGTATAAAACTTGTGGAATTGAGTAAAGGGGTGGGAGAAACCAAAGTTCTCAGGTCAGACATGCTGTGACATTTAAAAATAGTTTAAAAAAATAATTAATTTTTTGTATTCCCTAACCCTATTTTCTCCCAACATTTTGTTATAAAAATTTCAAATATATAGAGAAGTTGAAAATTGTACAGTGAACACACCCACAACCTAGATTTTACAATGATCACTAGAATTGCTTTATCACACATCAGTTTATCTACTCATCCCTCTCTCCTTTCATCAATCCATTCTATTTTTCTTTATATTTTTATTCCCAGCATTTTCTTATGGAAACAGCTTTTTTGTTAAATGCTCATGTTTTCTGTTGTTATTTATATCAAGGTAAGTGTAGCTGGGTCAGCTAAATGTCCCACAATATATACTCTCTTCTCTTTTTGTAGTAGAAATTTAAAATACGTATATGTATATGAAAATTTAACACAAAGATTATATTTCCCAACCTCCTTTGCAGCTAGGTGTAGCCATGTGGCTAAGTTCTGATCAATAAAATGTAACAGGAAGTGCCATGTGACAGTTTCCAGGATCCTTCCCTAAGAGGCACTCCCTATGCCCTCTCTTTCATCCCTGCCTCCATTTCTCTGCCTGGGACACAGATGTTGCCGTCCGGAGCCAGGAGGCTAAGGACCACAGCCTAGGGATGGCACTATGGAGCCATGAGTTGAATGAAGTCTGTGGTCCTGAAAACTCCTGGGAGCAGAGCCACCATCGAAGACTGCTTACCCCTGGACTAAATTTATGTAAGGGACATAAACCTCGTTCTTGTTTACACTACTGTTATTGTGAGTAGTCTGTCGTGAAACTAAAGCTAATTCTAGCAAATGCAAGAAGACTTAAAAATCAAACAGTACAGAAGGGCTTATAATGAAAAGCAAGTGACATACCCTAAGGCTTCCTTAGTCCCAGTTGATCTCCCCAGAGGTACACTTTTAATTGGTTACTTCCACATCTCTAAATAATGTTTCTATTTTCTTTCTGTTTATCCATTTTAGACCCCATGTATTGACTTCAGCTCACTTGAGCTCCTCTTCCATTTCTTGCTTCTTCCTGTCAATAAAGGTGCATCACTATTTTGGTGTCTTTATTATTTGTGTTTGTAAATGCAATTATTTCTTTTTTCCATCAACTAAAGATGAAATCTCTTGTCTCCCTGCTTTGTAAGACGAGGTCATCAGCCCACCTACCTCCAAGTCTTTCCACTTCTCCCCTGTCTCTCTGTCATCTCAGTCTCTAGTGTTTTTATGTTTCCATTGTCAATGTCATTGTAAAGCACCACTTACATGCTTTGACTGACAGTTTCACTATTGAGTGAGGGGAGCCTGCCTTTGTTCTTTTGAATCCTGAAATGCCAGAGTGTAGAGGGCTTTGATCTTGGGCACCAAATCCCACCTTTGGTGCCCTAATTTGGCTGTAGCCCTATAGCTTTCAATCTACAACTCACACAGTATACAGTAATTATGTGTTTACAGGTCTATCACATCCAACCCTTTATCCTTAGCAACATATAAGTATCTGGTACTTGGAGCTATCATGAACTACCAAAGTTTTTTTGAGTGACAAGGTTAAACCAGAAGCCAGGTAACTTCATTCATATCCATTACTCCTGGAGATTTCTTGAAAAGTCAGTGCTCGAGGATCAATATGGCAGACCCACATTCTCCTGTAATTCACTAAGCTATATTGCTTCTTGGCAGACACAAGTGAAGTTTGTACAGACACATTTAGCATGTTTCTCTTCCTCCAAGTCTCAGAGGCTCTAGCAACCCTCTGGGCACCCTGGACGCACCATCCGTGTCTGAGCCGAGGAACCACATCTCTATAAAGTGAGGTTCAAGCTGAGAGCAAAGAATGCCCACCATGAATGCCTATTTGGTGGCTCACAGACAGAAGCTTTTTTTTTTTAAAGATTTCCTTGTGCCCTTTTTTCTTTCTTTCTTTCTTTTTTATTTATTTATGGCTGTGTTGGGTCTTCGTTTCTGTGCGAGGGCTTTCTCTAGTTGTGGCAAGCGGGGGCCACTCTTCATCGCGGTGCGCGGGCCTCCCACTATCGCGGCCTCTCTTGTTGCGGAGCACAGGCTCCAGACGCGCAGGCTCAGTAATTGTGGCTCACGGGCTCAGTCGCTCCGCGGCATGTGGGATCTTCCCAGACCAGGGCTCGAACCCGTGTCCCCTGCATTGGCAGGCAGATTCTCAACCACTGCGCCACCAGGGAAGCCCTAGACAGAAGCTTTTGAAGTCATAAGATACTGCGCCAAACGAGTTGTTGGTTCAGTGAATGATTTCTCCACAGAGAAACAGATGAAAATGCAAGAACACATGTTCACGTGCATTTAGCTGGGAAGAATGGCAGCCCTGTCATATGTCTTCTTGGCAAAAAAATCCAAACCATAATAAACACAAGAAGTACATCTTTATAAGGATCACTTTCAGCTTGGTGTTATCATGTTGTTGAAAATGAGGCTGGAGATGAGAACTTTAAAATTAAAATCATATACACTGATATACCTTCCCTACATTGTTCAATACAAGTTCAAATCTATCTGACTTCTTAGACTGAGTTTTCACCAGCTCAATTAGTGGTCTAAGGATTGTAAATTTGGAGAAGATCATGAAAGGGGATCACATCCTTCCTTCTCATCCCAGGTGAGATAGCATCCGAACCACTTCAGACAGTCTTTAGTGTAATCCTTTCTCTTTCCTTGTTGATGTTGTTATATCCAACCATTACTGTAGACAGTAGTGATTAGTGGATAGAGCTCATATAAGAAAGTAGAAACTTGAGTGAAAAGTCAGTGAAGTGACCCCATAATGAATGGGCAAATAATTCAAGTAGCAGAGAAAAATCCCAGACTGAATCAGGCTGTCCCAGAAAAGACATTTAAGTGATGATGGGCCAGTCCTCAAATCATGCTTTCTTCTACAATCCCACATGGTCAGTGTGCCCACCATACTGCAGCCACCTGCACAAACACGCCACCTCCTACCACACTGCCCTCTTACAACCACACAGCCCACAGAGTCCCCAGTGGTCTGTGGCTCAGTTCCCCCTGTCTATCAGCCATTTCTCCTGGCTTTTCATGACCCACTCTCCCTTATTTGGCAAAACTGTTCATCTGCTGTGTGGTCTACTGTATTGCTATCCTTTCCTTCTTCTTGTAGTACTAGAATCCCCACATTTTAGCTGGTTACATGGCAAGCTAGCATGAAGACTGCATTTCCCAGTCTCCCTTGCTATCTGTGATCATGTGACTAAGTTATGGTAGGGATGTGTGTAATTTCCAGGTCATGTCCTTAAAGGCAGTGGCTGTGCCTTCCCTTTTCTCCTTCCTGCTGGCTGGAATGCAAATCCATCATACATGTCAGGGAGCCAAATGGACCTGACAAACACCCTGGGAGAAGACAGAGTAACAAGAGGGAGGAAGCCTGGCTCCCTGATGCTATCAGGCCACTCCTGCAGCCCTGGACTGCCTACCCAGTCCCTGAGTAAGAGAGGAATAAGCTTCTACCTTATTTTGGTCACTATATTTGAGTCTCTTTGCTATTGCCATCTATCCTGTATCTGAATGTATCACTGCTCCAGATCATTTTTACCATGTTTGCAACCTACCCCAAATGCTTGCAAAGCTCTGCTCCCACAGAGGTCCTCCTCCAGTATCCACCAAGTACTAACTTTCCCTATGTTCATCTTCCTTTTGTACACTGCAGTTGGAGTTCTCAGTGCTAGATTACTGGAGGTATTTGGTCAGGGTGGTAGCCCTTCATTAAACTGAACCAAAAGGTATGCTTGGGCTCATAGAAGGTATTAAACAAATGCTTGTCTAATGAATGCATGGCCAATAGGAAGTTCTACGACTCAGTGCAAAACAACCAGTTAATGGAAACTTTCTCCTTCAGATTCTTTAAAATAATTATCATCATCATTATACATTCATTTAATCAATGTGCTAGATACCGTACAAGTTAGCAATTTGATGCACTGTCTTTTAATCTCACAAGAACTCTGTAAGCTATGTATTGTATTGATAATAATAATAATAATAATATTAGTATTATTGTTATTCCCATTTTACAGGTGAGGAAACTGGGCTCAGAGAAGCTAAGTAACTTGTTAAACAAGTTAAGTGGCAGAGCCAGACTCAAAGCTATGTCAGTCCTGCTCCAGTGCCACGTGTACCCTTAACAATTGTGCTAACAGTGATGGTTTAAGATAAAGAAACAGGTAAGTGAAGAATGAGTTTCTAGAGCTCTTACTGTTCATATTTACTGCATGGGAAAGTCCCCCCAAAACCTGACACCTCGAGAAAGCAACTGGGGCACATGGGACAGATCATGCAGGGACCACCATTTGCCATCTGAGAACACATGACCCAGGGTTCTGGCTATGTAGGCTTCCAGAAACTCAATACTTCTTTCAAGTTATTTTTTAAAGCACAATAACTCACATTTGTGTAGCACTTTATGGTGAATAAATGCTTTTACAAACACTAGCTCGTATGATTCATAAAATCATTTTGTGGGCTTCCCTGGTGGCGCAGTGGTTGAGAATCTGCCTGCCAATGCAGGGGACACGGGTTCGAGCCCTGGTCTGGGAGGATCCCACATGCCGCGGAGCAACTGGGCCCGTGAGCCACAACTACTGAGCCTGCGCGTCTGGAGCCTGTGCTCCGCAACGGAAGAGGCCGCGATAGTGAGAGGCCCGCGCATCGCGATGAAGGGTGGCCCCCGCTTGCCGCAACTAGAGAAAGCCCTCGCACAGAAACGAAGACCCAACACAGCCATAAATAAATTTAAAAAAAAAAAATCATTTTGTAAGGTAATTGAGCCTATACTATTATTCTTCCCATTCTCCAAAGGAGGAAACTGAGACCCAGAAAGATTGTGACTGTGCTGGTAGGTGGCTGAATAGACATCTGAACAAAGGATTTTTGTTTCTTTCATGTCTCATGCTCTTCCTAGTTACCATGTCACGTCCCTTCTGCCCATCAGCCACCCCTTTCCCCGAAGCATGCTACGGAGAAATGACGATAGACTGGCCTTTACAGAGGGAAAAACAAATAATGCCAGGTTTTAAAATGTTATTTTGAAATGTTATTTTTTTCAGAGGCATCCATCCAGTCTTGTTAGCTAGGAAAGTTGTAGAAAACACAAGTGTTTTGTGGTTTGAATTCAGCTGAGGCTGGGAAAAATGCCATCGACGGCTTTTCCTTAGGTGGCCAACCTGTCTACATTTTTCTAGTACCTTCGGGAGTTGGCGCAAGTCATCTGAAAAACCATCGTGAGCGCTGAGAAATCTACAGCTCGCCCTTCTCTTCAGACAACAAGATAGGTGGCTGAGATCAAGGTAAGGAAAACCAGCAGAGCAGGCGGGCTGCGCACGTGGTGACACCAGCGGGGACTTGCGCTGGGCCCCCAGAGGCTGCTGGCTTACGCGGGCGCCAAGCGCACACGAAACGCCCTCTTTTACTTCTCAGTACTCAGAGAGGTCGGATCTAGAACCCATTCACCTGGGTGCTGAAATTTTTAGTGGAAAATTTACCAGATGCAAACAGGAAGTTTTTGTACTGGGTGTTTTCCCTGGACCGCGGGTTTGTGGGAATGGGGGGAGGAAGACAAGGCTGCAAACAAAGGTCTTTGTGGCCTGGGCTTGCTGGAGAATTCAAGCAGGGCCGATGCTCAGGATGACTGACATGCTTGTGGCGACAACCACGGCTGCCGGGAAGAGTGTGCCCAGAGGCCCCCAGGGAACCCGCGGATGGAAGTGGGAGGAGGGCTCAGCTCCGCGGGAGACAGTGGTGGTGAGAGGTGTTGTGCTATTTTCAGAGCAGCTGCTCAGCGTGGCTGGCCTGCTTTCTGGACCCACCGGGAAACGTGGAAACATGACGGGCCTCGCCCGCCAAAGAGCCCTCGTAAAATCAGACTCCTGTTACAGAGAAAGGAAAGGGGCGACGCCCAGAACAGCAGACCAGGGCAGGACATGGGGTGAAGATGTGAGAGGGGACAGAGCTGGGGAAGAAGCAGCTCCCAGAATGTGTGTGAAAAAGAGAGAGAGAGACGACCGAGATATCAAACGATTCTTGCTGGGGGAATAATTGAGTGAGGTGACGGTCCCTGGGGAGTGGTGGACGGTACTTCCATACTCCCCTCGCCCTCCTTGTGGCTGAGGGGTCTGTCTCGGCCCTTCGGCCACTGCAAGGCGCCACCCCACCCTGATCCCCCTGCTACTGGCTTCCAGGCCCCGAAGGCCCCAGGATTGCTCAGCCCTTCCTTCCTCTGGGCAAGCGGCAGCAGTCACCTCTTCCGTATTCCAGCGCCGCTGGAGAAGGGTGGGACACGGTCGCCAGTCCTTTGGGCACCTTCCAAAACTATGTATCTAAGAAGAAATGGGTTTAAAAGAGGTCTTTAAGAAGGGGGGCTCCCTCGCCTGCCTTCCTTGAGCAGGAACGGACTGAGAAATCTGTGCTTCTTACTGTCCTTTCTCTCCTCAGGGGTGTTCCCCACCCCACACCGGCTGTCGGCGGGAGGGAGGTTTGGAAAGCCTTCAGGGCAAGCAACAGTGGGAACACTGCGCTTTCACCCGGAGGAGGCCACACATGGAGACTGTGCAGAGAAACACGCACACACACGCGCACACACACACACACACACACACACACAAGTACGTGCAAACAAAAAGAAATCTCCGTTCAGTCCATCTTTCAACATGATTCATGCGCATGGCAAATATTGCAAAATCTGGGCTTGGCAGGCGGTGGCTGCGGGGTCTTCAGGTGGGTATCACAGCAATGAGTAGACATTAACCCTTCGTGTGCCGCCTGCCATTTTATTCTTCACCCAAGAATGAAGAAACGAGGTTTTAAGAAAGCCTCCAAAACAACTAGAAGTGATGGTGGATAGAGTACGCAATTAAAGGAGAAAATCAGGACACAAACTGAACCTCCGAATAATATTAAATTAAATTAAAATAACCTTTTAAAAGTTGGCGACTGCAATATTGATCATTTAATATTTATCCCAGCTTTAGTAAACGTATAGGAGACTACAAGGAAATACACTCAAAAGTTGTTGTGGGATTAGCTAGCTCAAGACTTCTCAAATTTGAATAAGCAAAGAACCCACTGGGTGTCTGGTGAAAATGCAGATTCTGACTCAGGAGTTCTGGAGTAGGGCATTGCTGACAAGCACCCAGGTTATGATACAGCGGTTCTAGCAAGGGTATTCGTGGATTTTTTTCTTCCTTATACCCTCTGATATTTTTTAATCTTCTATAATAAACATATTGCTTACTTAGATAATCATGAAAATATTTTCTTTTTGAAGATAAGGTATTTATAGATTAAGTCCAGTGCTTCACCTGACCAGATCCTGGGAGATGAGACTTCTCAACAAACTGGAAGGCAGCTCAGAGCTTTGATTCTCAACCTGGGGAAGGGTAGGGGGGAGTCGCAGGGGATTCCCCGGGAAGCTTTACAGAGCATTTGCCCCCTGGGGACTTGTCAGAATGGGGTGGGGCTGTGTAATTGGAGAGCTCCTAGACCACACACCGCGCGGTTCCCCAGGGCAGAGAACCACCACTGCAGCCGCCTGTGCAGACTTTGCCCTTTACTGTCATTCAGATCTAGGCCTGCATGTGGCTACGTCTGCCATGGCCTGCAGTGGCAGAGTACAAACATACTGTATTGTATGCTCGCAACTAGTAAAACCCAAGTTTTATATGCTTATTGAGAGTGGAGCCATTCACTGCTCATACATTGTGTTGGCGCTAAAGAAACCACCCCACAGCTCACTTTTATATATCTGATTGAGAAACAAAGAATTGGTGATGACCTTGTCACTACCTTAAAGACGTTGGGCAAGCTGAGGCAGGTAACCAAACAGGACCCTCAGACTTTAGGTTTTAGAGGTTTACAAAGTGGCACAATTAAAAATACTAGATAAACTGGCATCTTGGTGAGTCCTGTCGGTGGGATAACAGTCAGAAGCATCACTGCCCCAAATGTTCCTCTTCTATGGAATCACAGAGAACTTGCATCATTCAAAATGCTGCTGTAGATACAGGAATATTAACTTAATCATCTATAATATGCACATTAACATCTTTTTGTTGTCTTGCTTCAAGGAGAAGGAAAATGAGATGGGCTGGCTTGTGTGCTATCTCCTCTATGTATTATTTGATTAGTCAGGACACTTTCAATTCAAACCAGTATTAATAAGAAAATGGGAATTTATTGAATTATGTAACTGAAAAGTTTATCTATCTTCAGGCATAGCTGGATCCAGGCACTCCACTGATGCTATCAGAACTTAGCCTCATTCTTTCCCTCTCAGTTCAGCTCTCCTCCATGTTGGCTCTTTTATCAGGCAGGCTCACGACTGGGGGCAGATGCTAGGAGGTTCAGGCTTATTCTTCATCCTCCCTGAAACCCCAGAAAAAGAAGTCTCTGTCATAACAGTTTAAACAAACATCCCCTATTTGAGTCTTCTGAGCTGGACTTGGATCACATACACGAATGTGGACCAGTCACTGGGATATGGTGGGGGGGGGGTGGCGTTGGTTCATTCCTCCAGGCCTGGGGCAGGTGCCCAGCGCTGGATCCAGACATGAAGGTAGTCAGAGATTTAAGAGCAGAGTAGTAAGAGCTTTTCTAGAAAAATATGGACTATATGATTAAAAGAAGGGAGAATAAACCCTAGGCAGGAAAACAATTGTGCCCAATTCAGCATATAATTATCAACAGACTAATATTCACAACTGGTCTATTTTGAACTTCATAATTCAGGTTGATTAACGGGACCAGTGCTTTGCAACTTTTGTATATCTTAATTCACATATAAGAATTATAATGTGCGTAGGCAGCCTGGGGTAAGGGGAAGGGTGGGGGAGGAATTTGGGATCCCGGCAGAGGCTGCTGTAGGATTGATTGGCCAGGGACTCCAAATGTCCCAAGTTCTGTGAGAAGCAATAACTTGTGTTGGGGTCAGATCTCGGGAATCTCTATGTTTAGGGCATAATACTGGTACTTAAGGCCCAAAGTGGCCATTTAGTAATTTTAAAAATATATGACAGCATAGTTCAAAGTTTATTGTGACCTGTATCCTAATACCTTCCCCGCCTCACCACACCCCACCTCACCTCCAAAAAGGCAATCGTTCATTGAGCAATTATTAACTGAACACATGATGTGTGTCAAGTGCTGTTTTAGGCCCTTGGAATACATCAGTGAATAAAACAAAGATCTTCGTCTGGCTGTGTTTCTTTCAAATACCTGTAGGTCAGTAGAGACAGACAATAAGCAATAAACATAATAAATCAGTAAATTATAAAATGTATTAGAAGGTGGTAAGTGTTAGAGAAAGACAGAAAAAGTAGAGCAAGGGAAAAAGGTTATTTCAAGAAGGATTCTTGAAATGCCTCTGCCTCCAGTAGTTTGAGTCTACAAATTTCAGGAGACTTAAGAATGGTTCACCCCCTTTACGAAGTGTTGCAATGTCCAGCTCTGGGCATCAGAGCATACCTGGATGCTCCGAGCCTGGGTCTGCAATGGCAAGGAAGGCCAAGGCTTTTGCACAGAAGTACAGCCAATGTCAAATACCAACGTGGAAATGCCAACATGTTCTCTCACACTTCAGACCTGGAAGGGACATTCAAGGTTAAAGTCCCCCTCCTCCAGCTTGTGCAGTGGATGAGGGTGGCACCAGGCACGCCTCCGACTGGGGCTCTTGTGTGAGGGCACACAAGTCTCAGCCGGGGGCTGTATTGGTTATCTCTAACTGCATGATAAACTATCCCAACATTTAGTAGCTTAAAACAGTTACTTTTCAAATCTCACAGTTCCTGTGGGTCAGGCATGGGCATGGTTTAGAGGGGTCCTCTCCTTCAGGGTCATGCACAGGCTGTGATGGAGGTATTGGCTCCACTCACGTGCAAACCTGTAACAGAGGTTCAACTGAGGCAGGATCCACTTCCAAGTTCACTGGTGGTTGTCCGCAGGGCTCAGTTCCTCCAGGTCTGTTAGAGTGAGGGCCTCAGCCCCTTACCGGCTGTTGCCCAGAAGCCACCCACAGATCCTTGCTACGTGGGCCTCTCCAACGTGGCGACTTCTTCATCAAAGCCGGTGAGAGAGAGTGTGTGCCAGGAAGATGGAAGTTACAATCTTGTAACCCAAACATAGAGCAAGTCAGCAGACCCAGCCTGCGCCCAGGGCAAGGATGGCATCAGGGTGTGTCTACCAGGAGGTGGGAAATGTTGTGAGCCGTCCTCAAAGTCAGCCTACCCTGAGGACCCTGGACTCTGCGTTCAGGATTTCTCTGAGTCTTGCTGCCTGGGTTCCTGGCACTCTGTTTTCTACTAAGTGACAATACAGCCCATTTCCACCCTGTGATTCCCTTAGTTGTGAACACCAGGGCGCTCTTTCATTCTCTCCCTCCTTCTGCTCCTCCAGGTTTCTCTTCTCTTAATGAAGTTCACCAAGGAGATCCCCATCACTCACCCTCCCTTGGAGGGTCCACATTGGGTCCACAGTCGGGTCCACATGATCACACAGCTGTCACTTACCCTACTGATTACAACTCCATTTCAAATCTCCTAGCCCCAGCCAGACCCAACACCTACCAAACCCACTGAGACTTGGGGAGGGGAAGCTTTCACTACAGGGAATTTGGAACAGGAAGCATTTGTCGAACTGAGAAGTGAGGCCCCGACAGGGAAGATCAGTGGAAACGCTTGGTCAGTGTTCACTGCTATGGGGCATTTGCTGAGAGGACGGTTTCTCACAAGCTCTCAGATAAGTGGTGATAATGGATGATTCTCAATAAAGAGTATTCTAACAGCCCCGTTCCAGCCAGGTCTATGCAAGTCAAATTGCATTGCAAAGAATAAGATACAACTGAGCTTTCCTTCTGAGATCCAAATAAGGCAATTCCACAATTGATAGGGCATGGAATTGGGGGATGGCTGTGGTCTGTGTCACATTCCATTCATAATGGGACATACAGATAAACTGAATGGTGTTATGTCTGTGGTCTACAAACTAACACTATTCTGAAAGCATCCAAATGAAAAGTAAGATGTGCTGACATACACCTCTTGGTCCCTCCTCTTTAGTGCATTTTGCATATTTTATTATATGTTTTCTTTAAAACTCCCCTTTTCTATTTTGGCATCCAACCATAGTGGCCATTTTGAAATTCTGTCTGCTAAACATTTGAATCACTTATGTCTTTTGTCTCCCTTGCCTCCCTCCCTCCCTCCCTTCCTTCCTTCCTTCCTTTTTGCTATGATGCCACCCCTCTCATAACCTTGAATGCTCTTTGTAAACTCAGCTGACTTTTCCAAAGCAGTTTTACAAAACTCATCAGAGGGAGGCAGGTGGTGGCTACAATGCATTCCCCACAGCCCTGTGTGCTTCTCACCAAACTGAATCCCTTGAAGCCTGGACGTCCTGAGATTGTGTGGCCTCCACCACAAGATTAAGGCATCTGGCTTCTTAGGGGAGGATGCCACTGACACCTCCTACTTCTATTCTTCTTGAGGTACCCATGTTTCTTTAAATTTATTTCTCCTCTTATCCTTACAGCTAGTTTTTGAAGAAAGCTTTCATTTCTACTTGGAGTCTCAAACATGTTGATAATGTCTCCTTTAGCTATTCTTTTTAAAGAAATTTTACTTTTTTTTTCTTTAATTATGTGTTTGTGTACACATTTTTCTCTCATTGGAGCATAGTCATTGTGTTAGTTTACCAGGACTGCCATAACAAAGTACCACAGACTGGGTGGCTTAAACAACAGAAATTCATTTCTTACAGTTCTGGAGGCTAGAAGTCCGAGATCCAAGTGTCAGCAGGATTGGTTTCTTCTGAGGCCTCGTTCCTTGGCTTGGGGATGACTGTCTCCTCCTGTGTCTTCACATGGTCTTCCCTCCATGCAAATGTCTGTGTCCTAATCTCTTCTTCTTATAAGGACAGCAGTCCTACTGGATTGGGGCCCATCCTATGACCTCATTTTAACTTAATCACCTCTCTAAAGGCCCCATCTCCAAATATAGTCATGTTCTGTGGTCCTGGGGTTTGGATGTCAACATATGAGTTTTCGGGGGGGCACTTTTCAGCCCATAACAGTCATAAAATACAGATAAGCAAAAAGAAGATTAAAAAGGCTCATATAATCTCAGAATTTTTGGCCTTCCAGTGGCTTCTGGTTGTGCTTAGCATAAATTCCAGGCCTCTTACTTCAGCTGCAATTCCCTACCTATTCTGCCCTCATCTCTCTCATTCATCTCCTCACTCCCTTACTCCCAGCCCGCTGGCTTCCCTGCACAAGCCTGGGCCTGTCCTTCTCAGGGCCTTTGCATGGGCTATTCCCAGGTGTGTGCATAGCTGTTGGCTTTCTGGTCATGGACTCAGCTCAAATACAGAAGATCACAGAGGCTTCTGTGACCCCTGCCTAATGTCTCTCTCTCCCCAGGCATTCTAGAGCAGAGCTTCTCCACCCCAGCTCTACTGACATCTTGGGCTGGTCAATTCTCTGCTGAGCAGGCATTCAGTGAGCATTAGCTGTTATTATTCTCTCTCATTACCCTGATGTTTTCCTATATATGTGTTTGTTTATTAGTCTGTGAATGTCACAAGGCAGGTGCCTAGAACACTGCACAGCACATAGTAGGTGCTCAGTAACTGCATGTTGAAAGAAGGGGTGGCCCTACTAGGATAGAAGGCCGCTGCCTGTTGTGTTCAGAGACACACCTCTAGTGCAGGTGGCACACGGCACCTGGTGCATAGTAGGTGTTCAATAAATATGTTTTGAATGAATAGAATATTTACTGTAAACTGGCCCATGCAGGTATATATTTCCTCAACCTGCTTTTCCTTATTGATTGCCCTTCCTGCCATCCTTTTCTTTTTTTCCCAGGAACTTTTGAGGAAATCAGAGAACAGACCTGGCCTCTTCTCCTACTCTGATGTGACTCCTACATCCAGGTGGCCTTTAAGGTCCCTGACCCCTCAAGGTTCCAAGTCCAAGCTTGATCTCCCCTCCCCCAGGCCCTGGTCCCCACTCCTCTCCCATCTCAATCCACGCCCTGGGGCAGTGACCATCTTGCCTGCTTCCTGAAACGAGCCATGGCCTCCTGCTTCCATGGCTCACAGGCGAGTGTGTGGTCACAACACCCTACGAGTGGAGTCACAATCACCCAGAGAAGCGTAGAGGATATTCAGGCCCCAAATGTCATGCCTGTTACTGCGTGGAAGATACCAAATACCTGTTTCGTGAGCATCTCAACCAGCCAACCACACAGTGAAGGAAGGTTCACAATATCCATAAGTGACGTGCGTGGTCTGGGTCCCGGTCTAGATCTGTCATCATACCACATTAGTTCTCTGTGCCGGGAGGAGGTGGAACAGGGCATTTCTAGTTAAAAGTGACAAAACACACTGGTGCTTGCTGTGCACCCGGCACAGTTCCAAGTGCTGATTGCCTCCGGGAATTCCCCAACCACTCCACAGGGTGGGCTGCTGTGCTAGCACCTCCACTTCACGGATGAGGAAACTGAAGTCTCAGAAAGGTGAAATAACTTGCTCCAGCTCTAGGATGGCCAGCCTGTCCCAGTTTGCCTGGGACTTGCCTGGTTTCAGCACCGAATGTGCCATATCTCAGCAAACTTCTTGGTCCCTGGCAAATCAGGACAGTTGGTTACCCAGCCCAGATCACCCTGCTTCTAAGTAGCAGAGCTGGAATTTGATCCTAGTCAGTGGACTCCGGAGTCCATACTCTTAACTGCTATGGAAAACAACGTACAGTAACCAAGGACAACTCAACCCATCAATTAATCAATTTCAGGGAGATATTCTGAAATGAATCTTACTTTCATAATGACAAAAAGAGGGTGGGTCGACACCAAAACCATAGGGATTGCAGAGGAAATAAAACCGCTTTTTCCCCTTTACCTAAAATTATCCAGTTTATGCCTTAATCCGCCCCCCTTGTCATGGACCATAAAGACCTAGTCACTCATTTTATGATCTTGATCCAGCAGGTGTCTCCATCTCTAAGATGATGAATCAATTATTTCGCATGTTAATACCAGGTGAACATAAAGCGTGCCTTGCATTTAGCTTCCCCGCTACATCACATACTTGGCAAAGCCTAAAGAAAACTGCTCCTTAAGTATTTCCTCCAACCAACAGGATTATTTCCTGTAGCTAATGATATGGCTTAGAATAATAAAATAGGAACTTGAGGTCAGCTTTTGGACTGAGTTTAAATGTCTTTAAAGGGAGGAAAAAAAGCACCCCAGCTAAGCTTGATTATTGTTATTTGTCTTTTGCTCAATATATATTAACCTCATCATAAATATGCAACCACATCCCCTGGCTTACTGGCTTTTTCTTAATATAAGAGTGGCATTCTTGGCCTCTCTCTGACCCCCAAAATCTTGGCTAAAATCTGCTCAGGGGTCTTGGGCTGCTTGGCACTCTCTCTTTGGCCAACTGGTCTTCGTAAATCTGATTCTCGAACAGCCCATGAAAATGGGGGAGGCATGTATCCCCCTCAATTCTGAATGTTACTGGGCTTGGTCCTTGCCTTAGACTGTCAGGGGACATTGGTGATATTTGAGACAATAAGAAACCTCGGAGGTTAACGAAGAACCATCCTCCTTGAGATTTAACCAAGCTTTAGAACAAGTTTTCATAGTTTACTGTGCATAAGAATCAGCTGGGGACTTTATTATGCTTCCCCAGTCCCACCTGGAGATTCTGATGCAGGAGAGCCAATGTGGAGTCAGGCATCTTTGTTTCTGACAAGGCCCTCAGATGATCCTGACGGGCTTTGCAATCACACTGTGAGAAGCTCTGCCCTGAGATGTCAATTCAGGTTCCTCTCACGTGTGCTTCTGCAAAATTTCCCATTTAAGAAAAAATGGAAATCTACAATGTAAAGTGTTTGCCCTATTTTCTTGTTGTTGTATGTTTTGTTTAACTCCCCAATCCTGGGTATTTGAGCAGGCATGTCATCACACCACACATTCATATGCCTCTGTGTAACCCACTCATTTTCATGGCTGTATAGTATTCCAGAATATATACAGTAACATCCAGGTTGGTTGCAGCTTTGGGTAACTATGAACAATGCTACTATGAACATTTTTCTACATGTGAGCTTTCTTTAAAAGATCTAAAAAGCAGAAGCCCATCTTTATAAAGGCCATCTCCAGTGAAGGCAAGTGTCAAGGATGGACTGGTTAGAGATTCTGGTGGGAAAAAGGGACAAGCAGGGCAGAGTAGGGAGCTCTCTGCAAAGAGATAAACATGTCTAAGTTATCACTTTTTAAATTTTAATGAATTCAAATAAAATAAAGAAAAGTTATAAGAGACTAGATTTAAGGAAATATCTGAGCTGGAAGGCTCTAGCTAATCAACGCTCTAATTTCATAGTTGAGGCCCTGTGAAGTGATTTGCCCTTCAGAAAGGGCAGAAAGAAGAGCAGAAAGAAGAAAGAAAAAAAAATGGACTAAGTTATTTCATCAGGAAGTACTGTTTCTGAGAGGTTGGTAACACTGTGAACAAGCTATGTAGGTCAAACTGTTGCTAACAGTTGTTATGTCTTTTCCACATTTGCATTGTAGTATCCCTGCATTTGAAATGAGAAGAGAAAATTGGTGTTCCAAATGTTTTTCCAAATGTTGTGTCTGAGCCCTGCTGGCTCTGTCACTTCATCTGTATCAGTGATGGAGAGAGATGTCAGCTACATAGCCAGGCCAGGGTCTGAGGCTGAAATTAAAGTGGGTCCCAAGATGCACATGCCCACACACTAGCTCCCCAAGATGCAGGTGCCCACATGTCAGGTGCCCCAGTAATCAGGTGCCCTCACTCCAGCTCAGTTCTGTGGGCACATGGTAAATACAACTAAGAACAGCACAGTCCCCTTCTTTGGGGGTGAGGTGGGGACAATCATTTAGCCACACTCTAGTTTAATGAGGTATCCCTTTCTTCACACATTTAACATGCATTCAACAGGCACTGGGTTCTATTAAGTGGGTGCACGAGATGAAGATGACAGTGTCCTGTCACCAAGTAGCTAGCAGGCCAGTGGGGAGATGAACAGGAGATGACTGAAAACTAGGACATGTGATAAAAGTGAAGTACACACAAAAAGATAAAACTGTAAAATATCTGCAATGACCTCCTTCTTCACAGTCAAACCTCGACTGCCCAAAAGGCTCCCAGCTGCCTGACCCCTAGTATCAATGCAAAGATGCCAAGAGGCAGGCCACCACCAGAGGGCAGTGTGGGGATGTTGGCCTGCACATGCTCAGTTTTTTGGTTTCGCCACCATTCCAGGATTGAAGATTACAAAGTAGATTTTGATTTCAGCATCAAAATCAATTATTAATTTTTCTTTGTCTAAGAAATAGTGCGTATTGCTTCTACAATGGACTCCTATAGCTTAATACATAGGCTGAAAAATAAAATGAAGCTCCACAACTTTCTCCCTGAGTTGCAAAATTTGTATTATCCAAACAAACATTTTTCATTGTTTTTCTCTCGCTTTTTTTTCTCTTGCTGGTGTACAGAGACATAAAGCCTTGTCTGTAACAACCATATGAAAAAGTGTAATCATTTTGATTTAAAAATGAAATAAAACAAAATGGAAAAGTAATATTTTTCCATTTCTCTACAGTTTAACTTAATTTGCTTTAGACCTCTGTGGACATATAGATTTTTATGATTAGGCTCATGGAGTAAAAGGATCATTAATACAGAAACAATGGTTTCACCAAACCACCAATGGGCCACTTTGCCTAGGGTTTCTCTCTGGTGTTCAGAAATTCCTTGGGTGAAAGAGCAATGCAACTTGACAGAAAATGCTAATTCTCCAGGAAATTGATGAAGACTGTCCATTTCCTGCCTGCCAGTGGGTTATGGTGGAAGAAACACGTAGTCAGTAGCGAATATATACTGTAACATACTCTCATATACTGTTTACTCTGATTTAAATTAAAGAAGAGGGCAGGCAGGGTTGAGGCAAACTCATTGCACAGTAGAGGATCCCAGCTAAGTGCTCCAGGTGACAGTTGAAAAAAATGCAAGGTCCCTGCCAAAACACTCTGGTTCCTTTAAGAACCCAAATTTGGCAAAAACTTCAACGCAGTAAAAATCACCATAGCTAGGTTTCTGATTTCATTTTTCCTTGAAACTATATGGGAGGTAGCCTGGCTTTGGCATGACTTTAAGAGTAGAAGTGGTAAATAGTCATCTTACATTCCAACTTCTAGTCACTGTGAGACCTTGCACAATCTGTGTACTTTCCTTCCCCAAATATATAAATGATATTTTAACATGGATATGGATGAACTTGGCCTGATAGGTACCTGGAAGAGACACAGCTAAGTTTTACTTTTAGAAAATTATTAAAGTTTTGCCAAAGAATTTTATTAACAAAAACTTCTAGATAAATGCTTTGTAATAAAGTTAAGGATAAATTTATATTGTCTCCTTTGCCTTTCAGAAATTTCCTTCACTTTGCAAAAAAAGAAAAAGGGAGTATATAATTTTTGACTCAGCAAATAACTGTGATTAATTTGATGTCTCTAAACTGGATGCTTTTAAGAGAAAGAGGCCAAGATTTTTTTGTTCTTGTTTTTGTTTTATTTTTCAAACTCGTGGACTAATAAAATTTTGATATTTATTTGTAAGAAATGTGGTAGCAGAAAGAAAGATTAATATTTAACACATATCAAAAAATTAACCATTGTGCCCAAGGCATTGCATTAGTTGTAGAGAAGCAGAAGTTCCACATGAAAGAGTTCCAACATTAAGAAGTCAAGGGGGTCATGAGGGAGAATGGGGAGAGTATGGCCTTTTCCATCAGCCAGACCTGAGTGTGAATCCCAATTCAGCTGCTTACAAGCTGTGTGATCTTGGATAAATTTCTTAACTTCTCTGAACCTTTGTTTCTGAATATAACAATCATCGTAATCCCGCCTTTGTAGGGCTGTGGCTTGACAAGAACATGCCTTCAGCTGATAATTCAGTACATAGTTGTTGCCCAATACTATGTCCACTGTCCTGGGATGGCACTGCTGCCCTTGAAGTGATAACAACCGAGTTGGGATCTAGAGAAGCAAATGCACCCTTTCCAACCCCAGGTCTGTATTTCCAACTACCTGCGGGGTGTTTCTACTTGGATGCTTTTCCCCCAAATTCAAAGTGTAGGAAACAAAGCTCTCCTTTCAGTCTCTAGGATGTGCTAGTTTCTGTGGAAGGTATGTCACTTTCCTGGTGACTCAGGCTCAGCCTCACCCCCAGCAGGGTCTTGCTAATTCTCCTCCTGAGTCCAGCGGGCTCTTTCTCTGGGGTCTCTTCCCTCCCCATCTCTCCTTTCCAGCTGCCTGTGAGCTGCCCACCCCTGATGCTGGGCTGCCGCTGTCTCTCCCTCAGGTGTCTTACCTTTTTACGAGACCCACCTGCCTCAGATCACTGCTTTCCAGCCCTTCCTGCTCAGGTGTTACCAGGAAAAGACTGACCTCTGCCTTCACAATGTGGCCCTAACCTGCTTCCCTAATGTCAACCTGCAAGGCTCCAGTCTGCTCCTTTGGGACAGATAAACTGTGCCTTTGACGGACAGCGTGGATGCCCTCCACTGCGCCTCTGGCCATGGCATTCCCTCCCTCAGTCCCCGACCGAACCCAACCACCCCTGGAGGCCAACGCAAGCCAGACCTCCTCCTTAGAGTCTCCCTGCTCTCCGTTTCCCCTGGGGCACTGCTGCCAGTTCTCTGTGGCCTTGGACGGTTGAAGATCTCTCCGTAAAAGGTCTTGTCTCCAGCCCAATTATGGATTCCCTGATGATGGTTTCTAGTCAAACCTCTGTAGCTTCCAGCAGCACCCTCAGCCATTAGCATCCCTTGTGGCAAATAAACACATGGGTGCAGAGAAGGCAAGACACTTGCTGAAGATCCCCCAGCCCAGCAAGAGCAGAGGGGTCTGGAACCCGGCTCTGCAGGCAGCCCCCTGGCACCCTTCCCACATCCTAAGACAGCATGAAATTGGTGATCCCCAGGTCCTGCACTAGTGGCTCAGAGCCTCTGGAAACTCTGGTCACACACAGACTCTAGTCTGTGGCTCCCCTGGGAAGATAAAAGTAGAAGTTGGGCTTGGGCAGCAAGTTCTGCCCACTCCCCCATGCCCCTGAAAAAACAGGGTGTCACTTTGTTATTTAAATGTCCAGGGCCCTTCTTCCCTATTCCTCACACCATTTTCATTTCCAAAACTCCCCCTTCAGCCTTTTAATCCAATAGCTACCAACCCACCAACCCAAGGCACGATAGTGGCTCGGCTGTGACCGTATTGCGTTGCTGAAACGCTTCTTTTGTGCTAAGCCCTACAAACACAATTCAGGAGCTGTAATTGCCTCAGACAGTCAGATGTCCATTTACATACAGCATTCCCATCCTTGCTTTCTTTTAGCAGAAACGAAACAAAACCCAACCCAAACTAATGGAGCGTGTAAAAGCTCACTTCCTAAACAACTCTGTCCATGCATTTCAACCCCACCCTGAGATTTGAGATTTCAAAGCACGTGAGATACTTTAAGGGGTTCTAGCTTTGGAATTTCCTTTTCACCCCCAAACAGGGTTAAGAAAAAAGACCTGGTGCCCAGGAAGGCTGAAAATATCCAGGGCTGTTGTCATGACCTGTGGCCTGGATCGAGACCACAGACCCAGCACTGCAATAGGCATCCGCCCTGCAAACAACCATTTAGACATCCTGTAACCTGAAACACGTCCTTTTAAGCAGTTGAGAGGGGTGCAGATGACAGTCAGCTACACAAATAATTTGCCCTCAAAATGTTTATCAGCTCCCTGCCATAGCCACTTCCATTTATAGCTTATAAACGGTTATTAGCTGGCTCCTTCACATCTGATAACACAGCCCAGAACAGGTGGCGAGAACGGTGAGTGATTAGAGGGCCTCCCTGGGAGGTGCTGCGTGCTTGCCTGTGGGTGGTCTTCCCGCCTGAGTCCAGTGCCCACATGAGAAGACATTGTAGAAAGCCTCCAATTTAGGAGATAACAGTCTGTGTTGTCTGTTTGTATAAAGTGCTGTCCAAATACAGCTGGCTTTGCTTTCTGGCCAGCAAACATTGCTAAGAAGGGTTGAAAGTTCAGCATCATCAGCCCCCCAAACACAATCCCTTCCCCCTCTTAGTCTTGGGCAAACAGTCCGCAGTGCTCATGTTCTGTGGATTCCTTAGGAGGTTTGATTCACACTGAAAATGTTCCTCTGGCTGAGGCGATGCTCACACCCTGGCCAGGGCAGGGAAGCCAG
The DNA here is from genome assembly GCF_028021215.1 of Eschrichtius robustus. Classification (NCBI taxonomy): domain Eukaryota; kingdom Metazoa; phylum Chordata; class Mammalia; order Artiodactyla; family Eschrichtiidae; genus Eschrichtius; species Eschrichtius robustus. The sequence continues at coordinate 87,660,138 of NC_090833.1, read as the reverse complement.
AGGGGGACACCTAGCCAGCAGGAGGGCATGCTCTTAGTGCTTTGGCTATCTGTGACTTTGCTCTTTGCTAAAAAAAAAGGCTTTGCAGGTCCCCACAACTTTTCTCAAAAACAGTGCCTGGCGCAACGCACCACAAAGTCATCTGCCCCTGGTCCTCTTGGCATTTCTCAAGCAAAGAGAGTAGGAAAGATAGATGTCGGACCAGCGTTTCTCAGCCTCGACACTACTGACATTTGGGGCTGGGTATGTCTGTTGTGGAGGCCTGGCCTTTGCACTTTAGGATATTTAACAGCATCCCTTCCCTTCACCCATGAGATGCCAGTAGCAACCCCAACGTCAGTTGTAACAAACAAAACTGCCTCCGGATATGGCTTGGGGGCAAAACCATCCCCAGTGAAGACCCACTGTATTCTGTGATAAATATAAATTAACTGAAGAGCCATGCATGAACTACCCTAATAAGAACAGGAGCGCTTTCACAATACTAAAGCAGTGTCAGATAGACCCTCAGAAGCATTTATTAGTTCAGTAACCAAATTCTGATTAGATTGTCTCATTGGGAAAAATGGTAATCAGTGAGTAAACCAAGAACCAGGCAATTCTTGATAATAAATTTGAAAAGCAAAACAAAGCTAACTTCACGCTCCAAAAGTTAAAAAGGAGCTACGATGATGATGTGATTAGTTAAAATAATGAAGATAATTGCTAACATTTTTGAGGATTCTCTATGGGACAGGCACCGTGCTAAAATGTGTTATCATGCCCGTTTTACAGAGGATCTCAGCCTGAACAAGGAAGACTGTTTCCCAAAGTACTTTCCAGAATGTTCTCTGACTACAAATCATTTCCCATTCCCTGATTCCAAAAATGAGTTGAAGAGTTGGAATGTATTTGGCTTTGTAGAATAGGCTTTTGTAAGTCCTAAACTCAAAACAACAATAATGAAAAATAATAATAACAGCTGCTGTTTAGTGATTGCTCAGTGGGAGGCAGGCCTCCCGTTAAGCATGTTGCAAACACTCCCTCTTGATTGTCCCGAAGGAGGCAGAACCCCTTTCACAGGCGAGGAAACTGAGAGCTTAAAGTCCTGTCTCTCCGGAGGTTTCACAGCAGAGCCGGATTTCAACCCTTCTGACCCGGATTCTCCTGCTCCAGTAACGCCTGCCACCACATGGCAGGGTGCTGCTCTGGCCTTCCGTAGGTGACAGGGTGGCGGGGCTGCCCGTCTCCGCCCAAGATGACCTGCAGTCTCTCTGACTCCTCCTTGGCCAAAATCAGGGACCCCACACCCTCCGGCACAGTGCCCGTGGCCGTCTCCTCCCTCATCCCTGTTGTCCTCCATTCTCCCCACCCCCTTCTCTGTTTCATGACTTCCGTTACCAGCTAGGGCAATAAGCACTGACCATCTTTGGCCTGTGTCATTGGGTCTGATATTCATTGGGTCCCCGTCATATTTGCCTGGACTACTCCTCTAGGGGCAGCTGAGTTAGCCCCTGTGTGAGCGGCACATGCCTTGTGGCCTGACCTTGGTAGTGGCCTGATCAGTCTCCGTGTAAGATCTTGACTTTCCATCCCAGAGGCAGGCTGACAGACCCTCCGAATGCCCTCTTCGGGGAGATCCTGACCACGCGGATCCCCATCCCTCTGCTTGGACTCTCCCCCTCTGAGGATCCTGCAGCCTTCTTCGGAGGCCCATGCCACTCGCGGGCAGCTCTGCTTGTCAGAGCACTCCTCCCCTTAGGTTGGCTGGAGAGCTGCCTCCCTGAAGCTCGCCACTGGTCCAAGTTTTGCCGTTCAAAATGCTACCACTTTCTTCTTCCCAAGACAGCCTGTCCCATAGGTGTGAGGGAACAGGCAAGGAGGGAAACACACGGGTTTTGGAGACTTACCTAAACTGAATACAATTCCCAGCCACCCACACCGTGAACTGGGGTGAGCTCTTAAACCCCATGAGAGTTCGTATCTGTAGAGTCATTGTAGGAATTACAAATTACATGTGTGAAATACCCAACGTGGTCATTCTCGACCTGTCTTTATCTGCAGCACATCTGGGAAGACTATACTTTTTTTGGGACATCCAAAAGAATTAACAGGTTGGCGGCACAATTTGGAAAGATGGAAAATAATTTTTCATCATTAATATAGTCTTCCCTTGACTGCCCATCCTGTCACTCCCCACCCAGTGAGCAGAGCTGCTCACGGCCCTGATAGCACCGTTGTATATACTCATCCTCCTCTCGATGGGTTTCAGTAAACACACCACTTTCCTTGGCACCTTCGCCCTGCACCTCATCCTGTGACCCACATGGTTGGTGCCCCCCACTCTCCCCTTCATCACCCAACCCATCTAGCTTAGCATCCTGACCTCCAGACGTTATGCTAACCGTGCACACACAGCCTCAGTTGTAGGCAGAACACGTTTGTACACACTGCTCACAACTTGGCAGGGTTTTCCACAATGTGGAAGGGAAACTGCCTGTCCATGGAAGGTACTCAAAAATGGCAATTATTACTATTACGGATAGCTTTAGAGGCTATTTTCAGGTTTTTCTTCTTTAAAAGCACACAGGTCGGGCTTCGCTGGTGGCCCATTGGTTAAGAGTCCGCCTGCCAATGCAGAGGACACGGGTTCGAGCCCTGGTCCAGGAAGAGCCCACATGCCACGGAGCAATTAAGCCCGTGCGCCACAACTACTGAGCCTGCGCTCTAGAGCCTGTGAGCCACAACTACTGAGCCCAAGTGCCACAACTACTGAAGCCCACGCACCTAGAGCCCGTGCTACACAACCTGAGAAGCCACAGCAATGAGAAGCCCGCGCACCGCAACGAAGAGTAGCCTCTGCTCGCCACAACTAGAGAAAGCCTGCGTGCAGCAATGAAGACCCAACACAGCCAAAAATAAATAAATAAACAAAATAAATAAATTTATAAAAAATAAAAATAAAAAAAGAATAAAAGCACATAGGTCTTTACACTGCTTTTTGTTGACATGATCTTTGAGTCATCCCATCATGACCACCAACCCCACTAGGGTTCAGTGTGGACTGGTCTGCACTGGATATTGAGGCTCTCCTAAGATTTCATTCCTCCATGAAACAAACATGTACCCAGTGCCCATATGTGCCCTGGAAACACAAATATGTATCAAACCTAGCTGCTTCCTGCAAAAAACTGCAGTTTCCACAGCTACACTGTGCATTTTGAAATTGTAGCTCAGAGTTCCCTAAGAGTAATGACTTCTAATCCAGGTTGTGTAAACAAATGGCCTTGAATTCAACATAATTATAAAAAGCAAAATAGGCCCTACAGGTCCTTGAGGGTTTAAGACTAGACTTTGGGATTTACTAGGTTGTGTAACCTTGGGCTTGTCATTTAACTTCCAGAGCCTCAAATGTCCCTCATCCAAATCAGCAATAATGCTTATCCTGCCCACTTAAAAGGTTTGGTTGAGAAACAAAATAAGCGAAAGCATTTGAAATTTTTTTAAAAATCAGGTAAATAAAATTTTTCATTGTAAAATGAAAGGTTTTAAGTAGATTCTCTCTTAAGTCCTTTTCAGTTCTTACTAGACAGATCAACACTGCAGTTTGAAGCTGAGGCATGCAGGAACATGCTATGTGCCTTTGGCAGCTGTTTGTGACAACTGAGGATTAGAGATTTTACCCAAACAGGGAGAAATGATAAGCGGTAGCATATCAAGGGCGCGGCGGTGGGAGCGGTCCAGCCCAGCACACAATGGGATAGATTGCTTGAGAGAAATTAAAAACAACCATAAAACCCACCACAGTTCTGGTTGGCTTTTTATTTTCGTCATGTGCTAGCATTCTAAACATCGCCAGTGATAAAATACTCCTCCTGGGGTAGGGGGAAGGGGGAAATTTGGAAGGTCTTTCTAAGCTATTGCTGTGATTACCATTGAGCTTTAATAATATAGATGAAAGCTTCAAATCAGCACATTGTTAGCACTCATCCTTTGATAACATTATATTGTACCTGAGGTCACTTTGCAGCACGCCCACCTACACAGCAGACCTCCAACACATGTGGGCTCAGCCCTCGTCTTTCCTTCACGATCCTTTGGACAGCATCCTGTCCAGAGAAGCTCACGTGTGTGGCCCCCACGCTATTCCATATTCCTGCATATAAGCAGCAGACCTGCAGCAAACAGTGGTAGGCCTGCGATTATAAAGATGAAGGACCAGAACTTTTTACCTTAATTACGTTACTCCAGCTGATCACTTGGAGTTTTTGTGTTTAAAATTTACAACTCCTGGTACAAATTGTGAGGAGTAATGTCTTTTCATTAACTGTAGATTTTACTTCATACATGAAATAACTTACTGAGCATGAATCATACCTTTAAATTGAAATTGATTGTTCTTTTTAAATTATTGGTTTAGAACTAAAGAACAAATTAAGAAAACCTGGATGAGGAATGATTATTACTGAAAATGATATTAGTGTGCAGAGGAGAGTATTAAATAATTGGTCCTGTTCCTGGAGTCAAATACACCACCGATGGTGAGACGATGTTTATTTCTCTCGGTCGCCATGACTAATATCACACTTGGAAGAGCAGATCTTAGGAGACGGCAGTGTGCTTCTTCAGGTCTCAGACGGGTCTGAACCCCAGTGGAGAGTTAATTGGCTGAACTGAACATTTCCAAGCTGTTTAAACTGAGACATTCAGCAGTGCATGTACTGATTTCCAATCAAAGAATAGCAGAAGGGGAACTATTCACTCATTCATCCACTTATTCACTCATCCATTCATTCATTCATTTAACAAGTCTTCATGGAGTGCCTACATATCACACACTTTTCTGGGGGACATAAAACCTCTAGCTTCATGGAACTTTCATTCTAGTGTTTGGGGGAGTGGTGCAGGGAATCTGACAATTAAGAAACAGGAAAAATACACAGTAGGTCAAAATGTGGTGAGTGCCATGGGCACAAGCAAAACAAGGAAGGGGACAAGGATGCCCCCTGGAGTAGGAGTTGGTGTGCTTGTTTAAATATAGTGGCTGGGGGAGGCCTCACCTTAAGAAGGTGACACCTGAGCAGAGACTCAAGGGAGGTGAGGCAGGGATGCATGCAGACCTTTAGGGAAAGGGAATTCAAGGGCTGGCCTGAAAGTGCCCCAGCTTTGAGGTAGGAGCATTCTCAGAGTGCCTGAGAACCAAGAGGAGGTGGAGAGAAGTCACAAGAGGGGAAGAGGCAGGGAAGGGTGCTGGAGAAGGAGTAGGGTCCGATGGCCTTGTGCCAGTGATGGGCGTCTCCTGTTGAGCTCAGGGAGGTGAGAAGCACAGGGAAGGCTACTTGCTGAGGAAGGACATGATCTGGCAGGTTGTACAGACTGGGCTGTTGTTACGTGATTAGATCACAGGAGGTAAGCAAACCTGTGGGACAAATCTGGTCCTCCACCTGTTTTTGTACAGCCTAAGAGAAAAGAATGGTTTTTATATTTTAAACATTTGAAAAAAGTCAAAAAAGAGTAATATTTTGCGGCATGTGAAAATTATGTGAAATTCAAATTTCAGTGTCCATTTGCTTGTTTATTATCTGTGGCTCTTTACATGCTACAAGGGCAAAGTTGAATAATTGTGACAGGAACTGTAAAACTGGCAAAGCCTAAAATATCTACCATTTGGCTCTTTACAGAAAAAGTTTGCTGATGCCTGTCTTGGACCACAGAGGGCTGAGGGTGCAAGCAGGGAGGCCAGTAGGAGGCTCTTGCAATGATCCAGGTAGAGATGATGGTGAGTTTGACCAGAGTTCAGCAGAGGCGGTGATGAGAAGTGGTTGGACTGCTGTTGTATTTTGATGATGGAGGCAGCAAGACTCAGTGATAAATCCCACAGAGTGTGTGAAGGAAAGAAGGAGTCAAGAGAGATACCCAGGGTGGAGCTTGCAATGAGCGTTGGGTTGCTTTTTACTGGGATGGAAAAGCTCCAGGGGGAGCAGAGATTTTGGCGGGGAGGAGACAAGAGTTCAGGGGGTTATGTCCGGGTCCTTTCTTGGTTGTGACCATTGGGTGTTCTTTTTCATGTTCACCTAATTCAGCTCTGTTAGCTGCGGGGATCTGAAACTAGCTATAATTATGAGGTTCTTCTACTCATTGACATGGATTTAAGTCACCTGTATGTTTGATAGACCAAGAAATTCATGTTAACCTAGGGGACATCACCTGGGTTGCAATGCACAAAGAGCACTTTCTTGCAGCTGAGAAAACCCTCAGGCAGAGCCGCAGGTGCAATTGGTGCAGTGGAGAAAGCTGAGTGCAAAGGGGATGCGAGTTACCAGTGAGACACCAAAAGCATCAGATCAAATGTGATAGTCACAGTAATGCAAAAGCCCAAAATGAGCGCCCCCTGGGATACCTATAGCCTTTGGGAAGGTTTGGTTCATCCAGGGGCCAAGCCAAGGAGGTTTCTCAAGACCAGAGGGAGTTTTCATAGATCCAAGGAATTGTTGCCATTTTTGGCCCCTATAGACTCAATTTAAGATCATTTTGTAACCAGAGCTAAAAACGTTCTTATGTAATATACTTCCTAAATTGCTACAAGCATTTTCAATTATATAGCTTCAACATCTGTTTTATTAGAAACAACATGTATTTTCTTTTCATGGTTAATGAAAGGAGAAAACATCACTTCATTTACTATGCACAATGGCAAAATCTTCTTCTAGGATATGGACCAAAAGCTAGAATGACTACCATTTGTGCTAATTAGCAATAGAAGCATTAAAATGCAGCCCAGTGGATAGAGAGGAATTGCCATGAAATGATAAAAGGATTTAGCAGGCAAAAAATACCTGTAAATATAGAAGCAGATTTCATGGGTAACAGGACTGACTTTTTTTTTTTTTAACTTTTTGGGTTGGTTTGTTTATTTATTTATTTATTTATTTATTTATTTATTTATTTATGGCTGTGTTGGGTCTTCGTTTCTGTGCGAGGGCTTTCTCTAGTTGCGGCAAGTGGGGGCCACTCTTCATCACGGTGCGCAGGCCTCTCTTGTTGTGGAGCACAGGCTCCAGACGCGCAGGCTCAGTAGTTGTGGCTCACGGACCTAGTTGCTCTGCGGCATGTGGGATCTTCCCAGACCAGGGCTCGAACCCGTGTCCCCTGCATTGGCAGGCAGATTCTCAACCACTGCGCCACCAGGGAAGCCCAACAAGGCTGACTTTTGACTTTAATTTGTAGATATCTGAAAGACTGAACAAATTCCATGAATTCACACTTCCTTATCATTCTAGAAATTGCACAAATCCACCTAGAGTTAGCTATAAGGGAAAAAATAATCAGTCCACATAGAGAGGTGAACATATAAACGTGAACCTCAGAATCATGTTAATTATTGGGAAACACACACACACACAAACTCATACACACTCACACACACAGAAGTTCGTTTGCAGCACTGTGATATTGTGATTTATAATAAGAAATATATATTTGGTCTTTGTCCCATTCCTGGCTCACAGCTCCTAAAACTCTTGGAATTTCCTAAGAGACAAGAACAATTGCAGAATCTTTTGTTATAATATTTGAACTTTTGTCCTCAGTTCCTGAAATTGCTTCAGAACAATAATGGTGAATGGGGTGTCCAGGTACTCGTAGACCCCCTTTCAATGACATCCAAGTTTATGTTAATGAGGTGACTACTGCAAAGGCCCTGGGTAACCTAAGGATGGAGGCTGGTGGTCAGGGGAAGCAACAATCATTAGAGCAGTGGTCCCCAACCTTTTTGGCACCAGGGACCGGTTTCGTGGAAGAAAATTTTTCCACGAACCGGTGCGGGGGTGAGGGGATGGTTCAGGCGGTAATGGGAGCGATGGAGAGCGGCAGATGAAGCTTTCCTTGCTTTCCCACTGCTCACCTCCTGCTGTGTGGCCCGGTTCCTAACAGGCTGCAGACTGGTACCAGTCCGAGGCCCGGGGGTTGAGGACCCCTGCATTACAGGAATGGAACATTCAGTCCCATTTTCCACCTCCAGAGTAGGGAGAGGAGCTTGAGATTGAATTCAACCACCAATAGCTGATGTTTTAATCAATCATGCCTACGTATGGAAGCCTCAAACCCCCCCCCCCCAAATTCGAAGAGTTTCTGGGTTGGCGAACATGTGGAGATTCAGGGAGAGTGGTAACCCAGAGAGGGCAAGGAAGCTTTGTACCCTTTCCCACATACCTTGCCGTATGCATGTCTTCCATCTGGCTGTTCCAATAATCTGGTTAATAAATATTTTCCTGAGTTCTGTAAGCTTCCCTAGCAAATTAATGAAACCCAAGGCGGGGGGGTGGGGGGCGGGGGGAAGCGGTCATGGGAACCTCTGATTTATAGCCAGTCAGTCAGAAGCACAGATGACAACCTGGACTTGGGATTAGCATCTGAAGTGGGATGGGAGCTGTCTTGTGGAACTGAGCCCTTAACCTGTGGGATCTGATGCCATCTCCAGGTAGATCGTATCAGAATTATTGGGTTAAATTGTAGGACAATGAGCTGGTGTTGCAGAATTGCTTACTGTGGGGGAAAACCCCACTTATTTGGAATGCAGAAGTCTTCAGCATATTGTGTACAGTGTAAAGGAAAACAGAGTTTTTCCTTCACAAGGACCAAATGGCTCTGAATGCCAAATAAGTTGCCAATTTCAGTTCCTTATTAATTTCGACAACAAGATAATATCTTGTGGGGGAAAACTGTAGAGTATTTGAGGTTCAACTAACATCACCCATTCAGCCTGAAAGCTGGAGCATCCCGCCTGCTGGTAGTGGCTGGAGATCCAACACCATCCTCATTCTCCAGGTCGCTCCCCTTTTGCATATCAGAGGTTGTGTGGGAAAAGGCGGTCAGTGCAGGGAAGGGCACTGGATGGACCCGGCTGGCTCAAGAGGCCTGTCCAGAGAGCTAATGCAGGTCAGAGTCCTGAAGGGTGTCCCGTTGCTTTGTTCTTATCAAGAGTGATTCTTTGGGGTGGACTGCCATTACTCAGGCACAATGGAGGGGCTCCAGCAGAACTGAGAGGCTGCAGAGGTAGGCAGCTGCTGGTGGTGGGGCAGGCAAGGAATCCTCTGTGCCAGTGCTTGCCCAGGGACAAGAGGAGCTGAGACCTGAGGCCACAGTAGACTTTGTCCTGCAGAAGCTGTGGGATACAGGAGGGGAGGAGATGCCTGTGCTGGTGAGGTGGAAGGCTGGAGCCAGAAAATCCTGGGGGAGCTGCTCGGAGTGCTTGAGCAGAGGCATTTTGCAGCAGCAGCAGCAATGGTCGAGGTGATTGTTCTGACACATACTCAGCTTCCAAAGCCTCACAAGGAAAAAGCCTGCAAGGATACACCTCCAGAAACCTGTTCTCACAACTTCCTGGGTCCAAGTCAGCAACAAATGTCAGCAGGACAGATTTTGTTATCACCCAACTCACTGGCCATAAGCCATAGCTTTCCTTGCCCCTTCTACCAGAGCAAGACCATCCCTTCAAAGGGATGTTAACTTATGAAGGCTGGACATCTTTTTTTTTTTTTTTTTTTCCAATATTTTTTGGCTTTCCAGACTTCTGTGAATTGCCTGTTTACAATTTTTGCCCATTTCCTGTTGATATGCTTGTCTCTTCACATTGATTTGTAAGAGTAGTTTTTAGAAGTTAGCGAGAAGAAACATTGATCTGTCGTAATTGTTGCAAATATTCTTTTCATTTCTAAACATTTCTGTGGCATTTCATGACATGCAGAATTTTGTATTTTTATGAAGTGATAGCCAGAGTCTTTAGTTTTATGTTTTTTATGTGACTAGATGAATATCCACCTTTATTTTTCTAGTTCATTTAGGTTTTTATTTTACACATTTAACTCTTCAAACCTTCTGGAATGTATTTTGGTGTGAGGTAGAAAGTTTAACAGTTTTCCACAAATAGTTAGCTAGTAGTGTCAGCCATCAATTACTGAATAACCCTTCCTTTATGATTTGTTAACAAGGTAGAGAATTTTATTCCCCCAAATGCCCATGGATTTTTCATTGATGTGAGAAAACAGCTCCATTTCCAAAGTATGGCCATGGGCTTTTGTCCACAGGGAGCAAGGGATGATAAGGAAGTGTAGACATTCTGGGTTGTGGCCGTCCCAGAGAGGTCTAGGATAGGGGCCAGGGGAAAACAGAAGTCCTCGTGGCCAGTGATGTAGCCCATTGTGGTACAGGGTAGAAGGGAACAGAGCTGCTAAAGAAGAGAATGCAGACGCAATTAGGAAGCTGCATGGCTGACAGGAAGGAGAGATATTTGGTAGCTACTATGAGCATTGAACTTTGGGAAGGGGAAATACTTCTAGAGAAGATCTTTGGGAAGTTTTCTAAGGATGAATTTTTTTAAGAAAATCTATAGTAAAACTTCTATCATTCTGCAAAGTGTATTAAATTGAGTATTTTTTCTTTGAATGTGACTGTGCAAAAACTGTACAGCATGGGATATATATTTGCATTACCTTTGGGATGGTACCTCATTTGTAAATACACTACTTACATATTTTTTTTCCTTAGAGTGTATTACTAAATTCTTACATATACTAGAATCTTGTTCTGAAGTTTATATTCTGTTCTATCTTTGTACTAGTTCTTACCCACTTGGAGTAGTACACAAATTCTCATCATTTTTCAGTTTCTCTAGTCCAACCCATGAAAGGAATATGTTAGCTGTGAATGAAAAATCTAGATTATGATAGAATCTAACCCTTAGCAAAATGCTGTATGAGAATCACAGCTGGAAAGGAATAGCTGACTTGCCAGGTAAGAGCAGAGGAACTCTTTCCTCCTTGTTACCATGTTGGTCTGAGTAGAACAGTAGATGCTGTGGTGACAGAGATGCCTGGCTGTCAGCTCAGCCAGGCCTCCCAGAAGCATCTCTATTGGGGTGGGAAGGAGGTTTCTGTGAGCAGGGGGCAGAATACTGAACACTGAGGAGCAAAAGGCTGTGACAACAGGATGGCAGTACAGACAGAAGCCTCAGGGACATCACCTGGGGCCGAAATTTGGGAAAAGGAAGGAAAAATTGTATCTTTTTATTACCATCAATGTAAGGCTCAAAGAATGACCCTAGGTATGGACTTAGAAGATTTTGATCTGGAGTTTCCTATTATTCCTTTTATTTTAGACTCTTATTTTGCACAGGACTTTTATTAGGCAATCTTGAAAAATATTCAAAGTCAGAATTTAAAATCTGAGTTTAAGAGAAAGTATTACAGTAGTAAATGTAAAAAAAAAAAAATCAGTAAATTCCAACAAGAATTCTTTTTATGCTAATGAATATAAGTGCACTATCATATTTTTTGTGGAGGGGAGACATTTTATTGTATAGATACTCAATGATTTACTGAACATACCCTCTAATTACGATCAGTTGATTATTTTTCTAATGTTTTGTTATCTCAAACAGAACTGGATTAAACATTTTTGTTTATAAATTGAATCATATCAATCCAATGCTTTAAAACTATTACTGGCTCCCTGTTGCCCTTCAGTAAATCCATCCTCTTAAATCTGGCATATGAAGCTCTTTATAATCCAGCCCTAGTCTACTTTAGAGCCTTCTCTCAAGCCAGCTCCATGCCCCCAGGTCCTCAAGACTCAGCTCAAGCAGCCCCTCCTTTGTAAAACCTTCCCCATCTTTCCCCAGGTCAAGTGACATTTCCTTGCTCTGAGAAACTACAGCATTTTATTACCACATATCTATGAAAACAAGTGTCATATGATAATTATTTTTCAGGGTAGCTATTTCTTGCCCTAGAGTCAGGGTTCTGAGCCTATAAGTGTTTCCTTTCCTGTTGTATACCCAGCCTAGTGCCTGCCTCCTGGTATAGTGCCTGACACAGAAAAATAGTGGCTCAGTAAATGTTTGTTAAGAGAATGTATGATTATTTGGTGGAATTTTGTTGAGTCACCGATCTTTTAAATTTAAGTTTAAATTCTTTCTTGGGCTTGAAATGATGGACTTGACTTTTTAAACAGTGCTTGAAATCCCATCATTTCAAACCCAAGAGAGAATTTAAACTTAAATTGAAAAGATCAGTGACTCAACAAAATTCCACCAAATAATCATACATTCTCTCAACAAACATTTACTGAGCCAATATTTTTCTGTGTCAGGCACTATACCAGGAGGCAGGCACTAGGCTGGGTATACCACAGGAAAGGAAACACTTATAGACTCAGAACGGGGTGGGAGGGGGAAGCTGGGGTGAAGTGAGAATAGCATAGACACATATACACTACTGAATGTAAAATAGTTAGCTAGTGGGACGCAGCAGCATAGCACAGGGAGATCAGCTCGTTGCTTTGTGATGACCTAGAGTGGTGGGATAGGGAGGATGGGAGGGAGGCTCAAGAGGGAGGGGATATGGGGACATATGTATGCATATGGCTGATTCACTATGGTATACAATAGAAACTAACACAGTATTGTGAAGCAATTATACTCCAATAAAGATCTATTTTTTAAAAAATCAGTAGACTGCTATCTAAGAATGTACAGAACAGACAAGATTATAACGATTCTCTAGAGAGTTCTCTGGCCCAGGACCCCAATAATAATCCCCTTGCACCTGCCATTTTAGAGATTCCCTAGTCATGGTTTGGTGGATCTAGGACTGGAGGTATGAGATGGTGTGCCAGAAGGAAAAGGAAAGAACAAAAGTCTTTCTGTGAGATGGATCCCAGGTCCACCTTTGCAAGTTTCCTAGACATAAGAATGCAAAGTCTACTCCAGAAGGGACCATAGTGGCTCTCTAGGTAATGTCTTTTCTGAGGCCTGGAATCTCAGTTGGAGGAAGGGTGGTCTGGTAGAAGGAGAGCAGCACTTGGGGGCATAGAATTAGGAATGGAAATGTTTTTGAGAAATTGGAAACATGGAGATAGGCAAGGACCCTGAAGTCTAGCAGAGCACCTGGACACCAGGCCACGAGGCCAAGCCTTCAAAAATTTGGCTGTGAATTGAAGACTTTGCCCTTCAATAATCTTAATTCAGTGACTTCAGAACTTTGCAGTGAACCACAATAGGAAATACATTTTACACTGCAAGCCAACACAAGCATATACAAACAGGCATAACTAAAACAATGTTCTCATATTTGTTTTAATGTATGCAGCATAGTCTGATATTTTAAATTCTATTCTAATTCACTGTGTTTTAAAAAAATTCTGGTCATGACCCATTGCATTGATTTCAGGACCTACAGTGTGAAAATTACTGCCCAAGGATAACTGAAGAAAGGAGAGTATCTTAATTTCTTGAGATTAGAAGAGGAATGCTTAGCTGCCAAAAGTGAGGTTATTAGCCAGGAGGACTGTCATGTGTCCAATCACCATTAATCTTAAGTAGGTGACAAAGGCTTAGAGTCCTCAGTTGTTAAGAAAACGCCAGCCATAACCTGTTAAGTATTAATTGTGTGTTGGGAAGAGACAGAAAGATTAAGAGGGAGAGAGAGAACATGCAAGCGTGTGCTTGGGAAGTGGAAAGGCCATTTCAAAATGTGCCTTTGCCCTTGGGCTATCATGAGTGGAGTGGCTAATGCAGTAGGAGGAAGACATAAAAGACACAGCAGAATGTTAAAAGAGCCTTTCTGAAAAAGAAATTACTCATACCTTCTTGTGAATCACACAAAATCAGAATCTGCTAAGTGAATTAATCTGGAGATCAAGGCTCATTCTTGGTCTAGAGAAATGAAAGGATTATAGGTAAGAGCTAAGCAGACAGCATGAACTTTTTAATAACACAAAGTTCACAAATATTTTTTCTCCCACTCTTGGGAAAGTAGAAGGAAATAAATTAGAGGCACATGCCAGGACCTTCAACCCTCCTGCCTCCCACCAACTTCTAGAACAACTAAACATCAAGCATCCCTTAGTGGTTTCCTCTTTGTGTGAACATGCATGAGTGATGGGAAAGAGATATACTTGAGGCCAGTACATTTTTAACTCCCTGGGAGGTATTTTTTATCTAAACATGCCTTCATTTGGGCCTTCAAAGATGAAATAATGAAGCAACTTTCCCTGAGTGCCATATCTTATTCTATCATCAACTTTTTATAGACTTGAACACTACATCAATTAACACCTTTTAACTCAGGACAAACTCCTCCTCTGGGAACAGTTCTATCCTAAAGGAAATGCAGATATGGGAAGGACCAAAGTTATACTGTAGTTCTGGATTGAAGTGCAATCGTCTACCCAAAACAGCAACAATAGAATTTGCTGTGGGTATAGAATATGCCACACCCAGAGGCAAGTGTGCAAAAAAAAAAAAAAGGTTTTTTTTTTTTTACATTAAGGTTTATTTCTGTTTGAAGCCCCCATTCCACCACATGGCAGAAGCTTAACCTTAATAAATTCAGAATAAATCCCTTTCAGCATTTTCTATCTTCCCATTTCTCTCCTAAATTGAACCTTACGTTCTGGAGGACTTGCATTTGATTCCTGGCTGTCAATGATCATATCCTGCCTTCCCCTGAGTGTGGACATGCCCACCTGCCTCTGGCTGGACAGGCCACACTGCCATCCCTGCTACATGCCCTCAGCTGAACCATGAGTCCTTGGAAGTCTGTTGTGTCCCACTTTCTCCAACATCTGTCCCCTTTTGATGTTATGGGAATATTCAGCTACTGTCCATTGAAGTGGAAATTCTCATGAGATCCCAGGAAAACATACTTGAATCTCCAGGATGTGGTACTCTAACAGTCTGATTTCCTTGAAAATATGTGAAATGTAATAAGCAGGGAATATGCTACTTTCTCGGGCACCAAGTCAGTGCGGTTACCTCGGGACAACAAAGGCCTTAGGACAAGGAATTCAGGGTACTGAGTGTTCTCTCCCACCCCTCCTGCATCACTCTCCATCCTTCTCCACCATGCTCTATGCCCTAGGAGACTCTACAGAATCTTCACATGGGCCTTTTTGCCCTCTGGCTCCAGCCTGGTGCAGCCAGAGAGAGGCCCTGGCAGTAGATCAAAGGGCAGGAGGAGAGGGAGGGGGTGTTGATCTTCCTGGCTCCTTTCCTTCTGAGTCACAGGTAGGCAGAGACTGCATTCCTTTCCTGAAAGCCATAGGGCTGTTGGGTGGCCGTCTCCTGCAGACACAGCTACAGTGATGGTTACAGCTGTCTCTGGGCCCCAGTGACCACTCCCTGTCCTGCCCTTTAGGCCTAGAGATGGTCATGGCTCTCCAATGTGTCACCATCCTTTGTTGGCTTCCCTTCATCCTGCCCACCCACAGCTTTGTAAATAGTTCCTTCACCAAACTCGCTCTACTTATCCTGCTTGCCTGTGCCATCCATTTTCTGCTGGGACCTGACTGAATCAATTAGTTTTACAGATATTAAGTGGTAGGAGCACCCTTCTGCCTCTAGTTATAGAGTAACATTACTTGGATCTGGAGTGAGTTGGTTATGATGTGGAACAGAGACTGTTCACACTCCATGGTATTTTACCCACCATATCCATCCCAGGGGCTGCCATATTTGTAGCTTCTTCAGAGGGAAGAACCTTGCCCTCAGCCCTTGATGAAGAGGCAGCCTTGCATGGCCATTTCTTTCCCCACGTGTCTCTGCCCTGCACCCTACCCTCTTGTCCCCATCTGTCTCCCCAAAGCTGGCTCAAGTCCTCATATCTGGGCCAAGGCCAATAAGTTCATAGGTTGACCAGCCACCTGTGCCATCCTAGTTTGAAAAGACGGACCAGACCTATCAGTGTCTTCCTTCCAAAAAGTGAATCAGGAAAAGTTGAGAAGAATAAAGTGATTAGTAGCTGCGCTTGAAGTGGACAGGTGAACAGAGATTCATCAGACAGAATCAAGTTGACACGTAAAGGGGGCCACCAGGGGTCCTGCCAAGTCGAGGTTACAAGGAAATTTGGGGCTGTGATAAGCAGATGCTAGGAGGGAGAGGGAAGCTATTATACTAGGGGAAGAGGATGTGCGTGGGGGAAACTGCAGGAAACAGAGTGACTCCACTGAGCCGGGCAATAGCAGAACCCTCCAGAACACAGCCTTCTGAGCGTCTCAGAATGTCTGTCCAGAAGAAGCAGGGGTGGTCCTTTGGACTGCATGTCGGGAAGCCTGTGTTTGCATGGTAAGAGCATTTGTTTTTACCTAGAGGTTATCTTTAGAGTAGCTTGAGAGGAGCTGATGGGCTTTCTGGTGGGCCCTGGGGATGGTCCCTGAGAACCCCCAATTCTTCGTGCTTCCACAGCTTTGGATCCTGTCTGAACAGCTATCCTCGTCCCAGGGTTCCTGGGAGATTGCCCAGCAGGGTCGTTAAGAGCAAGGTCTCTGGAGCCAGCCTGTCTGGGTTTCTATCCCAGATTTGCCACTTATTAGCTACGTGGCCTCTGGGCAAACAGCTAGCTTCTCTGTCTCTGTTTTCTCATCTGTAAAATGAGGATAGTAATTATACCTCTCTCTCAAGGTCATTGTCAGTATTAAATGAGTTAATACATAGAACAGTGGTTGACGCATGGTAAGTGTTTCCTAAAATTGTTTTTTGTATTACTTGCACAACCCACCAGACTCCCCTTGCTCATTAGGTGGCAGTGGGAGGGGGGCCAGTGGGGACAGTGGGCAGTCGTGGAACAGAGCAGCTTCAGCATCAACCCTCCAGGTTCGTATCCCTTTTACCAGCTGCATGACTTGGCAACTTACCTCATTTTCAGTTCCCTCACCTGTGAAATTGGAATAATAATGCTAATGCCCACCTTGAAAAGTTGTTGGAGGAGCCCAATACACATGCATAGGGAGGACTGAGCGGTGCCCAGTGCACAGTAGACACTGAGGAAAGCTGAACTGTTATTACTACTCAGGTTAGTGTATGTGAACCTCTCTCCTAATGCAGTCTATCTAAAACAGGACTTTTTCATTTACCTGGAGCTCTGTACACTAAGATGTGTCTTCATCTTTGCAGTAGTTCTAAAGGGGAGCTTACATTAATATCTGTCCTCCAAAATTCAGAAAACTTATCTAAGGTATTGTTGATTTCAATTTCTAGATGTCTTTAAAATCTAAAGCAAAGACATATATTTATCAGACCCTAGAGTTGAATACATGTATTCTTGGCCTGTTTATTGAGCGTCTGTTGGCCTTGATCTAGGAATTAGTATCATAAAGATGAATAAGATCTTACCCCTGACCATAATGAATGTATAGTTTAGGGAGAGAAATGGGCATGTGAGCAGTAGTTCCCCTACAATGTGATACTTCATCTGGAAGAGAAACTCTCAAAGGGGCAGTGATAGCTCAGAGGAAAGAGCGATTAACCGTGCCTGCAGACAGAGGTGGGAGCAGCCTCAAGCTTTAATATATCACATTTGAACTGGGTCTTGAAGGATGCATAGGAGTTCACCAGAAAAATAGGAGGGTGGAAAGGAAGGCAATGCACTGCAGGAGAAGGAACAGTGTGTTCCCAGACCTGCAGCTGTTTGGAAAGAGGTAGGGGGAGAGGTGGAGGGAGGAGAGGGAGGAGATGAAGTTGGGTCACAGCCAGATCAAGAAGGGCCTCCTAGGCAGTGCAAAGAAATTTGGACCCCATTTGCAGGCAGCGGCAGGGGGCGGGGGAGGGGGCAGTGGCTGAGGTTTTAAAGGCAACATGGCCAATTTCTTGTTTCACTCTGGAAGTGACTGAAGCAGGAGAGGAGGGCAAGAAAAAGAAGGTATGGTGTGCAAAAACGACCCAATACCAGCACAACTGAAGTACATATGTAGAGAAGCATAGAACTTTTTAAAGGGATGTTTGGAAGCCGATCAAATGTGAACTTCTCTGTGTCTCTTGTGAATAAGAATCCTCTTTGGACAGATAGAGTTAAGGGAAGTGTCTGAAGGAGGAGTAGAGAAGGATGGGCTGAGGCCTTCATTCCACAACCTTGCTTCAGTCTGAAGCTCCATTACCACTCAAGATTTCCAAGTATCCTGCAATCAGGTGATGATTAACCCAACCCAAGTTCAAAGACACCCACCACAGCAGCAGTAAGTAAGACAAACTCTCAGGTTTCCTTTCTCAGCTTTAGGCTCTGGGCTACTGAATGCAAATCTTTTCCACTGTTCCTGCAAGACCATTTATTATGAGTTGCTGAATAATCAGCTGAGGTCTGGGCAGCCATGGAGGAGCGGGGTTGGGGGGAAGCTTGGGGCAGCAGGGAAAGCCATGAAAAGGCAGGTCTGCTGGGCTTCCATGAAGTCTAAACAAGCAAAGAGCAGCATGTTTGTTTGTAGAAAGTGGCCTCAGCTGGGTTCTGTTCTCTCTGCTGAGCTCACAAGGAAGCCTGCAAAAGGGAACTGCAAGTGACTGGTGGGTGAACGCGACCAAATCCCAGAGGAAGGGGCAAAATCCTGGAGGCCCCTGCCTGGGTGCTGAGTTTGGCTGGATCCCCACGATAAGAGGGGATCCCAGGTGCTGCCTGGTGGAACTTGAACACACTTACTCTTTTATTCTTCAAATACACTATAGGAAACATCACGCGGATTTTTCAGAGGAAAACTGTGAACCATACATTACTGATAAGAAACGTCCAACATTGTGATGAGCTCTTTATAAAGTCAGATACTAGCAGCACTTTTTGCCCTGGTAATCTAATTCCAAGAGATCAGGGACACCCTAGGGCTTTTTTCTTTCTTTTTTTTTTTTTTGTTCATCTATATACCAGTTATCTTTCTAAGACCTACCAGGTTACTTTGCAATTCCTGAGTGGCAGACGGCCATTTCAAATTGGAAACAGCACACAACCAGCAAAATGGACCCCACATTTAGCTTTGGACCTCTCCCCAAGGCCCCACATCAGCACCACACACATGCATCTGTGTCCCCATATTACAGCTGCATCAACAGAGGCTCGTGGTTAAGGGACGGCCTGGGATCGCCCAGCGAGCCCCTGTCTGAGCCAAGAATAAGATCTGGACCTCATGACTTGCTCTATTCCCTTAATGCTCTCTGCCCTTATAAGGTGATTAAATGGTTCTTTTTCTCCTTAAAAAGGGGGGGGGGGAGTGGTGGGAAGTGGGGAGGGGGAGAGTAGAAGGGGCAAAATTAATTTGAATGCAACTATTTTGCCCAAGTCTCAGAACACTGTAGTTCTTTTATTCATTTGGAAGGAGTGGGTATACAGAACAGCTTTGTTTTTCAATTCATTAACTTCCACAGAAAAAGGCCATCCTTTCTGTTTATACTAAAGGAACTGGATGTCGGAGCCATCGCCATGTGTGTGGTGTAAATAAGAAAGGCCACCAATGGAGATCCGTCCCTTTCATGATGAGAAAATAAAAGTTAAGTTACTTGGGTTCCAGGGGAAGTTTCTTACTTACCAGATGTCAGCTTTTATTTTTTGTTTTCAAGAAGTAGGTAAAATAGTTGTGGTTTTAAATTCATTCCCTTTAATTTTTAGAGCACTGGTGACTTCTAAAGCACTTCTATGGGCATAAATGCTTTAATGGAAGAGGAAGGCATCCAGAAAATGCGCCATAGATGAGAGACATCCAGAGAACAAAGTACGCCGGGTTATCATGGGATAATTACATCCCTGCAGCCTTGAGCACAGAGTTGGGTGTCAGTAATTCCTCTACCAAGATAACCAGGCCCCCAAGGAGTTCTGTTAATGCTGTTGCAACATTTCGATGGTAAAGGAATGTGATATTTTCGTATGTCTGTTGCAAGAAGATAAATCTAGTTGTGCACGTTGACCAGGGGTGATGAGAGGATATCAATAACAGATCTGGACTTTTCACATATTCCATCTGTACAATGTGCTTCAGTTCACGTTCTTTAGCACTTTTGCCCCTAACAGCAATTCTTGACAAGGCTTGCAATAAATATGATGGGGTTGCTCATTTCATGTGTCCAGAACTCTCTAAAAACAAAGCTCTTAACTACAGTGTGTTTATTATTCATCTCCAGTTATACTTGCATGATTAAAATACAGAGCAAAGAAAACATTTTGGTAATGTCAGTGCTGACCTTTGAACTTGTGCTTTGCTCCATCAGTGTTGTTTGATTCACAAGGAAGTGACAGTTTGTTTCTGTCTTAAGCTTGTAATTTTCACCCGAGTCCGGCAATGACCTCAAAGACACAGGCCAACTTCTTGTAATCAGGGGTGGGTCAGGGACTCAGAAAAACAGCTTCATTTCCAAACAGTAACATAGGCTGCTTGGATGGGCCCAAACTTCCAGGCTGGAAGTTCAGAGGCTGATGCAGT
Source organism: Eschrichtius robustus (assembly GCF_028021215.1). NCBI lineage: Eukaryota > Metazoa > Chordata > Mammalia > Artiodactyla > Eschrichtiidae > Eschrichtius > Eschrichtius robustus. The sequence goes on along the minus strand of NC_090833.1, from coordinate 87,639,933 downwards.
TGATTATAAATTGTAATCTGGGTTTGGAATAAGTCGTTCAGTCCCCTGAACCCCAAGATAGCATACCACCTGAGGTGGGTGTGAACCTGAGGAATGAATCTCCTCTCTTCACATCGTAACAACTCCATTCCCTTCACTCTGCCATTTCCAGTCTTACCCTGGTGACTCTGAGCCAACCAGATGATGATCGAGTGGCGTGGACCCTTGTTAACGTGATTAAGGAACAAATGCTAAAAAAACCTGGCTGGAGAAACCCATCTTATTGTTTTGTGATTCTTCACTTTGATTCCAGACAGGAAGATTGAAACCTCATTAGCAGCCAGAACCCCTTGTCCCCTAAGGGCTGAGGCTCTGATGGCTAATAACGCCCCCAAGAACAGGGTCTTCTTGGCCAGCGGTGCTCTGCATTAACCATTGTACCCAGAATGCAACGCTCTGCCCATCCCCAACACCCAGTCCTTACCAAGACCCCTCCGTTCTACCTCCACTGCCTGTCCCTGTCCACCATCTGCCTCCTGCACTGGGAACCTTCTCTCCCTGCTTCCCTTCTGGCCCCAAACCAGCCTTCCCCATGCAGCAGGTAGCCAGAAGGATCTTTCTGAAACATAAATCAGATGGAGCCAGCCCTCCACTTAGAATCTTTTAATGGCTTTCAGTTGTACCTAAAACAAAACTCACAGTTTTCAATATGACTCCTAAAGCGCCTGGTAATCTGGGTCTTCCCCACCTTCCCAGCTCAGCCATGGGCCTCTCTCCCCTGCCCACACTCCAGGCCGACAATGCTGACCTGTATTCAGTTGCTGGACCGTGGCAGAGCCAAGCTCTCCTGGACGCATGGATTTACATACGCTGTGCTTTCCACTGGGAAGGCTCTTCCTCCTATTTCTATGCTTGGATGACACCTACCCATCAATCAGGTTCCAGCTGAGAGTCACTTTTTAAGAGTAGCATTTTTTAAACACTTCCCGCTCTCTCAAACACAGATTTTATCCACTACTGTAGGTCTTTATCTCTTTCATAGCTCTTCTCACAACTAATCATTTATACTTTTTCATCATTATTAGGTTAATACCTGTCTCCCCCCTGTGGATGGATGCTTCTCAGTATCCATCATCCTCTAATTTAAAAAAGAACCCCAGCTTTTATCTGGGCACATTTTTACCCACCTAAAATGTCTACATTTCCCACTCTCCCCTGTGGCTAGATGTGGCCAGGTAACTAAGTTCTGGTCAGTGACTTTTACCCTTCCCCTTCCATCTTCCTTTTTGCTGACTGAAATGGAGATGTGACGGCTGAAGTTTGGGTAGCCACCTTGGACCATGAGGTGGAAGCCACAGGCTTAGAAAGTTGCAACAGAAAGAAAGGAGCCTGGGTCCCTGGTGATAGCAAAATAACTTCCATACCAGCCTTGGCTTGTCAAATTTCAATCTCCTTCAATATGAGAGAAATAAACTTCCATTTTGTTTAAGATATTTTTGCTGTTTTTGATCTGTATTGAATGAATATTTATAGAAAAATGAATGCATCTTCATTTTAAAGAAGAGAATAATAAGTGAGCCCATCTCATATCTTCTCTGGGGAAAGAAGGGGGAGCACAGGCAAGGTTCAAGCTCTTCAGTTTTGGGTCTTTCACGTGGCATGGATTTTGAATCTGTTTATCATTTTATTATAGTCTCCCATATCTTTGGCAAAGATTTCATTTATTTCTTTGAAAACCTGAAATTTTGCTTTGTTTCTTACCATACCCTGCTTGTAAATTAGGTCACAAAATTTATGGAGCCAGCTTTTTAAAATTCATGTGAGTTAAGATGCTCAGATCTAGGTTATATGTGAGTATGCTTCAAATATAACTTCATTACATGAATAAGTGAATTTGTAGAAAGAACACATCATGTGAGATGTGCCCTGCAGATCGCATGTCTCAGTAAGATCCTGACATCCCCAGTGAGGAAACTGGCATCCAAGAGGCTCATATTAGCTCAGAAATGAATGCTTAAGGTCAATCTGAAGTCAGTATAACATAGTGCCACACACGGGCTTCTTAATTTAATTCCTGAAACCAATACAAAAAGGAACTTATGTTTTAGAAGGTTACAGGAGGGGTCAGCAAACTGTGACCTATGGACCAAATCCAGGCAGCTCCTTATATTTGTAAATAAAGTTTTATTGGAACACAGTCACACCGACTTGTTTATATATTGTCTGTGGCCTCTTTGGGACTTTAGTGCAAATAGCTGCAACAGAGACCACATGGCCCACAAAGCCAAAATCATTTGCTACCTGGCCCTTTACAGGAACATTTTGCCGAGCTCTGGTTTATGTGATAGGGACACATCTTTCTCAGCTACCTTTTGTATTGCTCTAATTGTGAAAAAATAAAATGTTCTCTAAGAAGTCCACCTCATTTTCCCATGTGAGCTTCTAAGGTCCTACCATGCCTGCTGTGTCCATTCTTAAGTGTGCACTTTTGGATTTTTGAGCTCTGCTCTGTGGGAGCCTCTGCCTTTGCTGCATCTGGCCCATCTCTAGCACCTCTGTGCAAAGACGTAGGCAAGTTGGCCTCAGCACTTTTCAGACTGGGTCCTCACCATCCACGCTCCACAGTGAGGGGCTGCTGATGTGCCGGGAGCCGGAGCTTCTCCCCACCTCTCCTGAGAACCACCTCCCCCCACCCCCCGGGGCCCCGCGAAGGTGGCAGTTCTTTGCTGACCGATGAGGCTATGTGAACCCCTTGAGGGCGCTCTCAGGGACAGAGTCCCTCTCCAGCTGTGAGGCTCCTCTCTTCCCTGCAGTGACCCCGAGTACCAGCACCCAAGCCTGGGGAGTTACCTGTGGACCCTCTTCTTCTCCATGGTCTTCCGTCTCCTCACTCCCAACATATGTCTCCTGTGAACTCTCCCCCAGCCGGGGTCCTCCTTCCCTCTCCCTCTTCAGAAAGGAGGGGTGAGTTCTGGCCCCAGTGCCTGAGGCCGGGACGTGGGGCAGGGAGAGCTCCAATTCAGCCTGCAACTGCTCCTCTCCTAAAGTGCCTGAAATCAGACATACTTCATCACCGTGAAGTTTAATTTCCTTCTAAGTGTGTCCACCCACCGTACCAGTACAAATTCGTAAGATATTTGTATTTCTCCCTTTAACGTATCTTTGAAGTAGCACCTTGTTATCGTAAGGAATTTTCACTCCCTCCTGTCCTGAGGGACACCCTGAAGCTTCCCCACAGTAACTGGAAACCAGAGGCACCTTTACTTCTCCTCCCAGTTTCCTCCTGCCGCAGGGAACTACCCTCCTCTTCAAGGTAGCTTGAGTTTGTCACTCCCACAGAAACTACTCTCTTTGTTTTTTGGTGTACTTTATCCTCAGAGGATGCTGTATGAAGTGAAAGGGTAGCACTGGCATCCCTGAAAGTTTTCATTTGGCCCATTTCTTTTGAGCCTTCATTTCTGGGAAAGGTTTGCAATGCCCCTTCCCAGGTTTCAGGGGAGAAGAGCAGTATTACACCTCCCTCTTCTGAAGTCCACTCATCACAAATTTCTTCCCAGCCACTGCCAGTCTCCTTGACCTTAACAGATGGCCCTGGCAGAAATGTAGAAGCCAAGTTTATGGATCAGTTGTCATTTAAAGACTCTGGGATTACTGCTGAGCATGAAGGAAAATAATAATAATACTGGGTTGGCCAAAAAGTTCATTTGGGTTTTTCCATACTAACTTATGGAAAAATCCGAACGAACTTTTTGGCCAATAATAACAACAACAATAATAAAACAGGGCTTCCCTGGTGGCACAGTGGTTAAGAATCCACCTGCCAATGCAAGGGACACGGGTTCGATCCCTGGTCCGGGAAGATCCCACATGCCGCAGAGCAACTAAGCCCGTGAGCCACAACTACTAAGCCTGCGCCCTAGAGTCCGCGAGCTACAGCTACTGAGCCCGCGTGCCACAACTACTGAAGCCTGCACGCCTAGAGCCTGTGCTCCACAACAAGAGATGCCATGACAATGAGAAGCCCGTGCACCGCAACGAAGAGCAGCCCCGGCTCGCCGCAACTGGAGAAAGCCCAAGCGCAGCAACGAAGATCCAATGCAGCCAAAAAATAAATAAATAAAATAAATAAATTAAAAATAATAATAATAATAATAAAACAGCTGGCATTTGTTAATTGCTTCCCATGTCAAGCTTTACATATATTCTGTCACTTGGCCTGTAAAACAACTTCATGGTGTAGGAGTTAGTATCACCCCTACTTTACAGAGGCACTGAGATTAAACAGTCTTCCAAGATTGACTCAAATGTGAGCAGTCTGACTGCAAATTCTATGTGTAACCCTCTGCACTGCTCTTGCGTTCACAGAGACCCCTACCCAGCTAGTGCCGCCAGCAAATAATCGTGCAACTTTCCCAAATAGTTCTTTAGTAGCACGTGTCTAAAACCTTTGACCTGAAAGTTCTACACCTTGGAACTTTTCCAAACCAAATAATGAAATGTATGGGCACATATGTCTGTATAACAATGTTTGTAAGCATTTTTTTATTAGTGTGAAAAATTAGGAACAACCTGAATAACCAGCAATAGGGGCTTAATTAAGTAAACTGTGGAATATTTGTGATTGATAGATTATCACAAAAACATTAATAATTATGGTGTAGAAAAATAGTTATGGAGACTTCCCTGGTGGCGCAGTGGTTAAGAATCCTCCTGCCAATGCAGGGAACACGGGTTCGAGCCCTGGTCCAGGAAGAGCCCACATGCCATGGAGCCTGTGCACCACAACTACTGAGCTTGTGCTCTAGAGCCTGCGAGCCACAACTACTGAGACCGCGTGCCACAACTACTGAAGCCTGCGCGCCTAGAGCCCGTGCTCTGCAACGAGAAGTCACTGCAATGAGAAGCCCGCGCACCACAGCAAAGAGTAGCCCCACTTGCCGCAACTGGAGAAAGCCTGCACGCAGCAAGGAAGACCCAATGCAGCCATGAATAAATAAATAAATAAATAAAAATAGTTATGGAAATGGGATAATGTTTACTTTATATCATGAAGTGAAAGCATCAGGTTATAAAACTGTATTCCATAATCATGGGAGAATGTGCATATAAATATTAAAAAATAAAAACCCTGGAAGATCTCCAAAAATTGTTAACAATGGTTAAGTGATGGTATTTTGGTACTATTTAAAAATGAAGTTCTATGTTTTCCAAGTTTTCTGAATTATAATAGGAAAAAAGGTCTACAAAAATTTTTTTTTATATTTGTCTACATAGAGGTCCATTCACAAATTTCTCACACCAAAAGGAATTTGTTGTATTACTCACTTTTACTTCCTTCAAGTTATCGCACTGAATGGAAGATGAGACTCACTGGATTCTATGTAGGCATTTGTCTTTTTTTCTCAGCTCTGAAAAAAAATCAAATAGGTTTCTTATCGGTTAAAATAACTTTATAGTTGGGGTTGAAGAATAAAATCAAATAGCCTCTAACACCAAAGACATATAAGGTACCCACCTATTCTGGCCTAGCTCAACCAGAACCAGAGTTACTCAAGACTAGCTTAATCCATTTACACAAAATGTAATATATACACAAAAATGTTCAGAAGAAATAAGCATCCAACTGTTTGCATTGCCTCTGGTTCTTTAATGTTTATTGCATAAATAGGTATTAATGCCACCAAGCTAGATTTCATGAGGAAAAGATTTAACAAATATTTGGAAAGGTGTCCTTTAAGATGACTGAGCTCAAAGTACAACTGGCGCAGAAAAGGGACGAGGAAGGGGAGGGGATAAGGGTGATAAGGAGGAGGGAGAAGGAGGAAGAACAGAAGGAGGAGGTAGAGGAAGAGGGGAGGATAAGAGGAAATATGGACCCAGCCTGGATGAGACATCATTTCTATTTCTTTCAAGGGAGCTGGATTGAGGCGATGTTCCATCTTGAGACCTTGAGTTCTTCCCAACAGCATGTACTCTAGCAAAGGGGTTCCCAATCCCCAGGCCGTGGACCCATACTGGTCCGCAGCCTGTTAGGAGCCGGGCTGCACAGCCGGAGGTGAGCAGCGGGCGAGCAAGCGAAGCTTCATCTGCCGCTCCCCGTCACTCGCATCCCCGCCTGAACCACCCACCCCATACACACCCGTCTGTGGAAAAATTGTCTTCCATGAAACTGGTCCCTGGTGCCAAAAAGTTTGGGGATCACTGCTCTAGCACCAAGAGCATGGATATCACCTGGGAGCTTGATGGAAATATAGAAGTCCCAGGTCCCACCCCAGACCTCCTTGATCAGAATCTGCACAAAATCCCCAGGTTATCCACATGCAAATTAAAGTTAGAGAAGCACTAACCTGCATCTTGTCCAAAGCCCACGGCTAGTCTGGAATTACTTGGAAAAGATTGACTATCTGCCATCTCTCTTTAGTGACCCCTAGTGGTAAACCCAAAAGATCTCTATAACACGATGACTGAAGTTTTGATTTCCACTGAGAACCAACAGCTGTCCAACCCTCCGCCAGTTGATCTATCCAAGATCTCAAGCACTTGGAAGATTAGAATCCTAGCTGGCCATCCTGATTTAGAAGGTCTGATGTAGTCCAATGCAAACTGGGAGGGTAATATTTTCCTGCATATCACTGCTGTTGGAATTCAAAAACAACATTTCTGAATGGGATTATTCTCTGTGAGGGTTTGAAAAACACTGAAAACTTACTTTGGGTCTCTTGACTGGAGACACATCCAGATGATCCATTTTTCACTTTACCAATTACATCTTATATATTGCCACTTGAACTAGCCCTCAGTGAAATCTTTATTTAAGTTAAAAAAAAAAACAAAAAGAGGTGTCCCTGTTCAGGTTGATCAATGTTCAACTAGCAAATCAGTTTATATAGTGGTCTGAGTTTTATGAGAAAAGTGGGAAAGTTCAGGGTTTTGTAGAGGTGAAAGAACTACCTTAGACATCATCTAGAAATTTTCCCAAAGTGTATTTCATCTGCAGAATATTAATAGAAGTTATGAAAAAAGGGTTCCAGAGTCAAATTAGTTTGGGAAACACTGGATTGAGCAAAGCTGGAAAGATTTCTTTACTGTAGGAGGTCTCAGAGTTTCTGTTAAATTAAGATGCCTTGTAGATATCTAAAGCAAATTTATTGCAGAACACACACACACATACACTTTTTATTTATTTTTTTAATCTTGGGGAAATCTGATCTATGGAGCCTCAGAGCTGTTAAGAATTTCATCCTTAGTCATCATACTTACAGAAGTGCCCATGCCTCCTGATTCTCAATCCATTTCTCTTTCCCATTATTATCAATTCTGATCTTATCCATCAATCCATCCACTAGTTTGTGCTCTATAAATAAATGCAGAAGTGTGAAGGAGAAAAAAAAAGCAAGAATAAAAGAAAAGAAAGAAAAAATAAAGGAGAGAAAAGAGAGGAGAGGTGAAATGAAAACTTTGTATCAATTTGGAGGTAGGAACTTGGAATTAAATTAACCAAATGGAGACCAGCATTTCTTAGATGTTTTCCTTCTCAAGCAATGAGCCACTGTGAATTGGTCCCGGTGAGGATTCACAGCAGACCACTAGCACATGGTTCAATCAGTCCAAACTCCTCCCCAAGACTGATGGACATGAAACATTCATTTCCTCAGTTTACAAGGAGACTATAGACACAGACATATATGTCACTGCTGGATTCTTCAGTACTCTTGGCATGTCTTTAGTGGTGGGGTCTGTGTTCTTCAAAGGAAGTCTGTCTACCATAAGTACGCTCCGAGAGAATTCTTGGAGATTAAAAATGCCATGTGGTCTGGCATTTTATGCCTTTTATTTGAATTAATTCCCACCAGATGATTTCAGATTTGCCTGCTGTGTGCTGGACTGTTCCATTGTCAACTGCATGTCCCTGAATCCCCTTCCCTTTATGGTTGCAAGTTAGAGTTGATTGAAAAGGACACTATACAAGACTTGGGAGATAGAAGTGAAAGGTCCTGAAGGTCATTATAGAGTGTGGGGCGAGAAGTGCCTCCCCACTACATATCCACCTGCCCTTCCCAACTGCCAGCCCTTGTGCTCAGTGGCAACACCAGGCCCACCACCAGATGCACTGCTGTGGACTCACGGAAGTGGTAACCTTGAAGAGCCAATGACCCTCCCAGTCTCAGCCCCAACACAGGAGCTGGATGTGCTTCCCTGAAAGATTTCCTGCAAACTCTGACTCAGACACCAAAACCAGGGCCTTTTTGCCAAATTTCAACCCCCATTTTCAGATCCTTGCTTCCCCCATCTCTGCCCACAATCATGTAAGGTACAATCTCTATATTAAATTCTTCATTCCATAATATTGATCATGGTTCAGCTTCTCTGAGCCCTGATTTATATATCCCTGAACGCTGTCTTTTGTTCTTCTGCCAGATTTTGATGTTTCCTATTGGGATGCCCTAATATCAGATTCTGTTTGCACCTTACTCTGTTTTTCTTTCATGGACCAGATAGTGTTTCTGCTCATCCTTCACTTTTGCGTTGGACCTCCTGTCCTGGAAATGGCATCTGTGGGTACTGCTTCCTACCACAAGATTTACTCTATTTGTCACCTTCTCACCAATGTTTGACAAAAGTCTCTAGTCAAAAAGAAAGCTGGTAACTGCATGTTACATTCGTGCTACTAAAGTATTTAAAGGCATTTTAAAGGTTTTACTTTCTGTGACTGAAAACTCAAAGTCAGGAGTTTGTAGTAGAAATAGAGATATAAAATGCGGTTCAAAGAGCAGTTATCTTTCTAGCTAGCGTTGTGAGAATAATTAATTATAGGTTGTAGTTTAGCCTGCTTCAGGTGTTAATTTCTAGCTCTTAATAATATGTGATGTTATGAATACTTCTCTTCAGTCTTGGCGCAATGACAGGATACTAGTTTCTAAACATCATTTTGTGGATTATAATGTGGTCATAAAATCGTTGGGGGTAAATGAGTGCTCTGACTTCATCAGAGTTAGTGCCCTGTAATACGATGTTTTTAAAAGCAGAGGGGATTACAGGATGTTCTGTCAGTGCAGTACTTCTGGGCAGTTCCTGTTGTCTTCCTATTGACTAAAATATTTACGGCACTGTAGAGATAAGGTTAACTTGTAGAAAACCGATAGCAATGAGAACTTGTAGAAAACTGACAGCAATGAGAAATGATTCTTTTTTGAGAATAATGCAAACTATTCCTGCTCATTACAACACAAGTTAATTTTGTCCAACAGAGATGCATTTGGTTTCCATCTGATGGAAAAGATAGATAGCCCCAAACACCCCCAGACATTACAGTATATTACTTTGTGGAATATTAAACAGTTTTGCATCGATTAGCAAGTTTATTTCAGCATTCCTTTGATTGTCTGACTATATACATCTGTTCTAAAAAATCTCCATTGAACCAGTCTTAACATTTTACTGGTTCCCTCATCAATTAATGAGTTACATACAATTTTTGTTGTGTATATAATTTATATTTGTATGAAAGTCGTGTTTTAAACTTTTTTGAAAAGTATACTATATCAACAGCCAAAGGGTTAGTCATTTATTCATTTATACTTTCTTTATGGTATGTATATCATGTTAATATAAACCAAGTTTGAGGTTCCAACTCATTTAAAAATAATTTCAGAGCTCCTCCGTCTTAACCTCTCCTCTCATTCATTCCAAAATACTGGAATGTCTTACCACCTCATCTGTCTCAATATTCCAAGCACTGTAACACAGACCTGGAGAGGTTAGAGACCCACTTGAGATGGACTGTGCATCTGTCTTAGCTCAGCTCTCACTACAATGATGAGAACATGTAGAAACTCCTGGAGTTTGAAATTTCTAAATCTGTTGGCCCTTCCTTTAGGACAAAATGGTAAGAAGAGGATACCAGGCAAACACAATTGACCTATTAAAGTAGACTGAAGAGTTAAGAAGTATCACAGTATTTATTTTATCAAAACCAAATAAACATAATAAGCAAATCAAGCAAGCAAGTTGCACAATGGAACTGAAACCGCTTTACCTCTGTGATGGCCCTTATCACTCAGTCCTTTTCCAGACTCACTTGTGGTTGGGCATCCTCCACTCCTTTCTACTGCAAGTCCCTGGAGGCTGAGGAACTTTTATTCCATAGTGTTCTCCATCCCAGCTTTCTCGCACTCTCTTCCCCTGCCTTCTTCCACATCCTGCCCATCTTCTGTATCTTTGAAGAAGGTGACATGCTTTTTCTCTACTATCTGGAAAGTTCTGTGTGTGCGTGCACACACACACCCCACACTCCCCATGATTTCCTGTTCATCCTTCAGCTCAGACAGCATTTCTCAAGGAAGCTTTTGTGGCCACTCTAGACCAGAACAGGCTGTCCTGGTTTACACCCTCACAGACTCTCTGTTTTTCCTTCCGAGCTCTTGTATGTGATTATTTGTCTCTCTCTCTCTCTTTGTCAATAAAATCCGGGATCATTGTATCACCACTATATCCCCAGGCCTGGCAAAATGCCTGGTACATAAAAGGTGTTCTTGAATGAATTAATAAGAGCTCAATGCCTATTTGTTACATGGATGAATGGATAGTTGTTTGGTCTGTTATAGTCCCTAAAAGCAAAAGAAGCTGTTAAAATAGTGTGACTCTGACTTACTGTTAATGTCTGAATAAAAGAGACCATTCAGATTTTGGACTGAGTTTGACAATGTACTGTGTTGGTGAGGTGTGGGGAGTCATTCCTCTACAGTTCTGGAGGGAACTGCTAGACTTCTTTGGAGGACAATTTGGCAAAAGCTTTGAAGATTACAAAATTCACATACCTTTTGACCCTATAATTTCACTCTCAGAAATATATTCTCTCTATATGTTTGCACATTCATGAAATAATCTGTGTTCAGTGGTGTTTACTGTAGCATCTTACATAACAATGAACTATTGAAACAACCGAAATGTCCAATGACAGGAGACTAATTAATAATGTAATGAAAATTCCAAGCCATGGAATACTCTGCAGCCAGTAAAAATGAGGTGGGTTTGTATATACTGATAAGGAATGATCTCAAAGATTATTACATCATTAAGTGAAAGAATTGCTACTGTGTATGTGTACATTTGTAGGTGCATAGGATATTTCTGAGAGTGTCTGTAATAGACTTGTCACAGTGGTTCTGGGGGCGGGGGAAATGTATGGCTGAAGGCAGGCGTAGGAAGATTTGTTTCATCGCATATACATTTTTTAACTTTTAACTTCGTGCCATTATCATGCATTAGCTATTCCAGAAATTAAGAAATCTAAGTCTAAAAAAGGTTTAAAAAATTACTGGAGTTTTCCATGTAATAAATGAAAAAAAATTAATGGGAGTTAAATCTGCATTGTTTTATTGGCATTTCTTTGATTTTTCAGGCCCAAATTTTCACATGTGTTTGCTCAATGTATCACTGACTTCAGTCATTCCTTCTCTCCCCATCTCCCCCAAACCTATCAGTCTTTCAAACATCCCCAAAGCCTTATCTAATTTGGAAACAGGGGATCCCTTATTTGGGAGGCCCAGAAACAGGACCGCATCTGGATGAACATTGAGGCTCTTGACATAAAATCTCACCACCCTTGTGAAACCCGCCCAGCACATCCCAGCCTACTGTATTGACTTTGGCAATACTTGTTGGCCTTGTCATGCCAATAACGTTATTGAGACTAAATTGAATGAGCATGTGGCTATGTCCTCCAAATGTTTCTGATACAGTTAAATGGAAAACTGTAGATTACATTTATTTATTTTGTGATAAACCCTTTGTTTATGTTGCTGGTGATCCAGAAAAAGTGGTCTCTTACAACACACCATGACCTAAACAACGACAAGTTGAATTACTATTTCATTTACTGTAGGAGACATTCCACCATGTGTTTCACAGCAATGATTTTTGACACAACTTAAGAAATGATAAATTACACCCAACAAAAACAAAAGAGAAACTTGGAGTTTTATAGCAGATGATTGTAAGGAAAACAGTTATTTGCATGTCCATCTCCCGCATTTTCAAAAAACAATGTACTTGAAACAAAAAAGGTCCAAGAATAGTAAAAACAATTTCATTTTCCTCTTATAATTGGAAACATTTGGAGCAAGCACTTTGTCTCCTCAAACTGCATATTTATGGCTTAATTTTACATGGGGAATGTTACTATACATTTTCCTCTCATTCCCTTGTTATGTCAGTTTTCACAAATGACCAATATCATGTTATTGAAACAAATGAAACAAGTACAATAGCATTCCTAGATATGCACACACCAGCACAGCTGTCCTTTGCATTTCAAAGCATTCTATTGAAGTATTAACCTAGTCTGCAAGGTCATATAAAAGAAGAAAGCAGGGCTGGAAATGCTTTCCACACCCCATCAGTAATAACAGCAAGTGTGTGGCCAAGTTGCATGAGGATGACATGAACTTCTGGTCATTGATGTTCACACAAAATCATCATAAAAAGCAAGATCGGTATGAAAATACTCACAGGACATCAGCACATCAAAGAATAACTCTCTCTAATTGGTTTTAAACAAGCTTATGATGTTCTGCATCCTCCCTTTCCTTTGAGTTATTTTTCAATTATTTAAAACTGCTTTGAAAGTAACTACATGCATGTCACCTTGTCAGTGAGACAGATACTTTTACTGTTAAGAACCAGCACTGATTTCTATTTTTCAGAAATAATAACTTTACCCTTCCCCATAGCTAGTGGGAAGCAGCCACATAGCACAGGGAAATCAGCTCGGTGTTTTGTGTCCACCTAGAGGGGTGGGATAGGGAGGGTGGGAGGGAGACGCAAGAGGGAGGAGATATGGGGATATATGTATATGTATAGCTGATTCACTTTGTTATACAGCAGAAATTAACACACCATTGTAAAGCAATTACACTTCAATAAAGATGTTAAAAAAAAAAAGAAATAATGACTTTAGAATTGTATTAACTTTTTGGAAGCTAAAATCATACAGTCTCCAGAATTAAATCTATTTATATTGACTAACTTCAAGCTGCAGATGAATTAATTCAATAATCCAGGGATATACGTTCCAGCTCAATTATCCCAGTAGGTTCACTGAGAAGCAATGTTTTTTCAAATCAGTTGATCCAAGATAGTTATACTGAGGGTCTATATGGCTCTAATGGGTGACTAATTATTTCTGTTTTAAAATTTTTAGTGATAAAAACCACCTTTGCCATATTTTAGGGCATCATACATTGAGAACTCAATTAAGCAATAATTCCCATAATGTGTTTGGCCCAAAATTATTTCCTGAGCAAAATTCTGACTCTATGTAAGTCCCACCTCTGTTTGCATATGAGTTGGTATCCCTGATTGGACTCCTTATTTTCATATGTTGTACTAATCTCATCAACTGCTTCTCTGTTTTTTAAAGTACACAGACGACCTCTTCACAAAGGTAAAAGGTAGAACTGCTTTCAACAGCAAGAAATAGAAAACCACACCACTAGTAGGAGAGACCATATTTACTATTTATTATATTATTATTATTATTATTTTATTGTTTACTTAAGAATCTGTAGGTAGACTGTCTCAAGATTGGACTCAGAGTTCAATATCAGCTAAGACCCAGGCACTCTTTCTCTTTTCTCAAGACTGTCCTCAAATAGTTGGCTTTTCAGTCTCACACTTTTGGCCTCATGATAGCTGCCACTGCACCAGGTATCACATCTATGTTCAAAAGAGGAACGAGGGGGAAGAGGCTTTTATAGAAAAAGACAGGCAAGAGAAATGAATTTGGGACTAGCCTTTGAGTTAGCCAAACTATGAGTGACTACCTCAACAAGCAAACCAATTGCAAGTACTTCCTGGCCTCATCTGAGAACTGCCTCAGGCTGTCTGTTACTAATATCCCAACTAGCTTATATGAGGGTCAGGAATTCTCTCCGTTCCTCTAGAAACTCTGAGATCTATCCTTGAAACTTGCTGCATCACTAGAGGCATTTTTGCCCTTTGTAGAATCACTGTCAGTTGAATATTAGTGCTGCATCTTAAACGTTTATGGAATCTCTTACACAGCAAGACCCAAAGCCCATGAGAAGCATTATTGGGCTTTGCTGTAAAAATGTTCTTAAAAACAATTTCCATGCATTGCTCCCTACTCCCAAAAGTAACCCCTAAGAGTTTTTTTTTTTTTTTTTTTTTTTTTAATTCCACGCTGGGATTGATTCACTTGCTCTAGGGTTTGTCTAGATGCTGTCTTCTTCCTGGTAATGCAAATAATGTAAAGCATGATACCTTCCACTTAGCTTTGGGTACCAGGAACCACTGATCCAGCTTCGGAACATAGCTGTCATGGGGTATGGCCTCAGGGGAGGCCTATTTATCTTCTTGTTCTCCCTGATCTGGTTTTCATTTTGCTATTGCTTTGTTGACTGTGTTCTGTTGTAACCCACCTCAAATTTTCTGTGGAAAAGGGGCAAACGGTAGCTAGGGAAGAGAGAAATAATGTGTTGCTATTTCAACACATTTAATCAAAGCGAAGTCAAAGGCTGACATCATCACAATGGTGAATCAAAGGGGCCATCGTGGAGAATGGTTTGACTGAAACACGGCACAGTTTTTCTTATCATATAGAACACTCCCAGGTTAAATGGATCCTTAATGACCAAAGGTTGAGTTCCAAAGTTCCTATTTTTATACTTTTTGTACTGTTTATACCTGTTTGTACTTCTATGTATTCCATTTCCCCAATTTTTCTTTTCACGAATTTAATGCTTAAAAACACCAAAATATCAATATGTTCACCTTCACTGTTACAGATGTCTGTGTCTGTGGCAGGACTGGCTAGCTGCCCATCAAATACGCATCCTTTTATTCCATATGAACAGAATCTCAGCTTAGTTGGAGGTACCAAAGTGCTCATCTAAAAAACATATATTTCCCAATTTCCCTTTCAGCTTAGAATACCCATGTAACCTAATTCTGACCAATGAGATTAGATGGAGTTTGTTAAAGGGGTTCCTTAAGAAAGCCCCTTAAATGGGGGCAGACTCAGCTGGTTCCAAAAGAAGATCCTGAGACAAGACCTTGGTTGAAGGTGGTTTACTCTGGAGGCGATCACAGGAAACACAAATGGAGGGGAGAGTGGGAAGAGGAAGGGAGAAGAGCATATGAAGAAGGCAGTAGCAAGCCAGTTACAATGGGGGCCTCAGTGCTACTCAGGACCCACTAAGGAGCTGTGCAGAATGTGCCTCATGACTGTCTCACTGGAGGACAAGCAGGTTGGCCCTCCTATTCACCATTGGTTGGGATCATCTTGGGGCTGTTAACTCCAGTACACTAACTGGTTGTTCTGGCTTGTGGATGATGGTCTTCTGTGACTCCAGCAAAGCAAAGAGATGCTGCACTATGGTTGGTGTGTGATGCTCATAATGTGCATGGAAGTCTGTACGAGGCTGGCTGAAATGGAGAACTCAAGGGAATGTGGCCGGAGCATCACAGCCTCTACCAGAGCCAGCTCATCCCCGTGTGCACTCCACTTTTCCTCCTTCCTTCTGCCCAGAGTGAAAACATGACAGCTGGAACTCTAGTAGCTGTGAGCATGAAGGAGGTCCACACCCTAAGAAGGGCTGAATGGAGAGCTAGAAGAAGCTATACGTTCTAGCTCCATGTCACCATGGAGCTAATAAAGCCTTGGACCATAAAACTTCTGAGCTTGTTACATGAGAGGAAAATAAACCCTCATATTATTTAAGCCTCAGTCTTTAGGTTTCTTTTTAAATAGAGCTGAACTCAATCCTAACTGATACATATCTCTAGCACAAGCCACACTCACCAGAATCAGCTACACAGGCACCATTAATAAGCCAATGTTTTCACTGTGACCAGCTCCCTCTGATTCAGTTCAGGATGGGTTCCTTCTCAGTGAAAGTTACCCAGAGGAAATCTTTCCCACTTTGATTTTTATTAAGCTGCCTGGAAATTAAGCAGCATTTTTTTTTCTCCATGCATGATATCAAAAACATCACTGAACATCTGAGTTCACTGAGTTTTTTTCTTTTCAACAGATTTTCTATTAGTCAGCACAGGATAAGTGCTGTAACAAACGATCCCAAGCTCTCAGTGACATATCATGATAAAGGTTTATTTCTTGGTCATGTCACAGTCCAAAGTAGGTTGGAGAGGGCTCTGCTCCATGCAGTCATTCGGGGACCCAGGAAGTCCACAGGTGGTTTCATGGTCTAGACTTGGATGTAGTATGCATCACTTCTGTCACATTCTCTGATCAGAGTTCAGTCACATGGCTCTGCATATCTGCAGGGGAGTCTGGGAAATAAAGTCTAGCTGGGTGCCCAAAAGGAAAAGAAGAAGGCAGAGCCTAACAAACATTTAACATACCAAAGATGTCAGTGTTCACAAAATGTTCCAAAGATTGCCAACTATGACCAGGGTCGGGAGAGTCCTGCTGCCATGGTCTCCAGAAGTTTGTACCTACATCCCTCTAAAATTGTTTTTGCAAACTGTGTACCCCCTTGCTTTTTAAAGTTTACACCTGAAATTTTTCATCATAAGTATAAATAGTTATGAAAAAATATAATTTCTGGCATATTATAAATATCTATATTTGTGATGGTGGTGATGACACACCACCAAGATCCTCCTCCGAAGAAAGACTTGCTGTCTCCCAGCCACCTGCTGCCAGAGTGCTGCCAACTCCAGGCTGCAGCCCTGTCAGGTCTGCCTCAGTTGCAGACCTGCCTTCTCCCAGGTCACGTCTTTTCTCAGGCAGCCCACATCCCACAGGGCAGGGGCAGGCAACTCTGACAAGCCCTTAGAGTGGCAGAGCTTCCATGGGGTCACCAAATCTGCCATGGTCTGCATCACTCTGCCACTCCTGCTTCCTCCCTCTTCTTTCCACAGGAATCCCTCCCAAGGGCACCCCCTATGAACATTGTACACACAAAACCCCATGTCACAATCCCCTTTCCAGAGACCCAACCTATAATGTCATTTCAAAGTAAAATGATTTTCATATTCCTTTGTGGCAAAACATAAATCTAAATTTATTTTAAACATTCCTTAGTACCATAAGGTTTCAAGCAATTAAAAATGTATTCTGGATTGAGGTGTCATTTCATTGTTATTACAATTGATCAAAAGAATTATTCACATTGATTTTGATCATTTTTAAAAGGAAAAAGTCATTTTTCTGGAAATATATCTCTAACTGTGATTGAAGGGGCTATTTTAGGGTCCCCAGAATGTAGGATCAACATTAAGGGACACCAATATTTGAATTATGCTCTTGTTAGGCACTCTGAAAGTTTTTCACATCTTGAAGCAGTTCACTTGAGAATATTCAGGAAGGGTAAGGATACACCTTGCTTTTGTAAAGTGGGAGAAGACCGAGTTTAAAAGTAAAGATGAGAAAGGAAACCATCATAATGCCTCCTGATCAATTTTAGAAAGAGTGCAATTGCAAGCTGATTCTTTGAAAACCGTCCAGGTCTGGATCACAGATCTAGAGTTAGAGTGCCCTTTGGAAAATATGTGTAACCAATTTGAAACCTGCTGTCCACTGCACAAAATTCTACTACTATTTGTTCTTTCCTTCATTTCTGTTCTAGACACGTGGATCATATCAATCAATTTCAAACCACTTTCCAGGAAAATGTCCCCTTCTGAAATGGCATCCCCTGCGATTGTGTGGTCACAGCGGCACCCACCACAGCTGATTGGACCAGGGGTGGCATCTGATTTGACAATAACCAATCTATAGATGAGCCAACATTGGTGGCCTTGCACAAGATGATGAACTGAGCCAATCAAAGGCCCTCTTTCAGAGGGATTTGAGCTGGGGACATGAAGAAAGCCATGCTGTTAGAAAAGAGAGAAAGAGGTGAGGTAACCTAGAAAGAGAGGAGCCAGAGGGCAGAGTCCCAGCCATAAAGGGCCAGGGCCAAGTCGGAACCAGATGAGATGGGGGCAGAGGGCCCGGTGGAGAAGCCCCCAGCTTGGGGGGCCGTACGTGCCTGGATTCTCAGAGCTCCTGAGTCCTTCATGGTCCGTAGTCATAAGGACTATTCTGGCTCTCTATTGTTGTGTAAGAAACCACCCCAACACTTAGTGGCTTCAAACAGCAAGTCATTTATTTTGCTTATGTATCTGCAATTTGGGCAGAGCTTGGCAGGAACTACTCATCTTTGCTCCATGATACCTGGGGCCTCACTGGGATGACTGGGGGACCAGATCACAGAGCTAGCGGCCCAAATTCAGGTAGTTAATTCTGACTGGGGTACTTCTCTCATCTCCCAGGTTGCTTATTGGGTGAAAGGTGGACATCACTGGTCTGAGCAAGCTGCTGAAGTCCCATCACTTCTTGTTCTTCCTGGGGCCATGTTTACCTCCCTTGGTGAACACGGAACTCTCCACAGTTTGAAGGATGTAGAATAAGAGCTGCAGTTAAAGTCCAGTTGTTTTGCAATTTGACCTGATCTGTGCTGATTCATGGCACAGATGGAGATCAAGTCCTATGGTGGCCCAAGGCAAAACCTGGCCAAATGAGTTCCTGCTTCATCTTGGAATAATTATTAATGGAGATGCTTGGGGCCCCAGGAAAGAATACAGAAAGATCACGGTGTTCTATAAAGATGTCTCAATCATCCTTTCATCCAGAGGCCTCAGACTAGTGGCCTACAGAGGAAAATCCAGCCCACAGATATATTTATCTTGCTTGTTTCATACCGTGCTTTAAAAAAAAAAAAAAGTTAAAAAGTCTTGGGAGAAATTACGTTTCAAATGGCTTTCTAACTCCTCTTGAGGAGACTGGAGAGACATGGAAACAGGGGCCCACTTGCTCACGTGGCGTGTGACAGAGGGTTCTGAGTGGCCCTGAGCCTCCAGCTCTCCTCATCCAGAGCTTCTGCCTGGCTCCCTCAGGCTTCTGAGTTTGAGATCTTTCTGGCTTTCAAAGGAAACATGAGTGCAGTCATTGGCCGGAAAGAATGAACGTGGTGATATTTTACTTTTGCATTTCACAAAATGTCTTCCCAGTCCCCATCCAGCAATTTTGAATAGCTTTGTTTCAAGGACTTAAGCTGGCACAATGACAGGGTTGATGCATAAGGAGCAGAGTAGGTGTTGGCCTGCGAGTCATCAAAGGCACTGACTCCTCTGTGCCATGAGGTACAAGCTCTCTCTTTTAAATGATGCCTATTAAATCTGTAGACTGGTGGCCTAGTTATGGCAAGTAGGTCCACATGGGTCATAGTTTAGCCTGAAGATTTTGTCCACAGGTTGGGTATGAGGATTCTGCAAGTGTGATAGTGGCACACTTATCTTGGGGTATTAGTTTCTCCCAGCCACATATTTATACTATTTTACTGCATTCCTCATGATCATTTTACTACTTATTAAATGCAAATTCCCAGGTCCTAATCTTTCACCTTATGATGGCATTGTTAACACAGCAGGCAGTTTAGATCAGACCTACTGCCTGCTGGAGGGGAATCCTCTGGACACCAGGAGCTGCAAGTCTTACCCATACTCCAAGCCCCAGCAAAGCCAGGTGGCCTCAGAACTGAAGCTTAAAGCAGATTGTTCTCACTGGAGTTGGTCTTGTTTTCCAGGACACAACAGCCTGGGGTAGAACTAACATTATAGTATCTCTCTGGCCCTCCCCCCACCAGAGGAACTCTAAACCCCAGTTAGCCAGGGTCTCCCTGGGAGGAATCCCCTACAAGTCGCCCTTTCAGGTGCCACCTGACATTTGACATCTTCCTCCTCTGAGGTTTTATTTCTCCCTGGTGGTACCTGAAGCCCAGGCCACCCAAGCTCCCCAGAGGCTGTCATGCCCACACCATGACACCCTTGACATGTTGGCCACATGTGGCTCCAACAGGGACCCCTGGGAAAAGGCGTGTCATCACCCCTGCCCCACAGCCACCCCCACCCCCCCCCACACACATATGCAGTGCTGCCTAAGCTCTGAGCTTAGGGCACTATCACAACCTCTCCTCCCAGGACCCAGCAATGGTCCCTGGGGCTGCACTGAGGACAGCCGAGTGGCTGACACCATGATGCATGCTCAGACCCACCCTCCCTTCCACTGGCCCATTGTTCTTGAGCCAAACCTGGACCCTCAACTGTTTCTGCCACAAGAGTTTCCTTAGGTCCCCCTGGTCCCCCAAAATGGTCTAGATCCTAGGCCTAACCAACTAAATGAGCTGTTTTCCTGACCCCTCCAGATAAAATAGTGTTCCCCCACTCCTCTCAGTACCCTCTCAGTCCCCTTCCTCTATTTGTGATTTTTCCTCTCACCACTTCCTGTTTTTACCAACCAAACTTGAGTCCGCTTGCCTGCACACAGTAAAGCCAATCTACTGACACCGGCTGGTGGTGAAGGAAAGTGCAGCATTTGTGGTAAGGTGCCAGACAAGGACTCTAGGGCAACTAGTGTTCAAAAAACTCAAACTCTCCAATGGCTTTCAGGGAGGCATTTTTAAAGGCCAGGTGAGGAAGGGGAGTCGCAGGGTATGTGATCAGCTTGTGCAAAATTTTCTGATTGATTGATGGTGAGGTAACAGGGTAATGTCACAGGGTTTAACATTGTCAATCCTCAGGCTCCAGTAGGACTGGGGGCTACATGCTCATGGTCATCAAGTAGTTAACATCTTCCATTTGGTGGGGGTTTTAACATCTGCAAAACAACTCAGGAAATGTGCATCAGATACTACCAGCTAGGTACTTCAGAGAGAAATTAAGGCAGAGGATCTGGGGGGAAGGGGTCTGCCCCCATAGGGTCCTCCTCAGTTACACTGTCATATTATACCTTTATTTTTTGTTTATTGTCTATCTCCTGTCAACTGGAATGTAAGCATCATGAGCAGGATTCCTGATTTTGCTGAATTCTGTATTCCTAACGCCTAGAACAGTGCCTGGCACACAGTATATGCATAATATATATGCTGAGTGAAAAGTAGAGACAGATTTATCTTCCATTCCATAAACATAATTTCTTTCCTTAATTAGCCACAGTTAAGAAACTGAAGACATGGAGAGTAGAAGATAGGATAGGAGAGACTTATGGGGCTTTGCCTGCTTTTTGCAATCTTCATTGGCAATAAAAATGGCCAACAAGGAGAAGTAAGATGTTAAGAGTCTTTCCAAACTGGTACAGGCTTGATCACTTTGAATGATGATGGCATTCCTGTGGGGTGAGGAAAGATTTAGCCTCATAGCGTGAGTGTAGTGGGTTGTTCTGTGTCTGGTTGTGCCTTCTCTGAGCACGGAGACACCCATCTTCTTATTTGTTATTGTATCAGGTACAATGTCAATCATTATCTATGGTAGAATGGTAATGTGCCTGGCACTGCACTAGGCCCTGTGTATAGACTGGCAGATGACATTTGGGAGTGAGACAATAAACAAGTAATCAAACAAATAGACAAGGTAATTTCAGACAGTGACCAGTCTTGAAGATGTGGTTGGGTGTGGCTCCTAGTGGGTATTGTTACCTATCTGTGGCAACCCAACTCTTAGTTCTCAGAAGATTGATCTAACTTAGACTATGGAAGTAAGTGTTTTAAACTGCATTTTAAAATATCTAAACCCAAACAGGAAACCAAAAAAGTTTGACCTTGAAGCCTTCATAGCACTTAAAAATTCACTGAAAATTCACTGGCATGTATATCTTCTGACTGAAGATGATATATAGGTTAAATCTGGGTTCATGATTCTATCTCACTTAGCTTACTCATTTCTGATTTTTAACAGGCTTTATTTTAATAAGTATTTATTGAGGGTCTACTATGTGTCAGGTTTAGAAGCAAGAGATATGAGAAGGAATGTGACAAAGATGAGAGAGTCTTCATGTTGTAGGAGACAAGCAGGGCCTTTGGAATCAGGCAGATCTGCATTGGGATCCTGGCTCCTCCTCTTCCTTACTAGCTCCTAATTTTGCCTCTTTGAGCCACTTTTTTCTTTCGTAAAATGATCATATCCAACTCACAGAGTTGCTAGGACATTTAAATGACATAAATTACCAACCCCCATGGCATCACATAAAGAATGTTCCATAAAAGGAAGCAATTTCCTCCCTGAGACATTTTGTTTCCTAGGGGCCAACAGGAGCCTGGAGTGAGTAAATGGCAGATGCTCCTGAATAGGGACCTAACATTTAAGGAATTGGTACAGATGGAGGCTTCAAATGTCACCCAGTTTCCCAGTGTAGTGGGGTACAAGAAGCCATGGTGTGACTGGTGGTGGCGCATTCTCTTTGCTTGGGGCATAGACAGCTCAACTGGAGGCAGTCAGCTTTTCTGGGGCTATGGCTCCCTTTGGGCACTATTATCATACTTCATGACAATAGGGAATATCTAATAATAATCCTTTTCCTCCCAAGGAGCAGGGGGCTGCTTTGCATATTTTGCATCCTTTGTAGAGTCCTAAATCATTTTGTAATGTGAAACATGTCTATAGAGAGACTTTGTGTTGTTCATTCTTATGGTTTCATGCAAAGATTGAGCAAGAAGAATTTGTTATAAACAGCTTGCAATTATTTAGTGAAAAAATATGAAATAAAGTTGGGTGGGCATAAATCAGACTTCTGGACAAATCCAAGCTCCCTCAACAAGAATGATCAAGTGCAATGGCACACAAGGATTCTGGGCACAGACTTACATTCAACCTAACTTAAAACTGAGGACTGTCTGCTTCTAGAGCCTGAGATTTATACATGAGTGCCTTGGAACCATGGATGAGTGAAAACACCTCCCCAGAGCCCACCCACTGGGGCACATTTACCCACGTGGAAGATCAACTTCAGAAAGATTTGGAAGAGTAATTCTCAGCTTAAGGAGACCAGAGGTGGAGAAATAAAGGAATTGTGGAAAAGAGATAGTGTAGGACTTTCCATCTATCTTTTCCTCTGTAATTTCTGGTTCAAATTTTCATGTTTATAGTTGCAAGCTCAATGTGGCTTATGGAAAGCCATCTGTTTCTTTCGTCATTTACTTCAGCAGTCCCCAACCTTTTTGACACCAGGGACCAGTTTCGTGGAAGACAATTTTTCCACGGAGGGGGCCGGGGGGAGGATGGTTTCTGGATGATTCAAGTGCATTACATTTATTGTGCACCTTATTTCTATTATTATTATATTGTAATATATAATGAAATAATTATACAACTCACCATAATGCAGAATCAGTGGGAGCCCTGAGCTTGTTTTCACTTGCCACTCACTGATAGGGTTTTGACATGAGTCTGCAAGCAACTGATTTATTATGGTCTCTGTGCAGTCAAACCTCTCTGCTAATGATAATCTGTATTTGCAGCCGCTCCCCAGCGCTAGCATCACCGCCTCAGCTCCACCTCAGATCATCAGGCATTAGATTCTCATAAGGAGCGCAACCTAGATCCCTCGCATGCACAGTTCACAGTAGGGTTTGCGCTCCTATGAGAATCTAGTGCCACCGCTGATCTGACAGGAGGCGGAGTTCAGGTGGTAATGCGAGTAATGGGGAGCAGCTGTAAATACAGATGAAGCTTTGCTCACTCGCCCATCACTCACCTCCTGCTGTGGGGCCTGCTTCCTAACAGGCCATGGACCACTACCGGTAGTGGTCTGTGGTCTGGGGGTTGGGCACCCCTGATTTACTTCATCACCAGGAATCTACTGGTGGAAAAAGATAAGCAGTGTGTGTGTGTGTGTGTGTGTGTGTGTGTGTGATGGAGAGAGTCATGATTCCATGACTGTGATATTCCTTGAGAGTAATGGCAGTAGCAGCAAAAGTCTTGATTTGTGTGCTCAGTAAGCCATTGCGACAGAAGAATCACCCAGGGAGTTGATCTTTTGAGATGATGATCAGACTGCCAAACGCAAAGATACTTTGCTGATTGTGTCCATACCATTTTTGTTAAACAGACTCTAGTCTTTGCTCTACCCTGATGTATTACTACAATTTACATATGCTATTTCCATTGTTCTGCTAAATTCATTAACTGCGATCTCTATCTTTATAAACTTTATAAACTACTTTATAAATAATTGTAACAACTAAGATTGAGCTCTATATCACTTTTCTGGTTTCTGCTACAAATGGTTTATGAACGTTTACTGTCTCCATGGTACATACTTAAGAGGAATAGCATGTTCTGCTGTAGATGAAGTTTAACATTTTTCTTCCCACAAATGGAACCTGAGAGGAGTTATTTCCCCTACATTCTTTCTCAAATGGAGCCACTAATGCAGACGACCTAAATGACATAATTGTATGTATGCTGTGTGTATATGTATATTTTGACTAACCATGGGAATACTATTGTGGTATTCCTTAGATTGATTACTTCTACCCCAAGATTTTGCCATCAGCTCTGGGCTCTTGTCAGAGGCATTCCTGGTTGAGTGAGAAAAGCAAGGCAGTGATGCACTGTGTGGAGAGATCGTGTGCTTTATGTTCACTGATGGGGAAAAGGTTTGCCACCCCAAAATGACAACGTGAAGACAAAGGAAACACAGTCTCCCCCTCCCTGACGTAGACATTAGCTTTGGAAAATGTGTCTTCTGAAATTCCACCTCCCCCACCCTGCCATCCAAATGAGGGCTCTTTCCAAGAAAAACATCAGTGGCTCCAGCTCTGCCTCCATTATCTTGCACGTGAATTCTCTGTTTTAATAGGGGTGCTGCTGGGTGTGTTTCAATGTTTCCAAGAGCGGAATAAAACAGTGTGCTGGCTATCAGCCTTATTAGTAGTTGATGACAGGTATTCGTGATCCACAGAGAAATATGTAAAGATGGAGGAGACCAGGGCAGGTTTTTGTGATATTTGTATAATATCCCACCATCCAGCACCAGTTGCACACAGACAAGTTAGTTGCCTCCTCTTCTGCTCCTGGAGTTCTTTATTCATCCTGTAACTATGCAACTCACATTCTAACACGGCTGCCCTCACCACATAGCTGTGAGCTCCTGAAGCTTCAAGAGGTGACCTTGAAGCCGACTTTTGATCCTCAGCACTCAGGGCAATGTCCAGGACATAAAATATTGAATAGATGCGTGCTGATGGAGTGGTTGAATAGATTTCAACTGTTTTATCATTTACAAGGACTTCACATACACTAGTATATCTGAAGATTCTAGAAGTTCTGTCTCTTCCAGCCTCCCTTCAGCTTTGGCTATAACAGCCCTTCAGTTCAGCCACATGGTGGCTGAAACTTGTAGTTCAGTACGGTGGACACCAAATTGGTTAACCGAATTTCCCACTATTTAACCAGTTAACCTGATACTATATCTAAATTTTAAAATCAATAATTTATAAGCAGTTCCCAGGTGATGGTGATGGTCATGCTGCTGATCTGAAGACCCCACTTTGATTACCACTGACTTAGACAGTGAATTCAACCAGACAGTGATCTTAATGGTTAGGAATCGAGTTTATCAGTTGTTTGATTTGATGTAATCAGGTTGGTGTCTTGCCACTGGATAGACAAAGCCTTCATTTCTGTCTTATTCCTTTTCCTCATTAAAAAAGAAAAGAAAGCTTGCATTGATTTGATGGACACACCAAATTAGTAGGATGGCAGGAGTGCAGTGGTGAACAGCCGGCTCTCAGCAACAGCAAAAGCCCTGATTTGTAGCATTTCCTCCCATGATGTAAATCCCCTCTGTGGACAACTTCAGACTTCTTTTCCAATTACAATTCAGAAAACTTGGAAAATATAGAACTTCGTTAAAAGAAAAATAGCACCAAAATACCACCACTCAGAGATTACCACTATTAACAATTTTTGGAGATCTTCTGGGGGTTTTTTTTGTATTTGTATGCACATTCTCCTATGATTATGGCCAATGTCATACTACCAGCATGAACTCCTGGGCCTGGGGTTGGGAAGAGAGGGCCACGCTGGGAGCAGCAGGTGCTTTGAATTGGATGAGGTCCAGCCCTGTTACCAACTAGACGCTTACCCTCTGGGTGTGTTGTTTAATCTCTTTAAGCCTCAGTTTTCTTATCTGTAAAACATCGTACAAACTGGTGGGGCTGCTGGGAGGAGTATGGAAACCTGCTGTGACACACCGGGCATGCAGGCACTCCAGGGGCGGTAGCTGTGATGTGAAAGGGACTGGAGGCCTGGCCACGCTCTCAGGTAGCTGTGCTTGAGCTGTTTTAAATGCCATTTTCTGTAAGGGTGCGAGTGAGAGCTGTAACGTCTCTTCCGTCTCACTCCTGAAAAAAACTTCCTGTGGCTGTTCCCTTGGTCTGTGCTTACTACATGTGATTGCTTAATTTGCTTTAAGAGTCTGTTCAGCAACCAGTGTGAGCTCTGCTGGCACGACATTAATTGCCCTGAAGAGTTTGCACTGAATGTCCTATTTCTGCTTCTCATTTCTATCTGCCTCACTGATTTGGTTCTTTGTTCTATCACCTAGAAGATTTCATCTTCTGGGTCAACCACCATAAGGATGATTGGGGTCTTTTCTGGCCATTTATTCCCTGCCTGTTTTGGGGGGTAAATTCTTAATCTAAACATTGGTCTGGTGCTTGAATTATAAATTATCCTGCATTCCTTCCACACAACAGCATGCTAAGGGGTTGGCAACCTGTAAGCAGTTAAAAGTAGGCATGGGATTTATAATTGTGAAAAAATCTGGAAACAACTCAAAGGGCCAACAATAGGGGGTTGGTTAAGTAAACTCTGTATAGCCGCAGGATGCCTGCTATGCAGCAATTAAAAATGACATTTGTGAAGTGTTTCTAAGAATATAAGAAAATGCTATGACTCGTTCTGTGACAAAACACTATAAACACACACACACAGACCCACACTGTGATCTCAATCATACACAAACAACAAAAATGCACAGAGAAAAAACTAAAAGAAAATACACTAAAATATTAAAATTGATTATGACTGGATGGAAAGATTAAGCACAATCTTTGCTCCCACATCTTCTTTCTACAATTTCCAGATTTTATATAATAGTAGCTCCTGTTTATTGAGTAAGGGTGTGCCAGGCACAGTGGAAGACTCTTTGTGTATATTATCCCTCATCCCCAAGACAGAAGGCAAGGCAAGTTTTATTCCTCCTTTACAGGTAAGACAAATGAGGTACAGAGAGATTAGCCAATTTGTCCAAGATGACAAACTAGTAAACGAGAGAACCAAGATTTGAAGTAACATCTGTTCAACTCCAAAAACCTATGCTCTTTCTACCACACTACACTTTGAAGATTTATGCATTGCTTTTATGATGTTAAAGCCATGTAACAGACATTGTTTTTAAAAAGCATAGTATGCAATTTTTAAAAAATAGTTATGAAAGCCAAGGCTAGAGATTATTTAAAGGCAGAAATGTGTAAGTAGAGAGGGTTGCACTCAAGGTCACTACTTCATAATGTTTCTATATAATTTGGAAAATTGCTTTTCCTTCCTGCCAGCAGAGTCAGCTCCATGCCAAGGCACATGGCTCAGAGAGCTGAATGCAGTCTCAAGTTCAGCCTCCTTTCCCTTTTGGCAGAGTGCACTGATGCAGTCAACAACCTGTGCCGCTGCACGTGGCCACCCGCTGGGCATCAGAAGCAGCACACTCCTAAGGGAAAGATGTAGCATCTCTTTCATCTGTTTCTCACTCTCCTCTCCCATCTTCCCTTTCTCCAAGCTCCTTATCACTTGAGTTTCTTCTTGGTTACCCTATTTTGAGGACTTGTGTGCTGGGAGGGGTGTGTATTTGCTGTATTCTGCCCTTCAATGCCCTTCCTTGGATGGTAGCACCTTTGCCTTATGTCTTGGACAGTAGGGTTATGGGCAGAACTTGCAGTGTTCAAGATGATAGTTATTTACCCTGAGGATATTTGGAATTTGGTCAGAAAAGATGTGAATGACTGTATCTCAAAAAAATTGAGAAGCCACAAGTGACTTTGAGCAATCACACAGTGTATTCCAGACAAATGTCACCAACCATTCGGGACAACAGTGTTCTTAAAGTTTCTCATGAGCTTAATCTCTCAAAGAGCATGGAATTCTTTCTGTGTTCCACCAAATCCTCTCACGCTTTAATTTCAACCCTCTTCCTTTTTTTCAGTCCTGAAGACCACAAAGAATACTGATTGGTATTTACTTCATAAAAACACTCACATATGTATGTATGTGTTTATACTTGTATCGTTCCAAAAAGGATTTCAATTAGCTTATAAGAACATAAGCCCTCCAACATAATGGCATGAAAGTAGGAACAAAAGAGAAACAAAAGAAAGAGAGAAACAAGGGTGGGGACATAATCATTTGCATATTGGAAGGCAGAAGTCAAGTTCTTATGAGCAGGGTTGGCAACTTCTTAGCCCTGGAAACCATTATGCAGGTCAGCCTTGACCCAGCTACACTGAATTGAGCTGCTCCTACCCGCAGTTAACAGCATCTCATTCCAAAAACACTCAGGCATGGTGGTCCTGTGGCGCAAACTGAAGTTCACCCCCATGACTAATTCCCACTAAAACCTGCCCAAAGGAAGGGAGAGCCAGATTTCTCTTAGTCCTGTTGCTGATGTGTTTGAAGCCCAATATGAGTCGCCATAAGTCTTGCACAGGCCAGTGAGTATGATGGCAGGACAAGCATGTTGATCCCCGTCTCAGTCCTCTGTCAAGTTCATCCTAGGAAGGGATGCATAGGTGTATTTGGCAAGAATTTTCTAGAACTTCATAAGAGGTGAAAATTTCTTAGTTGTTTAATGAGCAGAAAGGTACCAAGAAGTAATCACAGAATATATGGCATTATCCTAGGAACTATGAATGTTTCTAAAATTGTATTTTTTTTAAGTTGTCGAACCTAAAAAGAGTTATTTACTGGAGAAGGGTGGCATGAAACACCAGATCGTTGGACACCAGACACATACACATTATAAATACAGGGATATAGTGGAGTCATGAGTTTGAGAGACTTTTCTCCCCTTTAAGAGAAGAAAGAGTATTTTAGGTAACCCTGGATTACATGGGCAATAAAGGGAGGGAGGGAGGAGAACAGACCCATTCTCCATGACCTGAGACTCTTTCCACAATGATTTCATTCACAATCCCTTATGATACGCTGTGAGAATCAAAACTTTTATTTCAAAACTGGGAAATTCTCAGATATTCCTGGTCATACATCCAGAGAAAGGAAGTCAATGGGGGGATGGGGAGGGCAAAGGAGACCACTGGATTGATCGAATCTTTTGGTTGTAAGTCACAGGAATCAATTTAGCTCAGGAAAAATGGGGGAATTTATCTCACAGACTGTACAAGAGAACTGAATTACCAAGCCATAGACGGAACAGAGAAGCAGCTGGGGCTCAATGAACTAGAACCCTGCCAAGATTTTTGCTCCATTTCTCTCTTTTCTGCTTCTTTCTGTATTTCAGCTTTAAAAAGTTTGGGTTTCTCTGACCTCTCATCATCACCATCACATAGCAATTAAATCTTTTGCTCCAGTTGCACTTAAAAAAAAATCCCCAGAGAAGGACACTGATTGGCCAGGATTAGGTCAGGTGCTCACCCCTGAACCAATCAACCATGGCCAGATGTGTGTGGGAGGGGTGCTATAATTGCCTCAATGTTCGTCAGGGTACTTCATCAGTCAATGGACTCTGGCCCAAGAAATGAGGTTGAGTAAAATTTTGGAAGTCCCCACTTGAACCGTAAGGCTGAAAAGCTAATAGCAGCTCTTCTGTGAAGAAAGGGAAAAGAGCTGAACAAATGAGACACTAGATGTCCATCACAGCTACCAACCCATAGATATCACATAGACTCCAGGCATGTAGAATGGACAGGCCTGGCAGATGGAGTATTATAAAGAGAAGCTCCCTGAGCTGTGGGAAGAATAGAGGTTGGGGGTCCCGTAGCCTAAAGACTACAATGTTTTCATTCATATATAAAGTTCAGGGCAGGGACTAGGAAGGGTATAGGCAGTTCTTCTTTCTCAATATTTCTCAAGAAATAAATAATGGACATAAGGTCAAAATAAGAAAATAAATGAATGTCCGTGTCATTTTCTATATGTTACAGAAATGGTATAAATATACATGCATCAAATAATAAAAATATAGTAGTGAAATCATTTTAAAGACTCCTCTACAGTAGAGTATTTAAAAAAATATTTAATAATCTTTAATAGTTCTCAGTCCATGGTTTCTCTGTGACCTCCTGCAGCTCTGCCAGTTTCACAAGACCTTGTTGCTAAAAAGATACTGGCTTCAGTCTTTCATTTGACAACAATGTAATTTGTCCATGTTCTGGGCCAGGCACTGTGCTAAGTGCGATGGATACAGTGCTGAGCAAGGCAAAAACTGTCTCTGCCTTCACAGAGTTTGCATTCTAATGGGGAGTGCAACTGTAAACAAGTATTGCAGACATGATCATAAGGAGAAAACATTCAGAGAACCACGAACATTTCAAATGGTAAACCTATCATCACACATAAGAAGGGATCAATATTGTAGAAGCAAACCCCAGGCCTGCCCTGGTCCAGGTTACACAGCAGTAACCTGCCCTCTGTGGAATTAACTAAAGAAACCTCAGATAAAATTGGAGTTGACACAGGCATGTAGAGGGAACTCTCATGCCCTGCCATGTATCGTCAATTACTACAAACAGGAAGAGACATACACCTGCATCTCTGACAGGAAGGCGCACCTACTTTACTATCCAGCAGAAGGAAGAAAACCTCTCTCTATCTCAGGACAGCCCAGGCAATCAGAGACTGTAGCAGCCCAATAAGAAGCCTCTATACTTTGGATTCCCAGCTTCCTGCAACAGACTCTTTGGTTATTACAGCTCCTCCCAACTCCCCCCTTTCCCTTTAAAAGCAAGCTCTCCTTCCTTGTTCTCTGGTTTGCCTATGGTCTACCATAGTTCGAATATCTCAAATTGCAATTCCTCTGACTATTCCTGAATAAATTTGCTTTTGCTGGTAAAATAACTGGCTAGTGTATTATTAAAGTTGACATATTGTCCAAGGAGAGGAAACCTCCAGGTACACACAGGCCAATTAAATTAGCAACTGGAAGGGCTAGGTGGGGACTCATTCTCCGTGGCTCTCTGTATCTCTCAGTTCCCCATACTGCAGGCTAAACACAGATTGGGTAGTTCTCATGAACTTGCAACAAAAATGCCTTTTAGTGGTAACTGTGTTCAATTCATTGACATATGGCATGAGAAACAGAAGAAAGCTCTTCTCACTTGGATTCAGGTGAGTAAGCTGTTTGTCCCCCTTTGAATTCAAGAAAAAAAAAATCTATGCTCATTATAAACAAACAAATAAAAACTGAATTGCCTAGAAGACTACTTAGGAAAATGTAGACTGCCTGGAAGTTTGAGATATTTTCATAAATACAGGCATATACTTCATTTTATTGCATGTCGCTTTATTGCACTTCACAGATATTGTTTTTTTATAAATTGAAGGTTTGTGGCATCCCTGCATTGAGCAAGTCTATCGACACCATTTTTACAACAACATTTGCTCGCTTTGTGTATCTATGTCACTGTTTGGTAATTCTGGCAATATTTCACTTTTTCATTATTGTTATATTTGTTATGGTGATCTGTGATCAGTGATTTATGTTACTATGACTCACTGAAGGCTCAGATGATGGTTAGCATTTTTTTTGCAGTAAAGTATTTTTTAATTACGATATGTACATTGTTTTTTTTAGACAAAATGCTGTTGCACACTTAGTAAGTGACAATATAGTGTAAACATAACTTTTATATGCACTGGGAAACTAAAAAATTTGTGTGACTCGTTTTATTGCAATATTTGCTTTATTGTGGTGGTCTGGAGCCAAACCTGCAATATCTCCGGAGTCTGCCTGTACAAGATTAAAAGCTTAAAGAAGATGGGTGCTTTAAAAAGATAGCTGCGAATAGGAATAGGGGGAATGATGGTGAATCACGCATTGGGTCTTAAAGCTTCTGTCTGGAAATGACATATGTCACTTTTGCTTACATTTTTCTGACCAAAGCAAGTCACATGGCTACATCTAATTTAAGTGGAACAAAAGAATGCCATACTACCCCAATGACTGACTTCATAAAAAATGGTAATCATTCAGAATGATATTTTTAAGAAGTGGAAATTTAATTCAGCTACATGTATTGTTCCGTACATTTTAATTTTTTAAAGATATTTTCCAAGGCTTTAATCATCTTAACTAGGCACTTGATTAATGCACAGAGGAGTGGAGTCTAATTATCCTCCCCTTGAATCTGGGCTGGTTTTAGTAAACTGCTTGGCCAACAGAATATGGCAGAAGTAATGCTCTGGGGCTTCTGAGGTTAAGGCACAAGAAGATTTGCAGCCCCCACCCAGTCCCTGTGGTGGGCAGAGCCCATGCCAACTTGGGATGCATTGAGGCATGATGCTCTTGCTCTTGGAGCCCTGAACTGCCATGCAACCAGTCCAGCCACCCTGAAGTCACCATGCTGGGCAGGCCACATGGAGAGACCACATGGAGAGGCCTGGAGTCCAGTGAGGAAAGAAAAACTCCCAGCTGGTTACTTCTTGGTTTGAATCTTTGGATAAATGTATTTCTGCCTTCTCAATGTTGTGGGAAGTTATAATTATCCCTGGGATTAATAATACATCTAATTCACTTCTTCAGGCTCTAATTCTTGAGTGTGAATGAGTGGATCAGATAAGTTTTTTCTTAGGAGTTTTGGGAGGAATAGGAGCCTTGTTTCTCCAAGGGCAGGGAGAAGTGAGAAATAGTTTTGAGGCCTGAGTTATTGCCTGGGGCAGGGTGTTCTTGTGTGGTAGAAGCCAGCAATCAGCATAAAAATAAAACACACCCAAGAGTAAAGTCCCTGGAGGACCTCCCACCTTCACCCCCAGCCGCATGTGTAGGACCACCCTGAGCTGGCAGCAGGGTGGGCTCTGAGCAGATTCAAGATGGATCATGGATTCAGTCATGTCTACTGAAAACCCCCCGTCACCCTATGGAAGCTCTTTTGGGTCTTTCGAGGAGAAATAGTCAACAGCAGCCATCTTCCCTAGCCAAGCTGTAAACACATTGAGAAAAAATCCCCCCAAATGTATGGGAACTGGGGACCAGAACATCACATTTATTCTGATAAAGCTGATGATGGAGAATGCAGCTTCACATCTTCTATCCTCACAATCTTACTCTCTAAACTCCAGAATTAGGCAGAATTTATCACCTAGTCACAGCGGGTATTGGATGACGGTGGGACTCCCAGTGTGGGCAAAGCCTATGATGTGGAGAAGCACAGGAAAACACATGCTTCCTGTGAACATCTAAAAAGAAAGGGAGGGGGGCCAAAATGAGCAAGCCCAATGTATTGTGTTTCTCCCAAATGTATCCAAAAGCTAAGTCCCACATCCCTGTACGGAGTAAATAAAAAGGCAGAGAGAAACCAGGAGTATTATACTAACTGAGCTCCCTCTATGTGGAAGGAAACATTAAGAACAGGGAAGGAGAATCCCCCTCAGTTGGTGAAGTTGATAGATGCCTTGCAAGATGGGTACAGGCATTTGCCCCTAGCAATGCAGAGCTGAAGCAACCATGTTGGTCTTAAGACCTGAAATACAGGTCCACCAGATCTTGTGCTTGCTTCTCATTTCATGTCAGCAAGCATTTATTAGATGTCTGCTATCAACATGACTCTTTGATTGTATGATCCTAACCCTAATTAATGAGGGTATAGGGTAAGTTGCTATAACCCAATGCACAGGCTCTATGCCAGGCAGTTTAACCAGCTTCTGGAATAAGGAGATGATGAGGACAATATCCTACCATTAAGAGCCGTATACTGTCTGTGAGTGAGACAGACAAATGTAGAACCATAGGCATGACCACAGCATCACAGAAGTAAAGAGGCAACCAGCTTTGCACAAGAGGTTAGAGAAAGAGCACAGGGGCAGTGATGGCTGAGCCCAGCCTTGAAAGAAGAGTTCAGATTTTCCAAGTTGGGGGACAGCTGTAGGAAGGCATGGAAGCAGGAGAGAGCAAGTTGTATGCCCAGACTATGGCAGTTTCCCTCATTCAACAGGTACTCATTAAGCACTCCTGCCATCAGTTTTAAGGACTAAATGTTGAATGGGATAGGCACAATCCCTTCCCTTGGGAAATTTATTGTCCCACTCTATAAAAGAGACGGTAGTGGGAAGCAAGACTGGGAAGGTGGGTATGGGGCCAGATCACGGAAGGTCGTATGTATCATGCCATGGAGGTTGTGTTTACCCAAAGCCTGTTCCCAGTTCGTTATTGACACATCATGCTGTGGAAGGGGCCGGTGATGGGGGTGCACCACATCCCCCTCGGTCTCCAAAGCAGCTACGCTCACGGTGATGGAAAACAGGATGTGCAACAAAGCAACGGCCCTTCCTGTTCTAGAAATCCCAGAAGTACGGGGATTAGTTTCCTCTTTTTTTCCCAAGCCAAGCCATAAGGACAATGAGTGAAAATAAGCCAAAATTAAAACAAGCATTTGCACCATTATTACACTTAATGCTGAAATGCAATATGTGAAAATTTTAGCAAATCTTTTGAAAGGACCATAAGGATTAAGTAAAGTCTCAAAAGTCTCAGAATGTTTTCCTGGCCAATAGAGAAAGAAATAAATAAGGATGAAATTTATAATTAATTCCAAAGATCTGACCAAATTTCTAACTTTCAGGATTCTGCTATTTTTCATTTTCTTAAGCTCACAAGATGTTTAGATTGTTCTGGAAGATAGGTTATTGGAGAAATTTAATGAGGGAAACATTAATCCAACAACAAATTTTATTGGACACCTGTATACTCTAGGCTTGGTGCTACAGCATGTGAGAAAAGTAAATTGTCTCTTTAATTAATACTTAATGTTTAATGTTTAAAATTTAATGGATAAAACTTTATTATACTCATGGTAAATATGTTCCTAAAAGTAAAGTTCCAGTCCATTCAGCTTTTCATAAGAGGGAAGGGACATTCTTCACTGAACAAGTTAATCTGAAACAATTGTGGGGGATGTATTGCTTAAGTGTTTTATGAATAAATGTAAGCCCTTGTGCAAATTTCAAGCTTTTTCAAGGAGTAGAATCTTTCTTTAGAAGAGAGAAAACTATTCCCTTCTGATATGGGACACAAAGATAACAATGGGAATTCATATTGTTGACCTGGAAATGTACTCTTCGGCATAACTCTCTCTCTGTTCTGGCTTTTTTCAAGCTCTGGGGAGGAGGAAAGTGTGGGTCTTTAAGGTTCTCGTCCCAACTGCTAAGTAAAAGAGACAGACATGACTGCATTCATTCACAAGTACTTCCGGGGTACTGCAGTCGTCTTCAGGATTCTTCACAAATCTCCTGGTTCACCTCTCTTTCTGGGATCAGTGCAAGTTTGAAGCCTCTGTGAAGTGAGGTATGGCCACATGACTTGCTTTGGCCAATGAAACGTGAGGCTCTAAGAGCTGGTGTGGTACCCACCGTGTTCCCTTCCCCACCCATCCACAGCCGCACGGTGGAGGCAGGTGGCAAGATGGCACCCCTGTGACTGGGCTCATTCCAGAAGAAGGTCCTCTCAGTAAGAAAGAAAGTTGTTGCGTTAGGTCAAAAGATCTGGGAGTTGTTTGTTATTCTAGTGTAAGGGGCCTCTGCCGACTGACAGCTGTCCACAATGTAAGCAGCATGGTGCTAGGCAAGATGGTGGTTGGAAAGAATGCCCTCTCACCAGAAACTCTTACCCCAGGGGAGAAAAAGGGATGGGAAAACAATTATGAGGTAGCAGATAGCCACAGTTGAATGGTAAACCCAGCCTCAGGGGAACTCAAAAACAAGAAAAGTGGTGAGAGGTGCTTCTTTCCTGTAAAACTTGAAGGGAAAAGATGAGAAAAACCTCTCTTACATATTCGATTACAATCTGATCTAT
This sequence comes from Eschrichtius robustus, assembly GCF_028021215.1. Lineage (NCBI taxonomy): Eukaryota > Metazoa > Chordata > Mammalia > Artiodactyla > Eschrichtiidae > Eschrichtius > Eschrichtius robustus. The sequence continues at coordinate 87,604,073 of NC_090833.1, read as the reverse complement.
ACTTAACTATGGTCTACCCTATTTATAGTGAAGGGATGGAATTGTTTACATGCTAGTGGAAAGCTTAATACTCTACTTGATATATTTAAGTCTTTCTGTAAAAATTCTAGTTCCAGGATGGCAAACAGGAGACATCTTTTGAATCAACTCCAGTAGATAAGTAGTGGTTGCCTGGCATTTTATTTGAGAAAGATTATGATGCTGCATCCCAGCTTGGGAGCATAGTGATATGATCAATTAGTATTATCTGTCTTGTGTTTAGGAGAGGGGAGTTCTTTAAAAAAAAAAGTTACCATTTGCCAACCTATACCTAGCTGAAACAGAAGAATTATTTAACAGCTTATGATTTCCCATCTAAAAAAGAATGGAATCGCCTGGAAAACTGACATCTATAAAGTATGGCAATAACATACTTGGGGAATAACAAGAAATATGTTATGCAATTTCAGTGCCTAACCCTCAAATAGAAGCATAGCCATGTGAAGAAGAAAAATATACATCATCTTGGTTGTGCTGTCTTAACCCGTGAAAGAGAATAGGCTAAGCGCCTGCAACAAAAACCTTAAATACAATAGCATTATTTCTCTTTTACAAAACAGTCCATGAGCAACTCTGCCATACTTGTTATGAGGCTTAGTCATGGACTGAGGTGGCTGCTCCAGTTATCATTTCCTGCATGGCTGAGGATAGCTCCTAGAGAAAGTCTAGGAAAAGAGACTTTATCTCTAATGAGCAGAGATCATCTCCACTCACATTCCATTGGCCCCGACTTGGTCTATGATCCCACCTAGATTCAAGGGAATCTGGAAAATGTAATTTTTAGCTAGGCAGCCATGAACTCAGCTTCACCTTGGGGTGTTCCATTACTAAAAGGAAGAAAAGGGGAATGTATACTGGGAAGAGTCAGCAATCTCCATCACTGCTATAGGAGAAGGGAGAGACCAATTTATACTGAAGAAGCCAGGGAACCTCTTCATGAAAGAAGCAGAAGTAATAGCAGTAAAGGACCTAAATCAGTAGAGAAGACAGGAGAGAGACTAAAATATAAGATTTACTAAAATTTTCCCTTTGTTAAGACATATCAACATCCTGCACCTCCTGGTATGATACATTGAGAAGGCACACCATCACCCTGTATTCTTGCCAAAAATGCATAACATCACTCTAATCATGAGAAAAATATCACATAAACCCAAATAGAAGGACATTTTACAAAATAGTAGGCCAATACCCTTCAAAAGTGCCAACATCATGAAAGACAAAGAAAGCCTGAGGAACTGACCCAGAGGAGATAAGGAGACACAACAGCTAAACGCAGTGTGGGATCCAGGACCAGAGAAAGGACATTAATGGGAAAAACCAAAATCAAATGAGGTGTATAGATTAGTTACTGGTGTTTTATCAACATTGATTTCCTGGTGTTGATAGCTGTGCTATGGATCTGAAGATGTTTACTTTAAGGAAAACTGGGTGAATATATATGGGAACATGCTACTATTTGTGTAACTTTTCTGTAAGTCTAAAATTATTTCAAAATGAAAAGTTTTAAAAAGTCCCTGTCATGTTATATGAACACATTTCACCTGCAAGTCTGATAAAGGTCATGGAGTGAGAAACCCAGGGCCCATGAATGACATCCAACTCTTCTCCTTTCTGGGCTGTTCTAAAAGTCATTTCACTTATCTCCATGTCTTTATTCACTCCCCAGCTCTGCAGCCTGAATGGTCCATTTCCAATACAGGTCTGATTATCCCATTGCCCCACTTGGAACCCTGCATCAGCTTCCCTGATGGATTGCCTGATGGATTAAACCCTCATGCTTTGTTAACAGCCTACTGGCCCTTAATAATCTAGCTGAAACCTGCTTCTCCATTCTCAGATCCTGCCACTTCCAAACATTCATTCTCTTCTCCCACTCCACAGAACTGCTCACACATTTTCAAACATTCCATTTCTATCAACATCTCCTGGAATTCACACTTACTGTCCTGGCTACCTGGAATGCCTCCTTTGCTTTCCAGTGAATTCCTATGTTTCCTTAAAGACTCAACCTAACACTACCTCCCTTCCAATGCCCTCTATAATTCTTTTTAGTAGTACTGTTTTCTACCAACACTTGTTTTTTCAACTCTTACAACTCTTGTTATTGACATTGTGATTCATCTGCATTCATGGTCAGGTATTGTGCTTGTTTCTTGGATAGCAAAGACAAAGGATGGAACCTCTGTTTCTAAGGACCTCATTCTGGGGTGAGTGGGGCCAGTAGATGAGCCAACAGTGTGATCAACTTATGATACAAGTCAACACAGAGTAGTTCCTTTTAGTGAGAGGAAGTCAGGAAGCCTCTCGGGGTGATTATTCATGAGTTGGATCTTAAGGATGAATGAGGACTCCCAACCTTTCCATTGAAAGGTCAGTTCTTCTCACATCTTAACTGCTTTCCTTCTCCATCTACTCAAGTTCTATCTGAACTAGTTCAATTACCAGTTCAACACAATTCAGTATTTTATGAAAAACATGAACATTAATGACAAAAGTTGACCCATTCATGTTTAAGTATGTGTGGTGTCCTCAAAAGTATAGGGAACAGATGACTACTTGTCTTGACCTTAGTTACAAATGGGTTGGAAATTCTTTTCAAAGCAAGTATTACAAGTGATCAAAACATTTAGATTTCAAAGAAAATTGCAATAAAACACATTTCACAGTTATTTCTTTTCTTAATATAAATAAATAAATTTATTTATTTATTCATTTGTTTATTTATTTTGGCTGCATTGGGTTTTCTTTGCTGTGTGTGGGCTTTCTCTAGTTGTGGTGAGCAGGGGCTCCTCTTCCTTGAGGTAAATGGGCTTCTCATTGCAGTGGTTTCTCTTTGTTGCAGAGCACGGGCTCTAGGTGTGTGCTTCAGTAGTTGTGGCTCGTGGGCTCAGTAGTTGTGGCTTGCAGGCTCTAGAGCGCAGGCTCAGTAGTTGTGGTGCATGGGCTTAGTTGCTCCGTGGCATGTGGGATCTTCCCAGACCAGGGCTCGAACCTGTGTCCCCTGTATTGACAGGCAGATTCTTAACCACTGTCTTAGCCATCAAGGAAGTCCCCACAGTTATTTCTTAAAATAACTACTTAAGGATGATAAAAAATTTTTACTGTTAATGATGAACCAAAGGTATTTATTAATATTGCTTACTCCCATGCTTCTCAAGCTGTGTGTCAAGGCACCCAGGGTGCTACAGTGAACACCCAAGAACATGACGGAATATTTTAAATTTCTGTGGAAAATGCAGAGCTACTTGACATCTGTTAGACACAGAATGAACTGCTAGCTTAAAGGAGTTCACAATTTCAACATCAAATTGTGTTACATTCCTCTTGATAATGCCATATATTTGCAAAACTGGGTTTTCAGTGGTTTCTTTGATAAAAAGCCAGTACTGTGTGAAAACTACTGTGGAAGAGGAAATGAGGAAGTGGTGGCCAATCTGATTCCAAGATCTGAGAAGTTATGCAGTGCAACCAGGCACAGACATCCCAGTAGTAATTGTGGTTATTAAAGAATGAAATAATATTTTTTCTTTCCATGTATTTGTTTTATTTTTTTCAAGTAGCTACTAAATTGTTATGACATAAATATTATTAAGGTGTTTGGACTTGATAAATGGAACTATGTTATTTCTTTTGGTCTAGAATGCCATGAAAAAAATTACTGAGAAATTAAGGGAGCTGTGAATCAAGAAAGTTTGGGAACCTCTGATCTCCAATATCATTGACTTGACAGTGACGTTGCTCTTTTTGTAACTGCTACATCTGCAGGCCACTGAATATTTTGGATTCTGAGGACTTTGTGGATCATCAAGTGTAAAGATAGAAACAAAAAAAGAAACTCCTTATGTAACTAAAGGACATGTAAAGGATCTGTTTCATTAGTTTGGGCTTCACTGGTGGGTTCTTGCAACATAAAATGTGTCCGTTCTACAGATTCAGATGCCATTCATAAGCCTTATGAGGAAGACATGACAATGGGTTGGACTATCTTGCTCTGCCTATTTCTAACCAAACAAATAGACTTACCAGTTGAAGAGCCAGGTTTGAGGTTGCCTTCCATGACTGATTATGATACACTGATTTTCTGTCTTATTTCTCTTTGCGTGAAACTACTTGCCTCCTTCAGGTTTAAACTCACTACCTTGACTTCATTGGCACTGTGATCACTGTGATTTTAACCAGATAAAGCTGCCAGCTCCTCTTTAAAGCTACCTCTGCAGTGCAATTAAACTGGCCAATTGAGTCATGAGTGAGCACCATTAGTTCCAGGAGAGAGTCCAGAGTGGGGTTGGGGGAGAAAAGGAAATGCTGCATCCATTTACTTCAGCAACACTGAGTTAAAAACGTTATCTTTTTTCCTGTAAAAGTGAAAATAGGCAAAATTGCAACTTCAGCAAAATAGTTGACCAATAAAAGTACCTGATGCATTCAAAAATCTTTTTTACCAATACACAAGTAAAATTTTCAGTTGAAGAAAGAGTTTGTGTCCTAGTAACTTTTTTTTTTAAATTAATTTTATTTATTTTTGGCTGTGTTGGGTCTTTGTTGTTGCGTGCGGGCTTCCTCTAGTTGCAGAAAACAGGGGCTACTCTTCACTGCAGTACGCGGGCTTCTTATTGTGGTGGCTTCTCTTGTTGTGGAGCACGGGCTCTAGGCGCATGCACTTCAGTAGTTGTGGCTTGCGGGCCCTAGAGCACAGGCTTAGTAGTTGTGGCACACGGGCTTAGTTGCTCCACGGCATGTGGGATCCTCCCAGACCAGGACTCGAACCCATGTCTCCTGCATCGGCAGGCGGATTCTTAACCACTGCGCCACCAGGGAAGCGCCTGTGTCCTAGTAACTTTTAAAGTTGAGACAAATATTTAATAATATTTCAGAATACACCTAAGTAGGCTGGCTGATATAAACATATTATTTTGCATCCTGGGTGCCCCACTGTATGGTACTATTTACTTGTTCATTAGGTTCCTTGTTGGTCATTCATTCAACATATTTATTACAAACCTACCATATTCCAGGCACTGCTCTAGGCCACACTTCATGCTGGCAAATCTGGGATTTGGTAAAAGACATGAATCCAAATGGATTAGCCTCATCTTTCTTGCCCAATAATGAGAATGTGGGGAATTACACTGTGGTTACTTACACAGTATCCTCTGTAGATCAAAGAAGGGCGTTTTCCCCATGAGGCTGAATGACACACAGATTGGGCAATGGCAGAAAGCCTATGTTCTTCCTTGGGTTAGAGGGATCTGTTCAAATATCATAAGAGTACATGTCATGAGTGTCCACCACTGATGAATTGTAAGATTGTCCAAATGTTCTTTCTTGCTTGGAACCACATCCTGTTTCTGAAGACTGAGGCAGCAAATTAAATGGAGAGTTCATAATTTAAGAGTCTCCAGGCTCTTTTTCATTCATGTTCAAATTAGGAGAAATAGATATTTATGAATAAATGACATTATCTAATAATTACCTTTAACCCCTTATAAAGTGAATAAAGTAGACTATGACATACCAGGTTATGGGGACCTAGAACTGTTTTTCTTAAACTAGCTGCAAGGTTAATATAATACTCTTTATGATATCAGGAAGAAAGTACTTGGAAAATTCCCAGTATACCAGTAAATTTTGTTTGGGTTGTAGTGATAGAAAACCCAGCCATGAATGGCTTAAGTAAAAAAAATATATTGGCTCACATAGCTGAAAAGTCAATGGGAAGAGCAGATTTCAGGCAAGACATAAAGAGAAAGAAAATGTCACCAGGACCCAGTTGTGTTCCCCATCTCTCAATTGCACTTCCTTTGAGCTGCTGTACTTCCCAACATTTGTCCTCTTCAAGATGGCAGCAGCAACTCCAGATATAGTTCAATTCCAGCACAAAAAGCAGAAAGTCTCAGCAAAAGTCTCTCGTGCTTCGTCAGTGCCAAATGGATCACATGCCCACACCTAAACCGATTACTCTGGCCAGAGGAAGGCAATGTTCTGGTGGACTTTGGCTTAAGGAACATGTTCCAACTCTGAGCTAAGATTAGCCCTGCCCAAAGCCCTGGGCTGATGGTGAACAATAAATTATATACAAACAGAGGATGGAAGTTGGGATATAATTATTCAAGGAAGGATAAATGGTGGCAGGAAGCTAAATATCCGCTTTAGAACAAAACATCTTTTCCAGAGAAGGGCATGTCATAGAAGATATCTTCATGGATTATAGAGCCCATGAAGTATATGTCTTAAAACATAGCCCTGCCTCAATCGATCAAGTAGTAAGAGAGTAGTGATAGGACACAGAGTGCCACAAAGTGTTTAACAACCACCTCTCTGGGATGATTTGTAGCATCTACTGATTTCCATGATGTAAATACTCCCACCATGGCCAATTTCAAGCTACCAACATGGTGCCATTTTTAAAAAAAATTTTATTGGAGTATAGTTGCTTTACAATGTTGTGTTAGTTTCTATTGTACAGCAAAGTGAATCAGCTATACGTATACATATATCCCCTCTTTTTTGGATTTGCTTCTCTTTTAGGTCACCACAAAGCATTGAGTAGAGTTCCCTGTGCTATACAGTACGTTCTCATTAGTTATCTATTTTATACATAGTATCGTTAGTGTATATATGTCAATCCCAATCTCCCAATTCATTCCACCCAACCCCATCTCTTAGTATCCATACAGTTGACCATCTGTATGTGTTCTTTGGAGAAATGTTTATTTAGGTCTTCTGCCCATTTTTGGATCGGGTTGTTTGTTTTTTTGATATTGAGCTGCATGAGCTGTTTGTATATTTTGCAGATTAATCCTTTGTCACTTGTTTTGTTTGCAAATATTTTTTCCCATTCTGAGGGTTGTCTTCTCATCTTGTTTATGGTTTCCTTTGCTGTGCAAAAGCTTTTAAGTTTCATTAGGTCCCATTTGTTTATTTGTGTTTTTATTTCCATTTCTCTAGGAGCTGGGTCAAAAAGGATCTTGCTGTGATTTATGTCATAGAGTGTTCTGCCTATGTTTTCCTCTAAGAGTTTTATAGTGTCTGGCCTTACATTTAGGTCTTTAATCCATTTTGAGTTTATTTTTTTGTATGGTGTTAGGGAGTGTTCTAATTTCATTCTTTTACATGTAGCTATCCAGTATTCCCAGCACCACTCATTGAAGAGGCTGTCTTTGTTCCATTGTATATTCTGGCCTCCTTTGTCATAGATTAGGTGACCATATGTGCGTGGGTTTATCTCTGGGCTTTCTATCCTGTTCCATTGATCTATATTTCTGTCTTTGTGCCAGTCCAAATTGACAAAGAAGAAGTAAAGCTGTCACTGTTTGCAGATGACATAATACTATATGTAGAAGACCCTAAAGATGCAGCCAGAAAACTACTAGAGCTAATCAATGAATTTAGTAAAGTTGCGGATACAAAATTAATACACAGAAATCTCTTGCATTCCTATACACTAACAACAAAAGATCAGAAAGAGAAATTAAGGAAACAATCCCATTTACCATTGCAAAAAAAAGAATAAAATACCTAGGACAAAACCTACCTAAGGAGACAAAAGGCCTGTACGCAGAAAACTATAAGATACTGATGAAAGAAATCAAAGATGACAGAAACAGATGGAGAGATATACCATGTTCTTGGATTGGAAGAATCCATACTACCCAAAGCAATCTACAGATTCAATGCGATCCCTATCAAATTACCAATGGCATTTTTCACAGAGCTAGAACAAAAAATTTTACAATTTTTATGGAAACACAAAAGACCTCAAAGAGCAAAAGCAATCTTGAGGGAAAATAACATAGATGGAGGAATCGGGCTCCCTGGCTTCAGACTATACTACAGAGCTACAGTAGTACGGGGCCATTGACCATGGGTTTAGGAAGAGATGAACACCATCAGCCTTCAATAGGAACGGTACTGACATATACAAGCTGGCTCCAGCACACCACTGACAATAAGTGCAAACTTAATATTTTACTCATATCACCAAAGTGACTAGCAAAATCCCCCCAAATGTACCAAATTAAGGCAGACATGAAGGTTAGGGTGGGGAGTGGGGCAGTTATAAGAGATAGCTTTATCACCTGGTCAAAAATATAGATATTTTTAGCTACTTTTGATGGAAACCATGCAAATTCATCATTTGGTTGGTCATATAGCCACTTGAAAATAGCCTTCCTAACTAAATAAAATGTTGGAGAAAAACAGCAATTATGTAACCACAATCCCCTCTGTCCCCATGAACTGCTGCAGTCAAGCATTTCTGTACACATGTCCCCCGAGATGTCACTTACTCCTCAGGGTGGTCTCCTAGGCTCAGAATTTTCTGGCCACAGAAGAAATATCTGTTTGGTGATATTTTTCCAAACTGCTAATTACATGAGCCCTATGATTTTCCACTCTGGTGAATGAACAAAAACAAGGTTCACAGTTGATGCAGAAACTCAGAACACTGGTGACTTGTTATGAATGACGAAATAACCACAATGGCTGATACTAAGGTAAAACTCGCACTAAGAAAAAACACCTTAAAGGTTGAAGTTTCCTCTTTGCAGTCAGCTACTCAGACAGCACACCACATGGAAATGGTATGACATGTCTTCAGGTTTATTTTGGGAATAAAAATAAATTCCTCATTCAAATTTCTCTGGAAAACCAAATTTCCATGGCACGATGTATGTCCAGGTCTTGCCCACTGGACTAAGGGGTAGTGCTGACCTCTGGAAAAAAGCAATTTCCCTCAGATTGCTTCTTCTTCTGTCCTGTTGGGACCTGCTATGGAGACATCTGGGTCATAAATACAAATCAGTCAAGACAGATTGACAGAAAGGATGCACAGTTGGAAAAAATACTTGTCAAGACTTTTCCCTCCTTCTTTCAGCAAAGATGCATACAGTTTAGAGTATGGTCCAAACAGACCGTTCCAAATATGTGCTTTTGCATTTCAAATCCCAGAGCATCAAAATACTGAAAAATCACCCAGTTCTTCCCATAAATATCTAAGGTTGCAGTAGCTAACCTGCAGATTTACTAAAAAAAAGACGTATTTAGTATATATCAAAATGCCATCTGGGAGAAGTACTTGAATTGAAATCCTTTTTACTTACCAAAAGCAGGATATCAATAAGCTTCTCAGTAAGTCAAACTATCTAATATACCCATCTCAGCTCTCCTGAAGAATTCATAGTCAGTCTCCAAAAGTAGTATCATTAGTAGTAATAATAATAACTAACATTTTATTCCAGGCTTCCTTTGTCCCAGGGACCAAGCTATGTTTTTTACAAGTATACTTTGAAGAATGGTCAAAGTATCTTCACACTCGCAACAACCTTAGGAGGTAAATTTTACTGTCCCCATTTCATAGATAAAGAAACTGAGACATCAAATATTCAGTAGTTAGAAGAAAGTTCACAAAGTTAGCACATGGCAGAGCCAAAGATTGAAATGAGTTCTTAAACATACTGAATTTCCAGGTCAATTAGACAAAACCTGCAAGGTACGTAAAAGAGAAAGAATGATGAAGAGATATTTGAAGGCAATACAGCTGTAAGTGTGCAGAGAAATTCGACCTTTGGATTTAGAAAAATAATAATTAACATTTGCATAGCATGCTAGAATTTGCAAAGGTACATTTTCATGTACCTTTGACCTTCGCAGAAATTCTGAAAACCAGAAAAAAATCTGTGATTTTCATTTATAAAGGTGATTCTCAATATACAGAGGCGAAGGCTCAGGAAATGATTTATGAAAACAGATCATTGTTCTGCTATTCCAGGCCAGCAGAAAAGATGAAGAGCTTCTCAGTTCATTTTCAAAACTAAGACAGCCATAACACCACAATCCAATAAAGACAGAAAAACCAATACTATAGACTAATTTCACTTATGAAAATAAATTCTAAATAGAAACTTTTTGAATTAGTATAAATGTGGCAATTCTAAATAAAGTATTTGCAAATAGAATCCAGCAGTATATCAAATAATTACATACCATGACTCCCTAGGATATATTTGGAGAATTCAAGAACGGTTCAATGTAAGGAATTCTCTCAACATAATATATTATACCAAGAAATTAGAATAGGAAAAGCATATTACAATGTCAGCCTCCTAAATAGACATTTGATCAGTAGCCATTTCTAATAAATTAGGGAGAGAAATCACGATGCTGCCATTCAACGCCTGTGACAGCGAGTCCTCAAGTATTTGTTAAATCAAGTACACATGGTCTAAAATAAGAGAAAAAAATGAGATGCTTTAGGCCTACTTTTAACCAAATATGAAGGGGCAAATACTCTATATATCTGACATGCGTACACAATGTATCTGTACAGAAAGCCTGCAAACAGAGCCGTAAAATAACAGGCAGCAATCGTGCTCGGCCCTTCCCATCACAACCGCCTGTCTGTAGGAATGTTCAGGGATGCATCCAGCTTTATCACTAAGAAACTTTGATGGCAAACCACAGTTGGGTCAGGCCAAAGTCTAACAGCCATGACAGGCTGATGAAACCTTAATCAGCCCATAAGGAGATGACTTGGGACATCTCTTATTGGAGGGCGCACCAGCAGCCTCCATGGTCACTGGTCCCTGAAATCTAAAATTGCGGGCTGTAGAGAGAATGGCAGTGACTACCTTCCTTCTCTAACAGGGAGTGGCAACAGGCCCTTCTATCTAGCTTCACCCAGATCATGCCTCACCCAGCCATGAAACAAGAGCAAGCACCCCATTGCCACCGTAGCAACTGTGCACAGAGCCACCAGCAAGTCCCCAAGGGTGAGTGCACAGAGCCAGTTTTGAGGACACTAGTGCCCGTCCACACGTGGACATAGTTGCTGGGTTGGAAAGAGTTAGAGAGCATGGTCTTGTGCACAGATGCTTTACACTGAAGTTACAGATGGAACACTTCACAGTGCCATTTTTCCAAGGGGTGCAGGAAATGAACAGGTTGGCTGCTCCTGAGTGGTCTTGAGCAGAAGCCCAAGCTTCCTCGTAGAATCTTGTTAGCTCATCAGAATGAATAAATGGGAAGAGCATTAAGAATAAAATAAGTGTTATTTTCTCATCTCTTTTTCCTCCTTCCCTAAGTCACAGAAGGAATACAATTACCCAGAAAGCTCTACCTGATCTGCAATTTTTATTCCAAAAAGCTGAACAAGAAAACTGTTCATTTTTTCTGAGACCCACAGAAAGGGGGTAGCTGCCTAATTGTTGTGCTAATAATCAAAATTCTACAAAAATAAAATTACTTTTTAAATACAGTGGACTTCTCACAAATTAAAACTAAACAAAGCAGCTTTACCCTCATAGTTCGAGAATACTACTTTTGGGCTCCAGCTGAAATACAAGATTTACTTCATCTTATGCTTTATTTGTTTATAATCTTTTTATATGTAAAAATGAGAGTTCTTAATGGGTTTTGAGCACTATGTAGAATTTTGTACCTAACCCATGTGGCAGCATGCCTGGGCCACTGGCGTGTTTTGTTTCACTAACTCTTGTATATACTCAGATATATGGTTAGCTGGGTCAAAATTGCTGAGGCCATTTTAAACTGCATGACCCAAGTGTTTTTGCTTAGCAATATTATAAATCTTAAAAGGCAATAGTACTGCCAATCAGACTATAATGGATGCATAAAAATGAATCCTTAAACTCCTATGTGCTTTTATTTAGCCAATTTAATTAAAATATACTCACATGCTTAAAACATCCCCAGAAGCAAATTTTTTTAATTTTGAGAATTGGATATTGTAAAATAAAGTAAATATTTTAAGAACTACTCATCAGTTAGTTATAGTCTAATATGGAATGATATTATATCATTCTACTTTTTCAGTTAGAAAACCAAATTAATTTACCTTAAATGTTTCCATGTGCTGATTTGCTCCCTAGAAGATTTAATGCATCTGAAATATACTCTTGTATTTATTTAAAAGGTATCTCAAAGACACAACATTTCAATAAAATTCCATTCAGGAAAGGCTCATTGTAGAGGGACAGTCTTTTCTACGCTAGGGGGAAGCAGTATTTTTGTCATGGACTTTGAGGTCCCAGCTAATGTAAAAGATTAATACTAATTATTTGAGTCTGTTCTTGGTTCGTCTTTTTCAAACCATGAGAGCCCCGCCTATACACACTCTATCCACAGACGCATTTACACAACACTGTATAGTTACCGAGGTTAAAAATCAAGAAGAATGCAGAGAAAGAGTGGAAAGGCAACAAGGAGATAACCAAATGGAATGAACCCAACTTTAAGTGTTCCCATCTACTCTCATGAATTAGAGGGCAGAATGGTCCAGTGTTGGATGCATCCAGGATGGAAAGTAAGCCCAAGTATCATGAACAAAAAAATCTTACAAAAATATAAGAGCCCACACGTGAAAAGTTTGAAAAAACTAGTGAGAGGAAGTTATAAGTTATCTGAGGAAAAAGAAGGATTAAGATCACCATACATGTAATAGTCTTTCATTCATATAATGTATTTCCCACTCAAACATCCCATGAGTTACACACAAACAAGACTGAGTAGAGCTTAGCACTCATACTTTTAGCAGATATTTGGGCACCGAGTATTACGAACAGTCTGGCAGGTTTTAGGCAGATAGAAGGAATACAGGGATAAATAGGTAGTCTTTGATAAGGGATGCAAGGGCAGATAAACTAATAATCATCACACAACATGATAATAATATACTGTACCATGAGAAATGAGAGAAGGAAAGAGAAGATAGCTCACTCTGGGAAGAAGAGATGGCGTCATAAGAGAAATGAACTGAGTTGGACAAGGATGAGAATACATTAAAGAGGGAAATAAAAAATTATCACCCTGGGGTCATCCCTTGAGTGAAGAGAAGAGCGATCTTAATGGCCACAGGAAATGAGGAATGCTGTCTTTATGTTGTAGTCAAGAGCAAATGCAGTGCTGAGAAATGGTGGTGACAAATAGATTTATAGATGTGAGAGAAGAGCGATGGCTGGGGATTTGGATGACAGCGTTATGGACTGTGGGGTCAGGCAATACAAGTCCAGAAAGAGTTGAGGATGACAGTCTTCTTTTGCTTTCAGTAAAGCACATGACTATGGAGACACACTGATTGCAATTTTAGCTTCGTGAGGGGTGTAGAGAACTTCCTCAGCCCATACTCACTGTGCTCTCAGATCTTTGGCACCAATTAAAATATTTGGGATAAATATTCCACATGTAGATCTTTGCAACAATTATATTAGCTATTAAAAAAGAAGAAAGGAAAGAGACCCTTCACACAATGTCCAGAATGGTAATGAAATCTCTTTTAAGGTTGTAAAATCCCCATAAATTTGGTTTTGAAATTTTGCCTTCAGCTTGCAAGCTTCTGTCAAATTATAAAATACCATAATATGATCCAATATTTCCATTTCTACTTGGGTGTTCAGTGTTTATGGCAACATTATTTATGACACTAAAATATTCAACAGAGCCAAAATACAGGACAAATGAGAAATGTTTAAATAAATTGTGGCTAGCCATTTGATCAAATAGTATGTTGTCATTTAAAAATTATCTTACATTTAAATATATGAGAAACTGTCCATAATGTGAAGAGAATAAAAGTTTACAAACTGTATACATCTTTTGGTCCCACTTTTGTAATATCAAAAGAAAAAAAACAATTAGAAAACAATAGCCCCATGGCCAACAGTAATCCTGTCTAATCAATGCAATTATGGATGAATTTTATTTTCTTCTATATACTTTTCATCATTTATCTTCTCTGCAATTAACTCTTATTTACTTTATAAACAGAGAAATGCTTTAATTTTTTAATTAACTGAATAATAATAATTAACTGGTTAATAATTAACAAAAATATATACATATGTTCAAAACTCTACTTTCAAAAGGAGTCCTGGAATTCCAGAGACAAAAGTTTATTTCCTGTACTTTTGTAGCTTTCATACTAAGTTTTGACAATAGCATCGATTAGGGCATGATACATGCTATCAGGAGAAAGATCCTCCTGTTTTTCCCACACGCTGAGGAAACTCAGCATATTTGTGGTTGACAAATGAGGATGATGAAGATGAGATGGACGACTGTCCAACTAATGTTCCTAGAATCATGGGGGAACCATTACAATCAGACAAAGTAACATGAATTCCATGGACAGGCTGAACATAAACTTTTAAAAATGTTTCAGTTTAATGAACTAAAAGCAGTCTTACAAAACTCAGGAGGTGGCCTCAGGCCACCTGTAGGTCCCTAACTGCAGTGGCAAAATTGCTTCAGTAGCTTTTGGGGAAGGCCAAGTACATTCTAAGACTAATTTGACAGAGAAAGCCTTGACTTTGGAGCTAAAGACTAATGAAGTGCCACACAGGGAATTATCTGTAAGTTGGGAATTGCTCAGGAAAGGGAATTAGAAAAAGGAGAGTATTATACTGAAAGGAGGAAGAAGAGGAGGAGGTAAGAAGGAGAAAAGATTATTAATTATCCAAAATAGTGATTATTTTGCATGGTGAAAAAAAATCAACATAGGAGAAAAATAATTTAAGCGTTGGACCTAGAAATGAAAATGACAGAAATAGATACCAACAGCCAGGGGACCAGGGAATCTAGATCATTAGATATAAGTTTGACAGAGGAGTGGAAATTTTTTTTCAGAAATCTACAAAAAACAGAATAAAATTCTATGCATTCAGTTTCATTCCTTAACCTTTAAAACGCTCTGTCCAAAATAAAATTTACAGCACTTGCCAATGTTTAATGGTGTTCTTTAAGCCAAGCATGATCAAAGTTGGCTTTCTGCTGGTAGCTGGAAGCCAAAAGCGGGTTCTGAGAACGACACACAAAGCTGAAAGCCTCCAGGCAGAAGAGGTGATCCCCAGCTCTCTCCCAGGGAGGAGGTCAGACATCTGGCAGCCACGCTGGCCCGGAGCTAGGCCGCGGAGAATGGCAGAGCCATGTGCAGATGGTTACCACGAACCTCCCAAGGAGACGGGCAGTGGGATGGGGCAGAGATGAGTATCTGGACAGACGGGTTTACAACTCAGAGAGTTCGGTGGTAGCTGCAGCACTCACAGAAAGAAAAGGGCCACGGCCTTCAAATGGAAATGAGCTCCTCTATTCTAAGAAATCTCCTTTAAGACCCAAAATCTGACTAAACCAGTGGTCTTGTTTTCAGCAAAACATGTATTCATTGTCTTCCTCTATACACTTTTTAAATGACCGTTTTTCAAATACCTAGTAAGAACAATAAAAAGCATTAGAATCTATTTTTAAAGTATTTTAATAATTTTTTCAAATCACAATTTTTGGTGATTTTACTGTCACTGTAAAATATACTTCCCAATCTGTCACCTCACCCCCCTCAGTGCTGATGGCCCCCTACCAACTTCCTTACTCCCAGGCCCAATGAACCCTTTGTGACCAGCCCCAAAACTCCCTCACAGTCTCTGTTTCTGGTGCTCTGCTTTCTGAAAGATTCAGCAGTAGCTGCAATACTCCTATTTCTCTAGCAATCCACGGAGGCCTACCATCATTGATCTGCCTTCACCCTGTCCCTTACTCACGTCCCTCTTTAGAGCTTAAGTCTAGGGTTTGTCATTATAACCACTCCCCAAGTCCCTCCTCATCCCTCTTGCCCCTGCTTCACCTGTCCTCATCTGGGGTAGGGGGTGCTGTGCTGTGCTGTGCCACCCTTCAGAATGGAGACACTTGTACCCCAGCTGCCAGCAGCATTTGTGGCTGAAGACTCACAGCTCAGTTGCTCTCTGGGAATGGCCTTGGGCAAAAAGGAGTTGTCCCATCCAAAGGTATGCCCAATCTCCAAGGGCAGCCTGCATCCGTAATAGGGGTACGAAAGCCGGGCCCCCTCACCTAAATTCTAGACAATTCTAAATGGCCCTCCAAACTCCAGAGTCAGATCAGTTGAGGCCTTAGTTGTAACTGCATCACAGCTCAGCTTCTCCCTCTGCCTCATCCTGCTTCCCTCACTCACTTACGAGAATACTCCGCAATAAACCTCCTGCTTGCAAATATTCCAGAGAACCCGACCTAACAGCTACCAAAACCCCAACTCTGCCTCATCAGACAGGGTCCCAGAAACAGAAAGCAACCTCAGAGGGGTTACCCAAGAGAGTTCACTGAAAAGACAGTTGACAAAGTTGTGAGCAGATTGAATGGAACAACGAGTGTTGGTGAAGTGTGCAGGCAATAGTAACGTGGTTGGTACAGAAGAAAGAAAGACTATTCTTTAGTTCTTTAGCTGTTGATTCTAAGTTTAAGTCAGTCCTATAAAAAATGAGCATTAATGACAACAAAGCTTTACCTTGTTTCCCATTCCAGCTGTACAAAAAGTTTGATTAAATCCAAGAATTATTTACTGATCATCTACTATGTAAAAGATAATATGCAAGGCACAGCACAACACTAAAATAACCAACTAATAACAGGACAACCCAGATCTTCAGCAAGTTATTTTGGCTACAAGATGCTGATTGATTTGAAAATTAAATTTACTGAATCAACGCATTCTTCTGTAATCTGGTAAACAAAGCCATAAAAATGTAATTGGCACACCATTCTTCATACAAGATTAAATTTAGTCACAAGGATAAAACTGTCTTGCAGGCATTTCCTTTAATCCACCACCAAGTGTAAATATACCAGACATCCTGTAAAAGAGGAAACTACCTCTCTCTACTCCCTTCTACCTCCCATCAAATCTGCCCTTTTTTATACCTTATACTGTTCAATGTTTTACTTCTTAATTTATTAATAAAGCTTCTCACTATGTTCATGTTAAAATTTGGGGACTTGATTTTAGAGTCAAATGGTTGTATTTCTTAATGAGGACTTTATATTTTCATAGAAGCCATGGTATTTTTATTGACTATTTGAGTGACCTGGCAACATCTAATATATCAATTTCATTAAAAATATCAATGCTATGTCTAACGGGGGATGTTTATTTTCATAAATATGTTTTCTCAATGCCACCGTTTCTGATTTCACTGCTGCTCTTTCTCTGTTTATCGTTCAATTAAATAGAATTTCTTGAGTGTTTTCCATGTTCAAGGCTGTGGGACATTGTGGGAATGTCAAAGAACTGGAACCCATGATGGGAGAATGACACAGACATTTAATTATTGAGTGAGAGTGACAAATCCTACACTTCAGCCTATGCTGAAACCCATTGGATGCCTCTTGCCTCTCAAAGGCACTGAAACCACAGACAGAGATTACCACGTTTTTCTTGTATTCATCACTTGATTTCAGGGGAGACTATTTTAAAACTGTGTCCTGAAGTAAACATTTTAGAAGAAGCCTGTCAATTCTGGTAACTGCAAAATAAACAGATCTTTCCAACAGAGATAGGGCCTGCATTGGCCACATTTGTTCCTATTCTGCATATGCACATTCACTCTAGTTTCCATGCTAAGTTTAAAGAGGAGAAAGAAATTTGAAGTGAAATTTGAAAACTGAAAGTGATGTGGCAGTTCATTAAAAATGCATATTTCATGTTAGGCCAGAAAACAAGTCTCAATAAATTTCAAATTGTATTTATGGATTTAAATCTGATCACAATGAAATTAAATTATAAATCAATAATAAGATGCTTTTAGAAAAGATATCTAGAAAATCTCCAACCATTTGGAGATATAAAATTTCTTTATCTTATTTATCTATTTTTGGTTGTGTTGGGTCTTCGTAGCTGTGTGCGGGCTTCTCATTGTGGTGGCTTCTCTTGGTGCATTGCACGGGCTCTAGGCACGTGGGCTCAGTAGTTGTGGCACACGGGCTTAGTTGCTACGTGGCAAGTGGGATCTTCCCGGACCAGGAATCAAACCCATGTCCCCTGCATTGGCAGGCGGATTCTCAACCACTGCACCACCAGGGAAGCCCTAATCACACATTTTTAATAACACATAGTTTTTTTAAAAAGGAAAACATCATTCAAACTAGAAAATATTTCAAATTGAAAAATAATAAAAACTTTTTTGCATCAAAATTTGTAGGATGCAGCTTAAACAATCCTTAGAGAGGAAATCTGTTCTTTTAAATGCCTGTATAAAAAAAGAAAAATGCTTAAAATGAGTATCTAAGCTTTTACCGTGAGAACTAGAATAAGTAGAGTGAATAAAACCCAAAGTAGAAGAAACACAGAATATAGGTAAAAACAGAAATCAAAGAATTAGAAAACAAACAATACAGAAAATCAACAAAGCCAGATGTTGGTTCTCTGAAAGTCTTACTTTAAAAAAAAACAAAACTTCAATACACATGTAACATGTCCACTCCTATGGTTTATCTGGGAAAAAAAGTTACTTCAGGAAGATTAAAAGCCATTAATACTTATTCCATTAAAAAGTAAGAAAAGGTCATATTTATGCATGCAATAAACAGTTTGGCTTCATACATCTAGTCAAATGGAGTAGTTACAGAAAAACACCTAAACTGTACTTTAAATTGAAACTCACATACATACACACAACATGTGGGAATTTGCCAAAAATATTACTAAATATTTATTTAAATAAATAAGGTCCAAAGTAGCATTTAAAAATAGAAAACTGTTATTTCATTTCTGTATTTCTTCATTGCACCTATGAAATAGAGCTGTTTGAAATCATTTGTAGCTCGAGTTCAGACACTTTTCTCTCCACCCTCTTTATAGTTCTCATGCTGCATTATTTTTTAGTATAAAACTCTCTGCATAATAGTGGTGAGAGTGGGCAACCTTGTCTTGTTCCTGATCTTAGAGGAAATGGTTTCAGTTTGTCACCACTGAGAACAATGTAGGCAGTGGGTCTGTCATATATGGCCTTTATTATGTTGAGGTAGGTTCCCTCTATGCCTACTTTCTGGAAAGTTTTTATCATAAATCAGTGTTGAATTTTGTCAAAAGCTTTTTGTGCATCAATTGAGATTATCATATGGTTTTTATCCTTCAGTTTGTTAATATGGTATATCACATTGATTGATTTGCATATATTGAAGAATCCTTGCATTCCTGGGATAAACCCCACTTGATCATGGTGTATGATCCTTTTAATGTGCTGTTGGATTCTGTTTGCTAGTATTTTGTTGAGGATTTTTGCATCTATGTTCATCAGTGTTATTGGCCTGTAGTTTTATTTTTTTGTGACATCTTTGTCTGGTTTTGGTATCAGGGTGATGATGGCCTCATAGAATGAGTTTGGGAGTGTTCCTCCCTCTGCTATATTTTGGAAGAGTTTGAGAAGGATAGGTGTTAGCTCTTCTCTAAACGTTTGATAGAATTTGCCTATGAAGCCATCTGGTTAGCCAGGGCAATCAGAGAAGGAAAAGAAATAAAAGGAGTCCAAATCAGAAAAGAAGAAGTAAAACTATCACTGTTTGAAGATGACATGATACTATACATAGAGAGTCCTAAAGATGCTACCAGAAAACTACTAGAGGTAATCAATGAGTTTGGTAAAGAAGCAGGTACAAAATTAATGCACAGAAATCTCTTGCATTCCTATACACTAACGATGAAAATTCTGAAAGAGAAATTAAGGAAACACTCCTATTTACCATTGCAAAAAAAAGAATAAAATACTTAGGAATAAAGCACCTAAGGAGACAAAAGACCTGTATGCAGAAAACTATAAGACACTGATAAAAGAAATTAAAGATGATACAAACAGATGGAGAGATATACCATATTCTTGGATTAGAAGACTCAACATTGTAAAAATGACTATACTACCCAAAGCAATCTACAGAGTCAATGCAATCCCTATCGAACTACCAATGGCAATTTTCACAGAACTAGAACAAAAATTTCACAATTTGTATGGAAACACAAAAGACCCCAAATAGCCAAAACAATCTTGAGAAAGAAAAACAGAGCTGGAGGAACCAGGTTCCTGGACTTCAGACTATACTACAAAGCTACAATAATCAAGACAGTATGGTACTGGCACGAAAACAGAAATGTAGACCAATGGAACAGGATAGAAAGCCCAGAGATAAACCCACACACATATTTTTGATAAAGGAGGCAAGAATATACAATGGAGAAAAGACAGCCTCTTCAATAAGTGGTGCTGGGAAAACTGGACAGCTACATGGAAAGGAATGATATTAGAACACTCCCTAACACCATACAAAAAAATAAACTCAAAATGGATTAAAGACCTAAATGTAAGGCCAGACACTATCAAACTCTTAGAGGAAAACATAGGCAGAGCACTCTATGACATAAATCACAGCAAGATCCTTTTTGACCCACCTCCTAGAGAAATGGAAATAAAAACAAAAATAAACAAATGGGACCTAATGAAACTCAAAAGCTTTTAAACAGCAAAGGAAAACATAAACAAGACAAAAAGGCAACCCTCAGAATGGGAGAAAATATTTGCAAATGAAGCAACTGACAAGGGATTAATCTCCAAAATGTACAAGCAGCTCATGCAGCTCAATATCAAAAAAACAAACAACCCAATCCAAAAATGGGCAGAAGACCTAAAAGACATTTCTCCAAATAAGATATACAGATTGCCAACAAACACATGAAAGGATGCTCAACATCACTAATCATTCAAGAAATGCAAATCAAAACTACAATGAGGTAACCCCTCACACGTGGCAGAATGGCCATCATCAAAAAATCTACAAACAATAAATGCTGGTGAGGGTGTGGAGATAAGGGAACCCTCTTGCACTGTTGGTGGGAATGTAAATTGATACAGCCACTATGGAGAACAGTATGGAGGTTCCTTAAAAAACTAAAAATAGAACTACCATATGACCCAGCAATCCCACTGCTGGGCATATACCCTGAGAAAACCATAATTCAAAAAGAGACATGTACCACAGTGTTCATTGCAGCACTATTTACAATAGCCAGGACATGGAAGCAACCTAAGTGTCCATCATCGGATGAATGGATAAAGAAGATGTGGCACATATATACAATGGGATATTACTCAACCATGAAAAGAAACGAAACTGAGTTATTTGTAGTGAGGTGGATGGACTTAGAGTCTGTCATACAGATGAAGTAAGTCAGAAAGAGAAAAACAAATACCATATGCTAACACATATATATGGAACCTAAAAAAAACAAAAATGGTTCTGATGAATCTAGGGACAGGACAGGAATAAGACACAGAATTGTCTTGAGGACACAGGGAGGGAGAAGGGTAAGCTGGGACGAAGTGAGAGAGTAGCACTGACATATATACACTACCAAGTGTAAAATAGATAGCTAGTGGGAAGCAGCTGCATAGCACAGAGAGATCAGCTAGGTGCTTTGTGACCACCTAGAGGGGTGGGATAGGGAGGGTGGGAGGGAGACGCAAGAGGGAGGGGATGGGAGATATATGTATACATGTGGCTGATTCACTTTGTTATGGCAGAAACTAACACAACATTGTAAAGCAATTATACTCCAATAAAGATGTTAAAAAAAAAAAAGAAAAACTCTCTGCATAACTAAAACAGCTTCCAAGCCTCCATTAATGGCATGTTTGTCATAACAATGTATTATATAGATAGATGATAGATAGATAGATAGATTAGATATATATAATTTTAAAAATCAAGAATATTTTAAGCTCCTTAAAATTCAACCTGATGGGACACTTCCTTTATTCATTCCTGGGAACATGAGATCGTGGTACACTCTGGGGCTTTCCAAAAATCCAGCCTAAGTATAAGTGAGTGGCAATCACCTAGCAACATGGGCCACGATGACTGGAGGGTGCCCTAGGTGGGCAGAGCCGTCTGGATCGTGGGCAGAAAGACAGAGAGAAGGTGGGATGGGAGTGCCAGGAAGGTCAGCCACGGTGTTGATGAACTGTGGAAGGACTGGG
Organism: Eschrichtius robustus; assembly: GCF_028021215.1. Lineage (NCBI taxonomy): Eukaryota > Metazoa > Chordata > Mammalia > Artiodactyla > Eschrichtiidae > Eschrichtius > Eschrichtius robustus. The sequence continues at coordinate 87,582,210 of NC_090833.1, read as the reverse complement.
CTTTGCTGTGCTCCTTCCTCTCAGCTCTAAGGCGCAGTGCAGATAACACACACGGTGCACGTGCTAGAAGGCAGCAGAAAGAGCAAACGTCCAGGGGCTTGCAGGTATTCCCCAGCAAGTTTCAAGACAAAGGTAGACTGGAGCTGGCCTTTACGTGGACTTGATATGGGCTAGTCACTCCAAATAGAGGACTGAGAGGTGATGAGCTGAAAGTTTTGTCACATGGCCAGTGTGCATGAGCTAGGAGAAACAGCAAGTTTATTTAAAGCTATGCACAATAAACTCTCTTTTACATTTATTCCTTCAATCAACAAATATTTATTGACGTTCTACATGTGCCAGCTCCTGCACTAGGCATGCAGATAATTAGGACAAGCTTTCACAGAGTTTACATTCTCGTGGTGGAGGCAGACAACAAAAAGAGAAAACAGATTAAAGGGATAATTTCAGAACGTAATATTGCTCTAAGGGATATAAAACAGGGTGATGTGATGGGGTGTGACTGGCACAGTTTGTACAGGATGGGGCTATTTTAGATATGGGATCCAAGCTGACCCCTGAGACAGTGCCCCAAAAGGGGGACCCACACTCGGAGATTAACGAGATTAATACTCTGTAGTCGCTGTATCAAAATTCTTAATAATTTTATCTTTGACTTTGTGTTTTGCAAGTGATGTCTGAAGGGACAGTGGAGCATGCATCTAGGACAGCTGGGCTGGGGCACCAACACAGAGAACCTCGGGGTCAAGCATGATCCCCAGGAGTCTGTAAGGGTTTGTACTACAAGTATCTTCATGCCTAAGGGAGCATGACATTAAACAGCAAATCAAAAACACCATGACAGTCAGGAGAGAGACAGCAGAAGGAAGGAGCAAGCTTCTTTCCTGCTTTTAAAAGCAGGACACTCCTCATATTTTCATTTTACACGGGGCCCCATAACTTATGTCTGTGGTCCTGCCCTGAGAAGGAGCATTTGGAGCACAAGTGGGAGCATTCCAGGCAGGGAGAACTGAAAGTGCAAAGGCAGTGAGGTCCACACAAACTCAGTGGGTTCACAGAAGAGAAAGCCAACAGTGGCGGCAACCTCCTGAGCAGGGCAGAGACCAGAACCAGGTACAGGCAGGAGCAGCAGACCCAGAGGCTGAGGGAAGAGGCCCATCCAGGTTTCATCACAGTGTGATTTGGGTGTTAGTGCCTGTGTGGAAAGTAAAGAACAAGCCCTGGAAGGAGTGGGAAATGGCAGGGAGAGAGGGGGGAAACTAAGATGTTGGAGACGCTGCCACTTCACTTCCCAAGTTTGCCTGCAAAGTCTTGGAGGACCCAAACATCTGAGATCCATCCAACACCTTCCAGCCCAGCTCTGACCCCAGGGAATTCCGTATTCTACTCCCAAGGCCCCCTGAGCTGTGGTTCCTCTGTCTTCTACATTGTCCCTCCATAGTACACACTAAAGTGTGTGCCTGGATCTGTGTTATGTGTGTAGCTCAGCCTGGATCCTCATTCCAGGCTCCTAGGTCCTCTTTTCCTTCTCAAACTGGCCACTCTAAACCTTATCCTGGGCTTGCCTCTGCCTTACGACTTCTCTCTGCCACACCCATCCAACTCTGCTCCCCTCCCAAGATTCTACATAAATGACCCTTCGGAGCCCTTGTGCAAACCCCAGACTAGTTTAGGTCTCTCCGTTGTAAGCTCACTTCTTTTGCAGCAATTGTATGGTGTGGTCATTCGATTACTACCTGTCTCTCCAAGTGGACTGTGAGGTCCTTGAGGACAGGAACAGGTCTCTTCTGCCTACAGTGGTGTCTTTAGCACCCTCCACAGGGAGGCACAGTGCAGGCTCAGTGATGAAGGGCTAGGACAGTGCAGGAGGGAGGACGATGAGCTGGGCCTTTGGAAATGGAAGGGATGGTGTGAGGAAAGAAGAGGCCTGCCTAAGGATAGAACTACCCAAGTATAAAGGCAGAGAGGAGGGGAGAAATGAACAGGAGACCTTCCCTATTGCATGCAAGGCCTAGAATATGAAGGTGCTAATGGAGTGGTAACCGGAGACAGTTGCCCATCCCTCCCATCTTGCCTGCATCTCCCACCCCAGCCCTTTCAGATAGCCTCAGTGGGCTTCCTGGTTCTGTCCCATTCACCCTATAAAAAAAAGTAAACCAAATCTCTACTCTGAATATGTGGGGTAAAGTACAGTGCCCTGGGCTGGTCAGAAAAATAGGAAAATTGTCTTTAAGTATCATATCACTCTGATGAGAGCATAAATGAAGAATAACACTGTGTGGTCAACAACCTCTAAGATGGACCTCAGAACACCTCTGTGTATCACACCCTCATGCATCCCCTTCCCTTGAGTGTGGGACTTACTGGCTTGCTTCTAAAAATTAGAATATGACAGAAGTGATCAGGTGACTAGTCCGGGATTAGGTTATAAAAAGACTGTGGCTCCTGCCTTAAGCACCCTCTTTCTCCTTCTCATGGATTGCTCACCCTGGGGGAAACCAGCTGTCATGCCATGAGGCAGCAACACTGTGGGGAGGGACTGAGGCCTGCCAGCAACCACAGGAGCAGGCTTAGAAGTAGATGGTCCCCACATGTTCAGCCTTCAGATGAGACCTCTGCCCCAGCTGACAGCTTGACAGCAACCTCACAGGAGATTTGAACCAGAGGTGCCTAGCAAAATCAAACCCAGATTCCTGACCCACAGAAAGTGTGAGACAAGAAATATTTGTTGTGTTAAACCATTAAATTTGGGAGTAATTGGTTACACAACACTAGATAATATACACTGTTAGTGCACCATTTCTCAACTCTACACCTGTGCTGAGATTTGATACCTCAGCACCAACAATATGCTAGACATTTTGACACATGGCACAGTGTTAGCTGGAATTCCTGCCTGGTGGGGCTTAATAAGTAATAAAAACAAAAAGAAATGTCTTGCTGAGAAGTTTTTATAGCACTGGTTATTTGAGCAACATTTAGAAATCCATAATCATTACCACTATCCCTTCCTTAAAAAGAAACTTATGAAAGAAAGGAATTTGGGAGTTTTGATTCCTTTTTAAAGAATATATTGAAGCATGTGTACACAATATGTAATGCCAAGTTGACTTGGTCAATTCTTTCTCATCTCATATTCACAAGTTGTGAATAATCCATTGCATACATGGCCTTTGAAGAGCTTGCCTGCTTGCTTTCTCTCTCTCTCTTTCTCTTTCCCTCCCTCTCTCTTTTTCTCCTTTCCTTCACCCTTCCTTCCTTCCTTCTTCCCTTCCTTCCTTCCTTCTTTCAATCCTTCCTTCCTTCCTTCCTTCCTTCCTCCTTCCCTCTCTCCCTCTTTTTTGCTTCCCTTCTTTTCCCTCCTTCTTTCCTCAATATTAAAGGTGAAACATTGGTAGCCCTTTGTCCATTGAATAAAGCATCCCTAAATCATGGCAGTGCTCAATCTACCTTTTTAACTTGGGCATCATTCCTAACCTATACATATAGAAAATATTTAATACAAGCAAGAAAACTGATTCCAAAACATATATTTAACTTAATACTAACCCAGCTCTACAATATATTAAGTTCCTTAGAACCGTGATTCTCAAATTTTATTTGTACAAATCACTTGAGGATTCTTGTTAAAATGTAGACTCCTATTCAGTAGGTCTGAGAGGGCCTGAGACTTTGCATTTCTAACAAGCTTCCAGTCAACGCCTATGCTGCTGGTCCCTGGACCATACTTCAAGGAGCAAGGTCTCAGATGGAATTACTCCTTTTTTCTGAGCCTGAGGACCTGTAACTGTAAAGTGAAGGGCTGGGTTCATTGACCTCTTAAATTCTATGACTTGTGATGCCTCATGTTTGTCTTTCCTTCTCCTCCCCTGCGTTCCCCATTGCAGTATTTGGCAACAGCACCCTCTCCGACTGTCTTGTAAAATTTGCAAGTTGTCCTCTCTCAGCCTCTCTCTCACAGCATCAGCACATGGGATCCATGTACAAGTCCCGTCAATGTTACGTCCTACATCCTTGCATCTCCACCTACCTCTTTTGACCTTTACTTCCAGCCTCCACTCCATCCAAGCCCATGTGACTTCCTACCCAACCCAACGTCACCAACTTCCAGGGTCTTTTGACAAGGCAAATCTGAATGCATCATTTCTCTGCTTAAAGCCTTCAATAATTCCTTAAGGTGGTCTGTGTGTAGTTCTTAAAAACTCCAGGCCTGAAAACACTGTTCCCCAACTTTGTCAACCTGTGGATATGGCTTGCCTTGGGAAAGTCTTGCTGGGCCCCCAGAGTGGGTTAGGTATCTTTATTATGCAGTTTTTCAGCAGGCTGTATTTTTCCTTCATAGAATTTTCTACAGTTAATTAACTAAATCTCATGTGAGTGCCCAGTTTATGACTGGGCTGACATCCACACTCACTATGAGTCACCAGTCTATCCTCAGTGTCCTGCACAGGAAGGTCACATTTGGGCACACAATTAAGATTCTTTGAATGAATAAATATTTCCCACCTACCTTTAGAATTCCTACTAGATATCTCTACATTGCATCTATTAGGTTCTAATGCAAACTAAGGTCTTAGTTAGAGATTTGATGTTGGTCTCTCATAAGTGCCTAACACTCTCATGCTGTCTTATAGTTAGTGTACAGTTTCCTTGGTAGGAAGGCCGTGCATGCTGTGGTCAAGTGTGATAATCATTAGTGGATGGATGCAAGGGTTGTATGGCTCATATATTGAAGTTCCAAATAATTGACATTGGAATTCTAAATATTGACACAAACAACATATAGAGAACACGTGGTTTCCAGGCTTCCCCAGAACTATAGTTTGCTTCTGTGTTTTTTTTAAACAACGAATTAAAGAAGTAAATTCCTTGTCTGTCAAAACCAGGACGAGCGCCAGACACAGACAAAATTCATGACCAAGAGGTGTCTATCCAGGAGGTGTGAGTGGAGGGCTGGGGAGCCCCACATTCATAATGCATTCCCAGTCACCTGAATTCCACCAGAAGAAATGTGTTTCTTTAGAATGTAGAGAGCTCTGTTAAAAGGCAGATCAAATGCCCTTGGGATGGCGGAGCCATCCAAAATTAGAGAAACACTTTGTCCTCAAATCAGAGCTATGCATAGCCACAGACAAAACAGGTGCATTTTCCTAGAAAATCTGTTTTTTTTCGCACACTAACTTTAACATAATTTATATTTTAAACCAAATATAGAAATATTATAAAATAATTTCGAAATTTGCATGAATCTTCAAGTAAAGGAGAGATTGAAGGATATATTATGAGAGATACTAATTCAGTCCTAGGTTATTAAGGACCCATCTTTGGAATACTTAAAAAGCATAAGCAAAGCATCTTCTTTAACCAAATCAGTCAGCCTGTGGGGCTGGCAGTGGGTGGCATGCACTTGCAGGGACAGTGTGTGGCAGGGACTGCTGTTCTGTACTGTCCTTCTTTTAGGTCATAGATCCTTCATTTTAACATGGGTCCATCACTAGCCATGACCAAGTCTGGATTTCCCAGCCTCCCTTGCAGCTAAGTATGGCCCTGTGACTAAATTCTGGCCAAGGTGATGTAAGCTGAAATGTGAGGAGCTTATTTCTGGAAAATTTCTTAAAAGACAACTGGCATGTGTCCTTTAGTGCCTGTCCTTCTTTTCCCTCTTCCTTCCTTCCTGCTGACTGTAGTTTCCTGAGACAGCTGAAGCTGGAACAACCAGACACGGTAATAGGGAGGGACTGCATCTACACACTGGATGAATGAGACAGAGGGGCAGGACTGGGCAGTCAACCCCAGACTTCCACAGAAAAAAGAAACAGAAATCGACCTTGCTTAAGCTGCTGCTGTTGGGGGTCTCTGTTACTTGTAAACTTTCTAAAACTTATAATTAACACGTACCCATGTAGTGTAAATCATAATTGAAAGCTTCTTTATATTGATTATCTGAATGCTAAAAATAAACACTAGTAGAATTCTTCTTGGTACGTATTCACTTGCTTTGAGCAGTTTCTTAGCTATATCCATCTTGAAGGTCATGGCACTAATTCTTTTTCCTAAAAAGTACACTTTCTTCAATTTGGTCTTATTATTATCCTTTTATCTTTTTATAAAATTGCCTGCAACCTTCTTCAAAGTCACTATTTATGATTAATAAATTTTAAGGTATTGACATCTTTAAGCCATCTCAATAGACCATAATATTTTTAGTTGAGAAGAAAACTTTTTCTACAGGTGCAGAGGTATACAAATTCTCCTAAGTAGAGAATATTGTCAATTCTAATTTTTCTAATTGATATGGGTAAATACTTCCACCCAAACTTTTACAATTTCTGTCTTTTTAACCTCCACTCAAAATACTTCTTACAAGTCTTACATGTCACACTGGCTAAATGTAGATGCAGCAAAATATAAGATTTCAAAATATCACTTCGTGAGAGTTCAGGATAAAAATTTATTAAATTAAAAATAGAAATTCCTTCAAAAGAGTCTTCCCACAAGGCAACTAAAGAATTCAAAACTCAGAATTAAATCTTGTGCATCATTTGAGCCCTCACTGGCTAATTTATTCAATTCCTTGCTTTTGTAAGCATAAATTATAGATTCTTCCTATTTTCAGCTTTGTTTTCAATATCAATAATTTGTAATACTTGTAATTTCAATATGTGTAATAGCTAAAATTTGTATGTTCCTTTCTTTAAATACTTTGCAGAACTTAAACTAATTTTGAACAAAATGCAACCAAAATTACAAGACTCACAAAAATATTCACTGTCATTGTTAAGACACTTAGGTTTATTTGCAAAGTAGCTGTGCAAAGGCTCAACTATTTCTAAAATTCAGCTGATGGTGGGCAGCAAAGAGAGAATATTTACTGCCCGATAGCCTCATTTTTTAAAATTCAACATCAACTTTATAAAACATTTTTGTAATTTAATTGTACATGTATTTTTAATTGCAAATTTTGAAAACTAAATTTATTCTTTCAACTGGTAGAATATTGCAGTTTGAATGTAGTCATTGCATCTGCATCACAACCAATTCTAGGATAATACTTTTCTGTTCCATTAGTATCTTCCTTTAGTTAGGAACATTGTTTTGACGAAAATGCAGTACTCCATCAAAATTTGCATTTGCATTATCATTGCAAAAACAATGTTTTTACTGTCTTTGTGGACATTTTTAACAGAATTTAGAGTAGCATTTGTAAATCGTTGAATGAATTATCTTTGACAGGTTGAATTTCAAAAGTTTTATTTTCATTCCATAAATTGAATGAAAAATAATAGTTAATTGTTCTCTTTCTTCCTTTTATTTTTCCTATTGAGGTACTATATATATATAGTACTATACATATATATGGTTTATTCATTTATTTATATATATATATATATATATATATATATATATATATATAAATGAATCTTACATGTGTTTTTACATGTATTCACCTTATGTGACCATCACCCAGAAAAAAATACAGAACATTTTCATTGCCCCAGAGAGTTCCCTCTACACACACACACACACACACACACAAACCCACCCTAAGGCAAACACTATTTGGAACTTCTATCACCATAGATTAGTTTTGTCTGTCCTTGAACTTCATCTAAATATAATCATACAATATGTACTCTTTGTGGCTAGTTTCTTTAGCTTAACATGGTGGATTTGTATGTTCATTGTTGTTATTGCATGTTCTCTCAGTTTCTTAACTGATGAGTAATATTCAATTGTATGAGTATACCACAATTGACTTATGCATTCTTCAATTGATGGATATTTGGATGTTTTCATTTTGAGCTATTATGAGTAAAGATGGTATGAACATTTATGTACAAGTATTTTGTCAACATATGCACTTATTTCTTTTATGCATATACACAGAAAAATTAATGGCTCATGATTTTCTTTTTGAAGCATGTAATGACATTGATATAAAACTGATATCAGTTAATTGCAAGGCTGTGCTAATGAAGCCAATGCATTAACAGCCATCACTTCAATTTTCATAGATTCAAAAGAGAACTCAGTAGCAAAAATGAGCAAAAGTAATTTAGAACAGTCATTTGATCTAAATGAAAAGTCATGCTATACAGAGTGATATGTTAACACACTGTCTGCAGGTACACAAGGTAAATTGTTGATTTTAGGCACTCTCTTCTTCAAACAACTTCTGAAGTAGATGATGATGTTTTTCCAACAGATTTGTGTCTGGTTTCCATGGAGCCAATGAGATCGTAGTGGTCCCCATGGTGGAGGGTAAATGTTGACAAACATTTTGAGAAGTTGCATATTTATCATCAACTTTTGAGAACTGGAAATTCAATACTTAATTTTTCATTAAACATGCACTTTTTTTAGTACAATGCTGCTGAAAGGGTTGATTATAAAATAAAATTTTAAAATGTTACCAAACAAGAAAATAAGTAAATAGTTATAGATTTATATCATATGATAAATGACAACAGATGTGGCAACAACATTTAGATTCATCAGGACAGTCAGCCTTTATTTCCTGTGTATATTTCATATACAACTAACGGTTTCCCACATTTCCCGTGGACCCTGAAGACTGGAAGCCCAGTGGCTTCGTGCACCTTGCAGCTGAGCCACAGCACAACTGGATGGCGCTAAGCAGCCGACAGGGGCAGCAGCAGCAAATGCTTCTCCCCCCTGCACTTGAACCCAGAAGGAATTAGCCCCTGGTTCCTGAGCAACTTTTACATTACCAATGGGAATCCAGTATGCTTTCCCTGAAAGGAAGGTATTGGTTATTCATGGTCTGGAAAGGATTAGGAAAAGAGAGATTTGTTGTCCTCTTTCAGACATAACTACATGTAAAGTAGGACCTCTATTCACTGCCCATGTGTGTCACACACTACTAGATGAGACTTTGGCAGAAGCTGGAAGTATGAGGTAGAGACCTACCAAACCCAGTTTATTTTAAGGCAACCATTAATAATATTTCCTCATTAAACAGTGGAGATCTGGGACCAATGGTAAACCATATAGGACCCCAGGACAATAGTCTTAAAATGGGACTACCAAGTTGAAAGGGAATTTTGTCCACCCTGCCTAAAGCAGAAGGTAGAACAAAGAAAAATATCCTCTCCCATTTTATCTAGAAATGGGAAGATAATCAAAATTGTCCCCTTCTATGGATCTCTTAGCCTAATATCACTCCCACTGTTATATTCAATTTTTATTTTTAATCCCAGGAAATATTGCAATTTTTCAAGAATTTTAATATTCCATAAAACGTATTCCAATAGTTAATTATGAATACTTTGACTTTCACTATCATTTTCATCCTGTATTTCTTTCTTCCCCAAATTTGAGCCTATAATACCACAGTAAGCAATTCATGCTACAATGGCCATAACACCAAGAAAATAAATGTATTATAGACAATCATGTCCCCAAAGATAATAGGAATAGATCTAATTTAGAATCCAGGATAAACTGGAAGGTGAGGCTTCTCCTGAAAATTAATCAACAAATGTTGAACACGTATAAGTTTTACTGATTTACGCTGTAGAAAAAGGGACAGTAGCAATTGGAGAGCTAGTGAGGTGAATTTCACTGTAGCACAGAAGAACATAAAAGAAACTTTTTCCCTGGGAATACAGCTTAATTTGTAACTCCTACTTTGAAAGTATGGACCACTTAACATTGTCAAAGTGCTTTGACTGATGAGTTTTCATGGATGGGATCAGGTTGACCTAACTGACTTCTTATTTTTGCATCATATGGACTACCTGTGTTTTTTGTGATGAATAATGCACATGAGGATAATTCTAAACTACAAATTGGCCCGCATCACATCTGTGCTTTTTAGTAGCTCTGCATTACTTCCAGAAGAAAAAGTTAAACCTCCATAGGCTGGCTCTTCAGGAGGCAGCCCCTCCCAGCTTTACAACCTCTTCTCTCCTCAGCCCCCTGCTGCTCTCCCACACACCTAAGTGCTTTATGCACACTCTCCCTCCATTGACCTGCCCATCTTTATTTGTGCCCAGAAGGCCAACTCCTCCCTGACCGTCAAGATTTAGGCCATGCCTTACTTCATCTTGAAAACAGCTTCCAATGTCTCTTGTCCATCCCCAACCCCTCCCTGGGTCCTCTCTGCACTCCACTTGCTTGTTGTGCATCCCTGTTCACAGCCATCTGCACACAGACATCTATTAGGTGACTGTCTTGACTGTCACCCTTGGACTGGGAGCTTCTTGAGGGCTGGGCACCAGGACTGTAAACCTGGAACCAAACACGAGCCTGACTCAAGGCAGAAACATTCAGGAAATGTTTGATGGATGAAAGAATTTCAATAATGGTTCTTAACTGGCTTTGGTTGTATTAAAGCTCAAAGAACTGAATTTATTTGATTACAAGAATCATCTCTCATTTAACTGTCCAGGTCAGATTTCATTCAAGGCCTGAAGCTGTATCTGTTAACATATTTCTTAGCTTACGCTATGGTTTTATAAATAGTGTCCGGGCCTCTAATCAATTAGTATTGTCCAGCAACACTACTGGGATCACCCTCCAGACCCCTTCCATTCTCATGCCTTCAAATGTGCCTAAAACAGAGTGACTTGGGGAGCAGGGACGAGGGGAATATTCTTCCCTTTTCAGCAGACCTTTCTGAGCTTCTGTGTATTATTGTAACAGGAGACTCTGAGAGATGAGACCACAAACCAAAAGTTACACCCTTTTGGTCTGAAAGGTTTGGACAGACACTTAGTGTTTCTGGAAGACAAAGAGAATCCGCAAACATGAGAATGTGGGAATGGATATTTGCACGCAAAGGAAGGCACGTTCCGAAAGCACATTTGCAGACCATGGTGTAAAATCATTTCAAACTTACCAATAAAAATACAGATCAGACTCAGGGCTTTGACTGTAGTAAGGGACTCAGGAGAAGGATAGAAGATTCATACTTCCATGGATAAGCAAAACAAAACATAAAAACAAAACTCCCATCGTCATTTCCCCTATACATCATATTCTGGTACAATTCCCACCTCTTAAGAGGAAACCTCAGTGAACACATAAGAAAAAAGCATTTTTAATTTCGTTCCAGTTTTTAAATGAGTCTAAACTAAAACAAAGATTTTATGACTCTCTCAGTCTGCCATGCGGATTTCCGCCTCTGACGAATGCCAGGAATCCTTGTGGCTACTTTAGATGTCCAAACCATTTATTAAGAAGAATGAGAGAGTGCCATGTCGGAACCCGGGATCCAGAAAGGTAGCTGAGGCCACCACTCTGGCCACTGGCCAGAAGAAGACTTCTTGGCAATGGAGTAGGCAGTTTTAGGAATGTCACAATTGTTTAAACTCTCCTGTACTGTTTAAGAAAAGTGTTTTTGATGGCAAGGAGGTGCCATAGAGCTGCAAATACAGATGGAAGTATTTTCTCCAGATAGTTGTATTATGCTGAAAATGAGCACTAAAACCCAATAAAATGCTGCCATTATCCACCAGAGGCTTAGAGAGGAGCCAATCCTGTTCTAAGGGTTATCAGGCCATTGGATTAGAGGAAGGAGAAGAATGAACTGAACATAAATTTTGAAAAACACAAACTTACTAATGCCTAATTGAATGGTATCAGACTTTTGGTGGAAAAAAAAAGTGTTGACCTTGCACTGGACACAACTGTCTTTAAACCAAGTAGTGACTGTGTGTTGAGAAAATTATCTCTTCTGGATATATGTGAGTCAAGGTTTGAATACTGCTAAGAATGCACTTGGATGAAGATATAAAGAGGGAGGAAAAGAAGTAAGACCATATGATTAGTTGCCACCGAGCTGGAGGAAATACTTCTCAGTAAAGGAGGCCATTCAGCCAGCTATCCAGACAGTTACTGGAAGTCTGTTCCCAGGGCTTAGTACAGTGCCTGAAACACACACACACACACACACACACACACACACACACACACACACACAGAGCATTTCATCTAGTTAAAAGTAAGGCAGAGTTTTATTTATTTATTTTAATTTTTTTTTTTTTTTACTAGAGTGTAACTGCTTTATAATGTTGTGTTAGTTTCTGCTGTACAATGAAGTAAATCAGCTGTATGTATACCTATAACCCTTCCCTCTTGGACCTCCCTCCCACCCCCCCATCCCACCCATCTAGGTCATCACAGAACATTGAGCTGAGCTTCCCGTGCTTTATAGCGTGTTCCCACTAGCTATCCATTTTACACATGGTAGCATATATATGTCAATCCTAATCTCCCAGTTCATCCCACCTTCCCATTCCCCTTCCCCCCATGTCCACATGTCCGTTCTCTACATCTACATCTCTATTCCTGCCCTGCAAATAAGTTCACCTGTACCATTTTTTAGATTCCACATATATGCATTAATATACGAGATTTGCTTTTCTCTTTCTGGCTTACTTCACCCTGCATGACAGACTCTAGGTCCCTCCTCATCTCTACAAATGACCCACTTTCTTTCCTTTTTATAGCTGAGTAACATTCCATTGTTATATATGTACCACATCTTCTTTATCCATTCATCTGTCGTTGGACATTTATGTTGTTTCCATGTCCTGGCTATTGTAAATAGTGCTGCAATGAACATTGGGGTACACGTGTCCTTTTGAATTATGGTTTTCTTTTTCTTTTTCTTTTTAACATCTTTATTGGAGTATAATTGGTTTACAATGGTGTGTTAGTTTCTGCTTTATAACAAAGTGAATCAGCTATATGTATACATATATCCCCATATCCCCTCCCTCTTGTGCCTTCCTCCTACCCTCCCTATCCCACACCTCTAGGTGGTCACAAAGCACAGAGCTGATCTCCCTGTGCTATGCAGCTGCTTCCCACTAGCTATCTATTTTACACTTCGTAGTGTATATATGTCAATGTTGCTCTCTCACTTTGTCCCAGCTTACCCTTCCCCCTCCCCATGGCCTCAAGTCCATTCTCTACGTCTGTGTCTTTATTCCTGTCCTGCCCCTAGGTTCATCAGAACCATTCTTTTTTAGATTCCACATATATGTGTTAGCATATGGTATTTGTTTGTCTCTTTCTGACTTAACTTCACTCTGTATGACAGACTCTAAGTCTATCCACTTCACTACAAATAACCCAATTTCATTTCTTTTTATGGCTGAATAATATTCCATTGTATATATGTGCCACATATTCTTTATCCATTCATCTGTCATTGGACATTTAGGTTTTTTCCATGTCCTGCTACTGTAAATAGTGTTGCATTGAACATTGGAGTACATGTGTCCTTTTGAATTATGTTTTTCTCAGGGTATATACCCAGTAGTGGGATTGCTGGGTAATATGGTAGTTCTATTTTTAGTTTTTTAAGGAACCTCCACACTGTTCTCCATAGTAGCTGTATCAATTTACATTCCCACCAACAGTTCAAGAGGGTTTTCTCCACACCCTCTCCAGCATTTATTGTTTGTAGATTTTTTGATGATGGCCATTCTGCCAGGTGTGAGGTGATACCTCGTTGTAGTTTTGATTTGCATTTCTCTAATAATTAGTGATGTTGAGCATCCTTTCATGTGTTGGTTGACCATCTGTATGTCTTCTTTGGAGAAATGTCCATGTAGGTCTTCTGTCTATTTTTTGATTGCATTGTTTGTTTTGTTGGATGTTGAGCTCCATGAGCTGTTTGTATCTTTTGCAGATTAATCCCTTGTCAGTTGTTTCATTTGCAAGTATTTTCTCCCATTCTGAGGGTTATCTTTTCATCTTGTTTATGGTTTCCTTTGCTGTGCAGAAGCATTAATTAGATCCCATTTGTTTATTTTGTTTTTATTTTCATTACTCTGGGAGGTGGGTCAAAAAAGATCTTGCTGTGATTTATGTCATAGAGTGCTCTGCTATGTTTTTCTCTAACAGTTTTAGTGTTTGGCCTTACATTTAGATCTTTAATCAATTTTGAATTTATTTTTGTGTATGGTGTTAGGGAGTGTTCTAATTTCATTCTTTTACATGTAGTTGTCCAGTTTTCCCAGCACCACTTACTGAAGAGACTGTCTTTTTTCCATTGTATATTCTTGCCTCTTTTGTCATAGATTAGGCGACCATATGTGTGTGGCTTTATCTCTGGGCTTTCTGTCCTGTTCCATTGATCTATATTTCTGTTTTTGTGCCAGTACCACACTGTCTTGATTACTTAGCTTTGTAGTATAATCTGAAGTCAGGAAGCCTGATTCCTCCAGCTCCGTTTTTCTTTCTCCAGATTGCATTGGCTATTCAGGGTCTTTTGTGTTTTCATACAAATTGTAAAATGATTTGTTTTAATTCTGTGAAAAATGCCATTGGTAATTTGATAGGGATTGCATTGAATCTGTAGATCGCTTTGGGTAATATAGTCATTTTCACAATGTTGATTATTCCAGTCCAAGAACATGGTATATCTCTCCATCTGTTTGTGTCATCTTTGATTTCTTTCATCAGTATCTTACAGTGTTCTGAGTATAGGTCTTTTGGCTCCTTAGGTAGGTTTTTTCCTAGGTATTTTATTCTTTTTGCTGCAGTGGTAAATGGGATTGTTTCCTTAATTTCTCTTTCTGATCTTTCGTTGTTAGTGTATAGGAATGCAAGAGATTTCTGTGTATTAATTTTGTATCCTGCAACTTTACTAAATTCGTTAATTAGCTCTAGAAGTTTTCTGGTGGCATCTTTAGGATTTTCTATGTACAGTATCATTTCATCTGCAAACAGTGACAGTTTTACTTCTTCTTTTCCAATTTGGATTCCTTTTACTTTTCTTCTCTGACTGCCATGACTAGGACTTCCAAAACTATGTTGAATAAAATTGGCGAGAGTGGACACCCTTGTCTTGTCCCTGATCTTAGAGGAAATACTTTCAGTTTTTCACCATTGAGAATGATGTTTGTTGTGGGTTTGTCATATATGACCTTTATTATGTTGAGGTAGGTTCCCTCTGTACCCATTTTCTGGAGAGTTTTTATCATAAATGGGTGCTGAATTTTGTCAAAAGCTTTTCCTGTAACTATCTAGATGATCATATGGTTTTTATTCTTCAATTTATTAATATGGTGTATCACATTGATTGATTTATATATAGTGAAGAATCCTTGGATCCTGGGACAAATCCCAGTTGAACATGGTGTATGATCTGTTTAATGTGTTGTTGGATTCTGTTTGCTAGTATTTTGTTACGAATTTTTGCATCTATGTTCATCACTGATATTGGCCTGTAATTTTTGTTTTTTGTGATAACTTTGTCTGGTTTTGGTATTGGGGCTTGTAGAAAGAGCTTGGGAGCATTCCTCCCTCTGTAATTTTTTGGATCAGTTTTAGAAGGATAAGTGTTAGCTCGTTTCTAAATGTTTGATAGAATTCACCTGTGATGCCATCTGGTCTTGGACTTTTGTTTGTTGGAAGATTTTTAATCACAGTTTCAATTTCATTACTTGTGATTGGTCTGTTCATATTTTCTATTTCTTCCTGGTTCAGTCTTGGAAAGTTGTACCTTTCTAAGAATTTGTCCATTTCTTCCAGGTGGTCCATTTTTTGGCATATAGTTGCTTGTAGTAGTCTCTTATGATCCTTTGTATTTCTGCGGTGTTAGTTGTAACTTCTTTTTCATTTCTAATTTTATTGATTTGAGTCCTGTCTCTTTCTTTCTTTCTTTTTTTTTTTTGGTGAATGAAAAATCTTTTTTATTTTAACATCTTTATTGAAGTATAATTGCTTTACAATGGTGTGTTAGTTTCTGCTTTATAACAAAGTGAATCAGTTATACATATACATATGTTCCCATATCTCTTCCCTCTTGCATCTCCCTCCCTCCCCCCAACCCTATCCCAGCCCTCTAGGTGGTCATAAAGCACCGAGCTGATCTTCCTGAGTTATGCAGCTGCTTCCCACTAGCTATCTATTTTACATTTGGTAGTGTATATATGTCCATGACACTCTTTCACCCTGTCACATCTCACCCCTCCCACTCCCCATATCTTCAAGTCCATTCTCTAGTAGGTCTGTGTCTTTATTCCCGTCTTGCCACTAGGTTCTTCATGACCCTTTTTTCTTTCCTTAGATTCCATATATATGTGTTAGCATACTGTATTTGTTTTTCCCTTTCTGACTTACTTCACTCTGTATGACAGACTCTAACTCCATCTACCTCATTACAAATACCTCCATTTCATTTCTTTTTATGGCTGAGTAATATTCCATTGTATATATGTGCCACATCTTCTTTATCCATTCATCCGATGATGGACACTTAGGTTGCTTGCATGTCCTGGCTGTTGTAACTAGAGCTGCAATGAACATTTTGGTACATGACTCTTTTTGAATTATGGTTTTCTCAGGGTATATGCCCAGTAGTGGGATTGCTGGGTCGTATGGTAGTTTTATTTTTAGTTTTTTAAGGAACGTCCATATTGTTCTCCATAGTGGCTGTATCAATTTACATTCCCACCAACAGTGCAAGAGGGTTCCCTTTTCTCCACACCCTCTCCAGCATTTATTGTTTGTAGATTTTTTGATGATGGCCATTCTGACCGGTGTGAGATGATACCTCATTGTAGTTTTGATTTGCATTTGTCTAATGATTAATGATGTTGAGCATTCTTTCATGTGTCTGTTGGCAATCTGTATATCTTCTTTGGAGAAATGTCTATTTAGGTCTTCTGCCCATTTTTGGATTGGGTTGTTTGTGTTTTTGTTATTGAGCTGCTTGAGCTGCTTGTAAATCTTGGAGATTAATCCTTTGTCAGTTGCTTCATTGGCGAAGATTTTCTCCCATTCTGAGGGTTGGCTTTTGGTCTTGTTTATGGTTTCCTTTGCTGTGCAAAACCTTTGAAGTTTCATTAGGTCCCATTTGTTTATTTGTGTTTTTATTTCCATTTCTCTAGGAGCTGGGTCAAAAAGGATCTTGCTGTGATTTATGTCATAGAGTGCTCTGCCTATGTTTTCCTCTAAGAGTTTGATAGTGTCTGGCCTTACATTTAGGTCTTTAATCCATTTTGAGTTTATTTTTCTGTATGGTGTCAAGGAGTGTTCTAATTTCATACTTTTACATGTACCTGTCCAATTTTCCCAGCACCACTTATTGAAGAGGCTGTCTTTTCTCCACTGTATATGCTTGCCTCCTTTATCAAAGATAAGGTGACCATATGTGCGTGGGTTTATCTCTGGGCTTTCTATCCTGTTCCATTGATCTATATTTCTGTTTTTGTGCCAGTACCAAACTGTCTTGATTACTGTAGCTTTGTAATATAGTCTGAAGTCAGGAAGCCTGATTCCTCCAGCTCCATTTTTCGTTCTCAAGATTGCTTTGGCTATTCGGGGTCTTTTGTGTTTCCATACAAATTGTGAAATTTTTTGTTCCAGTTCTGTGAAAAATGCCAGTGGTAGTTTGATAGGGATTGCATTGAATCTGTAGATTGCTTTGGGTAGTAGAGCCATTTTCACAATGTTGATTCTTCCAATCCAAGAACATGGTACATCTCTCCATCTATTTGTATCATCTTTAATTTCTTTCATCAGTGTCCTATAATTTTCTGCATACAGGTCTTTTGTCTCCTTAGGTAGGTTTATTCCTAGATATTTTATTCTTTTTGTTGCAATGGTAAATGGGAGTGTTTTCTTAATTTCACTTTCAGATTTTTCATCATTAGTATATAGGAATGCAAGAGATTTCTGTGCATTAATTTTGTATCCTGCTACTTTAACAAATTCATTGATTAGCTCTAGTAGTTTTCTGGTAGCATTTTTAGGATTCTCTATGTATAGTACCATGTCATCTGCAAACAGTGACAGCTTTACTTCTTCTTTTCTGATTTGGATTCCTTTTATTTATTTTTCTTCTCTGATTGCTGTGGCTAACACTTCCAAAACTATGTTGAATAATAGTGGTGAGAGTGGGCAACTTTGTCTTGTTCCTGATCTTAGTGGAAATGGTTTCAGTTTTTCACCATTGAGGACAATGTTGGCTGTGGGTTTGTCATATATGACCTTTATTATGTTGAGGAAAGTTCCCTCTATGCCTACTTTCTGCAGGGCTTTTATCATAAATGGGTGTTGAATTTTGTCGAAAGCTTTCTCTGCACCTATTGAGATGATCATATGGTTTTTCTCCTTCAATTTGTTAATATGCTGTATCACGTTGATTGATTTGCGTATATTGAAGAATCCTTGCATTCCTGGAATAAACCCCACTTGATCATGGTGTATAATCCTTTTAATGTGCTGTTGGATTCTGTTTGCTAGTATTTTGTTGAGGATTTTTGCATCTATGTTCATCAGTGATATTGGCCTGTAGTTTTCTTTCTTTGTGACATCTTTGTCTGGTTTTGGTATCAGGGTGATGGTGGCCTCGTAGAATGAGTTGGGGAGTGTTCCTCCCTCTGCAATATTTTGGAAGAGTTTGAGAAGGATAGGTGTTAGCTCTTCTCTAAATGTTTGATAGAATTCACCTGTGAAGCCATCTGGTCCTGGGCTTTTGTTTGTTGGAAGATTTTTAATCACAGTTTCAATTTCAGTGCTTGTGATTGGTCTGTTCATATTTTCTATTTCTTCCTGGTTCAGTCTTGGCAGGTTGTGCATTTCTAGGAATCTGTCCATTTCTTCCAGGTTGTCCATTTTATTGGCATAAAGTTGCTTGTAGTAATTTCTCGTGATCGTTTGTATTTCTGCAGTGTCAGTGGTTACTTCTCCTTTTTTATTTCTAATTCTATTGATTTGAGTGTTCTCCCTTTTTCTCTTGATGAGTCTGGCTAATGGTTTATCAATTTTGTTTATCTTCTCAAAGAACCAGCTTTTAGTTTCATTGATTTTTGCTACTCTTTCCTTCATTTCTTTTTCATTTATTTCTGATCTGATCTTTATGATTTCTTTCCTTCTGCTGGCTTTGGGGTTTTTTTGTTCTTCTTTCTCTAATTGCTTCAGGTGCAAGGTTAGGTTGTTTATTCGAGATGTTTCCTGTTTCTTGAGGTAGGCTTGTATTGCTATAAACTTCCCTCTTAGAACTGCTTTTGCTGTATCCCATAGGTATTGGGTCATCATGTCTCCATTGTCATTTGTTTCTAGGTGTTTTTTGATTTCCCCTTTGATTTCTTCAGTGATCACTTCGTTATTAAGTAGTGTATTGTGTAGCCTCCATGTGTTTGTATTTTTTACAGACCTTTTCCTGTAATTGAAATCTAGTCTCATAGCGTTGTGGTCGGAAAAGTTACTTGATACGATTTCAATTTTCTTAAATTTACCAAGGCTTGATTTGTGACCCAAGATATGATCTATCCTGGAGAATGTTCCATGAGCACTTGAGAAAAATGTGTATTCTGTTGTTTTTCGGTGGAATGTCCTATAAATATAAATTAAGTCCATCTTGTTTAATGTATCACATAAAGCTTGTGTTTCCTCATTTATTTTCATTTTGGATGATCTGTCAATTGGTGAAAGTGGGGTGTTAAAGTCCCCTACTATGATTGTGTTACTGTCGATTTCCCTTTTAAAGGCTGTTAGTATTTGCCTTATGTATTGAGGTGCTCCTATGTCGGGTGCATAAATATTTACAATTGTTATACCTTCCTCTTGGATCGATCCCTTGATCATTATATAGTGTCCTTCTTTGTCTCTTGTAATAGTCTTTATTTTAAAGTCTATTTTGTCTGATATGAGAATTGCTACTCCAGCTTTCTTTTGATTTCCATTTGCATGGAATATCTTTTTCCATCCCCTCACTTTCAGTCTGTATGTGTCCCTAGGTCTGAAGTGGATCTCTTGTAGACAGCATATATATGGGTCTTGTTTTTGTATCCATTCAGCCAGTCTGTGTCTTTTGGTGGGAGCATTTAATCCATTTACATTTAAGGTAATTATCGATATGTATGTTCCTATTCCCATTTTCTTAAATGTTTTGGGTTTGTTATTGTAGGTGTTTTCCTTCTCTTGTGTTTCTTGCCTAGAGAAGTTCCTTTAGCATTTGTTGTAAAGCTGGTTTGGTGGTGCTGAACTCCCTCAGCTTTTGCTTGTCTGTAAAGATTTTAATTTCTCCATCAAATCTGAATGAGATCCTTGCTGGATAGATTAATCTTGGTTGTAGGTTTTTCTCCTTCATCACTTTAAGTATATCCTGCCACTCCCTTCTGGCTTGCAGAGTTTCTGCTGAAAGATCAGCTGTTAACCTTATGGAGATTCCCTTGTGTGTTATTTGTTGTTTTTCCCTTGCTGCTTTTAATATGTTTTCTTTATATTTAATTTTTGATAGTTTGATTAATATGTGTCTTGGCGTGTTTCTCCTTGGATTTATCCTGTATGGGACTCTCTGTGCTTCCAGGACTTGATTAACTATTTCCTTTCCCATATTAGGGAAGTTTTCAGCGATAATCTCTTCAAATATTTTCTCAGTCCCTTTCTTTTTCTCTTCTTCTTCTGGGACCCCTATAATTCGAATGTTGGTGCATTTAATGTTGTCCCAGAGGTCTCTGAGACTGTCCTCAGTTCTTTTCATTCTTTTTTCTTTATTCTGCTCTGCTGTAGTTATTTCCACTATTTTATCTTCCAGGTCACTTATCCGTTCTTCTGCCTCAGTTATTCTGCTATTGATCCCGTCTAGACTATTTTTAATTTCATTTATTGTGTTTTTCATTGTTGCTTGGTTCCTCTTTAGTTCTTCTACATCCTTGTTAAATGTTTCTTGCATTTTGTCTATATTTCCAAGATTTTGGATCATCTTTACTATCATTATTCTGAATTCTTTTTCAGGTAGACTGCCTATTTCCTCTTCATTTGTTAGGTCTGGTGTTTTTTGACCCTGCTCCTTCACTTGCTGTGTGTTTTTTTGTCTTCTCATTTTGCTTATCTGACTGTGTTTGGGGTCTCCTTTTCACAGGCTGCAGGTTCGTAGTTCCCACTGTTTTTGGTGTCTGTCCCCAGTGGCTAAGGTTGGTTCAGTGGGTTGTGTAGGCTTCCTGGTGGAGGGGACTAGTGCCTGTGTTCTGGTGGATGAGGTTGGATCTTGTCTTTCTGGTGGGCCGGTCCACGTCTGGTGGTGTGTTTTGGGGTGTCTGTGGCCTTATTATGATTTTAGGCAGCCTCTCTGCTAATGGATGGGGCTGTGTTCCTGTCTTCCTAGTTGTTTGGCATAGGGTGTCCAGCACTGTATCTTGCTGGTCGTTGAGTGAAGCTGGGTCTTGATGTTGAGATGGAGATCTCTGAGAGATTTTCGCCATTTGGTATTACGTGGAGCTGGGAGGTCTCTTGTGGACCAGTGTCCTGAAGTTGGCTCTCCCACCTCAGAGGCACAGCCCTGATGCCTGGCTGGAGCACCAAGAGCCTTTCATCCACACAGCTCAGAATAAAAGGGAGAAAAAATAGAAAGAAAGAAAGAAAGAGGATAAAATAAAATAAAATAAAGCTATTATAATAAAAAATAAGAAAAAATTATTAAGAATAAATTTATTAAGAAATTTTTTTTAATTTTTAAAAATAGATTTATTAATTTTTTATAATAAAAAATTATTAAGAAAAAAATTAAGAAAAAATTTTTAATTTTTTAAAATAAAAAATATGAAAAAACTTATTTAAAAATTTTTTTAAATTTTTAAAAATAGAAAGTAAGGAAAAAATTATTAAGAAAACATTTATTAGGAAAAAAACTTTTTTTAAGTTAAAAAAAAAACGGATGGACCTAACCCTAGGACTAAGGGTGAAAGGAAAGCTATACAGACAAAATCTCACCCAGAAGCATACACATATACACTCACAAAAAAAGGAAAAGGGGAAAAATTAATATATCCTGCTCCCAAAGTCCACCTCCTGAATTTGGGATGATTCGTTGTCTATTCAGGTATATAACAGATGCAGGCACATCCAGTTGTTTGTGGAGCTTTAATCCTCTGCTTCTGAGGCTGCTGGGAGAGATTTCCCTTTCTCTTCTTTGTTCGTACAGCTCCTGGGGTTCAGCTTTGGATTTGGACCCGCCTCTGCATGTAGGTCACCTGAGGGCGTCTGTTCCCCACCCAGACAGAATGGGGTTAAAGGAGCAGCTGCTTCGGGGGCTCTGGCTCACTCAGGCGGGGGGAGGGAGGGGTACGGAGGAGGCGGGGCGAGCCTGCAGCGGCAGAGGCCGGCGTGACGTTGCAGCAGCCTGAGGCGAGCTGTGCGTTCTCCCAGGAAGTTGTCCCTGGATCGCGGGACCCTGGCAGTGGCGGGCTGCACCCGCTCCCAGGAGGGGTGGTGTGGAGAGTGACCTGTGCTCGCACACAGGCTTCTTGGTGGTGGCAGCAGCAGCCTTAGCGTCTCATGCCCGTCTCTGGGGTCCGCGCTGATAACCGCGGCTCGCGCCCGTCTCTGGGGTCCGCGCTGATAGCCACGGCTTGCGCCCGTCTCTGGAGCTCGTTTAGGCAGCACTCTGAATCCCCTCTCCTTGCGTGCCGCGAAACAAAGAGGCAAGAAAAAGTCTCTTGCCTCTTCGGCAGCTGCAGACTTTTTCCCGGACTCCCTCCCGGCTAGCTGTGGTGCGCTAACCCCTTCAGGCTGTGTTCACGCCACCAACCCCAGTCCTCTCCCTGGGATCCGACCGAAGCCCGAGCCTCAGCTCCCAGCCCCCGCCCACCTTGGCGGGTGAGCAGACAAGCCTCTCGGGCTGGTGAGTGCTGCTCGGCACCCATTCTCTGTGCGGGAATCTCTCCGCTTTGCCCTCCGCACCCCTGTGGCTGCGCTCTCCTCCGTGGCTCCGAAGCTTCCCCCCTCTGCCACCCGCAGTCTCTGCCCACGAAGGGGCTCCTAGTGTGTGGAAACCTTTCCTCCTTCACGGCTCCCTCCCACTGGTGCAGGTCCCGTCCCTATTCTTTTGTCTCTGTTATTTCTTTTTTCTTTTGCCCTACCCAAGTACGTGGGGATTTTCTTGCCTTTTGGGAGGTCTGATGTCTTCTGCCAGCGTTCAGTGGGTGTTCTGTAGGAGCAGTTCCACGTGTAGATGTATTTCTACTGTATCTGTGGGAAGAAAGGTGATCTCCTCATCTTACTCTTCCACCATCTTGCCCAGACCTCCCTTTCTTTCTTGATGAGTCTGGCTAATGGTTTATCAATTTTCTTTATCTTCTCAAAGAACCAGCTTTTAGTTTCATTGATCTTTGCTATTGTTTTCTTCATTTCTATTTCATTTATTTCTGCTCTGATTTTTATGAATTCTTTCCTTCTCATAACTTTGAGTTTTGTTCTTCTTTCTCTAGTTGCTTTAGGTATAAGATTAGGTTGTTTATTTGAGGTTTTTCTCGTCTCTCTTAGAACTGCTTTTGCTTCATCCCATAGGTTTTGGGTCATCATGATTTCATTGTCATTTGTTTCTGGGTATGTTCTTTATTTCCTCTTTGATTTCTTCATTGATCCATTGGTTAATTAGTAGCATATTGTTTAGCCTCTGTGTGTTTGTGTTTCTTTATAGTTTTTTTTTCTGTAATTGATTTCTAATCTCATAGTGTTGTGCTCAGAAAAAATGTTTGATACGATTTCCATTTTCTTAAATTTACTGAGACTTGATTTGTGACCCAAGATGTGATCTAACCTGTAGAATGTTCCATGTGCGTTTAAGAAGAAAGTGTGTTCTGCTGCTTCCAGATGTATTGTCTGATAAATATCAATTAAGCCTAGCTGGTCTAATGTGTCATTTAAGGCTTGTGTTTCCTTATTAATTTTCTGTCTGGATGATCTGTCCATTTGTGTAAGTGAGGTGTTAAAGGCCTCTACTATTATTGTGTTACTGTCGATTTCCCCTTTTATGGCTGTTAGCATTTGCCTCATGTACTGAAGTGCCCCTATGTTGGGTTCTTAAATATTTACATTTGTTATATATTCTTCTTGGATTGATCCCTTGATCATTATGTAGTGTCCTTCCTTGTCTCTTGTAACAGTCTTTATTTTAAAGTCCGTTTTGTCTGATATGAGTATTGTTACTTCAGCTTTCTTTTGATTTCCATTTGTATGGAATATCTTTTTCCATCCCCTCACTTTCAGTCTGTATGTGTCCCTAGGTCTGAAGTGGGTCTCTTGTAGACAGCATATATCATATATCAGCCAGTCTGTGTCTTTTGGATGGAGCATTTAATCCATTTACATTTAAGGTAATTATCAATATGTATGTTCCTACTACCATTTTCTTAATTGTTTTGGGTTTGTTTTTGTCAGTCTTTTTCTTCTCTTGTGTCTCCTGCCTAGAGAAGTTCCTTTAGCATTTGTTGTAAAGCTGGTTTGGTGGTGCTGAATTCTCTTAGCTTTTGCTTGTCTGTAAAGCTTTGATTTCTCCATCGAATCTGAATGAGATCTTTGCCAGGTAGAGTAATCTTGGTTGTAGGTTTTTCCCTTTCATCACTTTAAATATATCTTGCCATTCTCTTCTGGCCTGCAGAGTTTGAAAAGGCTAATTTATTCTTAAATCTCTTCTAATTCAGTGTATTTCTGTTTTTGGTAATTCATAAATCTAAAAGAACACTGTATTTTCTTTTTCTTAATCCTTGCAGAAGAAATCATTCAAAGAAAACTTTTGTGTTAAACCACTGTTTCCCAAATGTATATTTCATAGGACATTAGTCCATGTGGCTTATTAAGGATGGCATGAAGAAAGTGTTCCACTGGCCAACAGATTGGGAAATGCTGGGTCAAACTCGACTGACAGATTTTGTTTCTGCAAGGCTTCTCAAAGCCTTCGAGCGTGGTTCAATATGCTCATGTAAGAAGGGAAGCTTCATAAGTGGCTACAGCAGGGGCCCAGCTATGACTCCCAGGCCAAATCTGGCTCAGTGCCAGCCTTTATGGGAATACAACCCCACCCATGTGTTTACAAGTTGTCCTTGGCTATAAGGGTAGAATTTAGGAGAGCAATAGAGAACATACAAACTCTCAAAGCGAAGATACTTCCTTCTGTTTGGCCTTTGACAGAAAAAGTTTTCCAACCCCTGGTCTAGAATATGTAGTGTTCTTCAAATTTGTCTGAACACAGAACAGTTACGGGGAGCATACCTATCAACATCTCTTAAAACCCTGGGCCACATGGAAAACACGTTCTCTAAATGTAAGAAAGTGGTCTGCTGAAGAAAATCACTCAAGGAAGATTTCGTGTGGTTCATACAAATCACGGTGTTCTATGTCTGTCTTCTTATATTTAATTTTGCTATAATTTAGGTCCTTTCGAACTTTCTGGCTTGATTAATTATAAAGTTACTTTTGGCATTAAATCATTGACTGAGACATTAGTTTATTGCTATTTTTTAATTCTTGAGTTTCTTAACCATTTAATATGGCAACTTTTTTTTTAAGTCACTTCTAAACCCAATTTTATAATTATTAGGGGAAAATATATATCAAGGACAGCATGAGTCCAGAAACCAGATTGTACAATTAGCAAAACAGAGAGATTTGGCATCTCTAAGTGGAGATTTGTGTTCGCAGTGAGATCAAGGTGACTAGGCAGAGCCACCTGGCTGTGGATGAGCTGATACTTGGGTGGACAGCGTTGATAGAACACAGTGGGCAAAATGGTCAATGAGTCACCTTGATGGCAGGGTTAGAATGACCAAAATTATCACCTCTTCTGTTGGATTGTTACATTCAGTTCAGGGTGTCACTTTAACTGAACATATTAAAGGACGTATTGAAGGTCAGGAGAGAATTGCTGGGAAGGAGAAAGAGCCTGAAACCATGAAAAACAGCTGGGAATACTGGGAATCTTTGGCCAGTAGAAAAGATTCTGGAACTTGATGTCCACCTTCCAACATCTGAAGGACCTTCATGAGGAAGAAGTCATAGTAAAAACAGCATAAGACGGAACATTTTCAACTGTTGGAGATTCCCCAAAACGAAACAGACTGCCGCAACAGGTAATGAGTGTTCCATCACTAGAGATATTCAAGCAGAAGCTAGGCAAATATTTGGCAAGAGTTTGGACAGGCAGTTGGTTTAGATGATTTGTAAAGCCTCCTTCCATTTGATAGCCAGATACTCAGGAATTAGTCAGTGAGACGCTTATCGTTGGCTCTCAGTAAATGCCTGTTGTCTAAAGGAAAAATCCGGAGATTTTTATGATCCATCCTTGCTTATATATTAAAACATATTTACCTAGCTAAAATTTCAAAATTAAATTATCAACAGGTCTTCCTATTTTCTCTTTCAGATTCCCTCTCTGTGAATTTTTAGCAAAATTTACATCAAATAGGACTATTAAAAAAAAACTTATTGAAGTATAATACTCACACATAAAAGTACATAAATTAAATGTAATTCAATAAATTCTTTAAAGTAAACACACCCATGTAAGCAACACTCAGACTAAGAACTGAAACACAACCAACGTACTTCACATAGAACTTGCTCTTGTACCCACTTCCCCCCCGAAAGGTAATCATAAACTTGACTTCTAAAACCATAAATTAGTTTTGTCTGATTTTGAATTCTATATAAATGGAATCATACAGTGTGTTGAGTCTATTAATTTCTTTTGTTGTTGTTTTGTCCTTTTTTCCTGAAAACATCAAGCATATACTGAAATTGAGAAAAGAGTGTAATAAATACCCACTTCAACAATTAGTCACTCGTGGTCAAACTTGCTTCCTCCATTTCCCTACTCACTTTATCCCTAGTTTACTTTGAAGCACATTCTGGGCATCTTACCTTTTCATTCATGAATATTTCAGCATGTATCTCTAAAAGCCAAGGTTTCTTCTTGTAAATAGAACCACAATATCATTATTCTACCTGAAATAACCATAACATAACATTATAATGTTCTAAAGTAGTACAACCATACAATATATTATATAAATAATATACAATAAAATAATATAGTAATTCCTTAATATCATTAAAAATCTAGGCAGTGTTCAAATTCTCCTGATTGTCTCATATATTATTTTTTTTTTTTTACAGTTCATTTGTTTTGATCAGGATTGAAATTAAATCTCTATTTTGCTCTTCATTGGTATGCCTCTTAGGTCTCATCTAGCCTATAAGTTCCCTTCCTTGTCTCTCTTCTTCCCACCAAGGAATTTATTTTCTGAAGAAACTGGGTCACTCGTTCTGTGGAGTTTCCCACAACAGTATTTTACCATCACATCTCTGTGGTGTTGTTCATCATGTTCCTCTGACTTTTCTGTTTCACCCCAAGTGGGTGTATTGCAATTCAGTTCAGTTCTGACATGAGCCAGAGTTAGCACGACACCACGAAGTGAGGGCAAAAACCATCCCAAGGCTGCCCTCACTTCAGACTCCATCTCCAGCAATCAGGGGACACCTGCACTTCTGACCAAGTGGCTATAGATTCATGAATTCCCACAATGCCCTCAGGTTCAATAACTGACTGGAGTGATTCACAGAACTCACGGTACTTACAGTAAGTTCTGTACTTACTGTAAGTTCTGTACTTACAGTTCTACTATAAAGCACACAACTCAGGAGCAGCCAAATAGAAGAGGTACATAGGGCAGGGACACAGAGAGTCCTTGACAGGGAGCATCCATGCCCCTGTCCATGGAGTCAGGATGTGTCACCATCCTGGCACGTCAATGTGTTCACCAACCAGGAATCCCTTCTGAGCCTTGGTGTCCAGAGTTTTTATTGGGGTCTCATTACCTAAGCATGACTGATCACATCATTGGCCACCAAACTGAACTCAACCTCCAGCCCCTCCTACCTCACTGGAGGTGAGTTGGCCTGAAGTTCCAACCCTCTAATCACATCCTGAGGCTACCTAACTATCTAGGGGCCCATCATGAGTCACCTCATTAGCATAATAAAATACTCCTATCCCAGGAAATTCTAAGAGTTTTTGAAGCTCTGTGACAGGGATCAGGGACAAATACCAGACACATTCTTTATTATACCACTCTCTGTCTGCTATAAATTGAAAGCTAAATCTAGACTCTATGCTTGATCAAATTTCAGGTTTTAATTTTTGGCAAGAATACTGCATAGGTAGTGATTCATGCTTCTGTCAGGAGGCACACATAATGTCTGGTAGCTGAAATGGCACATTTTTAGAAGCCAGAACTAGTAGTCCTGTTAGCTGCAGAAGGGATACTTTCTTTCAGAACCAGAGGCATCTCATCATATTCTCCATCCACGGTGCATGTATCCACCATGTGCCTCTTACCATCTCAAACTAATTTCCCATTCTTAGTAACCTCCTGCCACTACTGGGTTCAGTTCCAAATTGTGCAGTAGGGATAATTCTTTTAGTTCATGCAGGAGAAACAACATATCATGAAAGAAGATGATTTGCAGCTTTCCCACTCTAGTTGTGTTCTTCTATTTCTATGGATTTCTGTACCCAATCAGTCAGAAAAAGAAATGGATGCTTATGTCTTGATAAATACCTCCTACCTATGTGTCAGCAATCTAGAAATGATTTCCACAAACAGCCTTTCAAAGTAGATCCACTGATGTACAGGGCAGGGCTGTCCAGGTTTCACTGATTGTGGGTCAGTGCCAGCAACAGGATGGAAGCCTGATGACACTGAGGACATTTGGAAATCAAGTCTCCCAGAGCAACATGACCAATTACTTGTTTTGAAGAAAGAGAGTCCCCAAATCAGCTTTAGATAGATGCTTAATCAATGGCGCTTCTACTTCTAAACTCCTTTGTTTCAGAGATTGGAGGAAACTCAGGTTAAAACTGTGCTATCAAGGATAAACATGGATAGAGTGCCTGCATTCCAAACTAAGAAGCCATTCGAGGAATTGAGACAAAAGTCAGCAGAGTAAATGAGTCTAAAGTAAAATTCCTTTTCATTTACCTCAAATGTAGGGAAGCTATATGACCATCTGCATGAAAAAGAATAACCCTTTTTTTTAGACAAGACAGTCAGAACAGAAGTGTAGCCAGTCACCAGAGGCCAGTCAACATATCATGGAAAATAGATGAAAGCCAGTGAAACAGAGAGAGCCTTATGAAGAGACTTGGGGTTTCAATGCCATCCCAAGGACAGATACGACAGCACGTGAAGGGGAATCCACGCTGTCAAAAATCAGTCTGTCATTGCATGTCTAATATAATTTCCAGAGTTCAGGGGTCCACTTCCCCAAATAATTTTCCTACTTACTCAGTAACATCTGCAATTCCTTTTAAGAGGGATCACTCCATAAGATGATTTTTAAAATTCACTGAAATGCACATATTACATGGTGAATTACATATTACATGGTGCTATTACCCATGGGTCTGACTGGAGCACTTGGTGAATAGGGAACAAACATTGGTGGTGGTGTAGAGAGGAGAGCTCTTCCAGCGAGTGCCTCCTAACTTCCCTGCATCTGCTCCCCTCCTTTCTTTGCTCCCTCCTGTCTCAGCAGAGGGGGTGGTTTGGGAGGGAGTGACCCAGAGCTGAACTAATCTTTACCCCCATCTCCTGTGGTGTCCTGTGAGAAACTCGGGCTCGATTCTCCAGTGTCACCTCCTAGCCTTGGACTTGGGTG
The DNA here is from genome assembly GCF_028021215.1 of Eschrichtius robustus. Taxonomy (NCBI): domain Eukaryota; kingdom Metazoa; phylum Chordata; class Mammalia; order Artiodactyla; family Eschrichtiidae; genus Eschrichtius; species Eschrichtius robustus. The sequence continues at coordinate 87,552,783 of NC_090833.1, read as the reverse complement.
ACAAGTATTGGCACAGGTATTGGCAAAGGGGCTGGGCATCCAGATCGCAGGGCTCAAATGTCTATCCCTGACATTCAGTCAGGTCCCTCATTTTGGTGTCGTGACTGTGCTGAGTAAGAAGAGATGATCACTTATGAACTGTCTCATAGGTATTTGGAGAGGCTGAACAGGAATAAAGGGCTGTGATGTCACTAGCTATGATGGTACAATTGTCGTCAGCAGAGAATAGTATGCCTTGCTGTGAGACTAGTCCTATAGGAGCAGTCTATACTTTTCCAGTCTCATCTCCCATCCTCAGTGTGCCCCCGAGAATTCTCGGTCAAGCCCCCCTTCTACATGTATACACATGCACACAATTCGAAAGTACTCAGCTTCCCAGACTCCCTTGAAGCCTGGATGCCACGTGACCCATGAGATGTGAAGTCTCCTGAATTGGGCTTCCCTTCCCTTCCTGAATAAAATGTCAGGAGGAGACAGATGACTCTTGCTCATTGGGCTGCCCACTTTGTTCCTGCCCAGTGTGGTACAACAAGCCCATGACCATGAGAATAAAAACTACACACCTAAGACAGTGAAGCAGCAGACAGAAGGAAGCAAGCCCTTGGAACAACCTTTGATCACATTTAGCACCAGCCAATGGGCTGCCTACCTACAGACTTCTGGTTAAAAAAGGAAAATGAATCCTTCGGTGGTCCCAGTTATACATATTTCTAACTGACATTTCCCTGACTTTTACAAACTTGCACTTTGGCATCATCATGTCCTTTGCTGTCATTGAGAGATGCCCTAAGAAACTCTTCTGTGACAGTTGCTATTGTCTTCACTGCACAATATAACTGGTCTCTCTGTGTCCAGTCTTGCCCCCTCCAGTCCATTCTCTATTCTGCAGTCAGGATGGTCTTTTAAAGATTCTAATTTGATCATACAATAATCTTGCTTACAACTCTCCAGGGGCTTCCTGTGGCAGAAACAGTTAACTGTCCTCCAAAATCTACACCCCACTTCCAGAGTGAAGATAGTACTGCCAGATGGCTGCCCAGTCAGGGGTAATCTTTTCGACCCCCCTTGCATCTAGGCGGGGCTCTGTGACTACTTCCAGGGCAAGGTGATTAGGACACACCTGTGCTCTCTCCACCTTCTCTTTCGCCTCCACTGTCAGCAGGAGATGGACAAAGAGATGGAGGAGACACAGTAGAATTGCTACCTGAGGTAAAGCTGCCCGTCCATCAGGAACATCGTATCAGACTAATATGAGAGTCAGAAATAAACACCAGTGTGCACTGAGCCACTGAAATCTCGGGGGCTGTTTGCTATAGCAGCTAAGAGTACTCTGATACACTTTACATTGACCAGGGGATAAAGTGCAGAATCCTTAATGTGGCTCTCCACACTCTGGCACTAGCCCATGCTCTGTTCTCTCTTCACACCAATGAAACCGGACAATACTGGACAACTATAGGTCAACCAATTGCCTCCAGGTCTTCAAATAGGCCATTCTCTTCTCCTTGTCTAGAAACTTCCTCCCCTGCTCTTTGCCTGACTAATTACTGTTATCCCGTGGGCACCTGGGATATCACTTCTCCAGAGAGGTCTTCCCCGACTAGTCTGTAGACAAAGCTTCCTTAAGATAGGCTCCTATATCTCTCTGTTCCTTCCCTTTCAGATTATTCACTGCATTGTCAACATTTGCACTCCCTGCCAGACTGTAATCTCCAATAGAACAGAGGCATTTCTATCTGGTTCATGACTATCTAGCTCCCTATTGACTAGTACAGTGCCAAATAGGTAGTAGGCCATCAGTGAATACCTGTTGAATGTTGAATGGATGAAATGATAATGTTAGAACAACTTTAGTGTCCCCATTTAGGTAGACTCATGGGAAATATCACTCATGTTGCAAGAACTTCTAGCAGTTAAAAGAATTATTTTAACAATGTTATTCTTATATAATCATCTTTCTCTCTTTGCTTTTGCCACTAGGAACTCACAGACAAAATTATATCCACCTTTAAAATTGCATAAAGCATAAGTGCATGCCTTTCTTGATCTAGTTCCATGTAATAATTTAACCCTCCCTCTCTCATCAGCCTGAGTTTATTATTCTTTATCTGCAAGTTCTAAAAGTACTTTTGTGGACTCTTCTGTACAGAGTAGCATGTAAAAATTTTAAAGTTTCATTCTTAATGAGAGGGTTGGCCTATAATTCCTCCAGGCTTATGCTAACTTGGGAATAGTTAAAATTTATCTCTTCCTTTATTTTACTTATAAATATTGAATCTTCCCTGATACAACTTAGCACAAAGCTGCTTAAAATGGATTTACATTACTTATGATAAAGGTCACTATGACAGAAGGCAGATGTTAAAAAAATGCTCTTCATCAAAATCATAAAATTTAAAGATGACACGGCTGAAAGAAGTTTAGCGATCACATGGTCTCATTAGCTCACATCATAAATGAGAAAAGCTAAAAGCCAGAGAGGTAAAATGACCCTCCAAAGGCCATTCATTATATACAGTTACAGCTGAAGCTGGGACCCCCAACTCAGGTGAGTTTATGCCTAAGTCAATGTTCTTTTTACAGCATCCCCCAACCTTTTTTTTACTTTAAGCCAAGATATTCACATTCTAAGCCCCAAAACCTGTAAATGCACCTTATATGGCAAAAGGGACTTTGCAGGTGTAATTGAGTTAAAGACCTTGAGATGGGAAGATTATCCTCAATTATCAATTATCCAAGTGGGCATTAAATGCAATCACAGTGTCCTTAAAAGACAGAGGCAGAGGGAGGTTTGACTACAGAAGAAGGAAAGGTAACATGATGACAGAAGCAGAGATGGGAGTGATGTGGCCATAAGCCATGACTACAGCCTTAGAACCCGGAAGAGGCAAGGAATGAATTCTCTCCTGGAGCCTACAGGGCGAGTGCAGCCACACCAATACCTTAATTTTAGCCCAGTGATGGTCATTTCAGACTTCTGTCCTCCTGCACTGTTAAAGAATCTGTGTTATGAGCCACAGATTTGTGATAATTTGTTACAGTGGTGACAGGAGACTAATTTGCAAGGGTTAGCAAACTATGGCCTGTGGACCAAATCTGGCCCATTGCCCATTTTTGTAAATAAAGTTTTATTGGGACAGAGCCTGACTGTTCCTTAATGCAATATCTATATGACCGCTTTCGTGCTACCCTATTAGAGTTGAATAGTGTGACAGAGGCCACATGGCCTGCAAAGCCAAAGCTATTTATAATCTGCCCCTTTACAGAAAATGTTTGCTGACTCTGCTTTTAGCTATGAATTAATTCTACCTTTTCTCATATTTTCACTGTCTTTTTGGACTAGAAATAATACGTGTTCATTATACAGAGTTAAAACATTACAAAACTACATTATCTAGCAACTGTCATCAAGAGTCTGGGGCATGTAGGGAGTTTGTTCTTTTTATCTACACATATGTTAGTCTTTACTATTATGGTTGCTGTGATCAGTGTTTAAGTCTTTAGATATTCATAAATTACAAAGGACTAAATACTTCATGAAGTTGATACAATTGTGACACTTGTGAATACGTGAGCCAAGGGCAGAGAGAATAGCATGAAGCTGACAGGTTCCAAAGGTCCGTTTGGAGAATCTACAGATAGAGGCTACTGGGAGCGAATGAGGTGAGTGGTTTATGTATGGCCCGAGCCTTAGCATCTGCTGGGCCCGGTTCAGAGCCCCTCTTCTTCTGCCTGGCTGCCCCTTAGCCTCTCTGTGCATCAATTTCCTCATCTATAAAAAGGAGATATTAAGACACATAGAGCAGTCATTAAGTAACAACTACAGAGGTAATCATGCGAAGCACTCCACAGAGTGCCTGGCACACAGTCAGACTAAATACAAATGGTTGTTATAATTTTTAATAAATATTGCAATGTCTTGGTTTAAAATGTTCAAGGAAAACGATTTTTTAAAAATAACTGAACACAGAGCTACTTACCTGTCTGTCCACTCGCCCTCTGACAGCGTATTCTTGCTTAAATATACACTTTCTTGAAGAACAATAAAATAAAGTAAATTTTAAAATAAATAAAAATAACTGTGTTAAATTTGAACACAAATTTTCCTTTTTAGCGTTTTCTAATTATAAAATGGTTATCGTAGATAATTTGAATATGACTGAAATCATTGAAAAAAATTAAAATTACCTCAACCTCACCACCCTCAAATTACCATATTTACTATTTTGTCATATTTCCTTCTGTGTCCACATATCTGTGCCCCTTTATAACAAAAGATGAATCCTATTATATGTAAAGTTTGTGCCTTGCTTTTTTCATTAAAATCATTTTTTCTGATGTCATTAACTGTTTTTGGAAAAAAGTTTAATACCCACTCATCCATAGTTTTCCATGATGTATTTCAAGCATTTTAATTCCATAAATATGTCCTACCCACCTATTACACATCAGACACTCTGGCTGATGTTGAAAGGGTGAAAGAGGAATTAGATATTTTCCCTACCCTCAAAGAGCTTATAATTTTGTACCGAAAAAAAAAGGGCAAGCACATTTTGCAATTCATAATACAAGGTAGATTCACATAAGTATGATTTTAAAAAATAATAATACAGTGGGCTCAAGTGTGAGTAAAAAGTGAAATTTTTCTCCTTCTTTGAAATTTCTGTTACCTATTTTCTCAATCACATTTGCAAAAAAAAAGTTATCATCACCTGAGGGGCAATAGAACTAGCAAGAACATTTTTTGCCAAGAAAGGAGAATGTTCCCCACAGTAAGCACTCTCTGGGAGGTATTTTGGAAAATGTAGCAAGTCCTTTTAAAGAGAAAGGAAATAAGGAGATTGTCATATCTGTCTCACCTTAGATAATAAAAGCTGGGTCGGCATCAGAAATTGGAAGCAAATTCTAGGAAACCTCTCTGAAGTTTCCACAAGGTGATCCAATTAAGATATGACTGGCAGCCATGAAAAGCTTTGGTACCGCCAAACCCCAGAGAAATTTTAGATGTAGAAACACAAGAAATATCTTGCTGGATAACCAAATATTTTTTAAAAGAGCCATGTAGCATAGACTTAAACTTCCAAGACATCATTGACTATTTTTCTTGCCCTCCAGCCAAAGATAACCTAAGACAAGGGAAAACACTGGCTATCCCACGAAAGCCAGACAAGTAAACAGAAATTTGCAATGAATCTTTCTTAGCCTTAGCAAAGTCCAGGCCTAAAATCCATCTTCAGCACATTAGAATGGAATCTCTTAGGTCAACTAACAAGCCCCACCCCGCAGGGGTGCTCACATGGAACCACTCTGGAATCCCCTGCTCACTGTGCCTCCATCTGCTGTCATAAAGCGCTATGTAAACGGGGCCCCAGGTATTCCGGGCATCTCTGAAAGCTGCCAGCTCTTCCTGACTCCAGAGAAGAACCAGCCCCCACTCAAATATCATCTGCCCTCATGGTGAAACATCATGGAGGGATCCTTTGAGTTCACCCATTCTAGATGACAGGTAACAGCACTAATGGAGGCCAAGAGAAGGAGGCATCAAGCCCTCTCCACAAGTCTCCTTTTAAGCAAGAATATTAACCATAAATGAGAGCCCTTAAAAGTCAGACTTCTTCTGACTCCTTCCTATTTTTGAATGGTCACATTGAGGACCAAAATGAGGGGTATAACCTAGGAACCTAGGAACATCCCCCGAAACCACACTACTCAAGTTGATTATAAAATAAAATCTACTCATTCTTCTTAAAATGCATTGGTTTATATATTGTTTTAGTTGTATTCTTAAACTTGTCCCATGAGTTAGAACATGTTGAGATCATGAAACATTTGTTGAGTGCCTTCTGAGCAGAATTAATTCCTTTCCAGAATCAGATTGGGGTATCAGTCAATCAAGCAATACTATGAAGGGCTTATTGTGAGCATACCCTTATACTATTTATCATGTTTATATGAAAGGTGGAAAATAATCTCTATCTTCTAGATTAAGTTTATGGGGAAAACAGAGCAAACACAAATGATACTGTAGCAGACACTGTTAATTATCAACCCATCATCCATCAAGACCTCCATTTCCAGCCTCCTAGCACTGATTATAGGTACAAACCCTCCAATATGTGCCCATGACTTCAAGGAGAATGGCCCAAGTACCAGCTTTAGGGAAAGGATCTGATGGGTCTAACTCAATAATGGCAGTCCCATTTCCTTTGCATGTTTGGCCAATGAGATGGCCAAGTGAAGTCTGTTGAGTGGCAGCTTCTGAGAAAGATTCACTTGCTAAAAAAAAAAAAAAGGAAAAGAAAAAAAGACACACAGGAAGACACGGATCTTCATGCTCTAGGAGATTTTTTTTTTTTTGATGTGATACCTGGATCAGCAGCTGTCCTCTTGCAACAATGAGGTACAGTCATGAACATGAACACCTTCTACCTGAGGACAAAGCTCATGTGCTGAGAATGACAAAAAAGAAAGATTAAAAGAACCTGAGACCTTAAGGAAGTCATCAAGCTGCTAATATAACCCACTCCAGAACTGTCTTACCTCCAGACTTCCAGTAGCAGGATATAATAAATTTTTCTTAAAGAATAAGCCATTTCAAGTTGAATTTTCTACTACATCCAGCTGAAAGCCTCCTGAGTGGTACCGATACATAAATAAAAATGCATCTTTAAAGAACTGGCAAAGTGTACTCTCAGCTGGTACAACGGAATAAGAATTTTGGAAAGAGCATTTTAGCCATAAAGGAGAGCATAGGCAGAGGTGTGCAGCTCAGCTCTCTCAACACTCTAAGTTTCTTCCAGGATGTCGTAAGGAATTCCTCTTCATGTTTTTAGTCCCAGGTCATCAAATCAGTTAGGTCAAGCATCTTACCTAGAAAGATATATCTTTGGAGAAATATATTTCATAAAATATAAACTGAGAAACATTTCGACTTATGTCAGTTAGAAGAATGTATAAATTAGGGAAGTAAGTGAAGTAAGATGAGTAACTTCTTAAGGTTCATCCGATAAAATGGATCCCAGTGAATAAATTTTAAGCAGCATTTTGTTTTAATTATTTTCATTTTTTAAAATATAATATAGATACGATAAATGATCAGATCGTAGGGGTTCCATTCAATCAGGTTTGAAAAATGCTTATCAACATCAACACACAGAACATTTCTATCACCCCAAAATGTTTCCTCACGCTCCTTCCCAGTCCATCTTCACAATCCATGAAGCAACCAATGATCTTATTTCTATTATCGATAGTTAAATTTGCCAATTCTAGATTTTCATATATATGGATTTATGCAGTATATGCTTTTTTGTGTGAGACTTCTTCCACTCAGCATACTATTGTTGAGATTCATGCATGTTGTTTCTTGTAGCCACAGTTGCGTGCTTTGGGAATATTCTATTATGTGGCTATATCACTTGTTTACCCATTTCCCTGCTGATGGCTACCTAGGTGGTTTCTAGTTGGAGCTCTCATGAAAATCTGCTATAAACTTTATTGTACAAGACTTTTTTGTGACTGCATATTTTCATTTCTCTTGAACAAATACCTAAGAGTGGAATTGCTGAGTCCTAGAGTAGATGTATGTTTAACGTCTTAAGAAACAGACAAATTAGTTATAACAAACATTGTACACTCCCATCAGCAACATGTGAGAGTTCCAGTCGCTCCACCTTCTCTCCGAGAGTTGGTGTTGTTGATCCTTTTCATTTCAGCAAATCTACTGGGTGTTTAATAGTTTCTCATTATGGTTTTGTTTTGCATTTCCTTATTGATAAATGATATTGAACACATTTTGATGTGATTATTGGTCATTTGCATATTCTCTTTTGTTAAAGTGCCCATTTATGCCTCTTGTCCACATTTTTAAAATTTGGGTTGTTTGTCTTTTTATTATTGAGTTGCAGGAGTTCTTTACATATTCTTGATACAAAGCCTTTGTCAGATGTATGTGTTGTGACTACTTTTTCCCAGTCTGACTTGTCCATTTATTTTCCTTGATTTGTTTTTCTACAGGCAGGAGTTTTAAATTTTGATAAAGTCTAACTTACTTTTTTTTTATGATTTGTGCTTTCTGAGTCCTCTCCAATAAATTTCTGCCTACCCTAAGGTCATGAATATATTCCTCTAGGTTTTCTTCTATATCTTTATGTATTTGTTTATTTATTTATTTTAAAGGAAACTGAGTTTTTTAAATTTTATTTTATTACTTTTTTTTGACCGTGCCATGTGGCTTGTGGGATCTTAGTTCCGCAACAAAGGATTGAACCTGGGCCCCGACAGTGAAAGCACAGAGTCCTAACAACTGGACCGCCAGGGAATTCCCTATATCTTTATTGTTTTAGACGTTACATTTAAATATTACATCTATCTCAAATTGGTTTTTCTGTATGGTGTGAAGTAGGGGTTGAGGTTTTTCATATATGTATGTATATATATGTGTGTGTGTGTATAAATACACATACATAATGGGATGTGTGTGTATATATATATATGAATATCTCATTGTTCTAGTACCATTTATTGAAGATATTTTCCTTTCCCTATTAAATTGCTTTAGCACTCTTATCAAAAATTATTTAGTCATATATATATTTGTGAGTTTATCTCTGGACACTCTATTCTGCCCCATTGGTGTACGTATCTAGCCTTTCATCAATATCATGCTAATCTGATTAATCACACTAATCTTGAAGTCAAATAGTATTAGTCCACCAACTTTGTTCTACTTTTTCAAGATTGTTTAGGCTGTTCTTGGTCCTTTGTTTTTCCAAATAAGTTTTTTAAATGTCTTATCAATTTCTGGAATAAAGATATTAAAGGTGACAGACCAAGTCTTTGCTATGAAAAAGATGAAGGAAACTTTGAAGTGACTATCCTGGTGGCAAGCACATGGTCAGGGGTGGGAGGAGCAAATGACATTTGAGTGAAAAAATTCGTAAGTTGAAGCCCTAACCCCCAATGTGATGATATTTGGAGATGGGGTCTTTGGGAAATTTACATGAGGTCAGGGTAGGGACCTCGTGAAGGGATTAGTATCCTTATAAGAAGAGACACCAGAGAGCTTGCTTCCTCTCTCTCTGCCATGTGAGGACACAGTGAGAAGGCAGCCATCTATAAGCCGGGAAGAGAATCCTCACCAGGGAAACATATCAGCCAGCTCCTGATCTTGGATTTCCCAGCCTCCAGAACTGTGAGAAATAAATTCCTGTCATTTAAGCCACACAGTCTATGGAATTTTGTTATGGCAGGCCTTAGCTGACTAACACAGAGACTTTAGGCATAAATGAGAAATTCCATGAGCCTTAAAGCTAACAATTTATTTTGATTCAAGGGGCCATTAGAATTTACAAATGACAGCTTGATTGTGTGCATTTATCACCATTCCCTTACAAAACCCTACTAAAATGACAGTAAAGGAAAATATTAAACCCATAAATCCTAAGAGAATGGAAGAGGAGAAATGTCAATCAACTTTTTGAAGCCGATGGGGGGGCGGGTGTGATAACTGACCTACACAGAGCAGAGCAAGTTGAAACCAAGAGCCTGTAGAGGACACCAGGGAGAAGCAAGCAATTTGTCATGTTGAGCTCAGAAAAGATCAGGAACTAGAAGCAACAGCTCCCACAGACATGAGGGGCCGAAACAGGAGCAGTGCAGCCATGGATCCCCGTCCCTACAACCACAGAAGAGTAGCACTGTCAAATAGAATATAATGCAAGTCATGGATGTGATTTCAAATTTTCCAGTAGCCACAATAAGAGAGGTAAAGTTAATTTTAACATTACAGTTTACTTAACCCAATATATCCAGTATATTATCATTTCAAAATGTAATCAATTTTTTTCATGGTAATGAGATATTTTACCACTATTTTTCATAATATCATCAAATTCCAGTGTGTATTTTACACTCACAGCACATCTCAAGTGCTCGATGGCCACAAGTGACGAGGTGTTATGGTATTGGGCAGCGTGGGTCTAGAGTTATGAAACTGAAGAGTCCCTGAACACAAAGACACAGGCACAGGGAAGAGTCAGAGGTCTGGAGATGAACTGAAAACAAGCGTTTTAAATAAAAGTCTGCATTCTGAACAGTGAAACCTCCAGCTTCCTCTCATTCAAAAACCAGAATACAGCAATTGATCTCAGGAGACTTGGCCCTTCTCAGGACCTTGGAAGAAACAAAAGCAGTTTAGAGGGCAAAATAAAAGCTTGAGAAAAATCACAAACTTCAGAGACCTAATAGAATATATTGCACCCATAAAGCAATACCAGGATACCCTAAAAATGAAAAAGAAGGACATTTTGAAAATTAGAAAATATGAAAGCTAAGTTAAAATGTCAATAGAGGGCTAGATGTTAAAGACAAAGTAGTCCTTCAGACAGGGTAAAGATAAAGAGATGAACAATAGAAGAGAAAAGACAATCAGAGGATCAACCAGGACATTCAACAAGAACAAGTGTATGTAAGAGAAACTGACAAGAAATTCACAAGGAAATCCTATGAGAAAAATTTCCCAGGCAGGAGTACTCTTTTTGTTATAAGCTTTAATCATACTACAACATTTGACTTTCAGAAGTATATGTGTATATTACTTTTATAAAATGAAAAATCATTAAAAAATAAAAACTGTCATAAAAAAGTGGTAATTAGATTTTGCTTAGGTGTCTGAGGATGGGGGTTATGGGGGATGGGATTATGAACAGTTCTTGATGGACACATGTCTGTTGCTAGTACCTGGTAAACACTAAATGATCAGAAACAACAAAGCCATCAGAGAGGTTGCCTTCCTCTTCCCCATCCCACACCTGGTTTTATGGAGCTGTTTTGATGCAATCACAACAACAAAAATCTCCAGGCTTTAAATTGCAGAAAATCTTGCTTGTGCTTCAAGGCATTTTTGTTTAAATTCAGAATCTAGACATTTCTTTGGCACTGTCATCACTGTCCCAGAGAAAGGAAACTCAAATGGAAAGGAAGAGCGGGAAATGCTCTAGAAGAACCTCCTGGAGGACCCTCTACAGATCATGTTCACACGTTGACAGGCGGGGCCTGTCCCCAGTGCTGGCTGTGCCAAAGCTGCCAAGAGTGGGAGGGCAAAGTGTCAGCAAAGCCCCCGGTGTTTAGGTGGCCTCGTGACGGCAGGAGCTAAGCGAAGGGGGAGGGGAGAGTCCACAAGGGCCCTCAGTGGGTCCCTGTCTTCAAGAACCAGCTACATGAGAATCTGAGGAGCAGGCTGTCAAAGTACCAGCTCCTAGGCCCCATCCTGGACGTGCTGGATTGACACCTCTGGAGGTGAGGCCCAGGAACCTACATTTTAAAAGGAACCCCTTCCAACCCCCTCCTCCCCGCCACATGCACACCAACCAAAATTAAAAAAACATTGGGACCCATGTGAGTGCCCTTCAGTCAGAATCACTGTGGAACTTTTTCCAAACACAGATGTCTGGGATCCACCCCTAAATGTATTGAATCAATATCAACAGAGTAGAGAGCAGAGAAAATTTTTTTTGGTCTCCACAATTTTTTAAGGGTTTTGAATGTGATTCTGAGGTGCTCCTCTAGTCAAGAACCTTTGAATAGATGGTTCTCAAACTTACATGTGGTTTACAATGCTCTTGGGAAGCACTGTAAAAATGAAACTTCCAAAGTTCTGTGCTTTCTGATTTGTGAGATCTGGACTGAGCCCCAGGAATCTGCCTTTTGACTGACTCCCCAGTCTTTTGGATGCAGGTAGTCCTGAGAATTCACCATGGAAAGACTAGCTTCAGGTTCTGAAGCTTACATTAACCTCAAACCACATCTCCATGAGATCCTTTTGGTGTACAACTTTCTTACTTAGTGGGCAGGAAGAACTTTACGTGGAAATCTGGGCCCAAATATTTAGATGTTTCCCAAGCAAACACTCGTTGATTATGTCTACACTCATAAGTTTAAAACAACAACAACAAAAAAGACAGGTGAGGAACAGGGTTTGCCTTGGACTTACTGTCAGCTCAAGAATTTGTGTCCCATTTCCTTCTTGTTGAATGACCTTGAAAGTGGACTGCTGGGAAAGGAAGTATTTATTTTATCCATTTATTTAAACCATCTCTGCTGAAAAAATAGGCTCATCATAAGCTTGGGGCTTCACATTATGACAGTGGGTGGTATGGCCATATGTGTGAGTATACGTGCCTGTTATGCAAATGCCTCTCTTACACAGCACTCAGGAATTGGAGCTGGACCAAGGGCAGATATTAATGAGACATTTGATTAAGACCAAGCCCGGCCCACTCATTTGAAGTGTGTGTTAACAAAGCATCAAGAACTGGAGTCTTAGTGCCAGTTCTCCAAGAACATGTGGGGGGCAGACCCTGTCTGTGTGTGTGCCGGCCAGAGGCAAACATCCACATTTCCAGCTGCTGGGAACCAGATGAGAGAGTGGCCTGTGTCACACCACTGCTGCGGGCGATGGAATGGGCCTCTTGAAGAAAACATTGCAGATAAGATCTACAGGCCAGAGCAATGCTCCAGGGAAGTTCAAAGGCCTGCAGAGAGAATGCGTTTCTTTCCAAAGGCAAGTGTTGGCCTTTGCTTCCCTGGGGCACTCTCATTGAGGCTGACAGCTCTGTGTGGAGACCCAAGACTGAGAGGAATTATAAAAATGAGCAGAATGAGGCTATCCATGGGTCTCCAAACAAGACAAAGCTGCCTGTGTCTAGGAGCTCTGGCTGCCCTCTTGCCTCCAGGAAGCAGGATGCACCACAGGCTCTCACACTTGGGTCTTTAATTAATCCTCTTGTGCCTGCAATGCATTGAGTGTGAATAGCAGGTAAGGGTGCACAAAGAAAAGCTTATACTTAGAACACAGGTGGACTCAAATCCTACTCAGGAATGCCTTAGGCACTAAATGTAATCTAACCAAATCCATCTTTGGCATGGGGTGTTCACAAGCTCTCACGATCTGCTGGGAAAGACCTTCTATATGGAAAAGGTGGGTCAGCTGATGAGAGAGAAAGCATTGAAGTTAACGTTACCAGGCATTTGTAGGGAGGGGGCAGGTAAAAAATTTGAAATAGAAAGAGAGTGCAGCAATACCACAAACTCAGTCAGTCAAACCAGAAACCTTCAGGATTTACAACTGCAGTCTGGCTGCAACTAGAATTTTGCACCAAGGATGTTATCAATGCATCAAGATGAGATTCATAATGATGGTGACAGTGACACAACCACCATTTTCTGAGCAATTACTATGGGCCAACCACTAAGTACTTTATAGGTACTGACTTCATTTATCCTTACAACAATCCTGGTATCACCTCCATTTTTTTTTGATGAGGAAACTGAGGCCCAGAGAGGTTAAGTTACTTGTCCAAGGCCACACAACTGAGAATTAGAAGTCAAGTCGGCCTCATACCAGTTCCCATGGTATTCACCACCATTTTATCCACGTGATAGACAGCCTATTGTTTTTCAGTTTTTCTCTTTCTTGGAATAAAGAATAAAAATGAAATGGGCTAGGATGGGTTTGAGGGACATCTGGGAAGAGTTTAAAGCCTAAAGAAAACCCAGTGAAAGAACTCTTGGCTAATTCTAAGGAGCAGGAACAATGGAGAAATCTTACAGGTACTGTGCTCCTGGTAAAGGAAAATATTGAGTCAGATTGCTCCAGGGCCCAAACCTCACTCTTGGAAATAACATAAACCCTTTTAGAGTACTCAGATTAGCCAGCAGAACATCTTTTCCTTGTGGGCCTCCGTGTCTGAGATATCACAACAGACCTCCAGGAGAAGTTTTTCACACAGAAGCCTCAGCAGGAAGACCACAGTGGACTGAGCTCCTCCTACTCAAATGTGAGTGGGCACATTTCAGCCCAGTTATACCTCATTAAAAAGTGTGCATGATACTTTTCTCAATGTCATTTTGTGATGCTGACCGACTGTCCCCCCTGTGTTGATTCTCCCCTCTTTCTCTTTTTTTAAATTTTGCATGGATTTCTTTTTACAGAACATCTATTTATATATTATAGACATTTTCCATGGACCATGCTGGAGGAAATCACACTCTGGCTGTTGGTGATAACAAATATGAGACAGACTCTTCCTTCAGGGATCTCACACTCCCATTTCTGAGACAAGATTAACTCACATCACACAACTGGAGAACAAAATAAGGACAGTCGCTTCTAGCCCATAAAGTCCTTTGTGCAAATTTAAAAAAAAAGGATGCCCCTTACCCCAGGAGGATTTAACCCCACACCAGGGCACACTGCTTGTGAGCAGAGAGCATAGACTGGATTTTTGTCTCATCCCCTTGGCCAGGTGCCCTTATGCAGCAAACAACTTACACAAACTTAAATGAAAATAAAACCCAATCAATTAAATTTAATCAATTTTTAGTAAGCTTATTACCAATAGTTGAAAAGAAGAAAACTGGGGCTAAAAATACTAAAGGACATTCCCCTTCTAAACATCTAAATCTACCAACCTCACTGCATCTGTTCTTTATATTCTGCCTTCTTTCTTATCTTAACGTATGAATCACCTGCGCTTCTATTTTATGGCCCAATCCCATTCCCCCTCACTGACTCGAAGACCTCACGGCTGCAGTTGGCCCTCTCTCTGCAGCATCATCAGTTTCCTCTTTCTATTGAAACATTCCCATCAGAGAACAAATGCTCACTTTAAAAAACAAACTTTGGTCTCATCCTTTCCAACTATTGCTCCAATTCCCTCTGCCCCCTTCTCATCTCCATACCCCCTCCTCTCATCTGACTGTCTGTCCCCTTTGCAAGCCTGGCACAGACCTGGCCCCGCCCCTCACTTATAACCTGGGTGGTACCTGGCACTTACTCTATTATCTATCCTTGGCCTTTGGCCTTTGGTCACAAAGGAGTCCCATTTTGTCATTCTGATACATGACTATGAAGAAGCACTAATTTTGGGAAGCAAATGGACTCCCTGAGTTTTCTTTCATTGCCTTCAAGGTCCTTATTCTCCTTTTCTTCCTTTGTAGTCAAATATCTGTCACCACTTCCTTGTCTTAAATGTTTTTCAACAACTTTGAAGGCATAGAGGTCCCTTAGGTCATGGCTTACAAGTTGAAATATCCACAGTACCCAGGTAGCTGGTGTGAATGAATGAGACTCTAGGGAGAAGTGGGTTGGAGATAAAGAGGAGTAACACTTGGGCTTAGAGTTGGGGGTGCAAAGGGGAGTGGGGGGACCACAGTCAACTGAAAGGAGACAGCCACTGTCCTGTCTGAAGGGGGCAGCCACGACCTAGTTCAGGCCAACCATTGCTCTGCCGAGATATGGGCAGTGTTACCCCAAATTCCAGAGAAGGCATGAATCTGGACTTTATGTGAAATCTCCAAGTATTTAAATATTGGCTACTAATTCAGATTTTCTACACGATGCTGCATGGACCAGCAAGCCAGTCAAAAAATATATGGGGAGTGGAGCTGGCCTCTGGGCTTTCTGTTTGCAACCTAGTCCTAATGTTTTCATCCTGAGTTCAACCTCCCTTTGATCATGTCTCCCAAGTTCCCCGTGATTTTATTATTTCTTCCTTGTTCTCTCAAGCTCTTTCTTGGTTCTTGGAAATTAGAACCAGGAGATGGATGGACAGAGAGCAATGTTTTTCCCACACACTGAACTTAGAGCTTCATTACTGATTCACATTATAATTGTGAGTCAGGAAGATTTTTTCCCCCTTCTTCTTTCTTTAGCTTGTTTCTGTTCTAAATCAGAGCACAAAGAATAAAGTTCCAGGGTGACCCACCAGATGACAGAACCACCCAATGGAAATCACTCCCATTGTCTGTGAGCTGGAAAGCCCCAAGCATAAGTCTGACCAGAAAATTAAAAGGCAAATGAGACAAGCACTGGGTCAAAAGGAACTAAGGCCTAGCAGTTCTTTCTTCGTTTAACATGAGCAACGCAAATGGAAATTCCTTCCATGTTTATTTCTTCTAAGAGTGATGGCTATTCAAGCAAGGGTTGAGCCTGGGGACTGTGTGTAGTGCTGAGCCATCAGCAAGGCCATCTTTACATACATTCATCTAAGTTTCAGGGGCCTGAAAATTAGGAAAACTCCAATGTCACCCAGCTGAAGCCAGCAAAAGTCCTCTCCATTATCCTCTTTTAGGTTAAGAAGTTTAGCCAGCTTTAAATACCATATTCCTGAGGAAGAAAACATGTCACTCATTTACCTTGGTATCAAGAAGGTTTTTGGGAGATTGGGATTGACATACACTATTGATACTATGTATAAAATAGATAACTAATGAGAACATACTGTATAGCACAGGGAACTCTATGCAATGCTCTGTGGTGACCTAAATGGGAAGGAAATCCAAAAAAGAGGGGATATATGTATATGTACAGCTGATTCACTTTGCTGTACAGTAGAAACTAACACAACATTATAAAGCAATGTTGTAAAATAAAAATTAATTTTTAAAAAAAAGAAGGTTTCAAACTATTCCTAAATGACTCTTTTGCAGGGGAGAAGTTTCACCAGGAGTTGAGACCTTAAGATATTGCCAAGTACGTTAGTGTTCACCAATATCCAGGTGTGCCTCCATATTTCCCAGATACCTTTGCAGCTAAGTTGACCACATGACTAGTTTTGGCCAATGGAATAGCAGTTCTGATTGAAGTGGTTAAGTATCTGGTGCTCCTTTTACCCTCTCTCTTCTGTCCACGTGACTATAAGCATTTGGTTAGGGTGGTAAAGCCACACACAGTGATCCCTGAGTCATTGCTTAGAGCAGAGCTGCCATGGGAGCCATCCAACTCTCAGTGGCCTTGGCATAAATGAGAAATAAACTTGTATTTTTATTTTTCCTATTTTATTGAGATATAACTGACATATGAACAAAATTGTATTAAATCACTGGAATTTGGGGGATACTTGTTACAGTAGCTAGCATTAACTACTATGACTAATACAGAAGAGAATTTGGAAACACTAGTAAAAATTTACCAAAAGACCTTTCAGCAGCCACTAGGCTGAGCTCCAAGAAGGGGAAGGTACTGATATTCCACCCCCACTGGGAAAAGATCAGCTGTAACTGTCATTTCCAGTTCCTGAGATAATGTCCACCTTTTCTCTGAGATTGTGTGACCCAGACTTCCAGGTCTTTGGAATCTATCTGGAATGTGGCTCCCTCCACTGAAGAACTCACATGGTTACCATGGTTTCTTCTCATTGTTGGCATTTTAACAGGTAAACCCTGAGCAATTCTGCTGGGGAAAGTGCAGCTCACATCAAGTTGCCTGTGAGCTTCAGCAGTGAAAAGTTGTCTTGAAAGAAAAAGTGTGTCCCCAAAGACTCCGTGGAACAAAGGAAGATTCATGCCTGATTGTAAGAAAACCACACTCTCTCTGCCACAGGTGACAGAAGAAAGAGAAAGGAACACTAACTGGTCTTACAGCTTGTTTTGTTAAACTGGTTTGACATAGTTCTAGCAATAGCTTCAATTCCCAGAGGAGCTGCTCCAGAATGACCAATTTGGTTTTCAGACTTCAGCTATGGAAGCTGAACCCCTGCTCATCCAGATATAAAGAGAGACCCTTAACTCAGTTAAATAGATACAGTAAGAGAGACTGAATGAGCCTCAATCAAAAAAGGTCCAACTTTGCCCACTAAAAGAAAGATAGAAAAAAGAAACAGAGGAAAAGGAAGGAGAAGAGCAGAAAAAGGAGGTGCCCTTCCTTATTTGACATAAACGCAGAAAGACACGTGTGTTTGGTGATGTTAGAATCTGGTGTTCCATTATTTGCAAAGAGTTCACACTCTCAATCAATCCATCAGTATTTGTGGGTTAATTCGTTATCCTCAGCATGATGCTAGACACTTCATGATTTGTCCCTCAGTTCACCAATTCAGGTAGGTAAGAAGAATCGTTTCCTGCTACTTTAACACCAGGCTGGTAGGAAACATTAACTTCAGTCTTGTTTGGGCCACTACTGCTCCAGGCCAGAATGAACAGGAACCGGGACCTCTCTTGGGGTCTTTGAGGCAAGAGCCACAGCTGTTGGGTTAGGGAGCACACCACCGTGCTCATGTCAACTCCAACCATGTCCCCACTTGTGACGCTGCTCTAGATCCCATGCCTAAAAGGGGCAATCCAGTTGGCCCAGTGTGGATAACAAGCCCACCACCTGGCTGGGAAGAGTGGGGGCACCTTGATTGACAATCTACCAACAGGAGTGAGTTAATTCCCTGGAATGCACAGAATGGGGATAAAGTAATTTCCTGGAAAGCAAATGGGATGCTATTAGCATGAATGGGGAGCACTTCACCTCCTCCCTAAGCTAATATATTTGGTTTTAACCCAAGCCTTCTGGAAACATATTGACTTCCACGGAAAGGCAGAAGAGCGTCCCTTGGCCTGATCATAAAGAAGAGAGCACCATCCCATAAAACATCCCAACTCTGGAAACTTACAAGGTGACTGTATGTACATTTCCTCCTGGAAAATTATTGCTCTCCTATTTCACAAATGAGGAAAGGCAGGCAGGGAAGAAAGAAATGTTGCCCGTTACCATCAGCTAAGCAGAAAGCCTACCGTGTGCCAAGGAAGTCTGTTTCAAGGTTCCATCTCCTGACCTCCAGCGTCTCTCTCAATGACCTTCCCCTGCTGACAGGAGAATTCATGGGTGCCTCTGGTGAGCTCCTCGCTACCACTGGAAATTTTCTCAAAGCACACAGCCTCCTGGGGTGTGTAGCTGTAGGACAGCCCTTAAGGTGAACTGTTGTGTGGAGGGGAATCAGTAGGGGGTGGAGGCAGGGAAGGGACCCCTGGTGAAAAATTTCAAAGGTGAAAGTATTTTCCTGAAAATACAGCATCCATGTGCAGGAGGTGTCGATATAACTGACCTTCTGTTTTGAGTTGGACCTGGGAACGGATTTTTTACAGGAAAAAGGAAATGCATGGGTGTGGAGCTGCCAGCAGCAAAGGAAGTTTCCAGGGACTTGTCATGGCGCAATTTATAGACACAAGTCTCAGAAGGGCTGTAGCGGGGCCGTGGAGAGGGTGTGATTTGTAGGTTGCGGAGCCTGGCACCTGGAATCCGTCCATGCTGACTTAACTCAGTGTGCACGTGTGTCCCCCCTACACACAGCCGTATCTGGGCGGTTGAAATGAAAAGAACAGAAAGAAAAGGCACTCATCCAGAGGGGAAATAAAAACAGAACCCAAAAAGGAGCAAAAATAATGATTGTGAGGAAAGGGAACTGAAGGAAATGGCTGGAGGGTAAGGGGCATCCCTTGCCCTGTCCAAGACTTAACTTAAAGCAGCTAATCAAACTTGTCCTTCCATCCCAAAAGACACATAGGTCAGAGGCTGTGAAGTCTTCCAAAGGGAAGTCAAGTCCCTCTTAGCTGTTAGGTTAGGTCCTCTAGGAAATGAACAAATGGACATTAAGGGACAGAACCAAGTAACTTGACACCCATCACCATCCTCAAGGCTCCCCACAGAACAACAGAGACCAGAAAGAAGTGGCCTGTAGCTCCTCAGCAGTGAGAGCCAATTAGGCAGTAAGGCATGACAGTCAACATGCGTCCTGAGGGAGAGGCCTCTCGGTGTTTACAGAGCCTGGCAGCGGTGCCAGAGCCAACAACTCACATGCACGGCCCATCTGGGCAAGCTTGAAAAAGCATACTCACTTCCTCTGGGTCTCGATGGCTAAGGCTCAAAATGCTCTGCACAGCCCCATTTGCTTCCCTGCTCTCAGATCCCTTACAGAAAACCCACACATCTGTATACACACTTTAAAATAAATACGCATAAAAGCAGAATCCAAGCTGAGGGTGGAAGGCGGGAAGGGCCTCTGAGGTTCCTCTCTGGGTGGACCCCCGCCCCAAAGCTGCTCTCCTCCCGCAGGAGAGCCGCGCTGCACAGGCTCTAATTGTAGCATTTTCGAGAAGCGTGAGAACTCGTTAGAATCTCATACCTGCTTTGTGGCTCCCCATTCAACACAAACATGATTTTGAGGTCTGCAGCACAAATTTTCTTCCCCCAAAGACATCTACAAACTTCTGAACTCAGCTCAGAGGGTGAAAATGCCTGAGTTTCGTTTCAGGTTAATTGGAAACCCTCCAACCCAGGACCCGTCCCCACCCCCCCAACTTTACTAAAGACTTTCCTTCCCCCAGAGACTGTTTCTGCTCTTTGCGAGCTTATTCTTGTTCATTTTCCAAATCAGGTCTCATTGTACTGACCCCACGGATCACAGGGATGGAAAATGCCAGCCTGAGTTCTGGAAGGCTGAGGGTGACCCCGCTGGCCGTCCTCCCTCCGGCACGTTATGGGCTCTGAGACTGCACTTGGTGGCAAGGGAAGGGAAAGGAAGGGAAAGGAAGGGAAGGGAAGGATGCGGCCGAACAAGGACAAAGGTACTACAATTTGGCCAATGGGAAGAGAAAGCGGAGAGTAATACTTAGCACCTCTGCCAGGGAGTCAGCAAATGACTGGGTCACCTTGAGGCTAAATTACCGACCTATCACTTAGATTCTTCTCTCACTCAGGTCTTGATAAAATGGACTAAGTTTCAGTTGTCACAATCATAAGGCTCAAGGTTATGGTAATGGGCCTACTAGTGAGAATGCCAGGAGCTGGCACTATGCCCCTAAAACATCAGCCTTCTCAGGCTGGCAGCTGCCAAGGGCCCTCCCTCCGCCTGGCAGACACCTTTCTCCATCTGTCAAGGTCCAGCTCACACATCACCTCCTCCACAAAGCTCCACCCATGTGAGCAGATCCTGTTATCCCCTCTCTAGCCCCCAAGAGCAGTGGCCTCTTAAGTTTTTGGTTTGCATGTTCCCTAAAAGTGGTTTGAAAATCCATATAGCCTCTCACACAGTTTTTAGATGACGTTAAAAAAAAAACAAAAACCTTTACTGTAAGTTTAAATAGTTGCAGAGGATGTCATTTCCTTAGTATTATAAATACTAGCATTTTAAAATAAAACTATTACATCACTCTTTTAAATGTGGCTAATGGAATCTAAGGATTGGAGCAATTCTATACTCACCAGTAACAATTTTTAAAATATATGACAAGTCTTCTTTACCAATTTATTGTTCCATTTCCTACTTGAACTCTTATTTCCATCCTATTTCCTCTTGGTACTTTTTAGCAATTGTCATACACTTTTATGTTTGAAAGTTTTTCCATAAATGAGTATCATATTATTCTTTTCTGTAACAAAAAAAAATGTAAATGTGTTGAAAATTTAATTTTGTTATCGCTGTAAGTCTGTAAGTTTTAAGCAGCTTTTTCTAGACCAAGTTATAATTTCAATAACCACCAGCATGCAACTAATCAAGACAATATATTATAAATTTTTATAAATAATTGTTAAATTTAAGAGTAAATTTTATTAAAAATTCACCTCTTAAAGAATTAAAATGACCTTTCTTCAGCTGGCTGATATATCCATGGATAGAAATTATTCATTGCTAGAATGAGACAGGGCTCAGAATCCCTTCTCTTCCTACTTTACATTTTTAGAGAGAGAACTCTGAGAAATCTTCTTCTCCCCAAAATAATATACGAATGAAAGGTGATGCCAAAAATGACATAACAATCTCTTATCAAAAGTTAATAGTAACCTATCAGCTGTCAAATTAGTTTGGTCCTCCTTCAGTCTTGTTGAAAGAAAATTTGAAACCAAGAGACCTGAAAACGTATTTGTTACCCAGTCATTAGTCATTCACTTTCCTAATTCTGGGAAATACACCAAAAAGACTGTACCAAAACTTCTCAAATGACTGCTAATTATACCTGCTACTCATTTACTTAGAGGCCTTGTTTAAGCTGAAAAGATTGGGAAAATTGAAATGCTTGTTATTTTAATACAACTTTGCCAATACAATATTTTTGCTTTTAAAATTGAAGTATAATTCCTATATCATAAAACTTTAAAAGTGGACAATTTAGTGGGTTTTAATATCTTCACAAAGTTATGCAACCATCACCACTAATTCCAGAACATTCTCGTCACGCCAATTAAGAAATCCCGCACCTATCAGCAGTTACTCCTCATTCCCCTGCCAATGCCAGCCAATACAATTTTTAATAAAATTCTTTTATCTCATAACATGCTTTAAATATATTTTCATCAAAAGCTTAGATTTTCAGATTTAGTTCATTTGGTTCAGAAAAACGTCTGTCATACAACCTGTTTGGCAAAGCAGTTTGAACTGTGAAGCCAAGCAGCCAAGCCAGATTTAGTTTCAGTTAGAAAAAAAGACTTCGATTTCAAATAAGCGTGTTAGTATGCATCCCTAGCCAATCATCTTACTTCTGAATTATAATTCTGAGGTGAGAGATATAGATAGGCAAATCATTGGTAGACCAACTATCCATCTAAGAAATCGAGAGGGCACTGCACCACACCATGAATTAATTGCCTCCTTGAACTAGGCCTTTGCTATTGCTTATTGGTGCCCTCTTCACTTCACGTTTGGAAATCTTTCTTTAGGAGGCATATATTCTTCGGCATTATTTAGGTGATGGGAGAGAAGAGGTTGTGGAACAGAAATCCTCCTCACTCCTGCCTCACTGTACAAGATATCTGAATTCAGAACACCCAACATAGGCCAAAATACTTCCTTTCTGGGCACTACATTTCACCCTTAGCAGAACTGCATGCAGCACAGGAAAAGTGTGCTAGATGCAGAGATGTGCCATGAAGATTCCCTCCAAGGAAGCCCAGCTGTGGGGACTGAGGCCAGCAGATGGCCTCCAACCATCAACTCCTGCAGGGCTAGCCTCAGCTTCAGGGAGGCCAGCCTGGTCTGCCTTTCCTGCCCAGCGGGGGCCACTCTGGTGGGCAGTGCTTGCCCCAGAGCTCTCCAAGTGTCCAACTGTTGGCCTGCATCTCGGTTTGACTTCTTTTTCCTTTTTTTAATGCTTATTTATTTATTTGGCTGTGCCGGGTCTTAGTTGTGGCACACGGGCGTGCGGGATCTTCGTTGTGGCATGTGGGATCTTTAGTTGTGGCGTGCAAACTCCTAGTTGCGGCATGTGAGATCTAGCTCTCTGACCAGGGATCGAACCCGGGCTCCCTGCATTGGGAGCGGGGAGTCTTAGCCACTGGACCACCAGGGAAGTCCCTTGGTTTAACTTCTTTTGCCCAATCCTACTTCTTCTGCTCTCCCTTGGCACCCCAAACTCTTTCTCAGCTTCTGCTTCTGGAGAACTCAGTCCATAACAGAAAGACACTAGGCTCTCTGCAGGTCAGTGGTGTCCGGTTATTAAAAGTTTGTCAACACCAATATGTTGAATCATTTCTTTATTGCCCCCAAAGACTTTTAAACTCCTGGGAAAGACCCCATGGTGAGATTCAGAATGAGTGAGAAGTTCACGCCTTTCTTAGGCAAAGTGAATGGGGAGTTGAGGAAGGTGATGGGCTGACCCCATCACAGCCATTTTTCACTCAGTGTAGACTTTGAGCATCTGAAGTTGATTCCTTTAAAACCTTCCCAGTCTGTGTACCCCCTGGGAAGTCTTTGGATTCACACACCAATTCAAAATTCCTGCCTATAGCAAGTTGTCTGTCCTAATAATCACACACTATTTTAATTGATCTATGTGAACACCTGCCTTCTCCATCCCATGGGAAGGACTGAGCTTCATTCATTTATTCACTCCTTCAGGGGATCAATCGGTCACCAGTAACTTTTTTTTTTAAACAAATATGTCCTGGGTGCTCACTGTGTGCTGAGGGTATGTAGGTGAGCAATACCTGGTCCCTGCCTTCAAGGAAGTCGTGGGTTTTGTAAGAGAAGCAGGGAAAGGTGAAGGGAGTGGAAAGAAGCAAATAATCCCAGAAACAGTGAGGACCAAGACAGACCTAGCCTCAATCACACTGAAAAAGGAGAATATCTATTTTCTCACTTTAAGTCTTGAAATTTCAATGTTCCTTTACACAGAGTAACAGTCGTCAGCTGGTTGTCAAATACAACTTTATTTAACTAAAGAAAAAAATGGAGAAATATTGCAGCACCTAAAATTTCCCCCATTAATTTGGGTATTTTCAAGTGCAGATTCTAGTAAATAGTTTATTTATATGAACATTCAAATGCTTTGGTTTTTATTTTGAGTTAGTAAAATATGGCCTAATTTAAGTTTAACTTTATCTCAAACTCCTGGTAGTTGATGGTTCTTTTCTTTTTTTTCTGCTAGTTTTCACCCCAAATCACAAAGTATCTTTTTTTTTTTTTTGACGGTGCTGTGCACGGCATGCAGCGTGTGGGATCTTAGTTCCCCAACCAGGGATCGAACCCATGCACGCTGCAGTGGAAGCGCAGAGTCTTAACCACTGGACTGCCAGGGAAGTCCCTCAAAGTATCTTAAAGAAAGATAATCTTAAATAACAACAATAATATCTAACATTTATTGAGAGCTTACTACGTTCAGACACTCAGCTGAATGCTTTTAACTTACGTTATTATTGACTCCGTGAAATAATCCTATGGCTCAGATGCTGTCATTATCTCAACTTCACAGATGAGGAACCTAAGCTTGGAGAAGTGGAAGGGAGAAGCTGCCCGAGGAAGGGAGGAGTGGAGAGTCCAACCCCTGTCTGGCTGCGTGTCTCGCCTGATGGTGCTCACAATGCTCTGCATGGGGCTCAGACGCCGGGGTCCTGCTCAGGCTCTAAAGCACCACAGGTCCCTGCTGCCCCAACAAAATGAAGAGGCGCAGCCCAGTGTCACCTGCAGGGCCCAGTCTGGAAAGGAACCTCATCTCCAGGCAGGTGATTAGAAGTAAAGTTTTCAGTAGCCAGATAAGCGGTAGCTCTCTAGACAAACCCATTTCCAGAATAGCAGAAAGTGTTCCCCAAGGTCCCCCTCTTCTCTGTGACCTCGATGCTAGAGGCCCAGGGCTCTTCTCTCAATGACATCCATATACTGAGGGCTCACACTGTTACATCTCCAGCCTAAACCTCACCCCTTAACTCTGGTCGGATGTATCCACTGGCCACTTGCTACATTCCCATTTGGGTATTTAAAAGTCTTCTCAAACTTAACATATCCAAAAAGGGGGTTCCAAGAGTTCACCCCAGATTACTGTCATCCCATAGTCTTAGTTCATGGTAACTTCATCTTTCTGTTCTCTTGGGGAAAAAATTAGGGTCCTCATGACTCCTGCTTTCTCTCACACCCTACAGAAAATCCATCAGGTATATCAGAATCCAATCACTGCTTCCACCCTGGCCCGAGCCACCATCACCTCTCCTTCCATTACTGCAATGGCAGCCAAACTGTCTCCCTGTTTCTGTCTTCTCTTCTCTCAACACCAGCCAGAGATTGCATTAAACCACAAGCATTTTTTATGGATCCGAGAACAAAGTCTCCCAACCAGTAGACAGAGTCTCTCTGACGGCTTGCTTTGGATTTGGGGTTGTGGTTCAGTGATGTGACCTGCCTTGTAATGAATGCGTCTCTCTCCATCCCCGCTCCTCCTCAAGACTGTGGCCTTCCTGCTTCCCAACCCTTCCTTGAGCTGTATTCGTAGGCTTTGCGGCTTGATCTGGGAGTTGGATCCAAGGCATTGCAAGTTTCACAATCTCACCACTGCTAACACCTTAACACTAATGCTCAAACCCTTAATGGCTTCCCATTTCACTGAGAGGAAAAGCCAGACCCCGCACAGTGGGTCACCGGGCCCTGAACAATGAGCATTTCCTCCCCGCTGCCCTCCTCGGCCCTCAGCTGCAGCCCCAGCCATGTGGCCTCCTTGACGCTCTCTCTGCCTGGAATGGGCTCCCGCAGGTATCACACCCCTCACCCCTCCCTGCCTTTACGTCTTTACCGCAGGCAAGCTCTCAGCAACACCCTCTCGGCCACTCTCTTCAGAACTGCAACTCCAGCTCCTCCCTGCCCTTCTTCCTTGTCCCTCTTCCTTGCTGTTTCCTCCACGGCACTCATCACTGTGTAACAGTCCACACTTTCACTTGACAATCCTGGGTCCTCTGCCACTCAGATGTAAACTCAGGAGGACAGAAAGTTGTTGTGTGCTTTGGGCACCGTGTGGCACACGGTGAATACTGTCAAGGCTGAGTGAGGACGTAGTCACATTACAGGAGCGCTCAGAGGGGACTGCCTGACCCAGTGAGAAACTTATTCCCCATGGCCCAAGGTTTGGGGGTTGTTCCCTTGAAGCCAGCACACCTTCAGTTGAAGCTTTGTGTTTGTTGAGTTTGCCCTTCCCTGAGAGGTGGGCAGGTCAATTCCTCACCTTCAAGATGGGCCCACTGGAATCACTACTGCCACTCCAGAGGCGACACCACCTTTCAAGCAGCCCCAATTTCCTAGCAAAGCCATTTCATGGGTTCATAAGTTATAAAGGAGGTGAGAACAGGATTCTGCCCAAAGCTAGGCAGACCCTTGGCTAGAGACCCAAACTCTTTGCACCTCAGTCTCCCCATCTATGGGGGGAAAACAAAAAATGGGGGGAAAATTGAAAAACGCCTGCTTTGTCCACCCCTGGAGGTATTGTGGGATCAAATGGAATAAAGTCTATGAAAATGCTTAGAACTGTGCTCCTCACCGTTGATACAGTGATAACTGAGCTCTGCTCCCCATACCTACAATAGGTGCTTCTAATTTTTTTTTTATAAATTTATTTATTTATTTTTGGCTGTGTTGGGTCTTCGTTGCTGTGCGCGGGCTTTCTCTAGTTGCGGCAAGTGGGGGCTGCTCTTCCTTGCGGTGGCTTCTATTGTTGCAGAGCACGGTCTATAGGCACGCAGGCTCAGTAGTTAGTTGTGGCACACAGGCTTAGATACTCTGCAGTATGTGGGATCTTCTTGGACCAGGGCTCGAACCCGTGTCCCCTGCATTGGAAGGCGGATTCTTAACCACTGTGCCAACAGGGAAGCCCTAGGTGCTTCTGAATCTGCATTCAGAGTAGAGTTTATCCCAGGCTCTCACCTCAGCTTCAGTAACCTGCCCGACTCTTCACAGCCCCAGGGTGTGTCGCCATGAGTAAGACAGGGAAAACCATCACAGTTTGTTCATGAGCTGAAGAGGAATCTCTCTGTCTCTGTCTCTCTCTCTCACTCTCTCTCTCTCTCTCTCTCACACACACACACACACACACACACACACACACACACATACACAGAAAGTCAAATAGAACTGGCATCCCATATTCTTGATTTCCCTGCTGATAGTCTATTCTTCTAATAACTCCTGCAGAAATTTTCTAGTGGATCAAAGGGAACATCTCCCAGGGAAGCCCGACTCTCCACTCACATGTGGCTATTGACAAAGCAGCTAAGACCTGGCCAGGCTGCAATGATTTCCCTTCCTTGGAGTCCCTGAACGCCCTTGCCCACACAGCCCAGCGCACTCACCCCACTCCCAAACTCTGCCCAACAGGAAGAATAAAGAACAGCCAACCAGGGCTACTGATGTCAGACTCCCCACTTGGCTAGACCCCTCCAGTCACGAACTTCCTCTCTTCCTTCCACAGTCTTCCCGGCCAGGCTATGGGTGCAGGTATCTTCCTCTTCTTGGCTGTAATCCTCTCACTGTGGCATCTTATTGTGGCTACAGCTTTGGGGGGCCAACACCAACTGAGCACACTGCTTTCACTTTTTTCTCTTTTTAAACATATCCAAATCTCAGGAGTTCTCTAATCCTTCTCACTGAGGTCCGAGGCTTTCACGGGTAGACTGTTCGGGTTTCTATTGAATTGCCTTTCAGTATATGAAAGGCATTTAGATTCGCACAGTCACAAATGGCATGCCAACAGATTTGATTCTAAAAACAGTTCTCCCCTTTTGGGTAGCAATGGGGTCCATGAATTCAGACCCTGCCTGAGTTGCCAGAAGTTTCCACTGCTCCCCTCTCATTAAATCTAGATGGGGAGCAATAAACACCCCCCTTTCACATGGGTGTCTCCCTCTCAGTAAACACTAACTGACTGAGCAGAGAGGGATGTCCCTCTCAGAGCCAAGGCCTGGCCAAAACGGAGGGGAGAAGAGAGACTCGTCAATGGCTAAGTCAGGACGCGATCCCCAGGGAAGACACTGGGCAGCCTGGATCGCTCACTGCCCTGGTGGGGATTTCTCTTTTTCCTGTTCTGCAACTCTCATCCTTGACAGCATCGTAGAGATGTGAGTCAAACTCAGTGCCTTTGAAAGACGAAGCTGAGGGCCGGAAAGTATTCCTGTTCTGTGAATGAGCTGTTCCAGCTCTGTTTCCAGAATAGGGTCTCTTTTCAGAAATGGAGAGGTGGCCACCAAGAGAGCAAAAGTAACCTGACCAAGGCCAGGGTGGCCGCCGTATGCCGTGGCAGAAATGGAAACCCAGTGGCCCAGACACCCAGTCCAAGCTCAGACCTTCAGAGCAGCCTGCTCTCTGGGTTACCTTTCAGTCAAAGTATAACACAGAACAGGAGCCAAGTAAAAAAATTGTTTTTAATTTGTTTCTGATTTTTAAAAGGCTTCCCAGGTCATAAATTAATGGGCCATGATAAAAATGTACGGGGTGAAGGAAGCAATCTAAGTGACTGCTGAAAATTCCTGCCTGCATGATTCTGAGAGAGTCACCACTCAGGTAGAGCCTTGCTGGACACCAGACACCCATCAGCTTGGAAGAGGGGAGAGTCTAGTCTTTTCTGCCTTTGCTAATGTATTGTAATCAATTTATCTATAATATTAAGGTGTTAGCAGTAGTGAGATTCTGAAACTTGCAATGCCTTTGATCTAACTCCCAGATCAAGCCGCAAAGCCTATGAATACAGCTCAAGGAAGGGTTGGGAAGCAGGAAGGCCACAGTCTTGAGGAGGAGCAGGGATGGAGAGAGATGCATTGATTACAAGGCAGGTCACATCACTGAACCACAACCCCAAATCCAAAGCAAGCAGTCAGAGAGACTCTGTCTACTGGTTGGGAGACTTTGTTCTCAGATCCATAAAAAATGCTTGTGAAAGCATTTCGTGAGCTCAAAAACACTCTTGCAAATCCAGTTGTTCTTATTTTGGGGCTGTGAAAGAATTCCTCTGGAGGCTTGAACCCTTGCACTATAAGTACCAGACAATAAGCATTTGATTGCTGAAGCATCCATTTCAAAGACACCATCTCAAATAGACATATCCCAGCTGTGGGACACAGTTACTAGTTAAACAACCAGATAAGAAGCCAGGCCTGCCCCACCCACGAAGTTTCCCTTTTGGAAAGCCCTGGGTGACCTAGATAACTGACCACTTGAATGACCCCACTCAAGGGAAGGAAACCTTCCCTCACCCTAATTCCCATTCTTATATTTTAAATTTGCTAGTAAAGAATGAACTTGTGAAGCCCTAGGTCCCCTACCCCAATAAAGGCAGAACCCCAGATCTCTCTACCTCTGTGTGTGCCCCTTGGGCATTCTGTGTACCCTCCAGGACTGTGAGTAATAAGCTATGTTTTTTTCAAAGTTCCCTGATGGTTGTTGCTGAGGTGCATCTTGCAATCTAAACAAGAAGCACAAGTGCTGGTCCAGCCACAGCATTAGCTCAGGTAGGGAAATGTCTGTGGGGGGCTTGCCACAAGTAGTACGGGCCCAGGCCAATGTCCCCAGGCATTCCCAGCTTCTAGCATCACTAATGACACTTTGAGAGTCACACAAGCAACTCTTGAAGACGTCCGCTCAGGTTCATTCTGCCAAGAAGAGCTTCCACAAACGAGATCACACCCTTCAAAGTCCATCTCAGCTTGCTCTCCTCATGAAGGGGTTTTACACTCCCCAAACATTCATTATCCTTTTCTGAATCCTCCAAAACCCATTATATATTTCAAGAACATTCACATTCTGTCTTCTATCAGTTATTTGTGCAGTTACGCCCTTTGGGTTAGGATTTGTTTCTGTCCTCTACATCATCAAGGTATGCTGCTCAGTCATTGTTGATTTAGAACAAACTGAGCCCAGTATTCTCTGATGGCAAGAAAATCTTCTAACATTTTAGGAACTTTTGCTTCCAAAGGTGCCCAATTAATACAATAGGAATAGTCTGTGTCCTGGGGCAATATGCCTAAAGTAGTTTGGGGGGCCCAGGGGCCTACTAACTTCCCTCCATAATGATGGTAAGATCTGTAAAGCATTTTCTAGAAGTCCATTCCAATTACTTTTAAAACCCCAGCATGATAACTCTCATGGGAATTTAGAACAATGGGCAATTTCAAATTATATTCCTGTATTTGAATATATTAAGAAATACTTATTAATTTGCTCACTCATTTGCATTTCTGAAAAAAATACAGAACCAGAAAACTTACACACAGCTAAGGAAATTAATGGCAACCCTCTGTTGAACAGTAATCTTCCAACGTCGTCAATCTCACAATTAGAAAATCCACTGAAAACACGCCCTTGTCATGGAGGTCTTTTGTTTGTGTCTGCCCAGCATCTACTATCCCTTCTTCTGATAATGGCACCCATCCCAGTTTTCCTTAGGATTATCCCCCCAGCCTTCCTTCAGTTTCATATGGGGCTTATCCTGCAAGATCAGGCACATGACCAAGGCATGACCAACATATTCCAGTCTTCTAGACACAATAATTGGCTTAGGGATGGGAAGATGAACTACCTAAACCATTCAAGTTAGAATAATCTGGGAATTTGCTTAAACAACTGCAAAACATGTCCTTTCTCTCCTAGCGTTGCTCAACAGGTAGAATATAAATCTAGATCTACTGGTGTCCACCTTTGCCATCACCTGAATGAAGCCAGCTCAGAAGGAAGCAGCCTAAGAGGTAGAGAAGGAGAAAGACTGATTTTTCATAAATCAGTTTGAGAACCTAGATTAAGTCATGTCTGAAGTTCTAGACTTTTCATTTAGATAAAGCAATAAATCCCCTTTTTGTTTGTCTTATCGTGATTAGGTTTATGCCACTCATGACTATGAGTCCTGAGTAACGGACCATAGATAATAATATGATAATAGTAGCTACCATTTACTGAGTACCTAGTATGTGCCAGGCAGATTAAATACATTTTATCTCTAAGATTCACAACCATGGAAGATGGTCACTATAAAGACTGACTTTCCTGGTGAGGGAATTAAGACTCAAAGAATGGTTTGTCCAAGGTCACAGCATTAGTAAGTGGCAGAAGTGGGATTCGAATTCAAGTCTTCCTGCCTCCAGAATCTGTATTCTCATCCCTACACCAGGCTGCCTCATCAAGGGAAGGAGACATGTGCTACAAATTGGCAGCAGGGAATAAAGATTCTTCCCAGGCGTGATTGGCTTCTCATCAATTATCACAAAGTGAGGTGTAATTATTTTATATTAAATCATCTCCTTGGCTTTCCAAATCCTCCTCAAACTCAAGCAGTCAGGTCCTTTTATCACCAGATCCTTTGCTATGTTGTATGACATCATTACCCAATACGGAAGTCTGACCACTCTTGCCTCTCCAGTGGGAAATAAGGAAGAAAATGTATGTGGGATCCAGGCTCCAACACCCTCTATTAGGCTGTGTGGTTTAGACTCTTGGAATATGAGGGCTGAAGCTCTATTACGTGGTCAAATGGGAGGTGAGAATTTTACTCTGACACCAGGTCAACTCACCAAATCCAGGGTCCCGTCCAGACACTAGAGCTGGAATTGGAGGGAGACAGCTTGTGCTTTAGGAGGCACCCGGCTGCCCAAGCCTGGAGGACATAGGAGTCAACCCCACTGAGGACTTTGTCACTTTCAGTGGGGAGATTATCTGGGATTATCAGAGATTAGGTGAAGGGAGAAAGCAGTGTCTGTTTAATCCTATGGCTAATGAGTTGAGAAGGAATTCCCTGTTGAAAGAATCTGCCTGCTTTGCAGACCACACATCTCCTGCTTCCCTGTGGCCTGAGGAACAGCCAGACTCGCAGGCAAGCAGTGAAAGCACTTGCATTAAACCGGGTTGCCAGTGTCCCAGACAACAGTCGTCCTCCCCTCCCCTTCTCCAGAATGCCCTATCTTCACCTGTTAGTAAAATTCAGATGTGTCTGGGGAAAAAGACCTTTAAGGCTTCGCCACCTGCAAAGTGATGTGGCAAAAGCAATGGATCAAAGACACTTGAAAGGGAAGAAATGAAAGAAGTGAAAGGCCAAAGAGAAGGAGAGGGCCTCCCACACCAGGGGGGAGGTCTTCCCCACTCCGCTAAGGCTACTGCCTGACCCTGAGCCGAAGGGCACTGAGAACCTGGCAGAACCTCCACTCAAAGACTGAAGTGACAGGACTGCAGCAAGAAGCCTCCCAGCCTCAGTTATTCAGGGGACAGTCCATGCAGAGTTGTCAAAAAGGCATCCCTTGGGTGGCAGCCATAGCAATGGGCTGCTTTTTCTTTTTTAAGTATCATTTTAAATTTAGGGTCTAATTGGAAAAATAATACACAAATGCACTCTGCTTTTTAAAATTAAAACATTTGGATAAGGCTAAAGTCCTTCTTGATCACCACTCCAATCTCACCGTCTGAGGTAGCCAAAGTTCGGAGTAACTCCTTCTAGAAATGTGTGTGTGCACGTGTATGCATGCAAGTGTGTGCACATATGTGTCCCCAGAAACTATTTATAGACACACCTCGGTTTATTGCCCTTCGCTTTATTGCGTTTGTTTTTTGTTTTTTTTTTTTACAAATTGAATGTTTGTGGCAACCCTGCGTCAAGCAAGTCTATCAGTGCCATTTTTTCAACAGCATTTGCTCATTTTGTGTCTTTGTGTCACATATTGGTAATTCTCCCAATATTTCAAACTTTTTTGTTAGTATTATTTTTGTTACGGTGGTCTGTGATCAGTGATCTTTGATGTTACTATTGCAAAAAGATCACGACTCACTCAGGCTCAGATAATTATCTGAAGGCTCAGATAATGGTTAGCATTTTTTAGTGATAAAGTATTTTTAAATTAAGGTACATACATTTTTTAGACATAATGCTATTGCCCACTTAATAGACTACAGTATAGTGTTAAACGCACTGGGAAGCCACTTAATAGACTACAGTATAGTGTTATACGCACTGGGAAGCCAAAAAAAGAAAATGTGTGACTCACTTTATTGCAATATTCGCTTTCTTGCGGTGGTCTGGAACTGAACCTGTAAGTATCTCCGAGGTCTGCCTGCAGCATTTTTGCGTGAATATGTGTGTTTACATAAGTGGTATGCTACCCATCTATGGTTTGTCTTTTTCACTCAGAAAAGCGTCTTGGGATTCCATCCACATTGAGAGCCACTGCCACCTTCCACCTGGACTTTTTGAGGCAGAGCCAAGTACCAATGAAACTGAGCTACATTAGCTCATCCATTCACCTTGTTCCTGCCCTTTTTTCTCTCTCAAGCTGGGTCAGCATTCCCTCATCAGCGATGCTTGAGCTTCACGGAGCTGCTGCATGGAGGTGGGGGTAAAGGGACTTGCCGGTGGCCGGGGAGCATCTTCCAGCACTTTCCCACACCCGAGAAGAACTGCCACCCTCTCTGCCAGGTGGCCTGGGGTGAAGGTGGGCTCAGGGAGAACATAGCCACTCCACAAAGCCTTCTCTCCCACGGGCCCATTCCTAATATAGAAGATTACCAGGGGGTGGGCCTTCCTGTGAAAGGCAGCACAGAATGGTGAAAAGGACATATATTTTAGAGCTGGCAGACAGGTTTGGATGCTTTCGCCCAGACCACTTGCTTACTAGCTCTATGTTCCTGGGCACCTTCCTGAACCTCTTTAAGCTTCGGTTTCCATGTCTGGAAAGAGTAGTTAATTCTAGCCAGCATGCAGGGTGCCTCCTTATACCAAATGCTAAAAGGAATAGCTGCTCTTATGATGACGTCAGGGCTGATACATTGGCGGGGAGACTCAAGTTACTCAGTTTAGGGGTCACCCCAGGAAGTTTTCAGACCCAGACAGAGGGAACTTTGCAAGCAGGGCCGCAGACGCTCCAAGGTTACAGCAGGCTGGAGAGTTCACCTAATTGGCACCGGGGGGGCCCAATGAATCCCAGACTACCACCAGGGCAGCCCAGGCCCATTGGTTACACAGCGCACTCCACCCACAGCCTCCCGACCCGCCACCCCGTGGATGCTGGCCTTGGGGACCACAGGCTTGACACCTTTTCTAAAGCATCAGTGGCTCAGGTTCTTTGCCTTGTGCCTTTTTCTGCCTCAAGGGTCCCCTTGCCCCTCATTCTCTCTCTTTCCTCTTAGCCTTTTGAATATGTCGTAACTACTGGGTGTTGGGGGGCAGGAAACTTGAGAGGAAATGAAATGTGTTCCCAGACTTGCCAGTTTAGAAAACAGCCCAAGCTTGGATAAGAAAGGAGGGAGAAGGTTCTCTTCCCAAATTTAGATTTTTTTTTTTTAATTAGTGGTAGATTTGGGGTTTTGATTGAGGGGCATGGTGATGTGTCAGAGTGATTAAGAAGCTGGTTTTGGAAGCAGAGCCGTATGAGCCTGAATTGGAGCTTGGGCAGGGGACCCACCCCCACGCCCAGCCTCAGTTTCCTCACACCTCATAGCTTCTCACGCCATGGCTGTGACTGGCACTAAGTAAGTGCTTGATAAATAGCATTAT
Organism: Eschrichtius robustus; assembly: GCF_028021215.1. Classification (NCBI taxonomy): domain Eukaryota; kingdom Metazoa; phylum Chordata; class Mammalia; order Artiodactyla; family Eschrichtiidae; genus Eschrichtius; species Eschrichtius robustus. The sequence goes on along the minus strand of NC_090833.1, from coordinate 87,518,250 downwards.
TTTATTTCTCTCGCGATCCTTGATTCTTCAGTAACAAGCTTACACAGGAGTTGGCTGAACAACCAATTTCTTACACCCCTTTTCAAATGCTTTAATTTGAGCCAAAGGAAGAAAAGAAACAAAATGACCTACAGCCATGGGTTTCCATGTTCCAAATTGAGGACTGCCTTGGAACCAAGATTTAATTCCATCAAAAATGATGTTTTGCAGATTGTATGAGCATTTCAGAGCTAAACAAAAAATCACAAGAATGGGGAATTCCCTGGCAGTCTAGTGATTAGGACTCTGTGCTTTCACTGCTGAGGGCCCGGGTTCAATCCCTGCTCAGGGAACTAAGATCCTGCAAGCTGAGTGGCACAGCCAAAAAAAAAAAAAAAAACAAGTTACAAATCCTTTGCCTATGAAACATCTAGAATCAACATAAGCAGTCAACTCACTGTCCCAGGACTTCTAGTATCTTCTCTTCTTCACTAGGGATACTAATAACGGCTCACTCTAGGACAAACACACTACACACATTTAATCCTTTGCACAAGCTATGAGGTAGATATACTGTTAACCCCATTTAATGAATGGAGAATTGGGTACTGGCTTAATGGCTGGATCTCTCAGCCTCTACTGAAGGAATCCTTTCTTCACCTAGGTTCCTGGCTTCCTCAGAGAGCATGTATTCTACTGCCTCATAGCACGGAGACAACTCCAAGACACGAAACGAAGGTAGGCAGCTATGGTGGAATGAACAGACTACAGGATTTAGTTTCTAAAGGCCTGGCTCATAATCCATATACTACCCTTTGAACATGAGTAAGTCATCATCTCAGGCTCCATTTATTAATTTTTAAAATGCACAAAACCATACCCCACTGGGCCAAATAACATAATGTATATAAACTACTCCACAAATGCAACATAATGCACGTAAATTCTAAACAGTCCATGAACATAAGATTTGCCAAGTCCTTGGCAAGAAGTGAGATGAAAATTGGGTATTATGAAGTGTCACTGCAAACATTTACTGAATCCACATAAAGTCTCAGGCTAGAAACTGCAATGCTTGCAGACTTCAGAGCAGGAGCCAGGCTAAAATACTGAGACAAAATACTCTGCTCACAGAGGGGCCCAGGGGGCCCACAGTGCCATCTGGGTGCTTGTTAGAAATAAGAATTCCTGGGCCTCACCCCAGGCCTGCTAAATCAGTGTCTGAGGGTGAGGCTCAGGAACCTCGGGACCCACAAGTGATTCTCCCACATCTTCAGGTTAGAGACACATGAGTTCACGGTGTCACAGCCTAGTAGACTTTAAGTTAGTCACAATCAGGTAGATCATTAGCACACCTAATAAGGATGCAAAAAAGTCTTTAGGTTTAAACTTGGCTTTGGGTGAGGATGGGCCTATGACTGGGGCAGTTGAGGGTCACTTACCATGAGAAACTGAGCTCTGAGTTTAGCTTGAAAGAACAACAGTGAAGAGAAATCAGTGAAGGTATTGGCAGGGGAGGCTTGGGCCAAAGGAGAGACATTGCTGGGGGTCTCTCAATTGCTAGGGCTGCTGTGACTGGCCCCCCAGCTGATTACATGTGGCTTAGTGCTGTTGCAAGAATCAAGTGAGATATTACATGTAAAGCGTGTGGCAAGTGTTTGGTCAGCTACTGTCACCTTCACCATGATTCTCACCATGGTTTCCACACCTCCAGCCTGGGCTGTGTCCATGCAGATCTCTATGGATCAACTTCTTCTCCCCTTCATGTGTACCCACATTGAGAAAGAGGTCAGGAAGGTGCATTTGCATGTTTTAAAACAGGTCCTTTGATCATTCGTAGAAACGTCTATAGTCAATAAGAACCACAGAGGGAAATTGGGGTTTTGTACCCTCCAGGCCTCTGCTAACATTGACCCCATCATCAAAGGGATCGTGGTAAACCAACTACAGACCAAATGAAACTGGTTTCTAAGATGACAAGTGATTCAGAGTGAATAGCAGCTCATTAAAAAAAAAAAAAAAAAAATTGGCTAATGAGTGCGGAAAATGCCAGTAAATGAGAGAGACGCACTCCATTATGATGGGCCCAGAATTGCTCAAACCTAATTTTGCAATAGCAAGGAGAGAATAAAAACATCTAGAGCCCGTTGTCCTCTGCTGAGAGACAGGATAATCTTGGAGAAACATTTTACGGTATATCACTTGAAGAAAAGTGCATTAGTCTTTCTGAAAAAACATTTGGTTGACCTTGAAAATAAAAGCATTCATGAGAAGTATGAGCAGAAGTTTTCATTATTCCTTAAGCCCTGCTTCAGAGAGACAAAAATTCCCCCTCCATTGCAGCACCACAATGCCAAGTTGCCAAGCAACTGATCTTTTATGGTGGATCGCCACGGAGACTGATGTAAACAAAATCATAAATCCCATTACCCTGCTAAATACTGGGTCTGGGTTAGAAAGGGAGAAAAAGAGCTGCTTTTCAGGTTAAAAGAGATCATACAAATGGTGAGTGGCGAGATTTTAGTCAGAGTAAATTGTCATGGGTGAGACTGTAATTAATGTCGCTCTTTTTTTTCTTTCAATGGACAACAGCCCCTGATTTTCCTGTATCAAAATAGTAGTTGGAAGAGTCATTTCCAACTGAAAGATTAACTCCACCCCCCTCCCCGGGGCCCAGGACCAGCCACTGAAGAACCAGTTAGTTGTGGTTTTTCCCAGCTGGCCTCCAAGTGGACCTTCACCAACACCCACTCAGATCAGCAGTCAGTCGCCATTCATGAAACATCCTCGCAGGAGGCTCTGGAAACTACACTGTGTACTTTGTGTCCCTTTCAGACAAAGGGAAGGACAAGTGGCATTTACGGAGTATGACTCTATGGCAGGTGACCAATTTGGGTATCGCATTTCCTTCACACAGCTCTCCTGAGAGGTAAAGAGTACTCTTCCTATGGAATTGATGGCAAGCTGGAGGCCCAGAGGTTGAGGGCACCATCCAAGGTCGCACAGTTAATGAGCAGAACAGAGATTCCAACTATAAAGTTGAATTAAAGAGTCAATATGGCACCCACCCACTCTCTCCACGTATAGAGACTTCTGCCCCAGAGTGGGCAACAGATCCCACATCAGGGTCATTAATCCCTGCTAAAGACACAGCTCATGTTGTAGTTCCCGTTTTTTCAGTGGTGTGCTGGGAAATGTCTAACAACAGGCTCTCTGGAAGGATGGGGTAAGCTCTGTCACCATGGTGTGAATACTCCCACTGTAGTTGATTTCAACGAGAGATACAGGCCATGGTCTCTCCTGAGCTGTACAAGCCTGCTCTGGCACACACCAACACACTTAAAAATATCAATACCCTGGGCCAACCCCAGACCAGTCAAATAAGAATTCCTGAGGATGGGGCCCAAATGCTGGTATTTTTAACAAGTAAGACCAGGGGTTGAGAACCACTGGGCTAGAAAGCTTCATATTCAGGATCCTGTTGGCCTTTTTGGCTTTGTCCTCTTAAGAAGGTACTGGGCTCCTGAAACAAGCATGGCCCATCAGTCACCTGACAGCAAACCCAGGGCTTGGCACCAGCACTCTACACATCCCATCACCCTCCAGGTGAGTTAGCACAGGGCCATATGCCTTGGCCCCAGTTCTAGGGTCCCAGCAATCCTAGCACAGGACCCCAAGCCCAGATGCCTTCAGGATCCTGGCAAGCTGAGGAAACACACGAAGCCTGGTGGGTGGAGACCTGGAACACACAAGCCCCCTCTGAAGGGGGGGTTGGCGGCTGCTCAGTTAGGGTGATCATTGGCATGAGGAGGGGGTGCTGGCCAGTGTTGTCAGCTACATCTCCCAGTTCTTCCAAACAAGACGCAAAGGTAGATTTTATGTGAACTCTTCCGGTTTTGACAACTTGCATGCCAAACCAAGTCATCTCATGGGCCAAAACCAATCCAAAAGTCCTCTTCTGCAACCCCTGCGCGTGATCCTTGGGCTGAGCCTACTGCCCCTTTGGCCTCAGAAGGAGGGGGGCTCCTCTTCGGCGTTCTCAGCAGTGACACCATGACCTGCAGGACAGCACCAGTCCCCGTGTGCCTCTCTCCCACCCTTAGGGTTCTCAACATCCAGACATTTAGCCCAGAGCAGCAGTGAGCATGTAGAGATAGTTTTTTCTGGTGTCCTAAAACAGACCTCAAGATAAGGATTCCAGTGCTAGTGCTTTATTTGGGAGATAATTCCAAGAAACACTGGTATGGGAGTGGGAAGACAGAAAGGAAGATGATAAAGGGTGAGTTTACAAGCTCCCAGAGGGCAATCCTGTGGGAACTCCAGAGGCAGTGCAGAGCACCCTCAGAATTATCCCAACCCCGAGGCAAGAAGCTGGGGCATTTATCCCATGCCTCGTCCATCATTGGTCAGAGCTGCTTCCAGAACATTAACTTTATAGTCTTCTGGCTGGCCCTGAGCTTGAACCAAGCATCTCCCATGATCAGAAAAAGCTCTCACAGGTGTCTGCAGTGAGCAGCCTTTGGAGCATGGAGGTGAACGTCAAGATGTTGTGTGTGGGGCACGAAGAGCATCTGCTCTAAGAGGAAACCAAAACATCAGTGTCAAAACCGGAAAGCTAGGTAAGGAGCTCACTGTAGGGGACGGAGAATAAGAAAGTGACCATGTCATCAAGTCTTAGCAGCGCAAGATGCAGAACAAGGAGCCAGCACACAATAGGTGAGAGAAGACCAGCAGGGTCAGGGGCAAGACACAGTGCAGCTCCCCCAGTCTGACTGATGTTTGGGGCACAGCCCCTATTTCCTGGCCCTGCCCCTCTCTGGCCTCCTGGGTGGGCTTCCCAGGGGGTTCAGGATTCGGCACCTGAGAGAGGGATCCTAAAACAAGGAAGGCCAGGGGAAAGTTGTCAAGTGGCCAAATGAGCCTTTGGGACCTCTCTCTGCTTTCTTTTCTCCCTTTGGACACTCCACCCCTGCACCCAGAATGCTCCAGCTGGGGCAGAGGTCAGGATGGCCAGAGACAACCACAAATTGTGAAAGGAGCAACAGTTAGCCCTAGGAGAATGTAAGTACTGTGTTAATGTGGGTCTGAGAAGCAGATGCCGTGATGGGATGAAACAGGCAAGGATTTCATTAGGAAAAACGCCTGGAGAGAAAATATAACTGGAGGAGGCTGGTGGAAGGGGCCTCAGCGCAACAACTGTGATGGATTTCAGAGTCCAGCAGAGGAGGCCTTTGGTCAATGACATACCCCCTTTTCTGCTCTGCGGAATGCTTAGGAATACTGGGAAGGGCTCTGGATTTCCCACAAATAGGGAGATAAGGGTCCAAGTTATTTTAACTCAGAGTTAGAAAAAGGAAAGGATAATTCAGTGTATAAATATGAACAATTATTATCTGTAAGTTGTGGGGTAAGAAATGATTTTTTGTTAACCTTTCCTACATTTGTTAATTCTCTTAATAGTAAGAATTCATTATTTTATAACTGTTGGTAGGAGGTAATGTTCCACACAGATGCCATTTAGCAAGCTGGCACATCCACCCACCCCAGCCCTCCTCTGCCTAGGGCTTACAGCCTTCCTCTTCCCAACCTGCATGCAAGCCCCTCACCCTGGGTGTTCCCCTACCATGCGTCTCCCCATGACTGACTGACACGGGAGTGGGAAAGGGTGCCCCCTGCCTCGGTGGGACCAGTGCTGTGGTGCTGTTCAAGTTCCAGAGCTCCTGTGGGGTCAGGCTGAGACTGCATCCTTGCGAGCTCCTCCCCATCCCCTTTCCTGCTTCTCTCCTTCTCCTGATAGCAAAGGCCCATCAGATCCCTTGCACAGGAATCTTTGGCTTGGGCTCCTCTTCTAGAAAACCCAACCCAGGACAGGGAATTATTTGTTTTAATCCTTGCGTGGACTCTACCGAGAGCATTACTCTCAGGTTTTACAGCCTTAGGTTTTCTGTACAATTTATTTGTGTTACGAAGCAACTGCTTTAATTTTCAAATTCCCATGCTTTCCTCTTGAAATAAAAGATTACTTTATTTCAGGAGTGGCAAATTCCAGTTCTCCTGGGATAAGGCAGCGCATGACAATGTCTGAGGCCCGCCTGGCGGGTCCGAGGTTAGCTGGGGAGCTGCAGCCTCATGGAAGGGAGCACGGCTGCTGGCTGCCATACTGGGTATGGGGTGCTGACTGGAGCTCCTGGGCCTTACGAATTGTTAGGACATTCCAAAATTTCAGATATTTATGTGAAATCTCCCAATTTTTAAATGTTGGCTCAGAGTTTCCTAAAAACCCTGTATAGGCCAGGCAAGACACGCTGTGACTGAATTTGGCCTGAGGACTGTCATTTCAAGTCCTTTGTTTTCTTGAATAAGTTGGGAAAAAGAAAAAAATCCCCTGCACCACTTATCTCCACAAGCATGCTGATAAAGGGGACATTTCTTTGCCATTGTCACCTGTTCTTACCCCAAACCTGACTAGAAAAACCTGACAAGGATCCCCATGAGACTTGGATCTGTGTAAGAGGAATTCAAAACACAAACTACATGTGAGGCTCTGAGGCTGACTCTGTGGATCTGCTGGCCTCCAGAAGCCTTGCTGTTTTTTAAGCACAATATGCATCTCCCCACCTACACTGAGACGCTTCTAGGTTGTTCTTAGAGAAGGGAAACAAACATTTCTATTTCTTGATTATAAACTCAGGAAATCCTAAAAAGTTCCAGTACAATCTCCTTAAAATGCATTTTCAGATCAAACGTCCCAATCCCGGTCTAAAACTAGGGTTCTTTCACGAAAAAGGCTCAGCGGCCTTCTAGGGACTCTATGGGGACGGAGGAAGCCACACAGGCCCGCAAGGCAGCCCACACCCACCTCCACTGTGTGCCTGATGAGCACTTCGCCCAAAGTAGCCCAACGTGACTTCAGGGAGGGGTTTTACCACTTCCTTAGGACCCAGTGGCACCATATAATCAGCTTCCCTGTGAGAGCATTTTCCTTTGCTCAATTTCACCCCATTACATGTAGTTACATTCCTCAGAGACCACCCACGACCCTCCAGTTGTTTGGGCTAGCTTTATTCTGCTCCAACTTTGACCAAACATTGTTGCTGTAAAAACAATCTAAACATATTCATCTCTTTAACTTGTTTCACTTTCTGCTGTCCCACACCAGGCGGCCTCTGGGAGGCAAACCAGGAGGTCCTTCACTGATTTGATCAGCAAACACAGAGCCAGGCACTGAGCTAGGCTCTTGCAGCCCCTTGGTGTCACCTTCCGGCCCTGGGCCCCCACCTTCCCCAAACTGTCCTGAACTTCAAATCTCCCAGGATGCTTGGAGGGTCAGATTAGGAGGACAACCCTAAGCCCCTCCAGGTTGGGGCCAGAGTGCAGGGGAAACACTCTCCAAGCTTAGATGGATTCAGAAGGTTGCCTTGAAAGAGCCCAGGGCTTAGCACAGGGGCACCCCCAACGTTGGGGGTGAGAGCATCTAGCTTCCGAGGTGGTTGGAGAAATAAGTGGGATGGAACAGAGGAAGCACAGGGCACATGACGTGGCACGTGGTCCGTGGAACGTCAACATCATACTTGACGCTGACAGAGGTGGTGTGGGCTGGCTGGATTCATGCCTGGGGCAGAGTGTGACAAGCAAGGGGGTCACCAAACAGAATACCCTTTCGCTGAGCAACCCAGCTCATTCATTTGTTTGACTAGTGTTTATCGAGTAGCTTCCTCACTGAGAATGTGATTTTTTTTAAAAATTTGTCATTGAGGTATAGTTGATTTATAATATTATACGTTTCAGGTATACAACATAGTGATTTGCAATTTTTAAAGGTTATACTCCATTTATAGTTATTATAAAATAATGGCTATATTCCCTGTACTGTACGATATATCCTTGTAGCTTATTTATTTTATACACAGTAGTTTGTACTTCTTACTCCCCCCCACCATCTTGCCCCATCCCCCCTCATTCCCTCTCCCCACTGGTAACCACTAGTTTGTTCTCTCTATCTCTGAGTCTGTTTCTTTGTTACATTCACTAGTTTATTTTATTTTTTAGATTCCACATATAAGTGATATTATACAGTATTTGTCTTTCTATGTCTGACTTTTTTCACTAAGCATAATACCCTCCAGGTCCATCCATGTTGCAAATGGCAAAATTTCATTCTTTTTTATGGCTGAGTGTTATTCCATTGTGTGTATGTATGTGTGTGTGTGTGTATATATATATATATGTGTGTGTGTGTGTATATATATATGTGTGTGTGTGTGTGTGTGTGTATATATATATATATACCACATCTTCGTTATCCATTCATCTGTTGATAGACACAGGTTCCTTCTATATCTTGGCTATTATAAATAGTACTGCTATGAACATTGGGGGCATGTATGTTTTTGAATCAGTGTTTTTTGGTTTTCTTTGGATATATGCCCAGGAATGGAATTGCTGGGTCATATGGTAATTCTATTTTTAGTTTTTTGAAGAAACTCCATATTGTTTTCCACAGTGGCTGTACCAATTTACCTTTCCACCAACAGTGTACAGGTGTTCCCATTTCTCCACATCCTCACCAACATTTGTCATTTGTGTTCTTTTTCATGATGGCCATTCTGACAGGTGTGAGGTGTTACCTCATTGTGGTTTTGATATGCATTTCTCTAATGATTAGTGACGTTGAGCATTCTTTAATGTGTTTGTTGGCTGTCTGTATATCTTCTTTGGAGAAATGTCTATTTAGGTCTTCTGCCCATTTTTTAATCAAGAATATGATTTTTGCGTGAAGACTTGACATAAGTAAGGGAGCCATGCTGAGTTTTGGGGAAGGAAGCGTGGTCCAGACAGCAGGAACAGCAAGTATGAAGATGCTCAGGCAGGAGCAAGCTTGACATGCTTGAGGAAAAGTGAGGAGCTCAGCTGACCAAGCGACGTGAGAAGGGGAGAGCAGAGGAGCACAAGGCAGATGGGATGTGGGCACCTTAGATACTCAGAGCAGGGACCTTGCCTTTTGCCATGAGTGAAATGGGAAGCAGAGGCATAACATACCTGACTTACAGCCTAACAGAATCATTCTGGCCACAGTGTTGAGAATAGACTAAAGGGACCCAGGGATTAGGATGAAGATCAGTTAGGAGGCTACTGAGAAATCCAGGGGACAGATGGTGGCCTGGGCCAGTAAAGGGGCCTTGGTGGCAGGGGAAGTGGCTGCTTTCTGGATAGGTATTGAACAGAGTCCACAAGAATTGCTAATGGAATGAAAACATGGGAGACATCAAAATGACTCCTTGGTTTTGGCTTGAGATGTCAGACGGATGGAATTTCTATTCACTAAGATGCAAAGGGGGACACGGACTATTTAGGGTGGGAATATCAGTTCAATGTGGGACATGTTTTGGGTGATAACTATTGTCAGTGAAGCCCTCCAGTTGACAGCTGTATATAAGAGACAGGAGTTCAAGGGAGAGCCCTGACTGGAGATAGATCTATTTTCAATTCATCAGATCAAGATGGGATCTACAGCTGTGAGATTGAAGGGGATCACCCATAGAGTGAATGCAGAAAGAGAAAATAGAGGCGCAGGCACAGAGGCCAAACTTATTTTCACAGGGTGGCTTCAGGAGGTCATTCAAACACCAGTTTATGAAAGGAGTAATCCTAACAAATCCACAGCCAGAGAAGAATCAAGAAAAACAGCCCCACATACACACACACTCAAACATTCACTCACCTCCCTGAAGAAATTTCATCCTGGAGAATATACATGCAATGCTCCTTTTTTCCTCTCAGTATTTATTTCATGATTTTACCTCAGCTGTAAACTTCACAGCCCTGTTCATGACTGCTACATTTCACTCCCTCTCCTCTCTGCCAGGCAAACTTTCTTAGATGGCCATTGTTCAGCCTTAGAAGTTATCCATAAATTCTATATTATCAGATCTCATCGCTTGAGTTTCTTCAAGAAGAGCCCTATGGTATGTCTACGTGGTCGGCTGGAGACTCCTCGAAGCCACGTAATGGAGCTGTGGTGTGGGTATCCTTGCTTTCCTGAGTTGTGTTAACAGAATAAAGGATATGAATTTAACAAGTCTCTAGTGGACTGTGTGATGGTTAATTTTATGGTCAACTTGACTGGGTTAAAGAATGCCCAGATAGCTGGTAAAAACATGATTTCTGGGTGTGTCTGTGAAGGTGTTTCCAGAAGAGATTAGTATTTGAATCCGTATACTGAGTAAAGAAGATTGCTCTCACCAATGCAGGTGGGCATCATCCAATCCATTGGTCCACACAGAACAGAAAGGCAGAGGAAGGACGAAATTTCTCTCTGCTTGAGCTGGGTCTTCCTTCTTTTCCTGCCTTCAGACATTGGCGCTCCTGGTTCTCAGGCCCTCGGGTTCAAAATGGAGCTACACCACTGGCTTTCCTGGGCCTCCAACTTGCGCATCTCTCTATATCTATCCTACTGGTTCTGTTTCTCTCAAGAACCCTGACTAATCTGTTAGTTTTTGCAATAATATTGTTGCAAAACAAAACACTCCAAACCAGTGGCTACACCATAAGCATTTATTATGCCTTCCGGCTCACACATCTGCGGTCAGCTGGGCTTTGTGGTGAACTTGACTCCAGGCTGCAGGTTTGATTTGGGTCTGCTCCTTACATTTCCTTTTCTTGGGGGATGAACGGGCAATCAGGACACATTCTTATGGTGACAACAGAAGCACCAGAGGACGGACCTAATCACACAAGCACATTTCAAGTTTTTGTTTGTATCATATTCACTAAAATCCCACTGCCCAAGCAAGCCACACGGCCAAACCCAACATCACTGGGGCAGGAAAATATTCTCCACTTCTAGGGACTTCCCTGGTGGTCCAGTGGTTAAGAGTCCACCTTCCAATGCAGGGGATGTGGGTTCGATCCCTGGTCGGGGAACTGGGATCCCACATGCCGCGGGGCAACTAAGCCCGCGCACCACAACTAGAGAGAAGCCCGCGCACTGCCATGAAGAGCCCACGCGTCACGATGAAAGAGCCCATGCGCCACGATGAAAAATTCCATGCGCCGCAACTAAGACCCAAAGCAGCCAAATAAATAAAAATTTAAAAAAATATATTCTCCACATCTAGTCAGAAGGAAAAGGACATATATACAGGGGGGAGTGGGCAGAATTGGGAACAATTCTGCAATCTACCATGTAGACTTTTCTTTGACTCTCTTCTCTATTGCAATGCCATATGGTATAAGGTTATTCTGAGCCTTGCATCCATAGACTTTCTAAGTAACAACAAGATAGAATATAGCCTGGGAACTTTGTTCTTTGGAGGCAGAATTTCTGCCTTGAACCTGACTTGCTAATGCACCAAGAATATTTGTGAGATTTAATAAAGAATAATGTTTCCAGATGAGACAGCTGGGTCAGAAAGATAGATGACTTTCTTACTGGAGAGTTGGATTTCTGCAGTGTGCTGTAGAGTAGGCTGGGATAAGTGAAATTGGAAAAGCATTCTAGGTATCCTTTCCTGGTTATTAATACAATTTTCCTCACCCAGTTTTTACAAATTGGAGCCATAATGAAATTGGCCCTGGACATTTCACACCCAAGTGTTTGCTGATTTGACCTTCTAACCACAGGATTAGCAAGACCCATTTACTCTGGCTTAGTTCTGCAAATTCTTCCGGTTTCATAATTCAATCAAAGATAATAGTAAGGGAACGAGAGGCCGCTCATGGGAAAGCCAAAGGCAGAGGGGAAACAAAAATAAGGGGAATCAAAGACTAAAATTTTATGTATGTCTTGAATTGGTTTGGCTGGGAACCAAATAGAAAAAATTCTTTCCCCTCTTTAGCTGGCATATTTCCACATCACAAAAGCATTGTGCTGTCTGGTTCAGTTCTGCAGCTTCTTCTCACGAAAGGCCCAGCCTAAGGGAAGGCCTGGATGCAAATTTCAGACAGAGTATGCAGGAAAACTAGTTGGCGGCTTGTTTCTTGAATCCAGAGATATCCTGTACCCAGATGAAGAGGCTCCCAGGAACCCATCAGTCAATAACTCAGGGGAAAACAACCGTCGTTCATATCAAGGTCTCCTCAAGTGTAACAGTTAAGAGCATGTGCTTTGGGGTTAGAGAAACCTGAGTTCAAATCCTGAAATTGCTACTCACTAGCTATGTGACCTTGGGCACAGTACTTAATCTCTCTGAGTCCCCACTTTGTCATCTGTACAGTGTGGAAAATAATGGCACCTGCTTCTTAAGGTTGTGGTAAGGATGAAAGGAAATGGCACATGGACAGCATTTACACAATGCCTGGGTAAGGGGTAGTTATCATTACTAGGAGGTTCTGAAGGGAGCTTTGGGCAATCACAGGTATACAGTCTGTCCTAGAGTCCCTACAATTTCTAATTTCCCCTGCTTAATGGAACTAAAAATAACAAAATATGTATCATCTTCCTAAATGCTGAAGACATACAAGTGCTATATTTCACCTACCTGTGGAAATGTAGCCATTGTAGCCAAAGAAAGCACTCCTGGTTTGTCAGAAGTAGTACACCGTAGCCAGGTGGGTCAGACACCAAGCTGGACCTGGGCAATAGAAGCCCCTGCCCTTGGCCTCCCACACACTTCAAAGAACCCATCTGGCCCTTCTCTGGTCACTATACTCCTGCCCCCACCCCCATGGAGTGAGAAGACCGCACTCTCAGTACCTGGGACCCACCTGCCCAAGGGCCCCCAAGTCTGCTTCCAAGTTGTGTGGGGCCTCTTTCCCTGATCCACCCCCCCCATGAAGGACTGTGTTTCTGGGGTGTACACTTTAGGTCTGAGAACTGACCAAGAGGTGGCTGTTTGCAGGGTGTGCAGATAGAGCTTGACTGTGCTGACAGGGGTGTTTGCATTTATACATTCAAAGCCCTGGCTGTACGGAAAAAATTGAGGGCTGAGGATTGGCCCTCCCTACTCGGGAACTCCCAGGAATCCAAGAAATCCCAATTCAAATCTAGCCTTCCACATTTTTATAAAGGGTATTTGCCAAGATAGCAGGATAAGCTATTTACTTAACAACTAGTTTATACATTTTATAAAAACAATGTATATATTTGTAAACTGTAAATATTTAGATATCTGGTAGGTAGGTCTCCATGTGTATACTCTGGCTTCCAGCCCTGCAAATGTTAGAGGCAGGCCTGAATATTGCCTGGAATCTGACATTTCTCCCATTTAATTCACTTAAAAATCTCTGGGGACAGAACTCACAGCTGGCTCACCCAAACCCCAAACACCACCAAACCACCCAGGAACATGGGGAGCAGCCACAAACAGTGGTCTCATTTTGGCTCACTTATTCCAGTGACTAGTCATGCCAAAGGGCCCACGAGAACCCCAGAGTTTCCAGAATCCCTAGGTTTGCCCCCCACACCATAGGCCAGGGACTGATTAGGAGACTGCAGCAGACTGCACTTTCCAAAGGTGGCGGCAGCACTATTTCCCCTCCCACATGCTCTTCCAGGACCTTGCCACTCCTCTATCAAGAGGTGGAGTCCACGTCCCCTTCCCTTGAGGCCGGCAGGCCTTTGTGACTGCTGCCCCTGGTAGGGCACATGAAAGTGATGCCAAGTGATTCCCAAGGCCAGATCTGAAATGGTGACAGAGCCTCTGCCCAGCTCTCTCCTTCTGGGCACACCTACTGTGTAAGAAGTGCCAGTCCTCTGAAACTGACATGCTGGAGAGCCCATGTGGAGACACCAGGTAGAGCTAGAGCGAGGTGCCCAAGGAAAAGACCCAGCCATGCAGAACTGCTATGTAACCAAAGAGAAGGCCGCGGAGGTAGAGGCCTGCAGCCAGATTTTCTATATTTGCAGACACTAAGTTAAAAGACTGGCTCTGAAACAATTTTTCTGATGTTCCTTCATGGTGGCCAGCTCTGCATGTGAGGGGGGAGGTAGTGTCTATGAAAACAATCCGTTCTCACTGCTTCCCCATGGCAACTGATTATTGTGATGCCCAATTGGCTACTAATAGGCACCGCTCTCCACAAATCTGGTACAAGGACCCCTGCTTGGCTCCCGCTCTGCACTGAGTGGGCCCCAGGTCACGCAGCGTCAGCAGATTTCTCCAGTAGATGAGCACCACCAAGCCTTGGCCCCAGGCCAGGCCCAGACCTGAGGCTACACACAAGGGCTGGCCTGTTGAGTCCTCCAGCATCCCAGGCTTGGTCATGCGAGTCCGAGGGCTGGTCATGTGCGAAGAGGCCCCGGATCAAAGCCCTGGCCCCTCCTAGATTTGGGGGGGGAGGGGTGGGCGGTGCAGCAGGAGCTACATATATGAAACTATTGGCAAGAGCTTTCAGCACTCTCACCACAGGTCAAGTGTGTGCAGGTCATGGCTCTTTGGAGGAGAATGAAAAAAAAATAAAAATCCATCTATATCTTATTTTTTCTTTATGCCACTTTTCACAGGGCACATCAGCTCAGGAGTTGTGCACCCCATGCACATTGGGCCAGGAGTTGTGCAGGCCCTGGGCAAGAATCACAAATGCCAGTGCCCCCCTGGGGCCACGTAGGAGCTGAGAGCCAGCGCAGCAGCCTGGAAGGGACTGTGATGGGTTGGAACACAGGATCCTGCTACAGGGGGCATGGCCAGCTGGGAGCTGCCAAGTGGGAATGTCAGCCCACTTTTGCCAGGTCTTCACATTTTTTCCTCAAGGAGCCAGAAATTCACATTTTTTCATAAAAGCTCCCTGTTTTTAAAATGTTGGCGATCAAAAAGAAACAGTGGGTACCATGCCCAAATCCTGGGCCCTTATCACTTCAGAGGGTGTAGGCTGACTTCCAGCTGCCAGTAGCTGCTTTTCTGAAGCACTGGAAGGTCCCTTTGCCTACATGCAGAGACTGGAATTGTCAGGGAATTAACGCCTGCAGGAGTAGCCTTCAGCAACTGATAGGACTTGTTATATAAATGCCCCAGGTCCCTCACCCCAGGCTGGGATAACTTTGAAGCCGTATCCCACATTGCTTCCCAGACTTTCCCCCAGGAGTAAGCACCATCACTGACAAGCTTGATAATTGACTCTTAATTATCGCCCATCCTTTCCCTCTCTCATGTCCCTACTCTTCCACTGGCATGTCCCGGGATCAACTCTCACATAAGCTCTGTGCACTTGGATATTGAAACCAATTCAAAATTTTTTTTTTAATGCACAGGGCCACTGTAATAAGGTTGTACATCTTATCCACTTTTCAAGGTCAACCATGAGGAGGTACACAGAGGGGAATAATCAGCCAAGCTTCTCCCACCAATTCCTGTACCTTGGTACCAGGGTGAGTGAGAATGGTGTCGGCTGGAAGACAGGGCACCTTTCTGGAATTCACACATAGTTGTCGAATGTACTGCCAGGAGCCTTGAAAACACATCTGAGGCCAGATTTGGTTCCTACGTCTTTAGTCTATATCTTCTGATTTAGAGGACGCTGTACCCATAGCACCAGGCCAGCCCTCATCGCCACAGTGCATCCTGCCTCCTGTCCCATTGAAGCCAGCCTTCTTCCAGTTCTCTGATTTTCTCCACTATCTGTGATCAAAATTCCGTCTAAGGAAGGTAGCAAATTAATTCCATTACATGTCAGTTTATATTATGGACCATAGGTAAAAGTATTGCCTAATGCAGGAGTACTTAACGTTTTTCAGAAGTCAAAAAGTCAACATGAAACGTTCTTATATTCATTCATACAGTAAATATTTATTAAGAACCAGTCACTGTTCTACATGTTTGGTAATACGTAAGTGAACAAAACAGACAAGGACCCCTGCCCTCATTTCACTTACACTCTAGGTAGGGGAAACAGTCAATAAACAACAAGCATAATTTATTTTAAACAGCTTTATTGAGATACAGTTCACATACCAGAAAGCTCATCCATTTAAAGTATACAAGTCCATGGTTTTTATTACATTCAAGGTTGTGCAAACATCATTTTATCACCCTGAAAAGAAACCACATGTACATCAGCCGTCACTCCCCATTTCACCCGCCCCCTTCCACCTCAGCCTCTGGCAAGCACTAACCACTTTCTGTCTCTACACATTTGCCTATTCTGGACATTTCATATAAGTGAAATCATACAATATGTGACTGGCTTCTTTCATTTAGCATAATGTTTTCAAGGTTCATCCACATTGTGGTATGAACGAATTTTATTGCAAAATAACATTCCATTGTATGGATATACCACATTTTATTTATTCATTCATCAGTTGATGGATATTTTGACTGTCACAAAGAGTGCTGCTATGAAAATTCGGGTACAAGTATTTGTTTCAGTATCTATTTTCAATCATTTTGTGTATATACATAGGTGTATAATTGGTAATCCTATGTTTAACTTTGTGAGGGACCACCAAACTGTTTTCCAGTGACTGCACTATTTTACATTTCCACCAGCAATGTTTAAATGTTTCTATTTCTCCACATCCTCTCCAACACTTGTTATTTTCCTTTTTTTTTTTAAGTTATAACCATCTTAGTGGGTGTGAAGTACTCACTCATCTGGATTTCAATTTGCATTTCTCTTATCATTAATAACACTGAACATCTTTTCAAGTGCTTGTTGGCCATTTGTATACCTTCTTTAGAGAAACAGCTTTTCAAACCCTTTGCCTATTTTTTAATTGGATTGTTTGTCTTTTTGTTGTTGAGTTGTAAGTGTTCTTTATATATCTGAATACTAAACTCTTATAAGACATATGATTTGCAAATATTTCCTCCCAGTCTGTGGGCTGTCCTTTAACTTTCTGGATGGTACCATTTGCAGCACAAAAGTTTTTGAATTTTGCTGAAGTTTAATTCATCTATATTTTCTTTTGTTGTTTATCCTTTTGGTGTTATATATAAGAAAGCTTTGCCTAATGCAAGGTCATAAAGATTAATTGCTGTTTTCTTCTAAGGGTTTTATAGTTGTAGCTCTTACATGTAGGTCTATGATGCATTTTGAGTTAATTTTTGTATCTCACATAAGATAAGGGTCCAACTTCATTCTCTCACATGTGGATATCCAGTTGCCAAAAAGATTTTTCTTTCATTATTGAATGGCTTTGGTATTCTTGTTGAAAATCAATTGAACATAAATGTAAGAGTTTATTTATAGATTCTCAATTCTATTCCACTGATCTATATGTCTCTCCTTATGTCAATAACACACTGCCTCGATTACCGTATCTTAAGAAGTCTGAAATTTAGAAGTGTTAGTCCACTTTGTTCTTCTTTTTCAAGATTGTTTTGGTAGACTTCCCTGATGGCGCAGTGGTTAAGAATCCGCCTGCCAGTGCAGGGGACACAGGTTCGAGCCCTGGTCTGGGAAGATCCCACATGCCACGGAGCAACTAAGCCCGTGTGCCACAACTACTGGGCCCGCATTGCACAACTACTGAAGCCCATGTACCTAGAGCCCATGCTCTGGAACAAGAGAAGCCACCGCAATGAGAAGCCTGTGCACCACAACGAAGAGTAGCCCCCACTCGCCACAGCTAGAGAAAGCACGTGAGCAGCAACAAAGACCCAATGCTGCCCTAAATAAATAAATAAAATCCATAAAAAATTTAAAATAAAGGATTAGTTTTTAAAAATTGTTTTGGCTATTCTGAGTACCTTGAACTTTCATATGAATTTTAGAATCAGCTATTCGATTTCTGCCCCCAAAAAAGGCTGTTGAGATTCTGATAGGTTTTACGTTGAGCCTGAGGATCAGTTTGGTGAGTAATGCCATCTTAACAATATTAAATATTCTAACACAGGAATACAAATGTCTTTCCATTTAATTTCTTTCAGTGATGTTTTCTAGTTTTCAGTGTACAAATCTTGCACTTCTTTGTTAATCATTCCCAAGTATTTTATTCTTTTTGATGCTCTTGTAAATAGAATTGTTTTCTAATTTAATTTTTGCATTGTTCAATACAATAATTTTTATATATTGATCTTGTATCTTATAACCTCACTGAACTCATTTATTAGTTTTTAAATAGTTTTTAAGTGGATTTCTTAGGATTTTCTGTATACCATGTTATCTGCAAATATAGTTTTACTTCTTCCTTTCCTATCTGGATGTCTTTTCTTTCTTTTCTTTGCCTAATTGTCCTAGCAAGCATAATTCTAAAAAAGTAAATAAAAGAGTGTGTTGAAAGGTGGTAAGTGCAATGGAGAAAAGAAAAAGTATATTCAGGTAAGGGAAATTGGGATTACCGGGGGTTAGAGTTGTAATTTTTAATTGCTTCTCAGTGAGGAGGTGACATTTGGAGAAAGAACAAAAGGAAGTGAAGGAGTTGAACATGCAGGCGGTGGGAACAGTCAGGGCAAAGCGCTGAGGCATGACTGTGCCAGGCATGTTCTCCAAGAACAGCCAGGGGCCAGTGTTGCTGGAGCAGAGTAAGCAAAGGCATCTCATGCAGAGTCTTGGCACTGAAGGGTGTAGAGCAGAAGCGTGGCTTGACCTCGCATTTTGAAAGGATCACTGTGCTGAAGGGGGTAGAGGAAGAAGCAGAGTGGCCAGCTGGGGGCTATTGTAGTAATCCTGGAGAAGGGTGATGGTGGCTTAACCAGGGTGCTGTCCATGGAGGTGGTGAGGAGAGATTGAAGTCTAGATATATTTTGAAGATAGAGTTGACAGAATCTGTTGACAGATTAGATGAACAGTGTGAAAAAGAGGAGTCAAGATGAGTCCAAGGTTTTTGGCCTAAGCGATTGAAACGCTAGAGTTGCCGTGACCTCAGATGGGGACAACTATAGAAGGAATAGGTTTTAAAGAGAAGATCAGGATTCACTTTTAAACACATTGAATTTGAAATGTCTACTAGATCTCCAAGCAGAGATCTCAAGTAGGGAATTAGATATACAACACTAGATTCAAGAGAGAAATCTGAGTTTGAAATATAAATTGAGAATCATTGCCATCTAGATGGCATTTGAAGCCATGCAATGGGATGTGAGCACCAAGGCGGTGAGTGTCCAGAGGAGAGACGAGAACTGAGGCGTGAGATGTGGAGCCTTCTGGCACCTACAGGTTGGGAAGAAGAGAACGTTCCAGGAGACAAGGCTGAGACAGAGCTGCCAGAGAGGCAGGAGGCAAACCAGGAGAGCACAGTGACCTGAAGACAAGTGAAGAAGTGTGTGAAGGAGGGAGGGGGATCAACTGTGTCAACCGTTTCTGAACGGTCAAGAAGGATGTGGACTGGGAGCTGACCACTGGCAAGCTGACCAAAGAGGGAGCATTTGTTTTCTACACTTCCTTTCATTGGGAGAAAGCACAGGTGGGCAGCGCTACACGACAAGAGTAAGGGCTGTACAGAAGGCCAGAGACAGTATTTGACTCTCTAGGGCCTGTTTCGTTATCTTTTGCTACACAACAAATTACCCCAAACTTATTGGCTTGAAATAACAATTATCATCTCACAGTTCCTAAAAGTCACAAATCTGGGCATGGCTCAGTTGCAGTATCTCTCCCCAGGCTACACTCAAGGTGTCAGCAAGGGACTTCCCTGCTGGCGCAGTGACTAAGAATCCACCTGCCAATGCAAGGGACACGGGTTTGAGCCCTGGTCCAGGAAGATCCCACATGCCACGGAGCAACTAAGCCCATGTGCCACAACTACTGGGCCCGCATGACACAACCACTGAAGCCCATGCACCTACAGCCCATGCTCTGGAACAAGAGAAGCCACCGCAATGAGAAGCCCGCACAACGCAACGAAGAGTAGCCCCTGCTTACCGCAACTAGAGAAAGCCCGCATGCAGCAACGAAGACCCAACGCAGCAAAAAATAAATTAATTTTTTTAAAAAAAAGGTGTCAGCAAGAGCTGCAGTCTTATCTCAAGGCTCGCCTGGCGAAGGCCCGGCTGCCAAGCTCACTCAAGGGGTCGTTGGCAGGACTCAGCTCCCCACTAGCTGTTGGCTAAAGGGGGCCATCAGCTCCTCTCCACATAATCCTCTCCATAAGGCAGCTCCAAATACAGCAGCTGGCTTCCTCGGAGTGAGCAAATAAGAGGCCCATAGATAATACCAGCAAGAGACAGAGAGCCAGCAAGATGGAAGTCAAGCTTTTTGTTATTTAATCATGAACATGAGATGCCAGCACTATTGCCATATTCTGTTCATAAGAAGCAAGTGACTGGGTTCAACCCACACTCGGGAGGGATTTCACAGGGGCATAAGTACCAAGAAGTGGGTATCACTAGGGACCCTGACAGAAGCTGCCCACCAAGCAAATCCAGGACTATAAAATGCGTTGAAAAAAAAAACTAACACTACATGACTGGCATTTCGCCAGTGCATAATAAAAATAAAAAACAAGTAAAATAATTCTACTCAGGAAATGAACTTATTTATGAAGCTCTCTGTCAATACTTTTTATGTAAAGCCAGGTCTTGATATGCCAAAGCACTTACCAGAAGAGACTCTATCCTGTTCATTGTTTTATTTACCTTCTAGAGCATTGCTATTAGTCGTGAGCACCATGACTAAACTGAAAACTCTTGGAGCCCAAGGACTCAATCTTCTTAAAACACTCAGCACCAGCATATTGTTTAGCATACACTTGGCATACATGAGTGACACATTTTGCAATGCGATAATTCTAAAAAAATAGAGGGGCTGATAATAGAAGAGTTAGGTTTGCCATCCCTGTGACTCGGTTCAATGATTCGAATTTGGGCTCTGCTGTGTGATTTGGGGCAAGTCACTCAACCTCTCCATGCCTCAGGTGCTGCGTATGTAGAATGCAGATATTAATACCCACCACCCCCAGACTGCTGTGTTGGTGAAATGCAAAACTGTATGTAAAGATACTGAGCACAGTATTTGAGCACTGGTCCATCATAAGTGCTCAAAGTAGGTTATCATTTTTAAAAAGGAGGTTATTATTTTACTGCTACCTTTATGAACATAAATTATGACAACTGAAGGAATTTGTGTTGAATGAGATGATTGAATGAGATGTCTGAATGCGTGAAAGATCCTATACACGTGTACTCTTGTATACCTGGCTTCTAGTAAGTGTCCAATAAATGGATATTGTCATGACTATTAATTGTATGGTGCAAATCATAATTACTGAAGGAATTTGAGTGTTCTCGTTTACTCTGTTAGTTCATATCCATTCTTCAAAACAGTCCTCAGCATACCTCCTCCTGGTACCCTTCTGGACTGGCCATATCCAGTTTCAGTGCCTTAAAGCTTTACCGGTCACTTATCTGGGTAAGCAGAATCTGTCATGTGATGTGCCTGTGTGTCCCAGACCGCTAAGTTCTATTCTGGGGCTTTTTCGTGGCATGCCCTATTTCTCCCATTTGATTGTGGCACCTCAAGAGCTGGGTTGTGGGTTTTCCTCCTTCCACACACCCCCAAGACCTAGCAGTGTGCTCTGTACCCCGTCCTGCTCCGCCCAATCCACGTGCCATACAGCCAGACACAATAACTCTGGTACACTGCCTGCTAACACAGCTGGGAGATAGCTCTAGCTGGCTGGCCAGAGGGCTGCAGGGGAGGGCAGAAGGTGGAGGAAGGAACAAAAGCATACCGCTGGAAGGGCAAAGGCAAGCTGCATGGTCGCATTCAGTCTTGCAGAGAGTGGTGGGAGCCATTGGTAATACCTGCTCCCACACCAAGGCCCCCCACAGGGCCATGCAGCTGAATGATGGAGATTCGAATGCGGCTCTGCCCCAGTCAGGCCACTCCGTGAGTGGTGGCCACTCCATGCTGAGGGCAACATTTGTGAATCAAGTTGGTCCAAAGGATAGAGAAGGGCCTTGAATCAGCCAGCACAGCTCTGTTAGGAGCTGTGTGGCTTCAGGCAGTTAACTTAACTTCTCTGAGCTTCTCAGTTGTCTAAACAGCTAATACTTACTGAGCACCTCCTGTGTACTAAGCATCATTCTTAGTATATATTATTTAATATCACAATAACCCATATGTTGTATCTATTTTACTGATGAGGAAACTGAGGCACAGGGCACTGAGAAGTCTACTCAGGTTCAAATAGCTCAAATGTGGTGCGGGCAGGATTTGAGTCCATAACAGACACCCACCATGGTCCTAACCTCATACATTAGTCAGGGTTCTCCAGAGAAACAGAACCAGTAGGATATGTAATAAAAGCTTTCCTATAAGAAATCGGCTCATGCAGTTATGGAAACTGACAGCCCCAAGATCTGCAGGTAAGTCAGCAGCTGGAAACCAAGGAGAGCTGAAGGTGTGGTTCCAGGCTGAAGGCCAGAAGGCTGGAGACCCAGGAAGAGCCAATGTTTCAGTTCAAGTCTGAAGGCAGGAAAAAGCTGATGTTCCAGTTTGAAGGCCATCCAGGAGAAAGAATACTTTCTTACTCAGAGAAGGGTCAGCCTTTTTGTTCTATTCAGGCTTTCAACTGACTGGATAAGGCCCACCCACATTAGGGAGGGTGATTTGCTTTACTCAGTCTACCAATTTAAATGTTCATCTCATCCAGAAACACCCTCACAGATGCCCAGAATAATGTTTGACCATATATGTAAGCACCCATGAACCAGTCAAGTGGACACATAAAATTAACCACCGTGCTTCACAAGTGTTAACTGAGAATTAAATGGGACACTATATGTAAAAGTTTAAAAAAAATAAAAAACAAGATCTGGCAAACAATGATCAATAAATGGTAGCTAAAAAGGAATATATATATATATATATATTCATTAAGAAAATGTGACTCAGCTTAGGTTGCTAATAAGTGGGTTTGGGGTTAAAAGTTTGGTATGGCTTTAATAGAAACTCACTTGACTCCTTTGTTAAATGTTGTTAAAAGTACAGCTTGGGAGCCCCCCTGGACCAGAGAAATCGATGCAGGGGACACTAGCCTTCCAGTATTTAGCGCTAGAAGCTGAGAATGGACATCCATTTACTCCAACCCAGTTCAACTGGCATGTATTAAGCACTTGCTGCCTGCCAGGCGACGTGCTGGAATCATCTGTTCATCGCCTGTGATCCTCAAGGACCCCGCACACAAGTTGCCATCACGCCCATGTGGCAGATGGAAAAACTGGGGCGCAGAGAGCTGCCGTGGCTTACTCAATATCTCTCAGCTGACAAGTGATAGAGTCAATGTCAGAATTCAGAACTGCTTGCCTCAAAACAGGTGGCCTCACTTCTATGCCACAGATGTCCCCCTGGTTTCCAAGGATTTTGCGATGGCACCCCAAATCACGGAGAACTTGTCTTGTCCTGAGAGAACATTCACAAACTAACTTTGATCAAGACAAAATAAACATGCTTGGGCTCAAGTTTTGGAAATTGCCACTTTGGAGACTGCTTACTCAAGCAAAGAGGAAAACATCAGTTATTTCAGTAAAAGCTATTTTGCTCATTCGAGTCCTTCGGTGTATCCTCTCGTTATGCGGGAAGGAAAACTCTCAGGGAAGTTCCATTCCCTTCCTGGGTGCCTGCTCTACTCCAGGGTCAGATGGATCCAGGGTCAGAGAATTTTATTGTCACAACAGCTGTTATTAATGGTAACTGTGCTGTCTTGCCCCATGTAAGAGCTCTCCATGGAGGAGGAGAAAACCTGCGCTCAGAGCAGCCCTGGGAGGCGGCCCTCAGCAGGAGGCAGGATGTTGCCTGGCAGAGGCAGACTCCCACGAATGGCGAGGCGGAAATGGCCTGTTCCAGGGCAGAAGGTGGACACAGAGGATCTTTTAGGGGGGAGTCTTAAAACCACAAGGCCTTATAAAGCAATGGACCTTCCAAGGAAAGGGAGTGCAGATGGCCTGATCTGTGAGAGCAGCCTCCCACTGATCCCTGTGGTGTGAAGTGGTCTCAGAGGGGATTCTGTGTAGCCCTCAGGAGCACATCAAAAGAGGCTGCAGTGGGTTTAAACATTTGGAAGCTAAGATAAGAATTGGAGGAAAACAACCAATGCTGTTCTCTTCTTCTGGGGTCAGTTCTATCTTCAGAGCCCTCCTGGGCCTAATAAATGACCTCTAACTGCCTCCAGAGAGGCCAAGACCAGGAGGGCAAGTGGTCTGGCAAAGACCATGAACTGTCTCCAGAAGGCCCAGGCCATCTTTTGTCACTTTCACACAGCACGTGGGGTTAACGGTGATGTTAAGCTGGGAGGATTCTCTAAGGATAATGAGCACAATATGAAACAGCCCCCTCTAACCGCGCTCAGGCGGGAGAGCAGCAAGGAGGGCACTCACGTTCCAGACTTCTCTGAGGAGGGCAGGAGTTCCAGAAGTTTTATTTCTTTTACTCAGCTTGGAGACATTTTCCCCCAAACCATTCTGTTCAGCCCTTCTTCAGCCACGAACTGGCAGAACCTACAACACGGGTTCTCATGAGCTTTAGGAATTCAGCTTCCTATTTTTTTCCAATTCCAAATATAAAACAAACCCAAAAAAGCATTAAAATAATTTGAACTTCAAAGACTCTAATTCCTAGTGGCCACAATGAAATTAAATAAGAATCAGTCTCTCTCTCTCTCTCTCCTCTCTCTCTCTCTCTCTCTCATCTTCTCCCTCTCTCATTTTTCTCCCTTTCTAAGGAGAGGAAAATAAAAGCAAAAAGGACATGGAGCCCATGCAACTCCAGGAAATGCTTGCACGAAGCTTCTTTAGCTTCTAACTAACATTTGTAACCAAGGATCAGCAGAGCAGCCTCTTGTAATTACCGTTGTTGCCCCATTTGCGGCTATCTCCGCGAGGCCAGTAAATCTTAAAATTACAGGCTGACCACCCCGGAGAACTGAGACAGAGTCAGCCACATCTCTCAAAGGCACTGCCCTGGGCAATTCCCACCCCCTGAGATGACTTGCCCGCCAGGGAGAAGGCCCCGCCTGGGAACGACTCCCAGACCTCGCTGCGGCTTGGAAATAAATAAAACCAGGGTGGGTGGCCCAGGATGCCGGCACCCCTTGTGAGTAGAAGAGGAGGCTGCTGGTCCACTATCCCTGTCACACCTTCCATCACCCCAGCCCAGCTTGGGCTCCTGGTTAGGCCCCAGAGATGGACAAGAAGAGGAGAGAGCCAAGGAACAGAGAAGGGGAAAGTAGAAATGCCTTGACAAGGAGACATTTGCCTCTAGAAATACTGTTCCTCTCTGTTGAGGAGCACGACACCTGCAGAGGTCAGCTAGCTTAACACACGGGTCATTTTATGTGAATGGAGCTCAAGATTTGACTTGAGATTTAACCATGATCTGCTGACTTAACCCTGCAGATCTTGGGGCTTGTCAGTCTCCATAACCGCATGAGCCAGTTTCTTACAGGAAATCTTTTATTACATATCCTACGGATTCTGTTTCTCTGGAGAACCCTGACCAATGTATGAGGTTAGGACCATGGTGGCTGTGTGTTATGGACTCAAATCCTGCCCGTACCACATTTGTGCTATTTGAACCTGGGTAGGTTTCTCAATGCCCGGTGCCTCAGTTTCCTCATCAGTAAAATAGATGCAATGATAGTACCTACCATATGGGTTATTGTGGGATGAAATAATATATGCTAAGAATGATGCTTAGTACACAGGAGGTGCTCAGTAAGTATTAGCTGTTTAGACAACTGAGAAGCTCAGAGAAGTTAAGTTAACTGCCTGAAACCACACAGCTCCTAACAGAGCTGTGCTGATTCAAGACCCTTCTCTATCCTTTGGACCAACTTGATTCACAAATGCTGCCCAATGCCAAGAGCCTAGGATAATAAAGTGCAGTCTCAGTGTTTTGTACATCACATGTGGAGTTCATGATTTTGCCCTTACATAATGCATTTCATTCAGCTTTTTAAATTTGGCTATAGATACCTATAAATCTGTCTTATTACTGCCTTTATCAATTCTTCTATTTACAAAAGTCCAGCAGCATATGATTTTGTGGTTAATTAGTATAAATAACGCTTCTGGGTCAAACATTAAAATAATATTCCCCAAGCCATTTAGCACCTATCAATGGCCTGCTGTCTAGATGTTCTGTCTTATCTGCTTTTAGCTGGCATCCACCAACCCCTCCACTGATCAGCCTAATTCCCTACATATGTCCCTTTCATCATCTCCAGAAAATGTGGCTCTGGGTGGCTCTGTGTGTGTGTGTGTGTGTGTGTGTGTGTGTGTATGTATGTATGTGTGTGTCTCAGGTAGAGCATTGGTCTTTGCCTCCTGCTGAAGAGAATGACTCAGAGTTTAGGTGACTTGCTCAAAGCCACAGAACAAAGAAACAAACAAACAGAAACTCAAAATGCTTTCTTCCTACTGTTCTTTCTGCTGCCCCGGAAGGTCAGATGTCTGAGGAGCACCGTCCAGATTTGGACACCATTGCATTTCCATTTCAGAGAAAGAGAGATCCATCAACCAAATTGGTTGCCACAGTACAAGTTTCCTATACACAGACAAGAGGAAGTTCTGAATTAAGATTCCTACAAAATACAACAAACAAAAGAGAATTACAGAAGAGAAAAAAGGGAAGGAGGGAGGGAAAGAGGTAGGGAGAAGACAGAGAGAGGAAGGAAGGGGACATCGTGGAAAGTCAGTTTTGCAAAGGAGGTTTTAGCTGCTCCAGGGGCTGCTGGGAGGGAAAGGGTGGAAGGCAAGGAAGAATTCACTCACCAGTGGTGGTCAGTTTGGAATTGTTTACAGCGCAAGTGCCCCGAGGGGGCTTTGCTTACACAAAGCAGACTTCAAAGAGCCTGTCAGACATTAACAGACTGACCCTCCACCATTCCCACCCCCCAGCCTCAGGGAGCCTGGGGTTAGGACAGCAGTCTTCAACCGGGAAACTGAGGACAAAAAAAGGAGCCAGTGAAGAAACTGGGAATGCCCCCCAAGACTCTGCCACTAAGACCCACTGCTAACATTGCCATCAAAGGTATTGCCCTCATCAGGAGCCGGCTGGCCTGCACGCCTCAGTGTTTAAAGGATCCAGTTCTCTTTGGAGCCAGAGATACAGGAAGTCCCAGGTGAATTATAAAAGCCAGCAGTTTCCAGGTCTCTCCCGTTCGAGGCCAGCAGTCTCCGTGGGCCGATAGCGGCCCTTACTAAGTTCCTGAGGACTGGCAGCATCTAGGCGTGCCCTCCCCACAACCCCCCAGGTATTTGCATCCATTCGGCGCTTGGATTCCCCCTCTGGCTCCAGTGGAGAAAAGGCTGCTGGAAACCCGGACACCCTGTGGAGGGGACTGGTGCCAAGTCGTCTGGGGCCCCCTCCCCCGGGAAGCAAGAAGCACAGCCAGCCTTGTCACCATGCCCTAAAGGAGGATGGACGGCCCCGGTAAACCGATCCTCGCTAATGTAACCATAGGTGCTATTTCATTTAAATACATCGACCCAGACATTTCCCATCAGTACAGCGCCTTTCCCTGAGGCCCGCCTCTGCTCCCTCCAAAGCCTCAAACCACCCGGGTTAATGACACGCCCAGGCTGGGGACCAGAGTGTGTTAAGTGTCTTTGCAATGGCAAATGAGGGGCCCCCAAAGTCTTCCCTTTCTTCATTTATCATTTTCTATAATGTACCTATCACATACCCTGCTCCTCTCGCCTTTGCCAAACTAAACAGCCTTAGTCCTGCTAATCTCTCCTCAGATGGAGACCGGGGCCATAAATCTAATCACCGTGGAAAGAAGGCCTTCCCTGACCATGCCTTGGGCGCTCCGCACAGCACATATTATAAAACACACAGCAGATAATGGCAGAACTGCTGTCACAGGGCGCGTTATAAAATGCAGATGTTGTCAGGAAGAATGCGCCTGTTGTGAAGTTTCAACTGTAAATTAGCCAGCTTGCTAAAAGGATAAAGGCCATTTAATTTGCTCATCAACTCCACCCTCTCTCCTCTTTATCCTTTGTCTCCATGGCACATTATGTTTGAATAAAATTCCGGGTAGAAATTGGAAATAGAGGACTCTGGCACTGGCTTTGCCAGGTAACATGAAATTAAATCCCACAAGTCTGTTCTCTATGTCTGTAAGTCTGTTTCTGTTTTGTAGATAAGTTCATTTGTATCATATTTTAAACCATAATGGAAAAGAATAGGAAAAAGAATCCATATATATATAACTGAATCACTTTGCTGTACAGTAGAAATTAAGATAATATTGTAAATCAACTATACTTCAATAAAATAATTTTTTTTAGAAAACCCCATTAGCTTCTTGAATCAATTTTAAAAAGTAAAAGTTAAACATGTTGTCTGTATGCATTTTTTAAGTAATAGAATCCATTCTCAGCCCCCCAGACCTGACTTAACCCCCACCCCATGACTCCCCACCATGACGTATTGAGGTGGGCTGCCCACAAACCTCTTCCTTCCAACCACCACCAAGATGTCATGAACTTATTAATGTCTTTTTCAACGAACACTAAATTTTGTGGCATTCTGCTTTCAGAAAGTGAAAGAAACGGAGTTTTTTTGTTTTTGTTTTCCTTTTTTTTACATCTTTAAAAAAGAACAGCAGTGGGCTAAATCTCTCATAGCACATGGCAGGGATGTTAATAAGGTCTTTAAGGAAGGCAGATGTACTGAGAGTATCCCTTTGGTCACCAAGAAAACTAGATTCTTCCTTTTATCCCTCTCTTCTCCCAGTCATCTTCAAGAAAGGAGAGTGGTTCAAAGAGACAGGAGATACTAGAAAGAGGAAATATTAAGACCTTTGTTACTACTTATGCTTTAAATGTCTGCCTTGGAGAAAAGAACTGAGTGTGAGACTTGGGAGCGGTCAGTTATACGCCCATGCCAGTGCCCAAGAAGCAAATCACCTGGCTCAGCTCTCCCCAGGTGGGGCCAGACTGGAACTACGAAACCCCATTGTTCCTCAGGTTGGGTCTGGCCTGGCCCTCATCTGGGGCAGTAAGTAGCCTAGGAAAGACCTAGGTCCCAAGTTACCCCGTGATCCATGCTACTTCAACAGGTCAAGATAAGAATCTGGAGAACTACCAGAAAATCAGTTCTGAGAATAAGCATGGACCATCTTATTGAGCCATCAGTGTTATCCAATGATAAGCAATTGAAAATATTAATGTATACATTAAGACAAGCATATTTTTTAAAGGCACATTTATTTGTGTTAAATGCAAGACTCATATCAACATTTAGGGGGAGAGGGAACAGGAAATGAATTTTGAGCTTGTGACTAGCACCTTCAGAAGTCCCATAGCCCTCAGGGGTCTATTCCCTCCTCTGCAAGTCAAGTTTGAGAAGCATCTTAGTGGGCCATAGCCCATCTCCTAAGAACACAGAGCTGGGAAGGAGGACTCAAAGAACGGAATTAATGCCAATATTGCAGAGGTCTCGGGGGAACACACAACAGCGAGCTGCTCAGAGGGCCATGGGGCCCAGGATTGGAGTCCAGGTGTTCTAAGGACCATCCCTATGAGGTTCAGGAACCAGGGCAAGACAAATATTGGAAGTTGGGACCCTTCTTGTCATAGACCAGGGAACCTTCCTCTCTCTCTTAATTTGAGTTCTCCCAGAAGCAGACCCTTAGACAAGAATTCACATGTAAGTAGTTCATTTCATACGGGATCCTAGGAAACACCAGTGGGAGTGGGGAAGTGAGATGGCGTAAGATAGGCCTCCAATTAGGGATGCATCATCCAGAAAGCTACCACTATGGATAATTGGAGCTTGATCCCTCTGAGGAATTCTGGAAAATACATAGGCCATTTGCCTCAGAAACATCCCACCAATGGCCAAGGGCACTGGGGTACTTATACACCAACTC
Organism: Eschrichtius robustus; assembly: GCF_028021215.1. NCBI lineage: Eukaryota > Metazoa > Chordata > Mammalia > Artiodactyla > Eschrichtiidae > Eschrichtius > Eschrichtius robustus. The sequence continues at coordinate 87,488,573 of NC_090833.1, read as the reverse complement.
CCTACATACTGGTGGGGTGTTGCTGGGGGAGGGGAGAGGTCATGAATTTCCCGCACTTCTGCCTTGAATAGAGCTCACCCCAGTAGACAAAGAAAGCCCTTCAGTAAAGAGATGCAGGGGCTAGCCGCTGGAAATCAACGTGCACTGAAAGGGTAAGGGTGAGAGGGTATTGACTAGGTACACGTACCTCTGCACCAAAGGCTCTAGTCCTCTTCACCGAGGGTTAAGCACCAGACATGGTGGCTGACCTCAACCTTTAGATAAAAATGACACGCTACCACCACTAAAAGCTTATGCATAGGCAGTGTGCTAGATGCTCCTTATTTGCTCCTCCCAACAAGCCAATGGGTAGATATTGTGATCACAGAGAAAATAACTGGCTGTCACAACTGGAGTAGCTTCTGTAGAGACTTGCCACTGGTAAGGCTGGGACTTGAACCTAGAGTCCATCGGCATAACCTCTGCCTATGTGGTCAGTACAGAATTCCTGTCCAGCCACACCCCTGCCGCAGGTAACTGCCCTATACCCACGCCCCCTCCCCCAGGAGGCACAGTGAGGTTTTTGTAATATGCGATTGAGCTCTTCCATCTTGCCACAGCTTTGGGGACCAAAGGATGGGAAGTTGACCATTTGACAACCCAGGCCCCTGTGTGGCTTGAAAAGGTGAACTAAATAAATCAATTCCTGTCCTGGGATTTGGAACTGGTAACTGGAGACCTAGGAGTCAGCCAAGTGAACTGGGGGGGTGAGTGCAGTGGAGTTACACGTGAAGTGAACAGTCCTTGTTTTTGCCCTGTCGTTCCCCTTTCTTCTGGTCTCCTCACTTCTTCAGTTCCTTTTTCATTTTTTAAGAACTACCTTCTCTATTATGCAAGCATGGTGTTAAGAGGTCAAGATACCCTGTCACCTCTGGCTCAAGATGCCATTGACCCACGCTAGGATAACTGGACTCCTTCCCTCTCGGGAACTTGACTCTTGAGTGGAGAGACACTAGGATAAAAAGCAGCTGAGATCAAAGTTCTGAAGTGATCGTCCACTCTTTCTGAGGCCTAGACATTAGCTTTTTCTTTCACTCTATGTGCTGTCCTGCAGCCATAGTGCTGGTATCCTGCCATATCCCCTGGCACCCACTGCTCCCTTACTCACTGTTCCAGTTATCTGGTGTTGCTTAACAAACCACCCCAAAACTTAGCAGAGTAAAACAATAATTTATTATTACTGTGGGGGTTGATGGGATCAGCTGGGTTGTTCTCACTTGGGGTCTCTCTCTCATATCGTTGCAGCCAGTCTAAGGCCAAGGCCAAGTTCATCTGAAGGCTTCTTCACTCACCTATGTGGTATCAGTCTGGGATGTCTGGAGTGTCTTGGGGCTGGCAGGGCATCTCTCCATGTGGCCTCTTCATATGGCTAGTTTGGGCTTCCTCACAGCATGGTGGTCTTGAAGTAGCTGGATTTCTTCGACAGGTGCTGGTTTCTCCCAGCGTGAGTGTTTCAAGAGACTCAGGCATAAGCTGCAAGGCATCGCTTTCACAGTATTCTACTTCTCAAAAGTCACCAGCCCACCCAGATTCAAGAGGACAGAGGAATAGACTCCATCTTTCAACAGGGGGATAGCTTGTGCATACATGGAAGGAAGGAATTGATGAATGGTAGCCATCTTGGAGCCAGAGCCAATAGCCAGTGGCTCTTTACTTCAGGTGCATGCAACTCTGCCTGAGGATGTTCTCTGGCTGGAAGTGTACTATGCCTGCCTATGGAAGACAGAATTCCAGAGAATTAACACCCCCGGGAGCAGTTCTTAACTACAGATGAATGGGAGTATAAATGCCCCAGCTTCCTCAAATCTGGGTGGATTAAATCACAGGTGACATCTGTATGGTTTCCCAGAGGTCCCCAAAGTGATTGATCCCTGACTGCCCAGAGTGGAAACCTGCTTCTTGTTATACCCTCAGTGGCTGCCTTCCTTTCCCCAACTTACTTCTCCAGTCCTCTACTTGGGCCTACTGATATCTCCTCTCAAAAAAACAAAAACAAAAAGCAAACAAACAACCCCTCCCCAAAAGACAACTTGCACCCAAAGCCTTTTCTCAAAGTCTGCTTCTGAGGGAACCTACTGCACACATACCCCATTATTTTCCCAAAATATTTCTTCCTCGGGTAAGTTAACCAGAGTTGGTTTCTTTCGCTTTCAACCAAAGAACAGTAAATGATAGAATGTAGAAAGGGGCCAGAGAGAGGGTGGGGAGCCACAATGTCCAAGTGCCACCCAGGTCACGGCCCTCCAGGACAGTGGAGCCAAACAGCCAGCTGCTCTGCGGAGGAGGATGGAGCAAGCCCACACGGAGAGAAACGCCTCCGCAGAGGCCAGCTCTCTTCAGTCCTCCCCTGTGATCCCACTCTCCGCGGAAGTTCTTGCCCTTGGAAGAATGCGACTGAGCCCCTTCCATGGAAGCAAGCGATTCACAGGTTTGAAGGGCCAGGTAAAACCATGGAGACGACTCCTGCCAGCAGTTAGGGGTGTCCACAGAAATCTTTTTCCCCTCCCTCTGCCTCTTCACTCACGCCCTACCCCACAGGGCCTGGCCTTACCTGTGAGCTCTGTGGTTCAAATAGCATATGAGATGTCCTCTTGCCCCGAACACCCCCCATTAACGAGGCTTAGGAAGATTACCGGAAATGAGGGCATTCAGTTGCTTTCCTAAAATGCATCTGAGGACAATAAAATAGAGAAAATTTGAACTTTGATGGGATGTAGTGAGAGATATAGTGAGGGCAGATGCCAGAGACTGTAGGAACCCAGAGAACAATCTGAGGGCACTGTATGCCTGGGGACAAGAAGAGACAGTACCTGAGGGAAGGAGAGGGAGGGAAAGGCAAAGGTACCCAAGACCTGCATCCCTGCTTGGGGTGACTGAGGAAACCATACTTAACTTTGGAGTAAGACCCAATTTGTAGGATTTCTGGTTAGAACTAACGGATAAAGAATTTCGTGGATATCTAATCAATGCTTTCTCTCTACATTGAGTATTTATACCTGAGGACCTGAAAACTCTCTAAAAACAAACATTCCTCTCCCATGCAGGAAAACAGTGATTTGAAAAACATAGGAGGCCCCTGGTACGAAAAGGTTCGATGACTTATCCAAATAAAACCAGCAAAATTTGACGCTTTTAGCCTGGGTTCATAGTAGATTATCCAGATAATTTATCATCTAAACTGGAACACCTTTGAGAGTAAAATGGAACACTATTAATAATTAAGCCAGGATGTCCCAGGTAAACCGTGATATGAGTTCAGGAGCCCCAGGGCATGTTCTACTTTCCTCTACTGGGAGGCATCCTTGGCTAGTGAGTGAAAGTCTTCCATATGCACCTGAATAAAACTTGTAATTCACGTATTCCTCCTTGGTGGATATGGACAGTGGAAAATGCTCTAATCTTAGAACTAAAAGACTTGAACTGGGCTTCCCTGGTGGCGCAGTTGTTGAGAGTCCGCCTGCCAATGCAGGGGACATGGGTTCGAGCCCTGGTCCGGGTGGATCCCACATGCCGCGAAGCAACTAGGCCCGTGTGCCACAACTGCTGAGCCTGCGCTCTAGAGCCCGTGAGCCACAACTACTGAGCCCGCGTGCCACAACTACTGAAGCCCACGCACCTAGAACCCGTGTTCCACAACAAGAGAAGCCACCGCAATGAGAAGCCCACACACGGCAACAAAGAGTAGCCCCCGCTCTCCGCAGCTAGAGAAAACCCGGGCAGCAACGAAGACCCAACGCAGCCAAAAAATAAATAAATGAATAAATGTTAAAAAAAAAAAAAAGACTTGAACTCAGGTCCAGCTCTGTCCCTTCCTAACTGAGAGAACTTGAGTGGATCTCTTAACCTCAATCAGCCCAATTTCCTCCTCTATAGAATGGGGAGGATTCCACTCCATTCACAGGTTGTTGTGAAGATTAAAGATTAATATATGAAAAAGCACTTTGTAGGCCCTTGTTCAATAAATGTGTGGTATTATTTGTACATTCGGTGGTAAATCTGGACAACCTCTGGACAATGCATAAAAAAGCTTAAGCCTGATACATGATTTCTTGAAAAGCTATGAAAAGAATTGCCCCATGTTTCCATTCTGGCCTCAATATGAATAAATTCTGTTTATTTCATGTTGAGGTATTTCAGCCCACCAGGCCCCTCCTTTCATTCCAACTTGAAGGCAGCTTTTGACCCCTGAACTTTTAGCACCTTTCTCATTGGGGAGAAAGAACAGTTCCACATTTAAGTGAAAACGCATGTATATTCCTTGACTCTCTGCCTGAAGCCACTGAGTTTCACCAAGAACAGGCGATAGGAGTAACTTGTATTCAGCACTTGAACGTCTTCATGGTCAGCTTGAGGGGTAACATGGAAAAAGTTATAGGGGCATGAGAATAATAATATGGGGGTTTTCAACTGTAAAAAGAAGACCACACACATGGTCCCATATGGATTGCACCCTGGACCATCTTCAAAAACATGGAAGTTGCATTCTCCGCAGCCATGCGTAGGCCTGGTTTAATTAAATGTAGGCCACAAATGGGCTGCCAAACATGATGCCGAAACGCTGTTGATTTCTGTGGTAGAAATTTCCCATTGCTCTGTGTTCCTGATAAGATAGTACATGTGGAGAGTACAACCTGAACCCTTGGCAGATGGTCCCATCTGTTTTTCCATCATTTTGAATTTAGCAGGAAAACCTCAAGATGTGTTTTGACACAAGCATGCTTTTTTCCTTTCTGCATTTTGAAATGGTTGTGTTTGGAGCCTAATTAAATCCATATGCTTCTGATTCATTTACACTTAACTCATCAAAATGTTGTTTTGTAATAGCCATTTGAAGTCCAAGGCGCCTCTCTTGAGCCTTTTTTCTGAAAACCAGGAAGCTATGGTGTGCCAGCCAGCCAGCAGGGTTCTCATACCGAAAGGTTCAAATATGGTTCAAGACAAGATTTCACAGCCAGGAGATTCTGGTGGTTAGGAATTGTCCTAAAGCATCACTGTCAAGTGTGGGGTGTGACTTTGAATCTTCTGTTACTATCCAAAGATACTCAGTGTTCAGAATAGTAGAAAACAATTTATGAGAGAAAAAAAAATAATGCTAGAATCACTGGACCCAACGAGAAATTTTAGTTTAAATGGCAATTGGGTGGTTTTCCCTTTTTTTTGTTTGTTTGTTTTGGTTTTTAAAGAAGAGTTTTTGTTAGACATAACTAGAATTTATAACTGAAGGTTTCATGCCAACTGCTACCCAGAATAAGTAGCCTCTATGTCATATATTCTCATTATCAGATCCTATGTAGGCTTTAAAAAAAATTATCCGTAACTTGGACTTAAAACAAAAGTATAACTCCTGCTCTTTCAATGTCATACTAGAACCTTGTCTAAAAAGCCCCCCTAAGAGTCTAGAGTTTGTGATCTTTGTTTGACTCACTATTTACTAACGTTTAGGGCCAAGGCTTTGTAAAGTAAGTTATTAAATTGTAGAGTTAACAATTATTTTCATCCACTAAAAAAGCAAATTGTTTCTATCTAGGAAAAAAGATAACTCCAAAGGTTACAGTTTTGTTGTGCTATAGGATATTAACCAATTTTGTATCTAACTTAGCAATATTATTTCAGCATTTTTTCTTTGATTGACTATATATACCAGTCTTCCCAATCCTCACTCAAACCTGCTTTACCATCCATCAGTTCTCTCATTAATACATTAAATATATGTTCGATACACAATCACTAAATATGTGTTTGAGAGTCATTTAACTTTTTGAAAATTATCCTTTGAAACTGAACGAGTCCTAAGCCTGGCTTACCTGATCTTTCCTCCCACTGGTGTTCATTTGAGTTTTATAACTATGTAAAGCAAATGGGCATTCGAAGAGCTGAAAATTGAGTAGATGCAACACCAGAAAAGGCCCAAGACTCAGCCAAGCAGGGAGAAACGGGAACTGTTTTGAACACTGAATGAGATTACATTCATCATCTCCTTTCATCCATGTAACAACTCCGGGAGGGAGGCATCACCCCACTTCCCAGGTGAGAAAAGTGAGGTGGGAAGTGATTCAGTGACTTGCCCAGAATCACACAGCTTGGAAGTGGCAGTACCCAGACTTGAACAGAGACCTGTCAATTCCAAACCCACGTGTTCTTCTCACTGCACCCCCCCTTTTCCTGTATAGTTAAAGGCTTCATGGAGTGAGGCAGTAGAAACCCATAGAAGTGGAGAGAAGGAGCAGACCCAGCAGGGCCAGGACAGAGAGCAAGGCAGGCAGGGCTTGTTCCACAGAGATGTAAGTCAACTCATGTTCACGCTGACATGAAATATGCCAAAACTTCCCTGTGATAGGTCAGTGACTCAGAATAAATGCTTTAAAAAGGCCTTACAAACCCAAATGCAAACCTAAATTACTTTTATTGCATTACATAAATAAGTATAAGCATAAAACAAGGGACTGATGGGGGGAAAACATTTATTCCCCTCTTCCCACGATTCCACGTGGAGGAACATTCATCAACCTAACACTCGTAGCCCTGGCTGCCGGATCCTCCCTGGGGAGAAGAAGGACTTATCTGATTGGTGAGCTGGGAAACAGCAACTGGGCATGCTCAGTGCGCCCCCTCCCTGTGCTGGGGCTGCCCTCCATAGGGGTCAGGATTCTGCTCTGATGTCTGCCTTGGCTCAGTGAAGCTCTTCAGCTCAAAGGCCAGTTAACCAAGTTTCATTCTGGAGTGACATGTAACACATCTAAGCCATGACCCCCAGTCTACCTTTTATCAGTTACAGAGCTGACATTTTGATCATCTGTCTGATTCTTGCATCTCTGATTCCAAACACAGCCAAAGAAAAGAAGTGTAACCACCACTAAAACCCAAGTATAAATAAACTTGATGCTATAGAAATCCCACACAAATTAACAAATTATATGTTTAAAAATCTGCAAAAACAATAGAATTCAAGCTAGCAACACTAATCAAGGTGACGTGACAGATGGATTCTGTTATTTCTTATCTATTAAGCCACTGATGTTCTCATGAGTGTGGCCCCCCCAGCCAGCCATGTGACTGCTCATTTCCACCCACCCCCTTTCTTCTCTTTCATACTGATTTGAAACTTTCCTTTAAAGGAGTGCCTTGGTGTTATTTTGTCTTCATTGAGTACAAATTCATTATTACATAAGAAGCCTGCCTCAATTCTTCCCCCATTAACTCAAGATAATTAAAATACTTCTACTTGACATGAATAGGATCCTAAAACCAAATGCAGACACAGGCTTGCACTTACATAGAGGTTCTTGGCGTATTAGTTATTCATCTAGATCAGTGTTTCTCAGTCTTTTTCATTATTATCCTCTTGACGAGCTTTTTAAGACTTTTTTGTTTTTATGAATCCCCCCCTGCTGTGAAATTTTAATACCATAGGCATACTATATATCTGTTTACATGTTATATGTATATCTGTTATTTAATATATTAAAAGATTACAAATTTTCACCACCTTTCCCCCAAGAACCAATTTTTTGCCCCACAAGGCGCAATGTCATCCCCTTTGAGAATGCATAATCTAGACCAGTGCTGTCCAGTAGAAATATGACGCAAGCCACATATATGATTTTAAATTTTCAAGTAGCCACACTAAAAAGTCAAAAGAGCAGGCAAAATTAATTTTCATATCATATTTTATTTAACTCAATCTATCCAAAATGTTATCATTTCAGCGGGTAATGAGTATAAAAATTTACAGAGATATTTTATATTCTTTTTTTCTCACTAAGATTTCAAAATCAGGTGTGCATTTTAAGTTTAAAGTACAATTCAGTTTCGACTAGCCACATCTCAATGCTCAACAGCCACATGTGGCCAGGGGCTACCGTATTGGACAGTGCAGTCATTCTAAATGATTCAGAATGTGACTGTATTAATCACTTTAGCCTACCTAAAAGCCAGGCTTATTCTCAGACCACTTGCAAACAGCAGAGACTACGTCTGCGGACCTCCGGAGATCTATAGATTGAAGTTGGAGAAGCCCTGAGTTGGGCATTTCCCACATAATCAGATTGCTTAGTCTGAGGGAAGTTTACTGTGAGGATGAACAGGGAAGTGAGGAAAAACAACGCATCTCGTCAAACCTCATTGAGAAATGGAATGCTATTCCTTGCCAGTCAGCATTTACAGTAGCTCTAGTGGTCAAGGGAGCCTCTCAAAGCTACTTGTCACCTTGCTCAGCCCCTGAGTCCCTGCTTCCTTCTACTCTCTGTCCTCCATCTCTGCACCTCATAGCTTCTGCTGTCTCGTGGCTTCTCATTCTTCTTTCCAGGTGTGAGTCTGCTTCTGCAACTCTCCACCAGACGCCTTCTCTCATCCTAGCCACCCAGGCTGTATACCTCCAATCCCAGCCACCCAGGTGATGGGATCAGATCAGTGGCTCCAGTTAATGGCACCTCTTTGAGGTGGAGCCTTCTCTCCAGCACCTTGGTGGGAGTCCCCTCATCACAACCAGCTCCAGGCAGGAAGAAGATGTGAGGGAAGAGCCTGCCTACCCTGCCTACACGATGCCTCCTTTCCACGCAGCTCCACCCCAGCCCCTTCTAGCTTTCCAGGCTGAAGTTCTCTCCAGACTCTTACCACCAGCCACATTGAGAGGAAAGAGAGAAGGGGAAAGAAAGAGAACAAAGAAACATCCATTTCAATCTTTCGAAAGTTGCAACTCAAAACTCCACTCCCTCCACAGCGGTCCCATTTTTCATAGGACTCTAGTTTGTGGCCTATTTTCAGAGTGCTTCCTACTTGAACATGGAGTTGGGTGGAAAGAGGAAAGACAAGGGAGCCTGAGCTCACCCTAGAAATAAGAGAACTTCCAAGCATCTGGCACTGGATTGCACTATAGAGCTCTTTGTGTGGCACCCCTCTTTCCGCGTGCACACATACACATACATACCACCACTCTTGGTCTTTAGGGTAACATTAGAAGCATGTTGCATTCCTTTAGGACAGTGGTTCTCAATCAGGAAAGATTTTGCTCCCCCTTCCCAAGGGGATATTTGCAACGTCAGGAGGCATTTTCAGTTGCCATAGCTGGGGCTAAGCGTGCTACTAGCATCCAGTGAGTAGAGGCCAGGCACACTGCTAAGTAGCCTGCAAGGCACAGGACAGCCTCCATAACAAGGAATTATCTGATCCAAAATGTCAATAGTGCCAAGGTTGAGAAGCCCTGAGCTTTAGGGAAATATTTTTTTCCACTGGTGACGGAACAGGGGAGGACTGAGGCAGAAGAGATAGGAGTGAAAGGTGAAGCAATCTAGAAGCATGTTGGACAATTAGGAGAAAGTGGTCTGTGATTGAACACATAATCTCCACTTGAATGTTTGAGAGACCTTTTTATTATGTTATTGCAACAATGTGAAGATACGGATCGTCAGGATGACTTGGGAGAGACAGCAAAATCTATGCCTCAGATTGTCTGGGTGCCAAGCCCGGCCAGAACCATGACTTATTGAAAGATGAGAGCTTGTCTACACCTCTGATGTACCATAGAAGAAACGTAAAATATTGCGATGAAGTGGTGGCCAGGGCATAAAAGACAGCTTTTGTTAAACCTCTGACCCAATCCCAGTGAAAACACGGGGTTCTCCTTCTCCTCCCGGGGTGGGTTTGCACAAAATGTGTGCACAGATCCTTGTAGAGCTAGGAGTTCACTGATCCCTGGTCGTTTCCCCAGTCATCCTTCTATGAGCAAGATTTCTTCTAAGATCTTTTCAGTTCATGATGGGGAAGGCCTTCCTGTCATTCTTGTTTTACAGACAGGAAGTCTAAAGCACAGAGGGGCTAAATAGCCAACGGCTTTACAGCTGGTAATGTGAAGAGGCAGGATGCAAACCAGGTCTGTCTGACGTGACCTAACTCAGCACTTGACCACCAGGCCATGCTGCTGCTCAGCACAGGGACCTCGGTTCCTAGAGGCTGACACCTTCAGATGGTTAAGGTGGGCACACGCAGATGTTTCCATTTGCTGAGCATCTCCCCTAAACCATAGCACTGACCCTTCACTTGACTGGAGAGAGCACAAGAAGAGACCAAGTTCTCACAGGCTGCTGTTCTTCCTTTCTTCCTTTTCCCTGTCTCCAAGGCGCCTCTGAACTGGAAAACCCAGGCACCACACGGGAGGAAACAAACTGAAAGGTACAAGGAGGCGAGCTTGTTCCTGAAGACTCTCTCAGTTGTTATAAGGAGTAACTGAAACTCGTAGTTGACCCCAACCCCGCAGAGTTGGCACCAGGAGGAACACAAGCATTTTATAAATGCTCTTCCAGGAGGGGAGGTGAGCTCACTTCCTGAGGGAATTACTGCAGGGGGTGTCTGCGGGGGCCAGCCAGGCCTGGCTTTCAAACATCTGAAACGGCCCACGGTGTAATCAGGCATGAATATTGATTCAAATAAATTACGCATGTTTATACACTCGTTTATTATTTTATTCACACGCTCGCTCCATGAAGTTAGCCTGGGCAACTGTCATGGGGCCAGTCAGCTCTTGGATGCTGTAAAAACCAGTTGCTTTGAAATATTCGGTGGCCAAAGGGAAATCCAAGTTACTAGTGAAAATTATAACCAAAATGACAGCAACTTTCTATCATCTGGAAAGGCCTTGGTGAGTGCAAGTCATGAGGGTCAGATGTTGCCTCATTCCTCAGGCTTTCATGAGAAGTAGAAGAGCAAATAAGGATGGCTCCAGAGCATTCTAGCAATTATCATTTTAACAAATAGAGCTCTTTTCTAATATTCACATTCCTTTCGCATGGCCTCATGAAAACACAAACATTCACTCCATCCTCAAAAAATGCAGGCGCTCTGGGAGGAAAGAGCTACCCTCTCAGCCCCGTAGTCAGGCTGGAGGAAGCAGAGACTGATATCAGATCCTGGGTTATAAAGTTGATTGCTTCTGACTCAGCTGATAAACTAGATCATACCTCTGGGGGCTTGGTTGTGCCCTGCTCTTGGGGCCATTCAGGGGAGGGCATGTATCTTCTGGAAGAGACCCTTGGAGGCACCCATCCAGAAGACCTGACTTGCATGATTGGTGACAGTAGGGGAAAGTCAGCAGACCTGCCTGTCTGCTCCCAGGTGGGAAGTAAACTGGGCAGAGCCCAGGCCCTAACAGCTCTCTGTGTCTTGATGTGACAGGCTGGGAGTGGGTGCAGACCCTCCATGCAGGAGGCTGGGTTACAATGGTCCAGCTTTGCCCTGCAGATGGAGCTTCCCCCCAAGATCCACATTTTGGAGAGGAAAGAGAGGTAATCCTGAAGCCCTCTGTTTTGAGGACTAAAGCTGATACTGCCCTTTCATCTTCAGCTGATTTCTGGTGTCTTCGTCACTTAGTCACCAACCCCAAAGGGAAATAGAATAAAGAATTTGGATTTCCTCAGTACATGATCAAAGGAACCTTATGTACTTTACTGAAAATTGAAGTTAACTTCAGTGCGCTATTTTCTCTCTTGATAATTGTTTAAGGAGATACTCATGCCCTGGAAACTTGCATTAAGAGCTATGAATGTTTAAATCAATACATGAATTTACTTATGTATTTTTATGGGTTATTTTCAAATTTCATTGTCTGAAAGAAATGAAAGTAGAGGAAGACCCAAGAACAACAAACTCATATCTGAAAGAGACATAGGGATTTTCACTTTCTATAGTATGTGTTTCTACAATTTTTTAAAACAATGAGGTGAATTATATGTAATATGAGAAAAACGTTTTAAAGAAAGAAAAAAAGCAATACTTGAAATTTTAAATACTTAAATTCTTGGGGAAAAGACACAGTACTCCAAAGTAAGGAAAGAAGGAAGAAATTAAAGTTTAAAAATTGTGTGACCATAATCCCAAAGTACAGTTCTTACTAGTCTTTCCACTGAAAAGACAGATCATTCTGGTACCATAATGGACCTGACCTCAGAGTTACAATCCTAAGAGCCCAAGATGGTGAGCATCTTCAAGTAGCTGCTCTGCAGCAGCCCATGGGCTAAGCTGCAGCCTCCATACACTAAATATTAATGGAACAAGCATCTGGTCATTTCTGGACACCAGTGGAAAGGAAATTTACTAACAGAAAACTCAAGGTGCTAATAGAAGGTAAAATTGTAACTATGAACCAAATTGAGAAAAAAAATCAACGTTGGGCTGTTTACATCAATGGAGTAGATCCTTCTGATCACAGAAAACAAAGCAGCCAGAGGACTTTGAAGCCAAATGTCCAAGCAATAGATTAGAGTAAAATTAATCACCAAAACTCATTCACAAACTATGTGTTGAGCAGCATTTCCTCTAAGGATAACTCCTAGCAAGAGTTTCCCCAAGCTTTCCCCACAGGGAGATTCTGTATTTGCAGATTCATCAGATCATGTTCATTGTCCTTGCAGAACCCTCTACACAGAAGGGGAAATACTTGTTCATTAAGTTCTGCATACATTCTGGACTTGGAAATAATTGGTACAAGAGAGATAAAACAGAGTGAGTCAGGACCAATGTCCCTTTACTGCTCCACTCCTTGCGTAAACCTCCTTCTCTTGGTACTCCTGCCATCACATGAATGGGCCAGTGGGCCAGTGCAGAGGAGTGGGCTGGTGTCTACATACACACACACACACACACACACACACACACACACACCACACTCTCTACACAAACACCACACATTACGCATACACACAACACATACACATATGCCACACACACACCACACTACACACGCACAGTACACAACACACACACAATGCACACACAAACACCCTACACATACCACACAAACACCACCCATACACACATACAACACACATACACACACCACATATCACACCTACACACCCCGCACACACTGCACACAACACATACATAGATCGTGCACACCCATATGCACCACCCACACAACACATACACACAGACCACACATATACACACATACAGACACACCACACATACACACACGCACCTGTAAACCTTGACCGCACAGGTAGCAATCTCATTGTGCCAATCTGTGGTCAGTATCTGAAGAGCAAACAAGGGCTTAACTAGCGCGGGGCCTTACCTAGCGCGATACCATTGTACAACTGGGTAGCCAAGTGTAACAACATCCTGTGCCCCTTCCAAGCGCACAATAGACTGGGCCTCTGTCAGCTGAGAGGGGAGACATTGTGAGTCACTAATTTCACCAAAACAAAACGGACTGCATTCCTCATTCTAGAAAGTGTGAGTGGCACTGATTATACAAGTTCGAGAAAAGGAGCAGTAAACCTCAACACGAAATGAGCACTCTTCTTGAGCATTTCTTAAAAAGCAAAAGCAAGCTGTGACTTGCAATTTTTCTGGGTGCTCCACATATTTCCATCAGTAAGGGAAGAGTTAAAGGATGGTAAAGACTATAAAGTTCTTAAATAGAATGAGGCTGGTCTCCAAGATGTAGTGTCTAGCAGGAAAAAAATTGAGTGACAAAACGATGCACAGAGTATGATGCCACTTATGTGGAAAAAGAATTTTATTCCCTGGCCGCATACCTGTGTGTGAGTGCGTAGAAGAAGGACTTGAGGGATCCACTCCAAACTTAACAATTGTTACCTCTGAGGAAGAAAACAGAATTGCTCAGTGAGGAGAAGCAAGCGGTGAAGAGGCCTTTCACATTTTACTCTATATATTCCTAATTCATCTGAATCGCTGAGAAAGAAGAACGCACTTTGGTATTACTTGCATAATAAAAAAAAAAAAGCAACAAAAATAACAGAAGAGCAGAAAAAAGAAATTGGATTTACATTCATAAGTAAGAAATACAATTTTTTTTAAATACCATGCCTCAGTTGGCAGGACACCCTGGATTTTGGGTTTTTTTTTTTTTAAGCTGAAGACTTCCAAGATTACTAGTAGAAAGCACTATTTAAGACACCAAGAGCTGCATCTTAAGTCTCTTGCAGGTTCCTAATGCCTGTGCCAAGCAGAGGAGCTCCAGGGACTCCATGGCAGCAGGTGTCATTGCAGGCAGAAGGGCTGGGACCAGATCGTCCAGGTTCCAACTCCACTGTGGCCACTTACTTGCTGGGTGGCCTAGGCCATTCCCTTTGCCTCTCTAAGCCTCAGTTTCCTAGTCTATAGAACAGAGTTAAAAGTAATATCTACCTAGCTAGTTGAAAAGAGTGACAGAGACAAACACCTGTGTCGTACTTAAGCACTTAATGGGACACTGATACATGATAATTATTCTAGAAATATTGACTACTGTGATTAATGAAGCACCACTAGGAATTCTCACCGGAATGCATAAGATTATCCTAAACCCAGAATGAATGAGAAGATTCTAACAGCCGAGCCAAGTTTCAAGCTCACACATTCAACACTGAACAAGAAGTTTTTGAGCATTTTCTATGTGCCAAACACTGAGGGCACTGTGCTCCAGGAGTCTCCACTCAAAAAACTTAGCAATGATTACAACAAAGCAGAAAAACAGTAGCTGCCCTGAGAGCACGTGTGTGTGGGTGTCAGAGAACTCAGTCCCATCCTAGGGAGAGGGAATCAGGTCAGGCTTCTCAGAGGAAGCAACATCTCAGACTCAGAAAAAGTCAAGTAGAATGAGAACATGTCCCAGACAGAACTCAGGAGCAAAACTTAGCAGTGAGAGGTAATACGGCAGGCGTCCAGCAATGCAGGTAATTCAGGTGGAGCTGGAGGTGGGGAGAGTTGGGGGAGAGCTTGTGAGTTAAGCAAGAAATCAAAGACCATTCATGCCTAATAAATTTTCTTCCCCTGTCACATCACACACCCCATAATATGTTCCCCCAGGTGTGCTGAACACAGCAGCCTGACTCACTGCACCCTCAATGGGAAAACTGTGTCCGGTTGGGGGGCCTTTATAGCACCGAAAGGGCAGGCCAGGGCTGGGGGATAGTGGGAAAAAGTTAATGCCCACAGATGAGGAGAAACACCATCAAGTGTTCATGAACCTCATTGCACAAGCCCCAGACAGGCCAGGGGAACTAAAACGCCCACTGCACTCTCCCTTCATAGACACTTGCAGGTCAAGATTTCCCAGGCCTGGGTCTCAGGGGTTTTCTAATGCACTGTCCTCAGCTAGGCCAACGCAGTAGCAAAGTGCCAAGGTGACATGTAGCAGGGGAAGGTTTTCAGCTCCTTTCAATGGTGGATTTGTTGAGCTCTTCAATAGGGAAACAAATAGACCTACACTTAGAGCTTGGCCGGGTGGACATGGAGGTGGGTGAATTCCTGGTACTAGAATGAAGCTCAGTAAAGTGAAAAGGCAGGTTAACAGACAGAGCTTACCATAAATTCTCTAGAATAGGGAATAAGGCAATCAATAATCATACCTTACCTTGTTTCCTTTTTGATTAGGTTGGAAAATTATTGTTTTCAGTCTAGCTTTCCTTTCTGTCACAAAGAATGGCCCATGGATTGTTAGGGATTCAGCTCAGAAGAAATAGTGGATTGAGGAATCCCAGGGCCCAGCACTCCCACAGGCCCCACTGTCTTCAAAGAGCTAGGCAGCTATGCGTTATCACAGGACCTTGGCCCGCCTAAATGATTAGACCCAGGTGTAGCCACTCCGCGGACTAACCAAACGGGAATGAGCTGGGCCAATGGGTTCTCACTCTTGGGAACTTGGCTTGAGGAGGGAGAGAATCGGGCTGTGGGAACCCAAGCTGAAAGGATGCAGAAAGAGGAGACACGTGAAGTACAGAAGAAGCCACAAGAGGCCATAAACAAGCCAAAGTTTTAAGGAAACCACGTTATGAGGAAGAAGAGGATATGAGCAGGATGGAGAGGAGCCGGTTAATAAAGATAAGAGAAGCAAGAAGACACAGAAGAAGGTGAGGCCGAGAGAGAGGCCAAGCCGAGGTGGAGGTGGGACACTGGAGAGAAGATGCTGGTGCTCTCAGGAGCTGTGAAGCATCAGGGAAGGAGCCCCAAGTGCCCCAGCTCCTAATCTTTCACCCCCAAGAGGCTGGCTCTTTTCCTGACATAGTAAGCTCAATACACCTCACCTCCTGAGCCAGCCTGAGATCGCCTCTGTTCCTGGGATCCAAAGCACCTGGGAAACACAGCTGAGATACCTGAACGAAAAATGTACACACTAGGAACTGGGAGAAAATGGGTATTTTCCACCAGATCTCTGCTGGTTTCTGCGGAACTGTGAATCACAGGCGTGGTGCAAAAAAGATGGATGTGGGAAATTTTGCCTGAGTTTTATAAAAGTGGGCAGGTGGTAGATTCCACCACATCGTGAACTTTGACTCCATGTTGTGCAGGATTCTAGGATAGAAAAATCAGACCAAAGGAGGTGGTCACAAGAGCCAGGAATGGATTCTGAAGAACATTTGCAGCAGATTAAGCACATTTGCTTTTCTAAAAGTGGTGTGGAGGTTCAAAAATCTCCTGGTAGAATATGTTTTTATAAGAGTTGACTTTCTTCACCTTTGCTACAATGTGAAAACCATTCTTTAAAATAAACTTGAAAATCAAACACATCATCAAAGGTGGTGAATTAGGCACTTTGAAATAAACCTTCTCCTCGGTCCTTGAGCATTGTCTCCTTTGAAGTTGACTTTCTCCAACAATAATGTGTGATTTGTCTGCTTTCCTAAATTCTTCCTGCCCAATTACCACCACTTTCTGTTAGCAAGATGAGCCAAATCGCTCTCCCAGATAGAGGTAATTGTATTAGCAGTTTGCTAACGGCATCTTCATTCTCTGCTTCCTCCTCCTCCTCCTCTTCCTCCTTTTTAATAGGAAGCAGCTTTTATCAATAGTCTATTTCCAGAAGCCAAAAAGCCTATATATACACTTTCAACTACCCCGTATCCCCAGGATGCCCATTCCCCCAAGCAGAGAGAGGCTACAAGTTGTCGTACTGTTTTCAAGAGGCCCAGTCTTGTCCCCCTCCTCCACACGCATCCCAACTAGGAAACCCAGCAGCAGTTCTGGTTTTTCCATCAACACCTGCTGCAGCTCTTTAGTGAAACAGGTTTAGGGTTGGAGGGGGTATATCAGAGCTCAGGTTTTATTAGAAGATGAATGATGAGGAAGACATAGGAAGACAGGGACCTAGACTAGCAAAGGTCTCTGTTTTCGGTCTCAGTAGTTTGGATCTTCACTGGTTTCATTGTTCTTTATGTTTCTAAATCAGATCCAGGCTTTCCACTGCCAGACATGGGCCCCGCCCTGGAGCCATAAATTTGAGCAGGTTCCTGGTTCAAAAGTTTGAAGTGATCAATTGGACATTTGCTCTGATCCCATCTACCTCAGGGAATGCAGTTTCTGGTGCAGTGCTGGGATATATGGTGAGATTGTCATACTAGACATCAGATCATCCTTGAGGAAATCATGGCGGTATTAATATTTTCAGCTATCAAGATCTTTCCTTGTTGGACTCCAATTATTGAAACCAATCATTACCCGTGTAATATTGTTCTCTTCATGTCAAATGAGGGATTGCTGGTTCTCCTTGAACCACTGCATCCACAGCTGCAGGCAACAAACACTGTGGTCTCTGAAACAAGGGACTGGTACTTCAGCCACCATCTTGGATCCAAGAATTATTTTTAACTCTGTTAAAATAAAATTCTGTTTTGATCTCTAGCATCTCTTTTTGGTTCTTAGGATTTCCTTCTCTTTGCTTTCATTGCCCATCTGTTTTTGCATGCTGTCTATCTATCCATTAGAGCCCTTAGCATATTAATCATAATTGTTTTAAATCCCAGGCTGCTAATTCCAACATCCCTGCCATGTCTGGTTCTAAAGCTTGCTCTTTCTCTTCAAATTCTATGGGGTTTTTTTTCCCCTTTGGTTTGCCTTGTAATTTTTTTCTTGATAGCTGGACATAGTGTACTGGGTAAAAGGAACTGCTGTAAATAGACCTTTAGTAAGGAGGTGGTGAGGAGAGGAAGCATTCTATAGTCCTATGATTAAGTCTCAGCATTTAATGAGCCTGTGCGTCTAGACTATGAACTTCACACGTGTTTCTCAGTTTTTTTCTCCCCCACCCGCCATTAGATAGGACATGATGGCTAGAGCCTGCTATGTAGGGGGCACTCCTATGGCTGGGTCCCTCTGGAGTTTTATAACTCTCAGAGTCATCTACACTGAACCTCCATCAATTCATCAATTACCATTCCAATTTTCCTGCCTCCCTGTTTCCCACAGTGGTTTCTACTTGTGGATCTCCACTCCTGTGAGCCACAGCTCCCTGTGTTCACCTGTCTGTCTCTTCAATCTTGAGGGCAGCCGTTTCCCCTGTGTCTTCACTCCTTTTACAGATCCTAGAAGAGTTGTTGATTTTTCAGTCTGTTCAACTTTTTACTTGTTGTTAGGACAAAGTGGTGACTGCTAATCTCCTTACATATGGAAATGGAAACAGAAAGTCCCCCCAAAATTTTTTAAGCCATTTTGTCCCCACCACTATCCCGTGAAACAAGAAAGTGAACAGTGTCACCACTATTCACGTTTTATGCTTCTTGTATTACACTCTTAAAGATAAGAACTGCCCTCTAATCCATCAGTTGACCTGAATCAAAAAACCTAACAGAAATCAGGGAAAAGCAAGGCCACTGACCTGAAAGTGACTGCTTGACTGTTTGGTGCCCAAGGGCCTTCCATGGGAAAGGAGGGTCCTCAAGTCTACTGGCTTTAGATGGATGCTTAGTTGGGTGCTCTGTGCACAGTAATGTTGAACCAGTTCTGAAAGAGGAAGTGCCTGAAATGACAATGTTTGGGAAATGTAGGCAAGACCCAGGTAATTGTTTCTTCTGAATGGAATTAGTGCTGGGAGGAAGAGACCAGTGATTTGGGGTGATCATTTCTTTGGGTGATTTTGTTAATTATCTGTGGCAGATACTGCAAAATATTTCAACATCATTTCCAACACTGTCTAGAATGTGTCCCTGCTCTGTAGAGGCTAAAAAGGGAAAGACCACCCTTCCCAGACTCCCCTAAAAACCAATTATTAGACTCAGTTGGAACTGCATTCTCAAGGGAGTGGGCAAGTGTTCTAGACTGTACCAAATAGATGCATCCATGAGAGACTTGGAAATCAGCAGTGAGCAATGGCAGGTGGCATAGTGAGGGGAAGTGGGATCTCCTAGCAAGCACTTGTTGGAATGCTTTTGTTCTATGACAGCCTTGGCCAAGTTTCTCTCTGTGGTCCCAGCAGCATATGATCTGGATAGTTGGCAGTGAGGACAGTGAGGTTTCTGCTAAAAAAAACCCATTTCATTGTGTGGTTGGTTTTCTTCTGGTTGCTTATTCCTGACTATTTAATATCCAAGCTTCGTTCCCTAGTATTTGTGGAAATTCTGTACTAAATGCTTCACTAGCTGGACTCTTATGGTTGAGAAAGCCTGGCCTCTTCATTGTTTCCAGGCGATGGAGTGGCAGCTGGGTGGCCGTATGGTCAGTTCAGTTCACTTCCTTCTCTCTTCTCCAGTGCTCCCAAGCAATCAGACTCCAGGGAATGGAAAGGGATTCTGAAGGACCAGCCAAGAGACCAAAACCTAATTTTAAAAGTATACTAGATGAACAATCTGAAAAGTTAGGAATTTCCTCACAAACTCTAAACCAAAAACACTTCCGCTATGTTTATGTTCAAAGGTATAGATCTCAAAGAAATTGATTATATCTTGTATTTTATATAGGAAGCCCACTTCAAATGGCCTTAATATAGTTAAAATTCTTTTAAGAAAAAGAAATTTGAAAAGAAAATGTTGTTAGTCCAATTCATTATTGGAAAGAAGAGTTTGAAGTAAGTTTTTTTTTTTTCTGTCACTTCTTTTACATTTCTGAATTTAGAACTTTTTATTGGGTTTTAACATCATATTTCAATGTTTCATAACTGTACTCCTCAAAAGATAATTTTTAAGCAAGTGCACTTTTTCTGAGAATCATGTTTAGATCTGCTATTTTCCCTATCAGGGCAGCCTACCCATATTTAGAATCTGGAGGTTGACTTGGGTCTGTAGGTTTATGTAATAAAAAGAACTCATTCACTAATTCACACCTTAAAACTATGGCCCAGAAGCTTTGGACACCATAAGCATACAAATAAACATTTAATAAATAAGTAATAATGGTGGAAGAGGGTAGAAGAAAGACTGTTAAGCTCTTCGTATAAGTGGCAGTCTCTGAAAATAGTTTGCTATTCACTTGACTCGGAAAACTCCACAAAATCATGTAAATCAAGAGGTTCAAATTGTTGTGTTCACTTTAAGAACACCCAGGAAACTGCCCAGAGCCATCAAGGTTATGCATATCTGAAAAGATGTCATTTTACAGAATCAATGTGTGCCATTCCATCCTTACAATGGCAGAGTTGGTGAGTGTGCCAGGCCCAAGAGTGGAGCTGGATATAGGGTCAGTGGCCCAAAAAGAGTGCTGAATTTTTGCTGCACATGCTTAAAAGTGCAGAGAGTAATGGTGAACTTAAGGGTTTAGATGTAGATTCTCTGGTCATTGAGGACATCCAGGTGAACGAAGGCCCCAAGATGCACCACTGAACTTATAGATCTATGTGAGCGCCTACTGCCACATTGAGATGATCCTTACTAAAAAAGAGCAGATTGTTCCTAAACCAGAGGAGGAAGTTGAACAGAAGAAAAAGATATCCCAGAAGAAACAAAAACTTAAGGCCAGAATAAATTCAGCACAAAATAAATACAAATAAAAGTTGTTTTCTTTTTTAAGTTTGTTAACAAAAGCTAGGAGACTTCTTTCATTTTGGCATTGAATGTAGAAAGACATTGGAACTACAGGAGGATGTGGGCAGGTCTTAAGTGCTATAAAAGGAATTTGATGTCCGTAGAAGAGATTTCCCCATCTTGGTAAACTCCTCTCACCCAGTTTCACAGGCCAGACCTGGGAGTCATTCTTCTTGCTTGTCCCTCCCTCTCTCCTCACCAGACTTCTTAGTTCCAGTTCTAGCATGTTTCTTGAATTCATCCACATCTTCCAAGTCTCCTGGCAGCATCCTAGTCCAGCTAAACATCATCTGGCCTAACATCATCATCCTAACTGGCCTCCCTGTTCCCTCACCTGGCATCCTATAACCCATTCTCTTCACGGTAGCCAGAGCCATCCTTTTGCGCCGCTCAGCAGACCACACCCATGCCTCCACACTCATGCCTGGGTCCTGCCTTCCTCACCAGGCTCACTCCGCCTACCCTCCTCTGCCGTAATCCATCATAATCCTTCCAGTTCTTCAGCGCACCAAGCTCCTCTCTCTGTAAGAGTCCACACAAGAGAACGGCTTATCTGCCTGGAACATCCTCCACTGACTCTTCATAGATTCACCCAGGTCTGAGCTGTCACTTTTCAAGCTAAACTCTCTCCCACTCCCTCCCTGAACCTTCATACCTAGGTGGTGTCACCCCTCCCCACAGCCCCTCCTTCTCCCCCAGCACCCTGTTATTTTTCTATGGAACATCTCACAATTTATAATTATATATTTACACGTGTCTTTTCTCATTTATGTCTCTCCCTCATTAGACTTTAAGCTTCTCCAAGGCCAAGATCTTCCCTGTCTTGTTCACCATTGTGTTTCTAGAGCCTAGCACTGTGCCTGGCACATAGCAGGTTCTTATGCATATCTGTTTTAATTTCTGGACAGATCAAGAAATCACTTAGGAGGAGTGATTTAGCAGTAATCAGCAAAAGAGAAATCCAACTTATCAACAAAACTCCAGTTAAAAACAAATCTAGCCATTACCTCCATAAATTGAGGAGAAGGAAATGACAATTAATTACACATAAAGCTCACTCCGTGGTTGTTTCCACCTACCAGTCTGCAAAAAAATATAGATAAAGGTTCTTAAAATTGGACCTGCAGTCACCAGTTTGCAAAACAGCTTGCATTACCTATTACCATTGAAGATAAGCATACCCAGTAATCCCACCCTTACTGTATAACCAACAGAAATGTGTGCAAGAATGTTCAGAGCTGCATTATTCATAACAGTCCCAAACTGGAAACCACCCAGTGTCCACCAACAGTAGACTAAATAAGTAAATTGTGGTTTAGTCATACAGTAGAACACAACTACAACCACAGGATGAATTTCACAAACATAATGGTGAGAAGGAAAAAAAAAAAAAGAAAATCAGATGCCAAAGCTATATACTATATGATTTCACTTATATAGAACTTGAAAAACCAGACAAAACCAATGTATTCTTAAATGTAAATGCAAAGGGACAGCAGAAAACTGATTGCCATAAAATCAGGATAATAGTTACCTTTGGGGAAAGGAAGAGACATAAGGGGGTCTCTGTATTGCTGATAAAGTTCTATTTCTTGATCAGGGTGATAGCTACGTAAGTGTCCACTTTCAGGCAAATATCGAACTGTTTTTTAAAAAAACTAAATATGCGTAAGAATTAGATGTTGAAAATACAGGTTCTTGGTCTCACATCCAAGATAGTCTGATCCAATGAGTGTGACTCAGGCTCAGGAAGCTACACTTTTAATAAAGAACTTGAGAGATTCTAACATATGTGGTCCTCAGGCCAGGCTTGGGGAAATGAAGATTGACAACCTCATAGCTGGAAAGAGATTTAAAGGATGGTCAGAAAGCTTACCCTGATTCCCAATCTAGTGCTCTAGCTTGATCAGCTGAGGGTCTTCAGGTTCATTCCCTCAAGTCCTCTTTTGATTTGGCATGGTACCCATCATAAGGAAGAGAGATACAAAGACAGCTCAAAACCAGAAACAGTTTAGGTAACCTTCAAAACAAACTGAGGGTGAAGTTCAGAATTGCCTTTCTGTCTAAGGTCACAGCTGTGTCTCATAAGATTGACCATTACAAAATTTCTTAACTACCTTTGATCACTTTTCTTAGCTTTTAAAAGTGTAGCTATACGATCATTGTTGGGATCATTGTTGGTTATTTGTCATCATAAAGGCCATCATTTTGCAATGTGCAATACAGAACACAAGGCCCCATGCTGACGCTGGCATTAAATCTGCAAGAGCTCGTGTCCAGTACAACTGGGGCCTGAAAAGGCTCTGGTTTTCTAGGGAGACACACCCAAGCGATGCAAGAGGGTGGAATGAGCAGGTCCAATATTCCCTTGACTTTTTGACAATAAGCTTGGCAGAGCTTTCTCTCCAGGCAGCAGCAGCTCCCAGGCTCTAAGCTTCTCCCAGGTGCCCCCACCCTGACCCTCCCCCAGGGCTCTGTGCTTGACTAACTGGTAAAACAAAGCAGCTGTGACACCAGGTGGCTGCAGCTCAGCTTTGCAGCGCTCTAGGCTGAAGTCACCATTGAAAACCACTTAGCCGGAACTAGCCAAATATACCCATTCATCAGAACAATTTTCCTCTCAAAGTTAGGTCCTAATCCCTAGTGCCACCCGCCAAAGAAGCCTGTGCTGCGTTTTGTTGTGTTCAAACTCTCCTGGAGACTTGTGATTCTGCAGGCAGCAGGGGCTTCCCTTTCTCTCTTTTCAGCCTGCTCTCCCCCTCAGATTCTATGCATTTTTGAGAACCTACGCTGAGGATTCCTCCAATGTTGACCGAAACCAGACGTGTTTGGGGCACATCTGGAATCCCTATCTTTCTTTTCCTGGACCCAGCAGGCAGCTTTCCCTGAAAACCCCCTACTCTGCTGATCCCACCTGCCACCTGGAATTCACCCACGGCCCATCTCCAGCCCCAAGCTGCCCAAGCCCTGTGGTTTCCTCTATCCTGTGTTTTAACCTTCACCTTCTGTCCACAGCCCACGGGAACGAGCGTGTTTTGGAGCTGGAGCATTAAAATCAGGGAAAATCAGAGCATTGCTGGCTTTGAGGGAAACGATCAGGGGGCACTTCCCTTCCATTACTTTATTGAATTTGGAAAGTCTGTGGAGGAAAAAGAATTATATGTATGCAGGCATAACCTCTTAACACATTTTCCAAGGATCTCAAATGAAAAATTCTTAATACACAAAATGGGAAGAACTGCAACTTTGTGGGTGGTATTGTGGAAAAAGCTTTGGGCCAGGAGGAGAGAGAAAAGGATTCTCGTCTCGTCTCTGCCAATAAATAGTTTTGGGCCTTAAGCAAATTGCTTGGTTTTCAGTTTCCTCATTTCTACAAGAAAATATTTGGATTTACCAACAATTTCTCTCAGCTCAAAAATTCTATAAACTTACGGATACATATTCTTCATATTATACTATAAGTAACGACTATATGAGCAAAAACTTGACTTCAGGATTTGACTGTGCTCCTTGTCTCCACCCATCTTTTTCCTCTCTGTCCAAGGCAGTATTAAATTTCCAACAGTGCCTGCCGGGCCGGAGTCCCACCCGCTCATGCCAGGGGTGCGGTCAATCCAGGAGTCTCGCTTTCACCATGCCTGTGGATTCATCTGTGCCCCCAATAATTAGCTTATTTCTCTCCCACCTCATCCCTGGATTACAAAAAGGAACAAACTATAGCATATAACACAGCGTAACAGGAACAATCTGGGGTGGGGAAATGTAAATAAGTCTGGAAAATCCCAACCAGAAAGAAAGACATTCAAGTCTTACAAAGTTGTTATAGTTCAGTCTTGAATTTGGCCCCAAACTTCCTGGAAGCCAAAGAGAAAAAGGCAGCCCTGCAGATACTCAATTAGCACCTTGGGATAGAAAGTTCACAAAGACACAGGCCAGTGCTTTCAGGGATGTGCAGCTTCCCTGTGTCCAGCTTCCAAAAGGCATGTCTGTGGGGCTCTTCATACAGGAACAAAACTCAACACAGTGGACCCTGCACTCAGCAGACATCCTACAGTGAAGTCAGTGGGAGAAAGCATCTAGCTTGTTTTTGTACCGTTTCTCACAAAACCTGTTGTAGTCTATCTGTGACTGCAGAGTCAGGAGATAATCAGAGGAAAATGAAGCAAGGTGGGCAGTGAGTGGTGGGGTCGGCAGGGGGTGCTGCTGGTGTAGAACAGTCAGGGAAGTCCTTTCTGGTTAGGTAGCCTCTGAGCAGAGATCCGGAAGAAGTAAGCAAGTGAACCTCCTGGATCCCTGGCGGAAGAGCGTTGCAGGCAGAGAGGATGGCGAGTTTGCAATGGGCCTGAGATAGACCACGCTTGGCGTGTTTAAGGAAAAGGAAGGAGGCCCGTGTGACTGGGGTGGGGTGAGCGCTGGGAATACCGATGGGGAGCTGGATCAGAGAGGAAGAGTCCCTGGGGCAGGGTGGAGGGCAGACCGTGTGTGACCAGCAAGGACGTTGGCTTACACCGTAGATGAGATAGAAAGACATCGGAGGGCTTCAAGTCAGACTTGATCTGACTTACTGATGTACAAAGCCAGAAATAAGTGCTGCAGCTTCTTCCTCCTTTGGAAACACCTAGAAGCCACAAGAAGAGGGAGCCAGGGCCACTCCTCCACCATTGATGGGAGTCTTCACCACCCAAACAGCAACTTTCTTAAGGTGTGCATAGCCCTGAGCGTGAGTGCCTCCTTAAATGTGCCACGATTGCCTTGCCCTGGTCCCCACCTTGGCCCCCAGGCCAGACCCCAAGAGGGCTGAGATAGTGGTTTTCGATGTGTTTTTGTTCCTTGCAGCCTGTGGGTTGTTCAGAGAGATCCTAGGAGAAGCAGTCGGTGGGCTCTAAGCACCCCACCCCTGCCTGCTTCAACAAGTGCAGTGCTGTTTCCAACTGCGTCATAGCTTATATTTCCTGTCTGAGTCAGTTATCGCCTGGAAAGAAGGATTGGGGGCTATTCACCAGACCGTTCTTGGTTAGCAGTGGTTACCGTAGGTACATGTGGGAAGTTGCATGGAGGAAAGTAGCAGGTGAAGGCAGAACTTATTCTTCTAAATTGTTTCAACTGTGTACAATAACCAGGTGCAAATTTTGATCACTTTAAAAGAAGCATCATATGAAAAAATTAAAACCTGTAAAAGAAGAGGCTAGGATGTGACCACTGTGAGATGGCTATTGATGGGTGCTGTATAGTCTGGATAGACAGGAGAAGGCTGGAAGGGAGAGAGGAAGAGGGGTGTGTTGCCCTAGTAGATACCCCAAAATTTTCTAGATGTAATAATAAGATAAGGCAAAACTTGGTAAGTTCAGTAAGCAAGTCCAGAGGAAGCATGTTAAGTTGGATGGTTGTCTGCTACAGATACAACCAAGCAAAAAGCAGGGTACTGAGATGGTATCTCTGTTAGTCTCCTCAAGCTGCCGTAGCAAATTGCCACAAACTGGGTGGATTAAAACAAAAGAGATATATTCTCTCACAGTTCTGGAGGCTCGAGGTCTGAAATCAAGGTGGCAGTAGGGTATCTCCAAAGGCTCATGGGGAGAATCCTGCCTTGCCTCTTCCAGCTTCTGGTAGCTCTGGACATTCCTTGGTTTGTGGTTCCAGTCTCTGCCTCTGTCCTCGTGTGGCATTCTCCTCCTTCTCCCTGTGTATCTCTCATAAGGATCACTTGTCAATGGATTTAGGGCCCACCCTAAATCCAGGATGATCTCCTCTGGAGAACTTTCACTTAATTACATTTGCAAAGACTGTCTTTACAAATAAGGTCACATTCCAGGACACAACATAGCTTTTGGGGAGCCACCATTGAAACCACCCAAGGAGCACTTCTGGAGACAGTAACGGCCCACAATAAATGGTGAGTGTTCAGCCCACACCTCTGGGGAGAAGCAAGGATGCAGCCATTCAGAAACAGGAAGGGCCACCAAGCCAGAAAGCAAGCAGCTAGATGGGGGCTGATGAAGCTGTGGGAGCAGATGTGACATGACCAGCGGATCAAGGATGTAGCTGGCAGGGGGGAGGCAACAGCAAAGTACAGCACAGCAGTTTGGGACCTTGGCTGCACATTAGAATCACCTGAGAACTTTTTAAAAAATATTAACACCCAAGCCCCTACCTCAGAGATTTTGATCTAATGGGTTTGGGTTGGTACCAGGACATTAGTATTTTTTAAAGATCCCCAGGGGATTCTAATGTGCAGCGAAGGTGGAGAAACACTGGTAGCTGGAAGAGTGCTGAGCGGAGAAGTCAGAGACCTGGGTTCTCCTTCAGGCTCTGATGCTCACATTGGACAAGTAAATTCACGTCTCCTGTGGAGGTGTGGGCATGGGCTCAGAGGTAACAGCCAAGGTGTCCTTTTATTGTGCTAGTTAGTTAAGTACCTCCTTCACATGCTTATCTTAGCTTTGCTACTGCTGCCAGGCCAGTTCTGAGACCCTCCATGAATACACACTGTTCTGACTTTGCTTTCCATCTGCTTCTGCACAACTTGAGTGGTCACGCTATACTCAGGACTCAGGCATAACTAATTGTTCAAATTATTACAAGGTTTTATACAGATCACCAACAGGAACATGAAAAGATGCTCAACATTGCTAATTGTTAGAGAAATGCAAATCAAAACTGCAATGAGGTATCACCTCACACCGGTCAGAATGGCCATCATCAAAAGGTCTACAAATAAATGCTGGAGAGGGTTTGGAGAAAAGGGAACCCTCCTACACTGTTGGTGGGAATGTAAATTGGTGCAGCCACTATGGAGAACAGTATGGAGGTTCCTTAAAAAACTAAAAATAAAGCTACCATGTGATCCAGCAATCCTACTCTTGGGCATATATCTGAAAAACATGAAAACTCTAATTTGAAAAGCTACATGCACCCCAATGTTCACAGCAGCACTACTTACAATAGTTAAGACATGGAAGCAACCTAAATGTCCATTGACAGATGAATGGATAAATAAGATGTGGTATATATATATATATATATATATATATATATATATATATATACACATATATATACATATATATATATACAGTGGAATATTAGCCATAAAAAGAATGAAAATTATGCCATTTGCAGCAATATAGATGGACCCAAAGATATCATGCTAAGTGAAGTAAGTCAGACAAAGAAAAATATCATATGATATCACTTATATATGGAATCTAAAAAAAAATGATACAAGTGAACTTATGTACAAAACAGAAATAGACTCACAGACATAGAAAACAAACTCATGGTTACCAAAGGGGAAAGGGGAGGATAAATTAGGACTTTGGGATTAACAGATACACACCACTATATATAAAATAGATGAACAACAAGGTCTTACTGTATAGCACAGGGAACTATATCCAATATCTTGTAATAACCTATAAAGGAAAAGAATATATATATATATATATATATATATATATATTCGTTTTCAGATATATATATACCTGAATCACTTTGCTGTACACCAAAAACTAACACAACATTGTAAATCAACTATACTTCTATAAAAAAGTATTACAAGTTCTTAACAACGTAAGTAGCTTGTCATGGGTCCTCAGCAGAGCCATGAGTCCATTTGATGTGCATATCGAAGACTTGCGTTCTCTCAAAGCACTCTCCAAATGTCTGCTAAAGGTATTTTAAAAATCACCTCTCCATCCATGGCCAGGGACCATGGTCCTCTGCTTTATCTCTCTACTCTGAGCACTTGCTCCTCTGGGGCCTGAACACTGCTGCAGTGAGAGAAACTCTCATTCTCTTCTTGTTTTTTGAAAGGAAGAAGACACTAACTTAACAGCGCTTTCTGTGTTACAATAGTTACTCACCCCTAGGCCTCAGAGTTTTATTACCTACCTAAAGTGTTATGTCAATATCTTGAGACACTAAGTTAAGTGCCCTTTTTAAATTCTCTTCCCCTACTCTAGCAGGTGACCAGCTCTGTGTTCATCATCACAGACGTGCCCTGGCTCCTCAGAGAGCTGCTCAAACGTGGCACAGTCTGGAGCATGGCCTCTGTGCCCTCACGAGAAGCAAGTACAACGAGCAACATCCAGCCCCCTCTGCTCCTAGGTGACCCACTGAGTGCGGCCAAGGAGGTTATCTATTAGAAATTGACCATGCCATCTTATTTAGACATTCTAAACACCAAACCTTAACTGAAAAACCGAGCTCCTTTGTGAATGGGATAAATAATCTGTCAGGGATTGAGAATCTACTGAAGACTGAAAATGAAGAATAAATGAAACCATCTTGAGATAGAGAAGTGGTAGAAGTAGGGGTTTTCCGGAATTGGTATTGGCATAAGATTCGGGTGACTTTTTTTTAAACTTTTTTATTATGGAAAATTTCAAACATACACTAAGGTGGAAGGAGTAGTGTAATAAATCCCAATGAATCCATCCATTAGCTTCAAGAATTACCAACACATGGCCAATCTCATCTCATCTGTATCATTCTCTTGTGAGTGACATTTTTAAAACCATTCTGAGACTCCACAGTGAAATCTCCAGGTTTAAAGATAACACTAAACCCTACTGAGAATGCAAGTAAAAGAGACAGAGAACAAACAAATCTCTTAAATTACTGTGATGTGGTAGAAAAGCATTGAACCAAGAATTGAGATAGCTGGCATTCAGGGCTGATTTCACATTAACTAGTTAAGCAACCTTGGGTAAGATATGTAGGCCCCAATTTTTTCACCTATAAATGAGGAAGATGAATTACAGGGTTATTCAAATGGCTTTCTACATAAACCATAATTTAAATCCATGGGAGTGAACTAAAAATTAAAAGAGAACTAATATTTATTTTTAGATACTAAGGGCTAGACATTGAGCTGCGTGTTCAATGAGATATATTATCTCAATAAATTTTACAAGGTATAATGACATAGGTAG
Organism: Eschrichtius robustus; assembly: GCF_028021215.1. Classification (NCBI taxonomy): domain Eukaryota; kingdom Metazoa; phylum Chordata; class Mammalia; order Artiodactyla; family Eschrichtiidae; genus Eschrichtius; species Eschrichtius robustus. The sequence goes on along the minus strand of NC_090833.1, from coordinate 87,458,875 downwards.
TTTCCGCACTCTCTCTACCACTTCTACAGCTGAGAAAACTGAGGTTCCTTGGCTTAAATATTTTTTTCCAAAGTCACACAACTAGGAGGGGGTGAAGTTGGGATTGCCCACTTGGCTTTATTTAACTCCACAATTCACTGAAACATGATTCCTCTATAGCTGCAATTTTATTTTTGTGTTTTCATCATTAGTTGGAACCTAGCCATGAAAAACAGTAGGTGCTCAACGCATGGTTTTTGGATGAGTGAATGTTGAATCTAAAATTCATTATCAAACTTGCTCACCACAAATCCACAGCACCTAGAATAGTACCTGGCACATAGTAGGTGCTCAATAAACATTTGTTATAGTAGACTACTCTCTAAACACATTAGTCCAATATGCTGATACAGCTAGGAAGACCAACCAGCTCAAATGTTTGATCTGGAAGTATACTGGGAACCAAAGTAAAGGTAGCATATTCCTAACATACCAACAGGCTATGTGCTGTTCACTGTGCCATGTGGCTGTCTCCGCAAGGCTTTATCTACCTCTGTTCTATGTACCTACATAGAGAGGTGAAGGAGCTGGAGAAAATTCAGAGTGTAAAGTGCTTTTGTGAGTAAACAACCTTAAAACTGATGACTCTTTCTTGTCCAGTGCTCTTTTCAGCTCTCATTTTCTCAGCCAATCAACAGGGTTGCCTACTCTCTCAATCCATGGTCTCCCAGGCAGAAAACAACCAGTCTCCAAGGCAATGTTCATGTTCATGTTCGTGTTCAAACATTCCAAAAATCTAAGCTGAAAAAGACAATTGTACTTGATGTGGCACTTAAACTGATTCAAAGTTACACTGAATTAGATCATCACAATCTAATTTTAGAACATTTTATGTCCCCTGTACATCCTAGCAGTCTTCCTGGTTCCTGCATATCCATCCCCTACTCCAGGCAAGGAGTATACATAGATGATAGATAGATGATTGATAGATAGGTAGACAGATAGATAGATAGATAATGTTTATTACATATATGTAATACAGATGAGATATATAGATATAGATATACGGTTGACCCTTGAACAACACAGGTTTGAACTGTGCAGGCACACTTTTATTGATACATGGATTTTTTCCAGTAAATATATTGGAAATTTTTTGGTGATTTGCAACAATTTGAAAACACTCGTGGATGAACCATACAGCCTAGAAATATCCAAAAAAAATTAAAAAGTTAGGTATGTCATAAAATATATGTAGATATACATTTATGATACAAAATATGTATTAATTGACTGTTTATGCTATAAGGCTTCTAGTCAATGGTAGGCTATTAGTAGTTAAGTTTTGGGGGAGTCAAAAATCATACAGGAATTTTTGACTTTTAGGGGGGTTGGCACCCATAACTCCCATGTTGTTCAGGTGTCAACTACATGTATGTATGTGTATATATATATATATATATATATATATATATATATATATATATATATATATATGGATGGATGGATGTGCATTATATGATATATACTAGGATATGTATCTCCTGTTGGTTCTGTTTCTCTGAAGAACTCTAATACACCAATCTTTTTTCCCTGAATTGATTCATTGTTGAATATCTTATGTCGTAGGTTGGATTTCCTGGGAAAGATTTCTAGGACTCTGATACATGTGGGCAAGAGGTTTATGCAGTAGTGTTCACAGGAGTAACACCCAAGTGAGTGAGGCAGAGTGAGAAATTGGACTGTGGGGAGTCCTGGAGCTGACATGGCCCTAGAAAGTTGTCCCAAATTCAGGCTAGCAGGCCAGGCTTTTGTAAATTGCCCCCTCTTGCAATAGAGCAAGGAAGCATCATCCTTGTGTCAGGTAGCTTTCTTGGGCTGAAGTCAATTCCCAAAGAGGGACTTAGCTGTGGGTTGTTACAGCCAGTGTTCCCAGCAGATTAGAGAATAAGTATCCCTATCTTGAAGGGGGAATCTGGGCAGCACACTACAGCATCCACTATACCTTGAATGTTTCCACCTTCACCAAATCAATTTGTAATTGTGTTGTTTTTTTGTTTGTTTGCTTACCAAATCAATCAAGAGACAAAATCATTCTTTTTGGTCTGTAGAGATGTCTTCTTTAGCTGTTTAAGAGCTTTAGCAAGCCAAGCTGAATAAAAACAAAAAAGAAAATTTGCCCTTGCTAAGTGATGAAAGAATTCTATAGCAATTGGCAAGAACACTGAGGAGCTAGTGTTTAGATATTAAAACAAAACCTCTAAGGTACTTACACAAAACACTGGCATTCAAAATGGAGAGTCTCACTCACATAGACAGGCGGGCTGACAGACTGACAGAAAAACCAATAGTTCTCAAGGCGAACATCTTAAGTTACAGCAGCTCTTGGTTTATTTATTTTTCCCATTAGGTACTGCATTCAAAGGACCTTCATGTGGTACACTGAAGATCAAAGTACATTTTTTCAAAGAACCAAAAAAAAAAAAAAAAGAAGAAGCAGAAAGAGCTAACTATTCCAAATATACATATGTTCTGAGTTGTGAATATTTTCCATCCTTTGTTGTAGGAAAATAAGTTTAAGACAGGAAAGAACTAGGTGATAGAATCAATTGTGTACACAGCATTGTCAAGAGAGGATGCCAAATTCAATACAGTGTTAGCTTGTCTGTAAGCTGAAGGTTTTAGAATTTAAAATAATCAGTGACTCCCTTGCTTGGTATATCTTTTGCTATATTACACTTGAGACACTTGTAAAAGACAATTTCTTTTAGGAAAAAACTACAGTATACTGAGTGAGTCTCAATATACTGAGAATTTTCATGGTGAGTCTCACTTTTTTTCCTGCAGGAAAGAGCTTTTCTCTGCAGAAAGTTATATTTCCCCTTCTATTTCAAGCATACTTTAGATTAAAGGACTCCTACAACATTATCCTAGTACCTCTAAGAAAAGAAAAATCATACACCACGTTCTTGAAATTTCCCCGATAGAGAAGTATTCTAAATAGGACATATTCAGCAACACCGTTCAACACATATTGATTGTTGGCCTTCTATGTGCCAGATATTGTGGCAGGCACTGAGGCTACACCCACGACTAAGACACAGTTCCTACTTTCAAAATGTGAGGAAGACAGGCAATTTCAATGTTAAGCAGGAAATTTCAAGACAACATGTAAAGGAACTATCACACGATGCCCTGGAGATCACCTAGTCCTGTGGAGGGAGTTAGAGGATGAGGGATGGTTTCATGGAAGAAATGTCGCATGAGCCTAGACTTAGAAGATGAGCAGGAGTGGCTGGCTGAGGAGTCCTGCGAAGGACCCTCCATGTTTGGGGAATGGGAACTACAGGTGACTCAGTGTTGTTGTATATGAGAGAAAGGAGAGGATGGGAGGAGATGAACTGGAGAGGTGGGCAGAGGACAATCACAGAAGGCTTTCAATGGCATGTTAATGAGTTTCAGTCATTAAAGAGGAACATGGCCAGTTTTGCTTTTAGACCAGTCATTCTGGCAGCTGCATAGAGGAGGGATTTAAAGGAAACAATACAGGATTGGGGGAAACTAGGAAGGTGGTTCTTACAGCAGTCCAGGCAAGAGATGGTGAGAGCCAACTTTATTAGGTAGGATCACTTGGGAATTAGATGAGGGGACAGGTGTGAGAACTATTTTAGAAGCAATAGGAAGACTGGGTTACTGATAGGATTTAGGAGTGAGAGAGAAGGAGAAATTAAGTGTGATTCTCAGTTCTTTGGATTGGGCAGTTGGGTAGCTGGATGGATGCACGGTCTGTTGGACAAACAAGGAATTCAGGAGAGCAGGTATAGAACAAAAGGATAGGAGTTTGGTTTTAGATATCTTGAGTTTGAGCGACCCAAGGAATAATTAAATATAGGTGTGTCTAAATCGCTGAAAAGAGGGCTGAGCTAAACATGGACTTGCGAATCATTAGCACATTCAAGCATTATAAGAGTATGAATTTTTTGTTATTGTTTTTATGTGTTTTGTTCACTGCTGTATATCCAGCATCTAGAACAGTACACACCATAAATATCTGTTAGATAAAGAGCAGTTTAACTCACGGGAGTGAAGAAATTGTCCAGGTAGAAATGCAGAATAAGAAGAAGTGGTCAGAGGACACTCAATCACATAGAAGAGATAATTCGTTGGACATCTCCGCTGCTCTCACTGCCAGCACCAAACACCAACTCTCTATATTTCAAGTTTAGCAGAAATTATGAAGAACTCCCAAGTTTTACACATCAAAGTTTCAGACTTACCTTCATGCAATTATCTCTAAATTAATAGGAGATAAGAAGAGGATTTTCTTAATCTCCTATGGTGGGGAGAAAAATCCATTTTATGTAATTTCAAAAATTTTTATGAGCTAAAGTGAATACTGTAAAGGGATGAGAAACACACATATGCACTTGCAAATATAAACCCTGCATATTTCATCTAATTTTTAAAATCTTGGAAAGAACAAATTATATAATAATAAAAAAGAACATCTTGGTCTCCAGATCTATATACTGCCAGCTCAACCTCTCCATTTAGAAGACTCAAAGGCACTTCAAAATTATTATGTTGAGAAGCGAACTTATACTCTCCCCCCAACTCATGGTGAACACATGACTCTCCATGCAGAGACACACGTCAGAAAACTAAGAGTCATCTTTGACACCTCCTTCTCTCTTGCTTTCCATAGCTACACCATCCCCAAGCCCTGTCAACTTTACATCCTACATACCTCTAGAATCTAGCCACTTTCTCTCCCCGTCACCCCACTCTATTCCAAGGCACTGTCGTCTCTCCACTGGACTTCTGCTACAGCTTACTAATTATCCATCCTGCCCCTTATTCCCTCTGGCCCTGCCCCCAATGGATTTGATGCCAATCTGAGTTTTTTTGTTTTTTCAAAACACAGACCTGATCACAATTCCCTTCTATATAATGCCCTTCTTCGTCTACCTATGGCTCGCAGGATAAAGACATCTCCTTAAATGATCTAGAAAGCCTTCATGACATGGCCTCAATCTCGCTCCCCAGTCTCATCTGGCCCTCTCTCTTCTGAGCTATCTGTGCTCAGACCTTCCTTTAGATCCTCATGTAGGCTGTCTCCTTCCCACCCCAGGGTCTTTGCACTTGCTATTCCCTCCTCCTGGAGCATTCTTATCATCAACTCCCCACTCTCCAATCCAATGCATTTGGCCTAGGTAACCCCACTTATCCTTCATATCACAGCAGAAACATTGCTTCCTCAGCTTAGGTCAGATTCCACTTTTAGGTGAATTCATGGAACTCACTGCTACCCCTCAGAGCACAGTCTCACTTTATAATTATATACATTTTTCACTGTATAATTATACATTCACTTGTGCAATTAAATAAATAATGTCTGTTTGCTGGACCATAAGTCCTATATATGTGTTTTGATCACTATTACATCCGCAGCTCCTAGATCTGTGCCAGGGCACATAGTAGGTACTCAGTAAATATCTGCTGAAGTAATGAATGCATGAATGAGTGTGTATATCCATTTTTCTCTAAAATACTTATTTTGTATATTTGGAAGGCTTTGGAATTATTAACCAAAAAATGTCTCCCAAAGCATAAGCACTACATGCTTTTGCACCCACCTCTTAGTTACTACACAAGATTAAACAACATATGCGTATACATAATCCTTGACAAAATGTTTATTTGTTGCTCATTCATCTGATGTAACTATACAAGTTGAACTGAAAAACTAAAACAGTACTCATGTAAAAATGTCAGAGTCCCTTTCCTTAGACATACCTCCACTAAAAAAAGGAATCAGCTAGAAATGTCTAGTCAAAAGCTACTTCATCATTTTACCCTTTACCATAACACATAATATGGACACTTTTTGAAATTGAAATAAAACAAAAATATTTTTAAAATATTACTTTGAACACTCCATATAACTTTGTGGAAAGTTCATCAGGATGTTGCTAATGAAATATTATAGAATTTGAAAAGTGTTAGACAAACTTTGTAAATATATTTCAAACTCACATCTCTATTTTAGTTAGTTTTTCACATGGCTGTTTCCTCAGCCATAGCAGGAGCAGGACTTACCTGTCTTTTTATTGCCGTGGCTCAGGCCCACATGCTCACCACCCACTAGCAATAAAGGCTCCTGGAATAAATAACTGCCAACTTCAAAACTTTCATTAAATGTTTCCCCTTTTTTCAAAAATAACTAGAAGGCATCCAGTTCAAAATAATGTCCAAAGATTGAATATCCACTGTTTATATGTATTAGTGTTGTTTTTGCCTCAAAAAAAAGATACCAAAACTCAAAAAGAGTTTTGATGTCTTTGCACAACCTTCTAAAATGAAACCTCTGTTGAAAGGTGAAAAAAACGGCAAATGGAACATCAGGAATTACTGCTGCAAAAGAAACAAATCTGTTTGAAAGTTATTTAGCCTTTTTATTGCAGCAGCTCCTATAGAGTTTTCCTTTGGATCAGTTGTGCGGATTAAGAAAAAAAAACATTTGGGAATTCCCTGGCAGTCCAGTGGTTAGGACTCTACGCTTTCACTGCTGAGGGCCCGGGTTCAATCACTGGTTGGGGAACTAAGATCCCACAAGCCATGCAGTGCAGCCAAAAAAATTTTTTTAAAAAGAAAAAAACCATTTATGACTCAGTTGGTTAAAAGGTCTCAAATCTTACTTGCAAGAAGATTCCTTGTAGGAATTTTGAGACCTGGACGCATATGTATACGCATGACTGAGTCCAACTGAAAATCCTTTCCTCGTGTTGAAGGTGATTGTCTTAATGTATGTTTCCCCAAAAGTGACCTGAGAAAGGATCTGAGTGCGAGTGGTTTATTTGGGAGTGGCAAGTGGGGGTGTGCAGTAGGGAGAAAGTGAAGGTAGCCAATAAAAGTCCATTATTATGAAAGTCATCCCTGCGGATAAATGGAACTCAATCCCACTGGGGAATTCCAGAGTCAGGCTTATTCCAACCAAGAGGCAGGAGAGCTGGGGTATTTATACACCAGTCAATCCTTGCTTGAAGGCTATTTCCAGACATATTCATTCTTCAGCTCCTCCAGCCAGCTGTATGAGGACAGCAGAAATGGTTTGGTGGCCGGAGAAAGCCCTCTGGCAAGGAAAAGCAGCAAGGAAAAAAAAGCAGCAAGGAAAAGCAAGCAGCAAGGAAAAGTTGGGCTGATATAGGCTGTAGTGGTAGGGACAAGGGAATATAGCAGGAACACCAATAGCATCTACCACAGTGATAGTACAGAATTAATTCCCACTTATTGAGTGCTTGCTCTGTTCAGAGCCCTCTACATTTATGATTTCATTACAGCACTGGGAGGTAGGTACTATTATTGAGATTTTACAACCGAAGAGGGAGGGTAGTTAACTTCTCCAAGGTCATGCACTAATGTGCAGCACAAGATATCTGGCTCCAAAGTCTAAGTTCTGTACCACTACCCTATACTGGAAGGACTTTCCCTGCACCTCAATAAATACATACGTACCACCAACTCCACACACAGTGGAATTCATGCAAGACCAGCATATCCTTCCTAACTGTCGGGCATTGCACTCTTTGCCTTTACTGCTTCTTTCACGTTGACATCAAGAGCTGTGCCAATTATTCAACAGTCAGTTGACCAAATACAGGACAACTTTGTGCAGGGTAGTGGGGCTCTATGGGCCTTTGACTGAAACTTCCAAATGAACATTCCGCTCAGTGAAAAAGAAGGTCTAATGAATCTCCATGGTGTATGACTAAAAGCAGCGCCCGAACCACCCGAGCTTGAATACAATTATAAGGGGGTTGTCCCAGTGCTCCGGGGCACAAAGTAACTCTTATCTGAAGTTGGAAAGGAATTTCCTGAAATAGCTGGTAATTGTACAATGAAGCACACTATAAAAGCTGCTATCCCCCATCATGTGGGCAAAATTGGACCAGTTAGATAGAGCACTGATCTAGACCATGAAATTATTTTCAGAGACTTTCCCTCCAATTGAGAAAAACCTACCTACCTAAAATAACCTCCCTTTAATAGGCTGTTGCAGTAATAAAGGGGTTTATTTGATGAACCTTGCTGTGTGTACTCAAAGCGAATTTGAACCAACCAAATTCCCATCCTTCTGAGAAATTATAGCAATGACCTCCTATATATTCCTACATTAAAGTCACAACACTTTAATTTAGTCTTGAAAAAATCCTGAATTCTTTATAAGTTATATTTGTAACTTCTCAGGGTTCTCATTTTTTCTTTTATAATTGTTCAAAGAATCTCCCTAAGTTCTTTGTTTCTATGGCAAGCCCACTACAAAGAAAAATAATCATTTGTCCCTAATCCATTTTAAAACTACAAAACTATTCAAAGATACTCGAGAGACAATTATACAAAATACAAGATCATATGTTTAGGAGGAGAAGCAGAAGCTAGGAGCTCAGGTGACACAAAACTTCCAGGTTCTGCCTGATGCTGGTTATCTCTATCATGCAAAGTTATCTACTACAGTTTACACACTCTGGATGCAAAAAAAAAAAATGTGTGAGCAGAGTCCACTGTCTGCGACAATTAATTTAAAAGAGTGTTGCTGCAGAAAGGCATCTGGAACAACTTGAAAATCAAACTGGAGCATGAAACATAAGGGTCTTCCGTATTCCAGCCAATAAGGAATCCCCTGACATCATCTCTTCTAGAGGGAATTTTGTTCCCTTAACATAGACATTGTAAAAGGGCCAATTTATAGTAGATGAAAGAACATTTAAGGAACCCCTGAGAGGAAACCACCAAAAAATGGCCCTGGGAATGATGGTTTTGTTATCCCAGCCACAGGGACCTCTAAGGTTTCTGCAGTGTCCTCCCCCATTTAAACGGCCACAATCTCCTTTTCTCCAGGTCACAGTGGGCTTCCTTTAGATACATGCTCTTCTGAAGTCTGACTCAAATGCACTGTGGTTTGTACTCATTTTTAAAGGATGCCCTTCTCTACTAAAGCATTCTCATCCATAAAGCAAAAGAAGAGCTATAACTGTGAGATGAACTAGGCAGAGTTTACATTAAATAGTAAGACTCCTGAAGACTCAGTCAGAATAAATGAATGTGGGTAAAGAGTTTGTGCTGTGAGGGAAAACCCACAGTATTGCCATCCCCATCATCAATGTTATCATTTTAATTATGAATTGTGCCTACCAAATTACATCACCTGCTCAGATCAGCACGGATTTGGTGAAAAAGCACTAAGCTGTGCTAAAAAGATGCCAAGAAGTAAGCAATTCTGTGTTTTAAAAAAAGGGGGGGTGAGTGTTAAGCTGTGGTTTTAAGTAGAAGACAGAGCAGTAGTTTGATAATGCTACCTCTTATATGTCTATGGGCTTAATTACATGCACAATAATCCTAAGAGGTAAACAAAATCACAAAATTATGGTTGTCACTGGAGAAGATAATGGAGGATTTGAAGTCAAGGGTAGAACTAGGATACTTACTCTTCGTTCCATACCCTTTAGCACTGCGTGGCTTTTTATTATGGAAGTGTATTTCTTCTTTTTAAGTACTGAATATTTGAAAATGTATGGCCTGCTTAGAAAGCAGGAGCAGAGAAACAGAAAATCCAAATGTGTAATCATGGTCAGTGAGGAGAGAATGAAGCTTAATCCTACAGGGAAACTCTGGGCACAACGCAAGCCTCAGAATTATCCAACCCAGGCTGAGGGAGCTGGGGTATTGATGCACCAACCTCTTCGAGTCCACCTTCTGCAACGGTTATTCTCCACTGTGAGCTGCTGGGGGCAGGGAAGTTGTTGATTCCCAAGCACTAAAGGGCAGTGTGGATTTGGCTGTTGGGAGGGACAAGAATCCTCAGGCACAGTACTATGATCTGGTTCTACTCACTACACTTCTGACACCAAATGTGTGGGTTTTCCACACCAAGCAGTTCTCCACTTCTCTGTAAACACCAACTGGGTGTCCTACAATTTAATTCAATTCTGATACCAACTCCCCAGAGTTAGCATAGACCCCACAGGTTAAATGTGCAGATTGTCCCTCTACCTCAGGAGCCAGTCACAAGTAGTGGGTGCCCAGGTTATCCACACCTCTGTGTGACTGATTACAAATTGGATGGTCCCCACAACCCCTTCCTCAGGTGTGATAATCTGTTATAATGGCTCACAGACACTGCTTTACTTACTATTTCCAGTTCATTGTAAAGGGATCAAATGAACAGCCAGAGGAAATGGTACATAGGGAGAGGTCCAGAAGGGTCCCAAGTGCCGGAGTTTCTATCCCCATGGAGTTGGAGGGTACACTCTCCTGGCACATGTGTTCACCAACCCAGAAGCTCCCCAAACCCTAGCATTTAGGGATTTTGTGCAGGTGTCATTATGTAGCCAATGATTGAATCACTGACCATTGGTGATTGAGCTCAATCCCCAGCCCCTCTCCCCTCCCTGGAGATCAGGACAGGGGTTGGGGGGAGGGGAAGGGGGTTGGGAGGGAGGAGATGTTTCTGGAAGTTCCAACCCTCTAATCACATGGTTGGTTCCTCTGGCAACCAGCCCCAATCCTAAGCTCTCTAGGGGCTCACCAAGAATCACCTCATTAGCACAAACAGGTATGAATGAAAGGGGCTTATTATAAGACATTCCTCTCAACCCTATCACTCAGGAAATTCCAAGGTTTTAGAAGCTCTTGTGGAAGGAACTGGAGACAAAGACCAAATATATACTTCCTTTATATCATCATACCACACACAGAGAAGCAGATTCTAGCAGCTGGAAACCTGAAGAGCACTCCTTGCTCACAGATGAGTCTGGAAGGTACGGAGAAGCACTGACAACACCCACTGTAGGCCTGATTTTTTGAGGTCAATATGGTGACCTGCCAACCATCACTGAGTATCTCTAGCAGGTACCCTTGGAACAGTTCCCAACATTCCTGGGGCTTGAATTTGCCCGGGTAGAGCTTTGCCTGTGAGTCATTACAGGGTGCCCTGTGGAAAACAACAAAGGAAATGAAAGGATTAGAAAAGAGGGTGAATGGCAGTGCCAGAATAGAAGTGGAAAGCACAAGTTCCACGTGCTGTCTCCCACCCACGGCAGACACCACTAGTCAGTCCTGTCCCTTTCCCTTTGACTTGCACTGGCTCAGAATCCTCTTCAACATAAGATGATTGGCAGCCACTTTCAGGCTATCAAGATTGGCCCTCAAAATTTCAACTATTTGTCATGTCTGTACTAGAGGGTACAAATGGTTCAGCCAGACTATTCAGCATATTCAGCCAGAGAACATAAATAACATTTTTTTAAACGTTTTCTTTCTAAGCTCTTGCGTGTGGTCTCAGGAAACAAGAGGGCAAGTGGGGAAGAAAAAGATAAAGTCCCCGTATGAGTTTCCTGTTGCTGCTGTAACAAATTACTACAAACTTAGTGGCTTAAGACAACACAAATGTGTTATCTTACTGTTGTGTAAGTTAGAGGTCTGACATGGGTCTCACTGTGTTGGGTCTGACATGGGTCTCACTGTCTCAAGGTGTTGTCAGGGCTTTTTTCCTTTCTGCAGACTCTAGGGAAAATCTGTTACAGCTGGCCACAGTCTTTGGCTTGTGGCCCCTTCCTCCACTAAAGCCAGCAATGGCAGGTGGAGTCTTTCTTACATGGCATTCGGGCTCCCCTCCTGCCTCCCTCTCCTACTTTTAAGAACTCTAGTTTGGATCCGCCCACCCAAATAATCTAGGGTAAACAACCCATGTTTCAAGATCCTTAACCCAATTACATTGGCAAAGTCTCTTTTTCCGGGTAATGTAACATATTCACAGGTTCTTGGGATTAGGACATGGATATCTCTGGGGGACCATTATTCTGCCTACCAGAGGCTCCCAAAAATCATCAATTTTATCAATGCCTTAATTTTTCCTAAAATGTATCCTGATTCCATGCCATCTCACTTATTCTTTTTAATCTGTTTAATTTTTGGAACTCTAACATCCACAAAATGGCATAAAATTCCTACCAAAAGCTGTTTCTGGGTAAGTAGGCAGAAGTATTCTAAAGGTTTGATTGGCTATATGTTGTGAAGACTAACTCCAATCATAAAGTCATCTAAGTGTTCAAAGTAAATAGAACTTCCTTGAATATGCAGTTCAAAGTAAATAGAACTTCTTTGAATATGCAGATTCCGTCAGAATCTATCTTCTAAAATTGGATTTATTATGGAGGAGCTGATACCAGCAAACAGTGTCCTAACCAGAAAAAGAAAATAGATAAACCCATAAATTATCTTTGAGCCTACAAAGAGATATTTGCACATTTACATGTATAGAGGTGTTACTCACAAAATAGCCAGAAAAGCAAAGGTAACCCAAGTGTCCATCAATGGATGAAAGGATAAATAAAATGTGGTGTATCCATACAATAGAATACTATTCAGCCTTAAAAAGGAAGGAACTTATCACACATGCCTGCAATGTAGATGAACCTTGAGGATATTGTGTCAGTGAAATAAGCCAATCACAAAAGAACAAATAATGTATGATTCTACTTGGATGAGATACCTAGAGTAGTCAAATTCATAGAGACAAAAAGTAGAATGGTGGTGATTAGGGACTTAAAGGAGAGGGGAAAGGCCAGTTAGTTAGTGTTTCATGGGTACAGAGTCTCAGTTTCACAAGATGAAAGAGTTCTGTGGATGGGTGGTGGTGATGGTTGTACAACAATGTGTATGTATTTACTGCCACTGAACTGAACACTTAAAATGGTTAAAATGGTAACTTTTATGTTAAGTGTATTTTATCACAATGTTAAAAATTGATTAAAAGAAGTATTTAATATTTAAATATCTTTGAACCTAATTGTTTTAAAAATTATGTGCACAACTGTTGCATATGACAATATGATAACATAGGAAAATTCTTTCCTGCAAGGAGACACGTTTCAACAACACAGAAACCAGAAAGTGAGGTTCACATACACTTCCGATGCTTAACAGTCTGGAGAGAAGCTACTATTAGCATTGTCTACACTAGCTCCTTTGTCCTTTGCATGAGGAGATTGAGGAAGCCCCAGAAAGTCTTAGCGTTTTTTTTAACTTCTAGGTTGTGGTGAAATACTTAGGTGGTGATTATTAGTTTCTGTTGTATCCCTCTGTCATGGATTAAATGTCTGTAAAATGGGGTCAAGAAAAGCAGAGAGAAGTCCAGGAAAGAGTTATCAATAGTTAACTAATTCAATAAAAAATATTTATTGAGCACCTTTTTGAGCAAGATATTTTATCATTGGTGATATAAACAAGATGGTCCCTATCTTCAAGGAACTTGCAGGCTAACAGAAGATCAACATGTTATTCTAGATTTTTTTTTTAGATTGCAAATATCAGAAAGTCCACTTCTAACTAATTTAAACAAAAAAGGGGAATGTAATGGGCCATGTAAATAAAAAGTCAATGCCTGATCCAGAAACAGAAACTGTAATCAGGATGGAATTTTTCTCCATTCCTCTGCTCTGCCGTCCATGATATTGGCTTTAATTTATTATCAGGCCCCAGCTGGTGTTTCTAGCAAAATCCAGATATAGTAATTTTTATAGTTAGAGAATCTCAGTGGGAAAGTAAGATTATTTCTTTCTCAATGGTCCCAGAGAAAATCTCACTGTGTTTCATGAACTGATTGGTTCACATGTCCTTTTCTGAACCAGTCACCGTGGCCAGGGAAATGAGATGCTCCAATTGGCTGGGCCAGTCTAAGGACCTGTGCAGGGGTGTGGGAGAAAGTCAATTCATCCTGAAGCCCTTAGGTGGGGATAGGAGTTCAACAGGGAGAAACTGAGGTGATGCAAGCTGAAGAAAGGGTAAGTGGAGGCTGGGTATCAAAAATAACAGCTGTCCACTCTGGCCTGTATAAAAGAGAATAGAGGGTTGGATAAGGTAAGTATTGTGGGATGTAAGAGATAAGAAAGCTTATTTCAGTGAGGGACCAGGGAAGTCTTCTTGGGGCAAGTGACAAGTGAACTGAGTGAGTGATAGGAGGTGGGGTATAGAATGTTTTACATAAAAGAAATAGTATAAGCACAGGTGAGAAAGTAGGTCACCTAGGAGACAGAGCACCTCAGCTGGGTGCTTCATAGTGAGAGCAGAGGAGCTGAGGTTGAGAAGGCTGAGGATATTGGTGGGAGGGTGCTGGTGGCCAGGCTGAGCATTCACCCTTCATTCAGTTAGTGATGGGGAAGTATCGAAGGTTTCTGGCCCAGGAGTTGGTTGAAAAGACCTGTTCCTTAGGAATGGGACTTTGCCATCATGGATGGGATGGACTAGAATGGTTGAGGTGGGAAGCAGGGAACCAGTTTGAAAACTATAACAATAGTCCACATGAGAAGTCCTGAGTATCTAGGGCCAGGGCCCCCATGAGTATAAGGAATGTGAAGGAATATAAGAGAAATGACAGTGGGAAAAGATGTGGGACAGAAACAGCAGTGGTGACAGCTTGAATTGGAGTAGGGAGTGAGCTGGGCAAGAGAAGAAAATGAAAAATATACATTTACATGAAGTGCCAGGCATGAATGGATGTTGATGTCTCTGTGTGTGTGTGGGTGTGTGAGTGTGTGTGTGTGTGTGTTGTATGTGTGTTTGGGTGGGTGTGTGTGTGTCTGAAGAGAGAAAGAGGGAGAGGAACAATATTTTGGTGAGACAATGATAATTTTTATTTTGACATTTTGAGTTTGGGACACCAGTAGACAACTCAGGTAGAAATTATAAACTTTCTGAGTATAAGGGGATTTAAGGACAAGAATATCTGGCTGCACTGTGCCCACAGCCCCACATGGCAACAATGCGTCTGCTGGAGCTAAGTAGTTGCTGGCGTCTTAGGACAGGACTCTGCATTCGCCATACTGTCCATCACTCCCTAGTGTTTCCCCTATATGAAGCTTGTATTTTTCTGGTTACTTAATTTTTTTAATATTTTTTTACCATTCAAAAGTGGTTAATTTGTTTTTGCTTAAAATATTTCTTTTCTCTTATAGACAATTAACTTCCTACCTCTGTTAAAAAGGTTTCTCCAATCTGCAGTCATGCTAAATTATATGATTTTTATTATTTTACTTTTTACATGTAAACACTCCATCGAGAACTAATTTTTGCAGATGTTTGAGATTGGGATCTAACTACATTTTCTTCCAGGAGATATCCATTTAGGTCAGCACCATCAAATTTCCCATTAAATCTTTCCCATTGAATTAAATCGCCTTTGTCAGATATTAAGTTCCTGTATTTACTGGGGATCTATTCCTATGTTCTCTATTCCAGTTTACTAACCTCTTTTACTTTCCTTATGACTAGGAGAAGCGCGACAAAGCTCTAAAAGCAAGTTGGAGGATAAGCATGAACCCAGGTTCTGCCTAGAGAACCTGTCTTGAGGTCCTTTATAGGAAGATAAGCAGAACAAAGGAGGACAGACACATATGAATAGTTCGGAGGTTGGAAAATACAGGCAGTTTTGGTGACATTGAGTTTTGTATTCTTGGGAAGCAGTCATAGGGTACTGGCTAGTTTGCCATTGAATGAGAAATCATGAAAGGCAATTGAGGCTGATAATTTGAAACAAAGAAAGCTCTAGCAAAGAAATGAAAAAGAAAAAGAGATGAAGATTGTGGGCCATAAACACCAACACTCTGATACTGAGACCAATTTCATTCCATTCAGGGAGCATTTTTGAGTCTTTCTGCTGGGTAAGAAACCAACTGAATATGCATTAAGTCGGTTAGATGAGTGACTGTACCTGGGAGAGAGAGGAGAGAGGTGCAGGTCTTGGCCAAGGGAAGCCCCATTTAGCTACCTACAGAGGCCAAATTCACAATGCAATTGCATCTTCCCTTTCCTTTTTGGCCAGATCTAGACTAATAGAGCTCAAATTTTAGCTGTCACCAGAACCACCTGGAAGACTTGTTAGAGCACAGATTGCTGGGCCCCATCCCAGAGCTTCTGATTTAGTAGGTCTGGGGTGAAGCCTGGGAATTCACGTTTCTAACAAATTCCCAGGTGATGCTGATACTTCTGATTAAGGGACCCCATCCAATATGACTGGTGTCCTTAGAAGAAGACAAGGGACACAAAGGCACACACAGAGGGAGAACACCATGGGAAGATGGAGCAGAAATTGGAGGGATACATCTACAAGCCAAGGAATGTCAAGAATTGCTGGCCATCACCAGAATCTAGGAGAAGCCTGAAACTGATTCTGCCTCAGAGCTCTCAGAAGGAACCAACCCTGCCAATACCTTGACTTTGGATTTCTAGCTTCCAGAACTGTGAGAGAATAAATTTCTGTTATTTTAAGCCACCTTTTGTATGATATGTTGTTATAACAGCCCTAGCAAACAAACACATGGAAAATTAGAAATCCATTTATATTATCATAAGACATTTCAATATGAAATTTGTCAAAGCAAGAAAAGTTTGCCTAACAAAGAATGTGTTCGATTCTTTGACTATAATTTCAACAGGTGTAAATTTGGGTTTTTTCATCTTTATTAAGGTACAATTGACAAATAAGATAGTAAGATATTTAAAGGGTACAACATGATGTTTTGATATACATATACATTGTGAATATATTGAGTTAATTACCACATCCATGATCTCACATATTTACTTTTTTTTGTGGTGAGAATGTTTAAGTTCTACTTTCTTAGCAAATGTCAGTTATATAACACAGTGTTATCAGCTATACTCACTATATTATACCTTAGATCCTCAGACCTTATTTATCATTGGAAATTTATACCCTTTCACCAGCCTCTCCCTGTTTTCCCCACCTCCAACCCCTGACGACCACTTTTCTATTCTCTGGTTCTTTAGTTTGACTTTTAAAAACATTCTCCATATAAGTGATACTATACAGTATTTGTCTTTCTCTGCCTGGCATATCTCATTTAGCATAATGCTTTCCAGGTTCACCCATGTTGTTGCAAATTTCAGGATTTCCTTCTTTTTAAGGATGAATAATACTCCATTGTAATATTCCATTTATTTATTTATCTCATAATTTTATAATATAAAGAAGACGTAAAATTTCCACTAATTCCCACAGATAGGTGCCTTCCAATCTCCTCCAGTTTATTCCATTGTGTTGTACCAATATTGATTTTTCTATGTGTACCATGACATAAGTTGGAAAGAACGAGAAGCACTAAAGTAGAGGGTATCAAGAAGCATTAGTGGAGTCTGGGGGAGGAGCTTCAAGATGGCAGAGGAGTAAGAGGCGGAGATCACCTTCCTCCCCACAAATACATCAGATATACATCTACATGTGGAACAACTCCTACAGAACACCTACTGAACGCTGGCAGAAGACCTCAGACCTCCCAAAAGGCAAGAAACTCCCCACGTGCCTGGGTAGGGCAAAAGAAAAAAGAAAAAACAGAGACAAAAGAATAGGGATGGTATCTGCACCAGTGGGAGGGAGCCGTGAAGGAGGAAAGGTTTCCACACACTAGGAAGCCCCTTCGCGGGCGGAGACTGCGGGTGGCGGAGGGGGGAAGCTTCGAAGACACGGAGGAGAGCGCAGCTACAGGGGTGCAGAGGGCAAAGCGGAGAGATTCCCGCAGAGAAGATCGGTGCCGACCAGCACTCACCAGCCTGAGAGGCTTGTCTGCTCACCCGCCGGGGCGGGCGGGGGCTGGGAGCTGAGGCTCGGGCTTCGGTCGGATTGCAGGAAGAGGACTGAGGTTGGCTGCATGAACACTGCCTGAAGGGGGCTAGTGCGCCGCGGCTACCCGGGAGGGAGTCCGGGAAAAAGTCTGGACCTGTCGAAGAGACAAGAGACTTTTTCTTGCCTCTTTGTTTCCTGGTGCGTGAGGAGAGGGGATTAAGAGCGCCGCTTAAAGGAGCTCCAGAGACGGGCGCAAGCCGCGGCTATCAGCACGGACCCCAGACACGGGCATGAGACGCTAAGGCTGCTGCCGCCGCCACCAAGAAGCCTGTGTGCGAGCACAGGTCACTATCCACACCGCCCCTCCCGGGAGCCTGTGCAGCCCGCCACTGCCAGGGTCCCGTGATCCAGGGACAACTTCCCCGGGAGAACACATGGCACACCCCAGGCTGGTGCAACGTCACGCTGGCCTCTGCCACTGCAGGTTCGCCCCGCATCCGTACCCCTCCCTCCCCCCGGCCTGAGTGAGCCAGAGCCCCTGAATCAGCTGCTCCTTTAACCCCGTCCTGTCTGAGCAAAGAACAGACGCCCTCAGGCGACCTACACGCAGAGACGGGTCCAAATCCAAAGCTGAACCCCGGGAGCGGTGCGAACAAAGAAGAAAAAGGGTAATTTCTCCCTGCGGCCTCAGGAGCAGCGGATTAAATCTCCACAATCAACTAGATGTACCCTGCATCTCTGGAGTACCTGAACAGACAACGAATCATCCCAAATTGAGGAGGTGGACTTGGGAGCAACGATGTATATCTATTTTTTACCTTTTTCTCTTTGTGTGAGTGTGTATGTGTACACTTCTGTGTGTGATTTTGTCTGTATAGCTTTGCTTTTATCATTTGTCCTAGGGTTCTGTCTGTCTGTTTTGCTTTTTCTTTTTTTTAATTACTTAAAAAAATTTTCTTTTCCTTAGTAAATATTTTTTATTTTAATAACTTTATTTTATTTATTTTACTTTATTTTATTTTATTTTATCTTCTTTCTTTCTTTCTTTCTTTTTTTTTCTCCCTTTTATTCTGAGCCATGGGGAGGACAGGCTCTTGGTGCTCCAGCCAGGCATCAGGGCTGTGCCACTGAGGTGGGAGAGCCAAGTTCAGGACACTGGTCCACAAGAGACCTCCCAGCTCCACGTAATACCAAACGGCGAAAATCTCCCAGAGATCTCCATCTCAACACCAAGACCCAGCTCCACTCAATGACCAGCAAGCTACAGTGCTGGACACCCTATGCCAATCAACTAGCAAGACAGGAACACAATCCCATCCATTTGCACAGAGGCTGCCTAAAATTATAATAAGGCCACAGACACCCCAAAACACACCACCAGACGTGGACCTGCCCACCAGAAAGACAAGATCCAGCCTCATTCACCAGAACACAGGCACCAGTCTCCTCCACCAGGAAGCCTACACAACCCACTGAACCAACCTTAGCCACTGGGGACAGAAACCAAAAACAACGGAAACTACGAACCTGCAGCCTGCGAAAAGGAGACCCCAAACACAGTAAGATAAGCAAAATGAGAAGACAGAGAAACACACAGCAGATGAAGGAGCAAGGCAAAAACCCACCAGACCTAACAAATGAAGAGGAAATAGGCAGTCTACCTGAAAAAGAATTCAGAATAATGATAGTAAAGATGATCCAAAATCTTGGAAATAGAATGGAGAAAATACAAGAAACGTTTAACAAGGACCTAGAAGAATTAAAGAGCAAACAAACAGTGATGAACAACACAGTAAATGAAATTTAAAATTCTCTAGAAGGGATCAATAGCAGAATAACTGAGGCAGAAGAACGGATAAGTGACCTGGAAGATAAAACAGTGGAAATAACTACTGCAGAGCAGAATAAAGAAAAAAGAATGAAAAGAATTGAGGACAGTGTCAGAGACATCTGGGACAACATTAAACACACCAACATTCAAATTAGGGGGTCCCAGAAGGAAAAGAGGGGAAAAAAAGGGACTGAGAAAATATTTGAAGAGATTATAGTTGAAAACTTCCCTAATATGGGAAAGGAAATAGTTAATCAAGTCCAGGAAGTACAGAGAGTCCCATACAGGATAAATCCAAGGAGAAACACGCCAAGACACATATTAATCAAACTATCAAAAATTAAATACAAAGAACAAATATTAAAAGCAGCAAGGGAAAAACAACAAATAACACATGGGGGAATCCCCATAAGGTTAACAGCTGATCTTTCAGCAGAAACTCTGCAAGCCAGAAGGGAGTGGCAGGACATATTTAAAGTGATGAAGGGGAAAAACCTACAACCAAGATTACTCTACCCAGCAAGGATCTCATTCAGATTTGATGGGGAAATTAAAACCTTTACAGACAAGCAAAAGTTAAAAGAATTCAGCACCACCAAACCAGCTTTACAACAAATGCTAAAGGAACTTCTCTAGGCAGAAAACACAAGAGAAGGAAAAGACCTAAAATAATAAACCCAAAACAATTAAGAAAATGGTAATAGGACCATACGTATCGATAATTTCCTTAAATGTAAACGGATTAAATGCTCCAACCAAAAGACATAGACTGGCTGAATGGATACAAAAACAAGGCCCGTATATATGCTGTCTACAAGAGACCCACTTCAGACCTAGGGACACATACAGACTGAAAGTGAGAGGATGGAAAAAGATATTCCATGCAAATGGAAATCAAAAGAAAGCTGGAGTAGCAATTCTCATATCAGACAAAATAGACTTTAAAACAAAGACTATTACAAGAGACAAAGAAGGACACTACATAATGATCAAAGGAATCAACAGTAACACAATCACAGTAGGGGACTTTAACACCCCATTTTCACCAATGGACAGATCATCCAAAATGAAAATAAATAAGGAAACACAAGCTTTAAATGATACATTAAACAAGATGGACTTAATTGATATTTATAGGACATTCCATCCAAAAACAACAGAGTACACATTCTTCTCAAGTGCTTATGGAACATTCTCCAGGATAGATCATATCTTGGGTCACAAATCAAGCCGTGGTAAATTTAAGAAAATTGAAATCGTATCAAGTATCTTTTCCAACCACAACACTATGAGACTAGATATCAATGACAGGAAAAAATCTGTAAGAAATACAAACACATGGAGGCTAAACAACACGCTACTTAATAACCAAGAGATCACTGAGGAAATCAAAAAATACCTAGAAAAAAGTGACAATGAAAACACAACGACCCAAAACCTATGGGATGCAGCAAAAGCAGTTCTAAGAGGGAAGTTTATAGCAATAAAATCCTACCTTAAGAAACAAGAAACATCTTAAATAAACAACCTAACCTTACACCTAAAGCAATTAGAGAAAGAAAAAATAACCCCAAAGTTAGCAGAAGGAAAGAAATCATAAAGATCAGATCAGAAATAAATGAAAAAGAAATGAAGGAAACGATAGCAAAGATCAATAAAACTAAAAGCTGGTTCTTTGAGAAGATAAACAAAATTGATAAACCATTAGCCAGACTTATCAAGAAAAAAGGGAGAAGACTCAAATCAATAGAATTAGATATGAAAAAGGAGAAGTAACAACTGACAATGCAGAAATACAAAGGATCAGGAGAGATTACTGCAAGCAACTCTATGCCAATAAAATGGACAACCTGGAAGAAATGGACAAATTCTTAGAAATGCACAACCTTCTGAGACTGAACCAGGAAGAAATAGAAAATATGAACAAACCAATCACAAGCACTGAAATTGAAACCATGATTAAAAATCTTCCAACAAACAAAAGCCCAGGACCAGATGGCTTCACAGGTGAATTCTAGCAAACATTTAGAGAAGAGCTAACACCTATCCTTCTCAAACTCTTCTAAAATATAGCAGAGGGAGGAACACTCCCAAACTCATTCTACGAGGCCACCATCACCCTGTTACCAAAACCAGACAAAGATGTCACAAAGAAAGAAAACTACAGGCCAATATCACTGATGAGCATAGACGCAAAAATCCTCAACAAAATACTAGCAAACAGAATCCAACAGCACATTAAAAGGATCATACACTATGATCAAGTGTGGTTTATCCCAGGAATGCAAGGATTCTTCAATATACACAAATCAATCAACGTGATACACTATATTAACAAATTGAAGGAGAAAAACCATATGATCATCTCAATAGATGCAGAGAAAGCTTTCAACAAAATTTAACACCCATTTATGATAAAAGCCCTGCAGAAAGTAGGCATAGAGGGAACTTTCCTCAACATAATAAAGGCCATATATGACAAACCCACAGCCAACATTGTCCTCAATGGTGAAAAACTGAAACCATTTCCACTAAGATCAGGAACAAGACAAGGTTGCCCACTCTCACCACTATTATTCAACATAGTTTTGGAGTTTTAGCCACAGCAATTAGAGAAGAAAAAGAAATAAAAGGAATCCAAACTGGAAAAGAAGAAGTAAAGCTGTCACTGTTTACAGATGACATGATTCTATACACAGAGACTCCTAAAGATGCTACCAGAAAACTACTAGAGCTAATCAATAAATTTGTTAAAGTAGCAGGATACAAAATTAATGCACTGAAGTCTCTTGCATTCCTATACACTAATGATGAAAAATCTGAAAGTGAAATTAAGAAAACACTCCCATTTACCATTGTAACAAAAAGAATAAAATATCTAGGTTTAAACCTACCTAAGGAGACAAAAGACCTGTATGCAGAAAATTATAAACACTGATGAAAGAAATTAAAGATGATACAAATAGATGGAGAGATATACCGTGTTCTTGGATTGGAAGAATCAACATTGTGAAAATGACTCTACTACCCAAAGCAATCTACAGATTCAGTGCAATCCCTATCAAACTACCACTGGCATTTTTCACAGAACTAGAACAAAAAATTTCACAATTTCTATGGAAACACAAAAGACCCCGAATAGCCAAAGCAATCTTGAGAAAGAAAAACGGAGGTGGAGGAATCAGGCTCCCTGGCTTCAGACTATACTACAAAGCTACAGTAATCAAGACAGTATGGTACTGGCACAAAAACAGAAATATAGGTCAATGGAACAGGATAGAAAGCCCAGAGATAAAACCACACACATATGGTCACCTTATCTTTGATAAAGGAGGCAAGCATATACAGTGGAGAAAAGACAGCCTCTTCAATAAGTGGTGCTGGGAAAACTGGACAGCTACATGTAAAAGAATGAAATTAGAACACTCCCTAACACCATACATAAAAATAAACTCAAAATGGATTAAAGACCTAAATGTAAGGCCAGACACCATCAAACTCTTAGAGGAAAACATAGGCAGAACACTCTATGACATAAATCACAGCAAGATTCTTTTTGACCCAGCTCCTAGAGAAATGGAAATAAAAACAAAAATAAACAAATGGGACCTAATGAAGCTTAAAAGCTTTTGCACAGCAAAGGAAACCATAAACAAGACGAAAAGACAACCCTTAGAATGGGAGAAAATATTTGCAAATGCAGCAACTGCGAAAGGATTAATCTCCAAAACATACAAGCAACTCATGCAGCTCAATATCAAAAAAACAAACAACCCAATCCAAAAATGAGCAGAAGACCTAAACAGACATTTCTGCAAAGAAGATATACAGATTGCCAACAAACACATGAAAGAATGCTCAACATCATTAATCATTAGAGAAATGCAAATCAAAACTACAATGAGATATCATCTCACACCTGGCAGAACGGCCATCATCAAAAAATCTACAAACAATAAATGCTGGTGAGGGTGTGGAGATAAGGGAACCCTCTTGCACTGTTGGTGGGAATGTAAATTGATACAGCCACTATGGAGAACAGTATGGAGTTTCCTTAAAAAACTAAAAATATTTTTTAAAAAAACAAAAACAAAAACAAAAATACTAAAAATAGAACTACCATACGACCTAGCAATCCCACTACTGGGCATATACCCTGAGAAAACCATAATTCAAAAAGAGTCATGTACGAAAATGTTCATTGCAGCTCTATTTACAGTAGCCAGGACATGGAAGCAACCTAAGTGTCCATCAACAGAGGAATGGATAAAGAAGATGTGGCACATATATCAATGGAATATTACTCAGCCATAAAAAGGAATGAAATTGAGTTATTTGTAGTGAGGTGGATGGACCTAGAGACTGTCATACAGAGTGAAGTAAATCAGAAAGAGAAGAACAAATACCGTATGCTAACACATATATATGGAATCTAAAAAAAAAGAAAAAAGAAAAAAATGTTGTCAGAAGAACCTAGGGGCAAGATGAGAATAAAGAGGCAGACCTACTAGAGAATGGACTTGAGGATACGGGGCGGGAGAAGGGAAAGCTGGACAAAGTGAGAGAGTGGCATGGACATATATACACTATCAAACGTAAAATAGATAACTAGTGGGAAGCAGTCGCATAGCTTTGCGAGATCAGCTCGGTGCTTTGTGACCACCTAGAGGGGTGGGATAGGGAGTGTGGGAGGGAGGGAGATGCAATAGGGAAGAGATATGGGGACACATATATATGTATAACTGATTCACTTTGTTATAAAGCAGAAACTAACACACCATTGTAAAGCAATTATACTCTAATAAAGATGTTAAAAAAAATGAAAAGAAAAAAAAAAGAAGTGTTAGCGGAGCCAAATGGAATTAATTGTATGTCTGCAGAAGTGGGGGCATGGAAATAGGTGGGCCATTCAGTGAAGGGTAGGCTGGTAGCCTGTTTCACTCCATGAAGGTTAAACAGAAGTGTTCTTCTGTAAAAGTAAATAATGAGCTGCAATTTGTAAGCTGCCTTCTCCTTCACTTCCTCCAGGTCAATGCTTGTTTGTAACTGAATATTTCTTAAGCAGTCTGTCTGTCACTTTATCCATAGGTGAGTGACTTCATAATAAAACATCCTATCAACATGCAAATTCACTATTTTATGGATTTTTACTATTACTCACATTTATAGCTCCTAATAATATTTACAGTAAATAAATGTTATCACCTTATACACAAAGAACCACTGAAATGTCATAATATGACCCCATGGAAGGGTTATATATTGACTTATATAATACAGATTTTTTTAAACCCAGGTTTGGGCCCATAAAGTAACAGTGCATTTGCACAACATTTTCTGACTTGACTTTAAGCTTATATATCCTCACTCCCTAGGAAAAGATTATGTGGGGTTCTAGTCTGTACCTAGGGCATTGTCTTGATATAGAGAAAGCATGAAGGCAGTCGCTCACAGGTTTGACAGGATCAGGTCCAGAACTAGGGGCCTGGGTTCTAACAACAGGATTTGCTCTGGGGTGCCTCTGGCTCTCCCCTGTCCCTTTCCAAGGAGCTCACTTTCTCTCTCCCTTTGATCTGGTCAGCAGTCCCTCTTCCTTTCTTCAGTGTCCCCCTCCCCCTTCCCTGCCCTCTCAGGAGGTGGGGCTCAGGCACACACTCCCTGTACACTGTGGCTCCTGCACCTGTCACATTATTCTACAGTTATTTGTTCTTCTTCACACCCCACCAGGCCACCAGTTTTTCTAGGGCTACAATGGTGTCTTTTAAAAAATGTTTCTACTATGAAATAGATCATACATTCAAAAGTATATTTATCACCTGTATGTGCATTTTAAAGAACAATAAAATGAATTGTTTTTGAACTCCCCAATCCCTTCACCTCCTGTACCCCTAGAGGTAACTGTCCTTGAATTGGTTATTCACAAGGTATGGGTTGTTCACAAGTATTGATTTTGAACTTTATAAAAATGGGATTTATATATGCATTCTCATGGTGCTTGCTTCTGACCTCGGTATTTCACCCAAGATAATGTTCATCCATATTGTTACAAGTAGCTATTGCTCATTTATTTTCACCTCTTGGTAGAATTTCATTGTATGTATTCTCCACAGTTTATCTTTTCTACTTTGATTGACATTTTGGTCATGTCTAGCGTTATGCCATCACAAACAATGCTGATGTGAACATTCTTGAATGCACATCTTGGACCTCGTGTTTCTCTTAGAGCTATATCTAGGAATGGGATTCACCCTTTCTAGATAATGCCAAATTATTTTCCGAAAGCAGTGAACCCAATCTACATTCCAACCAGCAGTGCCCCAAATTTCCCACTGTTTCAGTCTTGCTCACACTTGCTATGGTCAGACTTTTAAACGTTGCCAATCTGATGGGTATAAAATGAAATTTCATGATGTTTTTAAAGAAGACTTCTTTTTCATTCCCCAATTCCTAGCACCTAACAGAGGATTATGCAAGTTAGTGGAAGCTCACAGATCTTTTATTTGGTGAATGAACAGCAATAATGCAATGTGACAAGTACAATTATAGAGAAGAATGTTAAGAATATATTTGTAAATTAACCATGTGTCCCTTACGTCTTCCAATCTAGTTGCACAATGGAATCACCTGGGTATCCTTTTATTTTATTATTGTCATTTCATTATGAAAAAACTTCAAACATACAGTAAGGTTGGGAGGATTTTACAGTGAAAGCATGCACCTAGATCCTCCCATTAGCATTTTACTATACTTGCTCTAGGGGGATTCTTTTGAAAAATGTCATGCTCCAAGGCTGGGATTCTGATTCTATAGCTCTGAAATGGAAGAAAAGAATCTATCTTTGTTTCTTTGTTTTTGTTTTTGTTTTTAAACTCCCCAGGTGATTTTGAGGAGCAGCCTGCCTTGGAAACCACAGCCTGAAGGAACTTGCTGCAATAAATGAAAAAGACAGATTTATAATTAGCCCAACAGTGTTCATCCTTTGTGGTGGGGAAAAAGTTCTGCTGGTTGCCTAAAGCCATTTTCTCAGCTCACCAGCATTCCTGGGAAATGTGTCACCCAGCATCAGTTTTGCAAAGGTGTGGACAGGTTCTTGGGAGGTGGCAGGCCAGGTCCTCTCAGCACTAGAAGCCAAGAAGGACCCAGCTCCGGTCCATCTTGACTCTTCCCTCTGAACATCACAGGCAGAGAGAGGAACTCGCCCTTCAGATGCAAGCCAGCTCCTGTCAACATTTGGGTGCTGTTATGGGCTGAACTGTATCCCCCCCAAATTCATATGTTGAAGCCCCAGTATCTCAAGAATATAACCGTATTTCGAGATAAGGTCTTTAAAGAGGTAATTAAGTTAAAATGAGGTCATATGATGGGTTCCAACCCAAAAAGACCAGTGTCCTTACAAGAAGAGGAAATCTGGACACAGACACACAGAGTGAAGACCATGTGAAGACCTAGAAGGTGGCCATCTGCAAGCTAAGGAGAGAGGCCCCAGTAGAAACCAACCCTGAGAACACCTTGATCTTGGGCTTCTAGCCTCGAGGACTGTTAGAAAGTTAATTTCTGTTGTTTAAGCCACGCTGTTTGTGGAACATTGTTATGGTAACCCTGGCAAACTAATACAGGTGTGGAGGGGAAGGCACCAAGCCTAGAGTCAGGCAACAGGACAGGCAGACCCAGGCTCCCGCCTCCCCAGCATCCCAGCTCCCCACAGAGCAGGCCTCCATCCACAACTGGTCAGAGTTGCCAGAGAAGGCGCCACTGCCCAGTGCCCTCCCCATGGGGGCTGCAAGGAAACAGAAACACACATCCTCTCCAGGCCCTTATTCCTCAGAGGGGGCCTCAGAACCATCAGCAGGCCCACCTGCAGCCGAGCGGCCTCAGAACGCAACGTAATGACAGGCTCAGGGAGGCTTCAGCCTCCCCCTCACACCTCAGACCTTCCTCCACAATCCCACCCGCACCGAGCCTCGCCTTCACACAGCCTCTTTCACTCACAGAGTGGAATGAAATTTGGCTCGCTGCTCCAAATTTTGAACCATGTGGCTCAAGTAAATAAAGTTTGGTTCTGCACATTTTCCCACCAGTCTTAAGACACGTGATGAATTCTGAGAAGCAACAACGCTAATTGTGTAAAACAGCACTTTTTGTCAGACAGAAGCTATTTTTTTCAGAGACAGCCGACTTTAATATTTTCATATTTAAATAAAAATATAAATTATACAAGTATATATGAACACATATATTTTCCAAGGACATAGCTTTGTTTTGTATCCCTGTGGGGATAGTGCCATTACCATTACATGCAAAATTGGAATTGTGAGCATTGCCATTTTTTTTAATGGAAGTATAGTTGATTTACAATAATGTGTTTGTTTAAGGTGTACAGCATAGTGATTCAGTTTTTTTTTTCAGATTATGTTCCATTATAGGTTACTACAAGATATTGAATATAATTCCCTGTGCTATATAGTAAATCCTTGTTGCTTATCTATTTTGTGTAAAGTAGTTTGTATCTGTTAATCCCATACTCCTAATTTCTCCCACCCTTTCCCCTTTGGCAACCATAAATTTGTTTTCTATGTCTGTGAGTCTGTTTCTGTTTTGTATATAGAATTCATTTGTATTTTTTTTTAGATTCTACAGATAAGTGATATCATATGGTATTTATCTTTCTCTGTCTGACTTACTTGACTAATTATAATATTCTCTAGGTCCAACCATGTTGCTGCAAATGGCAATATTTCATTTTTTTAAATGGCTGAGTTATATATATATACACACATATATATACATATACACATATTTATACATATACACGTTATACATATATAATTATATATATGCGTATATATATATGTGTGTGTGTATATATATATATATATATATATATATCTATCTCACATCTTCTTAAGCCAATCATCTGTTGATGGGCACTTGGGTTGTTTCCATGTCTTGGTTATTGTAAATAGTGCTGCTATGAACATTGGGGTGCATGTATCTTTTTGAATTAGAGTTTTTGTCTTTTCCAGATATATGCCCAGGAGTGGGATTGCTGGATCATATGGTAGCTCTATTTTTAGTTTTTTGAGGAACCTCCATACTGTGCTCCATAGTGGCTGCAAAAATTTACATTCCCACCGACAGTGTAGGAGGGTTCTCTTTTCTCCATACCCTCTCTAGCATTTATTTGTAGACTTTCTGATGATGGCTATTCTGAGTGGTGTGAGGTGATACTTCATTGTAGTTTTGATTTGCATTTCTCTAATAATTAGCGATGCGGAGAATCTTTTCATGTGCCTGTTGGCCATCTGTATGTTGTCTTTGGAAAAATATCCATTTAGGGCTTCTGCCCATTTTTTGATTGAGTTGTTTGTTTTTTCAATATTGAGTTGTATGAGCTGTTTGTGTATTTTGGATATCAACCCCTGTTGGTTGCATCATTTGTAAATATTTTCTCCCATTCTGTAGGTTGTCTTTTCATTTTGTTGATAGTTTACTTTCCTGTGCAAAAAGCTTTTAAGTTTGATTAGTTTCCATTTGTTTATTTTTACTTTTATTTTCCTTTGCCTTGGGAGACTGACACTGCTATGATTTATATCAGAGAATGTCTGCCTATGTTCTCTTCTAGGAGTTTTATGTCATGTCTTATGTTTAGGTCTTTAAACCATTTTGAGTTTATTTTTGTATATGACGTGAGGCAGTCAATCTAATTTCATTGATTTGCAAGTAGCTGTTCAGCTTTCCCAACACCACTTGTTGAAGAGACTCTTTTCTCCATTGTGTATTCTTGTGTCTTTTGTCATAGATTAATTGACATAGGTGCGTGGGTTTATATCCGGGCTTTCTATTCTGTTACGTTGATCTATATATCTGTTTTTGTGCCAATACCATGCTGTTTTTATTATTGTAGCTTTATAGTATGGTCTGAAGTCTGGAAGGATTATATCTCCAGCTTTGTTCTTTTTCCAGACAGAGGCTATTTTTTAT
The DNA here is from genome assembly GCF_028021215.1 of Eschrichtius robustus. NCBI lineage: Eukaryota > Metazoa > Chordata > Mammalia > Artiodactyla > Eschrichtiidae > Eschrichtius > Eschrichtius robustus. The sequence goes on along the minus strand of NC_090833.1, from coordinate 87,429,446 downwards.
ATTTACCACATTTAATATCTTTTTCAGTCCTCTTAGATATAATTTGAACCTTTTGATTATTTTTCTGACCTGCTTGATTGCAATAAGCTATTTCTCCTGGCCCTGATCTGCTACCATCACCATCACCATCATCACCAGCCAGCCTGGGCACACCTGCCTCCCACAGTTTAAAAATCTCCTTTGGCATTTCATTTCTTACCACATTCTTCATTTGCAAGGCTGCCCCTGCAGGTCTCCATAGAGGGAATCCTCTGATCAGAGGGAGTCCTATGTGGACATCCATTACAAGAGTAAGCAACTTGGATAAGTTTCATGTTTTGAGGTAGGGGGTTTCACAGGTATCTCTCTCCCTGCTTCTTCCTCTCCTGAGATTATTGAATTATTGAATTATCTTTGAATACTATAACTCCTCCATGTGCCTCCCTACTTGGTAATTTTGTCCCTTAAAGACTTTGGTTTATTACATTCCATGTCTCACTCCACCTCTTTTGTTTCCAAGCTGTCTGTGCAGGTTTTTCTGTTCTTCAATCCTGTTTTACTTCTTGCTGTTGTTTACACAGTTCTTCTTTTTGTGTTTCAGCATTGCAGTTAGCACTGTAAGTCAGTTATTCGTTCAGTCTCCTAATTCCAACCAACCACCTTCAAATACTTCTTACCCTTCAGTCCTCAAAGCCCCAATTCTACAAGTTGGTTTGGCTTGGGGTATCTTCCTGACAGGAAGGGGGGAGGGTAGTCATTTTAGAATGGAAATCCCTACATTGGGCAAAATTGCTTTTTGTGAAAGCTTCGTCTGTCTGATCCAGTATTAAAGAATGGCCACACCTAGGGTGACTGACTGAGTATGAGAGTGGCATTCATCCTGAGATGGAGAGTTTCTCAAATGTGGACAAACGTTTCTTCTGAACCCTTAATTATTCATTTGAAGCCCCCCAGCTGCTGGAGGCTGCTCTTAGGGAGGGGATGAGTAAGTGACTAGGCACCCACTTTTACTGGACAGGGAAGAGGGGAGCATAGAATGAAAAATGTACGTGCATGCATGTGCCTTTGTGTGTGAGTGTGTGAGAGACAAGGGTAACAGCTGTATCTCAAGTAGCAGCAGATATTCAGAAACAAACAGAGCCAGGGATGATCTTGCCCATCAACAGAGTTGATCATGCCCATGTGGTCTGTTTTCAGACCTATTTTGAAAGGTCCCTCCATTGTCCCCTCCTCAGATGCCCCACATGTCTCCATTGGGTCCTGCCTTAATGCCCTGAAATCTCCAACTTGGGGATTATCCCTCTGGGCATGGCTGTAAAAGTCCAAGTTAACTTGCAAAAGTATTGTCTAGTAGCCCCTTAAGCCACTAACAAACATCTTGATGCAAATTGGCTTATCAGATTGGGCAGGCTACAACTGAGCTCTGCTGCCTGGAAGCCTTGACAGTTATTGACACCTCCACGCCAAGTGGATTATCAGACTGGGCAGCACTGGAACTGGCTTTGCAGGAAGGGGAAGCACAAGCAACTTTAGAATGGTGGACACAGCTGTTTGATGAGAAAGAGCCCACCCACCCTGGCAGAGAGTCTCAGAGAAATGCCAGAAGGTAACAACGTATGGGGTTCTGGGCCCTGGAGAACACATGTCTCAGAATTGATGATTTAACGTTTCTAACATCTAGGAACAGAGGGAAGAGAGGGCATAGCACTGAGATAATTTTCAAAGCCTGATTTCAGAGGAAGGAAAGGAAAGACAAGCTGCTATTGAGCGAGAGCTCTTCAAGTGTGTTCCCCTCCTTCCTGAGCTTTTAGGTTCCTACACCAAAGGTTTTATCTCCCTGATTCACTAAACCACCACTGTCCAACTCCAATAATTCACACCCAAACCAAGCTCGTCTTTGCTCCCAATTATAAAGCATTTGACTGAAATATGACATTAATACTTTCAGTCTTAACTAATGGAGACCACAAAATCTGGGAAGCTCTGTAACCTTCCTGTTCTGTACTATAAAGGGGGCAATTTGACAGGAAGCTCATGCAGCTTCAGGGCCCCATATCGCACAATCCCCCTTCCATGTCCCTGTAGTTGATTTTGTTTGTAATTTTGACTTCCTAAAGAAGCCCCCCCCCCAAAAAAAACTGCATATGCCTGAGACCCCACCAAACCTTGGCCACACTCAAGGAGCACATAGCCAAGTGTGCTTGCATGAGGGTCTTCTTTTTAATTGGGAAAAGCAAACTCCACAAATTCTGCTGGAATTTCCCACAAAACTAGCTTACCAAACAGCTTTATATTATGGGCCGTTTAAATGTCCTTTGCTAAGCTGTTTCCTCTTTTTTCTTATCCCTCTTTCTCTGTCATATTCTAGACCACTCTATTTGGAGATGTACTTATACCTTCCTCTTCCTTGCCCCACCCAAGTTTATAACAGGATATGAACAGAGTCCTTTGATATGACACCAAAATGTAGTGTTTCAGAGGGAAATATTGGTGAGTCTATTTTTCCAATTATTATTACTCTTAGGATCCATGCTCAGCTAATATCCATTTGAGACCATTTTATACTAAAGTCAATTGGTATGAAACGGCTTTCTGGACCAGCCTAATTCATAGGGCTGCGCAGCATTCCAATGTTTAATTACCTAATGTGTTTCAAACACAAACACCCTGTAAACTCAAATGACACTGTTTGTGAAAGAACCGTTTGTCGTCTTTGGGATAAGGAGATGAATTGTGACTCTTTTAGGTTTTGTTTTGTTTTATTTTGTTTTAATAACCACGGGTACACACACACGCACACACACCTAATCACACTGTCAGCCCAGAATGAGGTGAGGAAAGTCTGGCTTTTCTTGAAGATCTGCTAGGTAACTCTCGGTAGTTTCAGTAAATTATCTTACCTCTTCCCCCTGTATCTGTAATTCATCTTTATTCAAAACGGGGTCCATTTAAAATAGCACCTTTCAGTTGTCTGTGTGTGAAACAGTCAACCCTGCAAGTTTGAGTAGATAAAATGTTAAACATTGTAGCAGGGTCTCCTGAATAGGACTTTCCATTTAGGGTAAGAGCCTGAGAGCCACAGCACTTCCGTCTAGCCCAATCACCCAAGCTGGCCTCATTTGGGAAGGCAGCGTGGGTGGGAGTGTTTGGGTGGCATACCCCCCAAACCACAGTAATTGTAAGGGAAAAGAGCAAATATAAATTAGTGATTCCTCAGCCAGCTACCAATCTTGGTTTCCAAGGGACTCCACCTAAGTCTCTTCAGAAGAATCAGCTTCCCAGGGACCTCCGACAGAAGCTGCACGAATCCACATACATCTTAGTACATTGAACATTTCCCCCCCGGGAGACTCTTGTTATCTGCCCGGCTCCCCCGGCTCTCTGCCTCCCTGTCAGCCTGTGGGCCTGTCAACCAGAATGCTCCCAGCTTCTCGGGGCTTCCGTGGGAATGCGAGCAGGAAAGGGCTTTGAGAACTGCGGACAGGAAGGTGGTGTCCCTCTGCAGAGCTCTGGGCACCCCACATTTCCCGGAGTGCTGGGGATGCTGAAATGAGCTTCCCTGCTCCCCCAGCACCCCCCACCCGGGGGTTCGGGCAAGTGACTAAATGTCAGCAAATAACGTGTGTAGGGTGGGGGAGCACTAGATGGGGAAGGCGAGGTGGCGAGCGGAGACCCCCCGCCCGGTGGCCCCCCGCAGACAGGGCCGCGGGGGGCGGGGAGGGGCGGCCGGGGCTCGCAGGAGCTCGCTCGGCGGGGCGCCTCCCAGGAAGGAGGGGAGGGGAGCGCCTGTTTACCCAGGAGGGCTGTGCTGATAGCACGTTCCTCGAGTTTACTTTGCTTTCCTTGAGTTTATTGTAAAGGGGTAAAGTTTTCGGATCTGTCACGTGACCCTGACAGGTCCTGCCTATGGCGCGGCAGACCACCCACGCCGAGGGCCATGGAACTGCTTAATAGAAACAGGCTTGTAATTGTGAGTCCGCGCTGCACTCCGCCGAAAGCCTCCGGCGGCCCAGCGCGCCGGGGTTTTTACACTTTCCGTTCCTTTTGTAAAGACGGAGGAGGAGGAGGAGAAGACGAAGACGAAGAAAAAGACGACGACAGGGAAGACAAAGAGATCCGCGGCGACAAGGCTAGGGGGAGACCAGGGAAGACGGGGAGAAGACGGAGGAGCGGAGGACCAGGAAAGGGGGGCACGGGGGAAAAAAGGAATTGATGTGAAATCCAAGCGCAGCGTCCGCGCCATCGGCACCCGCGCTCCGGGCAGGGCTTGACGGCCGGCTATGGTGAGTGCAGCCGTCTTGGCCGCCGCCGCCACCTCGCCCTCGCGCGGCGTGCGCCCCGGGGACGCGGGATTGCGGGGCCGAGGCGCCCCGCGCGGCGGCCGGAGGGCCAGGCGGGCCGGGCGGGCGGCGCGCCGGGGCCGCGGGGCTGGGTGGGCTCCGCCGGCGGGGCGCGGGGGCGCTGGCCCGCGTCTCCCAGCTCTCTCGCACGCTCCGGGCCCCCGCCCCCCGAGGCCGGCCCAGCGGGGCGGGGAGGGGGCTGGCTGCGGGGCCCGGCCGGGGAACGGCTCCGAGGGGAATTCTCACGGAGGGGGTCGCCTGGGATCCCATTTTCACGCTTGAAAGGGTCGCCACCTTGGCTTCCGCTCATCAGCCTGGTGGTGGCTACTGACTGCCAGCGGAGGCAGAGCTGGGGATGGAGGGCTGGTGCGGAGAGTGACAGCGCCGGGGGGAGGGTGCGGGCCGAGAGCGCGCGCGCACCCGGGCGAGTTCTCTCGTCTCCCGGGAGCTCGGGGAGGTCTGCCCGAGGGGCTGGGCACATGCTCTCGCACCCACACCCGGTGCTCTCGGCACCCGGGCCGGGACGCTAAATGAGTGGGACGCCCGGGGCTAGGAGAGAAGCACCTTATCAAAACCCGGAGCGCAAACATCCTTCTCCTGGCCGCAGTTGGTGGGAAGAAGAGCCAAAGGGGCTTTCCTGAGTTCAGGAAGGGGCCGCGGGTAGGAGAGCTATGTGTTGACCCTTGCACCCACGGAATCGGGCATTCTGGTGCCTGCCAACCATTAAAGAGGTGGGCGGCTAGCCCAATGCTGAGAGGGCTAAGTGTGGCCTGAGGGGAGCCCTGAGGTGGGCCAGACTGATCCAAACCGATTTAGACCCGGTGCCAACACTGGGACCACAGGACTTCCAGAGACTGTACCTTGGGGGTGACATATACTATGTCTCTAGGTGTTTAAGTTCACGTTAAAAATTACCCCTCCTTGGTGGGTGAAAAATAACCTCAAAGTTTTCAGATCTCAATTTCCATCACCTAAGAAGAACCATATGGATTGATGTCTATGGAAGACACCTAGAGACCTCTATTTTCCTAGACATGGGAGAGAAGACCATCTTCTTCCCTTTCTATACTTCCTTCCTTCCTAGGGAGGAAAAATATAAAAGAACCAGAGGTAAATCATAAAGACCCACCATGGGTGGCTCTAAGTATTTAATAATTAGATAACTGAGGTCTTGAACTACTACAATAATCCTTTTTCAGCATTCTGTGTTCGATTTTTTTTTTTTTTTTTTTTGGCTCTAGTAGTTCAACATGCAATTAATTGCCTCCACAAAGAAAGACAATGCTTTCTGATATTACCCTTTGTCACTGTCACTTATTATTTCTGGGTGGTACCTCAGGATGAATTATTGCTTCAGGTGCATTGTGTACCCATGTTGTAAAACAAGGGCTTTCAATTGTGAGTTTGTGTGTGTTCCAGTTGTCACCCAGCTTCCTTCCACAAGGCTATAAAACACCTCTGAGTCCAAGATCTTTTTATATTAAAATGTTGAATCAAGGTAGACACCAATGGGCCCATTCTGAATTTGGGGTATTAGCTTCATTTCAAACTCACTGAGAAGTGTATCTAATTCCTGGTTATAATCTTGTCATAATGTAACAAGCTATTGGAATAGGAGTTAGCACCATTTGGAATTATTTTGTGAAAAAAAAAAAGGCTGTTTTTTTACAAATTATCTTCAACTTTCTAAAGATAGAAAAACTAATGAGGCAAATCAATATGTATTGAATGGATTAAAATATCTGTCTTCCCTATTTTATCCTCCTCTCCCTCTCTCTCTCTCTCTCTCTCTGTCTCACACACACACACACACACACACACACACACACACACACACCTTTTATTTTCTCCCGCCTCTGCCACAGTGTATAAAGCCCTATTGAGACATGTAGGCGTGATGTGTAAACCGGATTAGCAGTATGAAAGAAAGACACACAATAAGCTGGAATTGTTTTACTTCCCTTTCATTTCTCATGCCTATATCTCTAATAAATTTGTTGCTCCAGCAGTGGGTCAAAGGGATCATGTTGCTCAGCTTCTTTTTCATGTAAGTCCCGATGGCAGAGATCACGGAAGTGAATGGTGTGCCTTCTGCCAAATGCAGAGCTTGATATGGATATATTAGATGGGGAGACAGAGACGAGGAGAGAGATGCAGGGAAAAATGTTCAAAGTCTAGGTCTTTCCATAATACATCTCTATTGCTTAAAGGAATGTGGCTAAGAAGATATACAGACAGGGAGGAAATCAATATAAGGGTCAGTGCTGTTCTCTTTCAAGTTCACTGTAGACTGAACCTTTTCTCTGCAGTTGGTGACATTCGCAGCAAAAGAATACCAATAGCTTTGGCACGGCATAAAGTCTAATTCCCTTTTTCAAACTAGTATGTGAACCTGGAGTAAAAAATGTGGAGATTTCTGGGACCTTCTCAGGACATCTTCCCTCTACCACCCCCTCCCCCCACCAAGCTCACTGTAAGCTCAAAAAATGCCAGTGCTCCCGGGTTTGTGCTGTAGACCCCTCATTTACTCTTTTGTAGAATTGGGAGCAGCTTCCCATTAAAGGAGATCAGGGGTAATTAGCAGCATTATTTTGACAAGTTGGCTAGAGCTGTTCCCTTTCCTCCAGTTCTGGGGAGGGGGGATAGGGGAGGAAACAGAAGATGGACGGGAGAAGGGGAGGCGAGTCATGCTTAAGGGGGTTACATTTTGTGACTGCTGAATCGTTTTTTTCCCCTCCCCCTTTCAGACTCATTTTCTACCATCACCTTTAAGCAAATACAAAAGCTGCCAATGAGAAAATAACAAGGCATTCTTAGGGAGCCAAGAAATGGCTTGAATTGAGTCAACTCTTATCCAAGGTACCTGCTTTGAACTGCTCAGGCCCTGGGCCATCACTCAGATCCTGTACCCTGGCTCTCCATCCATAAATAGAATATTACATCAAATCCCCAATTCCTCTCCCCATCATAGCCTCTCAACAGGAATACTTGTGGCACTTAACGTAATGTTTGCAATTCTTTGCATTTGTGGAAAATAGTATTCAACTCAGTAGACAAAATTATAACATGGCCCAAGGGTCACATTACTAGATATATTTACTCCTTCATTCATTTGTACTCTGCAAATATTAGCTAAATTACATTACATTTTAGAGACCCAATTAGTTGGATCTGGGAAACCAGTGAAAAGTCAAGTCCTATCGTGGTTTTTCATTACTCCACCAAGTGCAGCTCCCACAGTTGCTTATCACTGGAATGTCCAAACACAAAGGGCAGATGTTTTATTTCAGTGTCATCATTTGGATAATCAGATGTCATTTCTGAGATGTGTGTGGCGTGGCCATGGCTGTTTGACTATTGGAGCAGGGAAGAGAGAAGATATGAGGGAATCATATTTTAAGAGTTTAAGGAATGTGTTTTGAAACTACAAATTCCAATGAAGTCTTGGATCATGATGGGGAGACCAAAATGACAATTAATGCGTTGAGATGGACTTTACTTGGAAAGGGAAAATGGAATACTCAAGAAAGAGGGCCAGCAACTCCTGCTGGTTGAAAAGGCAACAAGCTTCTCACTTGTTGGGTAACTCTCACAGGGGAGCCATGCTGCAGAAAGACCATTAAAGGGACTTTTCCCAGCAGACACCTTCACAGCCCTGGCTCCTCCGGTCAGCCTCATCTCAGGTCTAGAGAATACTAGTTGAAGTTAACAAACCCGGTGTGGCGCAGCGGTCCCCCGCACAGGGCATGCATATTAAAGCCGACAATGCTTACAAATGTAAATAAGGGCAGATTGATTAGGAACAACATTATCACTGGGAATGTCGAACTCACATGCATCAGCAATGAGGCAAATTGGGGGCAGGCTCAGCCCTGACCACCCAAGTCGAGCAGGCTTTTACACTGGCTCCTCTTCCCTTTCTTAAAACGTTACAGAAACAAGGCCAATTAGATCCTCAAAGTAATTCATCTCTGTGTATGAAAAAAGCAGACCACAGGGGAAGCGGCGGGTGGGGGTGGGGAGATTAAGATAGCGCTTGTTAGAGCCCAGGCTGGGGATTGCGTCCTGGAACCGATGGGTAGAATTTACAGGCCGAGACCATTGTCTGAAATGCTGAAAAGTTAACCTATCAAACAGCGGGTGAGGGAGCTCAGGGAGCTGAAAACCCCGGAGATCAATGTTCAAAACGTTTAGGAATTAAGTCAAACCCAGGGAAATGAGCCCGAGTGGAAGAGGCTTTGCCATTGAAATGGTGCACATGTAGCAGCGCCAAAACAAGAGGATATGCAGCTGCGTGCGGAGAGTAATAGGGAACCATTATGTGTACATAGCCTATAATTTCATTTTAGAATTCCATAATCTAAGTAGCTATACTGAAATTGCTGTAAATAAAAGATTGGGTGGAAAAACTAATATTTTGGTCTAAAACGTTGTAAAGAATTTTGTACAGACACAGCACCCTGCCTATAGCTACATGGTTACCTTTGCTATACAGCACGCCTCAAATATAAAAAGACTGACGTGTCTTTTTAGGGGTTCCACCCCCAATCTTTAAAAATTAATTTCCAGCTGCAAGCACAAAATGGTTTGACTTGAAACGTCTGTAGAACCTTTCAGTGAGAAAAACTAGAATAATACATCACGTTTCCTGATTTATACTATTTACCAAACATAATAAAGAGCAGGATATTGCTCAAAGATTAAGCTTGCTCTGTGTCGAGCCCAATATTCCTGCGATATTATTTACTAACCTACTGTCATTTGAAATGCACGCTGCTTGTCTTCCCTTCTGCATTTTCGCAGCCCTTCCCAGAGCCGCGCACAAAATCACGTGCTCCTTCGGAGTTTGAGTTTTGAATTTCCGCGCTGGCCTGGTTCTCCGGTCCTCCTCCTGATCTCGTGAACACCCCCAGACACTTCTGTTCTCTTTGTCTCTTTATTCTGCAGGACACCCTACCCTGCCCAGGGTACTGCACACGTTTTGCCGGTTTGGGATTCAGAGGGCAGGGCCTCCCAGTGAAACCAGGAAGGAGAAAAAGCTAGAGGGAAGGTGGCGAGGCTGGTAGGGAGAAGAGAGATGGGGGAGAAAAGGGGTGAAAGAGGAAGGAGAAAGGAAAGGGGAGATTGAAAGAAGGAGGCAGGGGGAAGCCGCCGAAGAGAAAGTAAGGCGGCGGGGAGGGCTGGCCAACAGACCCCCTGCGGGAGCCGCGTGGGTCGCCCGGGTGGCCGGCGCGCCCGGCTGCAGTCCCTTTCGATAGAGGGCAGCTAAATGGTAAGGGACCCGAGCGCTCAGCGATTGGCCGGCCGCGGGGAGGCCGCGCAGGCATTGGGTAACGTAAGGGGGCCGACCGCCTTCAGGAATGTACTACGGCGCGTCCGGCACGTCCGTCCGCGCCGGCGGGGAGTGCGCCTCGCCTGGGCTCCCAGGAGCCAGCGCTGGAGACTTGGAGCCCGCCTAGCGCTAGCCGAGCGCAACGACTTCCCTACCTGGTTGACCAGGGCTGAGCGGGCGTGAGGAGTCCGGAGCTCCAGCGCGCGCGCAAGCGGGCGCACTCGGACACGCGCGCGCGCGCGCGTAATAGGCCTCCGTGCCCTAGAGCGCGCGCCGGCCGGGCCCTGGGTCACGTGGTCGCGTGGGCTCCGCCTTCTCCCCCGCTCCTCCCCCTTTCCCTCCATCTGGGTTTCTTTCTTTCCTTTCCTTTCCTTTCTTTTTTTTTCAATGAACACACACCGTGTGCATCTTAAAGCCACACTGCCCCATTTCACGGCTTCAGTCGGCTACTTGCTGCCGAGAGTCCCTCTGCAGTTCAACCCAATTTTTAAAAAAGGAAAAAAACAAATACTAAAATGAGACAGAATCGAGGGTTTGTGGATCTGGTCCCCATCTCAGGGAGGGACTTAACTTGCAAAAGAAAAATACTCTCAAAAAAAATTTTTTTTACGTAAAAATCGGAGCTGTGTAGACAGTTTAATTTGTCTCTGGCCCCAGGATCCAACTCAGAGTCGCGTGTTTTCTTCTCCAGGGGAAGCGAATCCCCGGCATGTCTCGGTGACACTGGCTGCAGTGTCCAGACAAGTCCTAGCAATCAGCGCACAATTTGTTTCAAATGAATCCAGCATCAAAGCCTTTATTCTCCTTTATGTTACGCTACTATTAAATATAACAGGATGCGTACCAGTTTGGGGGGGGGCCGTTTAAAACAGACTTTAAATAAATAGGGACTTGTGGTTAATTAAAAGGGGGGGGGTCCAAATGAATCCAAAATAAGAAAACTTTTCTCTCTTTCTAAAGAAAACATTTCTGTTTCTCCGGGTTGTTAAAAGGATTCTGTTGTTTCTCCTTTACCTATGTCGCATTAAAGATTCAAATAAAAACTCCTCTGCCTCCATGAGACTACTTCGGTGTCTGGATTCCACGTTTATAAAACACTGACTCCTTCAAACCAGTACTGTGCTGCCGAGGGGTTTTGAGAGGGAAAGGGGCGGGGCGGGGGGGGAGCGAACTTTAAGAAAGGTGGCTTTTCCCAATGTCCCTACTTTCCTCTTTAACTTTCCATTTTGTTTATCTTAATGCGAGGCGTTGTTCCCTGCAAGAGCCTAAGTCTTCTCTTTGGTTATAAAAGAAAAGAGAGAAGGGGAAAAAAAAAAATCTGGCACACACTGGCGCACTATCCACCACCCTGTCATTATTGGTGCAGGCCTGGGAATTCAAGCCGGACCTCCCAGTATTTGCTGCAGCTTGAGGCCAAGGTGCCTCTGAAAGGGTTTTCTTTGAGGAATTTCTGAAATTGTTTAAGCGCTTAAAAAAATATTACATTTTCCCCCGTGTCTATCGCGAGGCAAATGCTCGTGGGTGTCTGTGTGTGTGCGCGCGCAAAAAGCATCTTACAAAAAGAAGACACTGTTGAAAAGAAAAGGAATAAGAAAGAAAGGGAGGGGGAGCATTCCTTAATGGAAGTATTGCATGCGAGAAGGTTGGCGCTCTCGGAGGCTCCCCCCGAAGCCGGGGATGCACACACTGGGGTTGCCTACCTGGGTGGTCTCTCTACTTTGGTGAGCTGTTGCTAAGCAGCTAATAATAGTCATGTTTGCTGAGTAATTTCTGCCCTCCGCGAGCCAATCATGTTGCAGAAACCCAAGCCATCTGACAGCCCCGGGGGCGGGAGCTCCAGCCTTTTTCTCTTTCGCTCTCTCTCTCCCCCTCCACCCCCTCCCCTCCTCCTCCTCTTTCTCCAAATGGAGAGAGTTCTTTTTTTTCTTCTTCCATCTCATCTATTGAATCAAGGAGCTGCTGCGGCCGCTGCCCGCTGCACACACACAGAGCGGAGTCCCCAGGTCCCGGGAGCGAGAGAGGCGCGCTGCACTGGGGCAGAATGGTCCAGCGGGTCAGCGAGGAGCACAAGAAAGCAGAGTCCGGGACCAAGCAGGCACCGAGAACCCAGCAGCCAGAGCCCAAGCAGCCCGAGCAGTCCGAGCAGCAGCTTCAGGAGCCGCCACCGCCAGCAGCAGCTGCCGCAGGAGCAGCGGCGGCGGCGGCGGCTGCCCCGGCCCGGCAGCGCTGAGACCCACCGGGCGCCCACGGACCCCGCGGCGGCGGCTCTGCGCTTACCTTCCGCGGCCGCTCGGGCGACCCGTGAGACGCCGAGAGAGTCAGCGAGGCCGGCGGGAGCGGCGGGGATTTGCTGGCGTTTTCTGCAGTGAAGGGGTCGCGGCGCGGGGCGGGGGACGGGTAGGGGGAGTTGGGGACAGCGAGGAGCGCCGCGCGAGCGCCCGAAGGACAGGCTGGCTCCACGCGCCGGCTTTCGCTCTCCGGAGAACTGGATGTGGGCAGCGGCAGCCGCAGAGACCTCGGGACCCCCGCGCAATGTGGCAATGGAAGGCGCAGGGTCTGACTCCCCGGCAGCGGCCGCGGCCGCAGCGGCAGCAGCGCCCGCAGTGTGAGCAGCAGCAGCGGCGGCGGCAGCAGCAGCAGCAGCAGCAGCAGGTCTGTCAACCGGAGCCCCAGCCCGAACAGCCGGCGGCCAGCAGCGTTCTCGCAAGCCGAGCGCCCAGGCGAGCCAGGAGCCCGCAGCGGCGGCAGGAGCGCGCCGGGCCGCCCGGGAAGCCTCGGTTCCCGCGGCGGCGGCGGCGGCAACATGGCCTCGGCTGGTAACGCTGCCGAGCCCCAGGACCGCGGCGGCGACGGCAGCTGCAGCGGGGCCCCGGGCCGGCCGGCCGGTGGCGGGAGGCGCAGAAGGACCGGGGGGCTGCGCCGCAACGCCGCGCCGGACTGGGACTATCTGCACCGGCCCAGCTACTGCGACGCCGCCTTCGCTCTGGAGCAGATTTCCAAGGTGCATTTCAGACTCTCTCCTCTCCTCCCACTCTCTCTTCCCTCCTCTTCCTCTTTGGGATCGTCCCCGCCACACACACACACACACACACACACACACACACCCACACACACACACCCCTTTCCAGGAAAAAAAACCAGACAAGTGGGGATTGAAAAATTCAAACCCTCCCTCCGGTCCTGGGAGGAAAGGGCTGTCTGAAGTCCGCAGGGGGTGGAGGGTGTGTGTGTGTGTGTGTGTGTGCACGCGCCCTCCCCGGCGTGCCTTTTCCGGAGCACTGGAAAGCGGTCCACAGTGGACCACCTCCAGGGCCGCCGCAGCGCGGCACTGCCCTGTACCCCCTGCCCCTGAGCCCCCTACTCCCGCGCCCCTGCCCCTATTTGCAGCATAAACCCCTGTAATACTGCCACATTTCTTAACCTCTTGGAGGGGGAGGCGGAGTGGAGAGAGGCGGTGGGGGGAGGGAGCCGAAATAAAGGTGGTTTCCCTTTTTGGCAGCCGGTTTTGCTTTTGTTGAGCATGAAATCTGTGCTCCCTTAAAAATTATCCTCGCAAGAGGGTATCTCCCCTCTTCTTTTCCAGTTTTTGAGCTACTTCTTCTCAGAGCCTGTGGGGAAAGGGAAAGTTGTAAACAAATTGCCACCTTAAATCCGCGGTGCGGGTCTGCCGAGCGGCCGGGTTCATTGTGTTTACGAGGCTCGCTGAAATGTGTGGAATCCGGGGAAGGCGAGCACCCAGATAGGGGCCGGCCGGGGCCGCGGCCAGCGCCGGGGAAACGCCACCGCCGGGAGCAGCCAGCGCCCAGCCAGGACCCCCGCCTGCGTCGGCCCAGGCTCTTCCCCTGTGCATTCTGCTGCTTTTCACGTTTAACCAGAAGGGAAGGGAGAGGAGGGAAAGATCCATGTGGCTGCCCTCTTCCGATCACAAATATTGTCGTAAGTTGCAGATGGCTGCCCCACTTCCTAATTCAGCTCACACGGCGTCTCCCAACGCGATGGAAATACGTCGCGAGTGAGCTCCGGCGCCCACGCTCACCACGTGGATCCCAATTTACTACCACGTCGGGCGGGGGATCAGGATGCGGGAGCCCGCCAAACATTGTTCCCAAAGTGCTCTCGTCCCCCAGCCTCTGTCCTCGCCGGAGCACCCCGAGAAGGGTGAAGGCTGGGGCAGGACTTGCGGGGAAGGGCGCCGTGGTTGGCTGGTTCTTAAACATTGGGCTCCATCGCGGGGATTACGCAGACCCTCCCTTCCCAGGTTCGTGTGAATATTGCCTGTGTTGAATGGTGTCTCTCCTCTTTGCCTCGGCTTCCCCTTGTTCTTGCAGCCCCTCCTCCCAGACTTCCAAGTCACACTCGGGGATGCTACGAAGGCCGCGCGTGGGGGCGCCCCTGCTGTGACCAAGGTGCAGCTGCCACGCTGCAGCCTGACTTTGATTTATCACCAGGCCCACCAACGCCGCTCGTGTTTCCTTGGGCCGACCTGGGTTCCATCCCGAAGGGCACCCCTCACGGCTGTCGCGGGATGCCGGGCGGGTGCGCGGAAGCTGGCGTGGGCGCGCGGGCCGCGACTCCCCGGCGCTCACTCCTCCTTTCTGCTTCATCCTCAGGGGAAAGCTACTGGCCGGAAAGCGCCGCTGTGGCTGAGAGCGAAGTTTCAGAGACTCCTATTTAAACTGGGTTGTTACATTCAAAAAAACTGCGGCAAGTTCTTGGTTGTAGGCCTCCTCATATTTGGGGCCTTCGCTGTGGGATTAAAGGCAGCTAATCTCGAGACCAACGTGGAGGAGCTGTGGGTGGAAGGTAAGAGATCCAGCGCCCGCCGCAGCGCCCTCTCGTCCCCCACCCCGGGCCCCCTGCCCTTCCTTCCAATTGATAAAGATATTTGCCAGCATACACCTAGATCCTTTCTGTGAAGAGCGAAAACCCCCTGCCCGCACCAGGGGGAATTGTTTATTGTTTGGGCGCCTGGCCGGGAGCCAGGCCCGCCCGACAAAGGCCGCGCTGTAATCTACTCGGGGCACTGCGCTTTGCGAGGTGTTGTGGGAGAGAGTGGCGAGGGCGGGCCGGCGGGGGCGCGGGGGGCCCCTCCGCGGGACAGACCACTCCGCATGGCCGGGGGGCCCCCAGGTCCCGCCGCCACCGCCGCTCGCTTCCGCCGCGCGCCGAGACGCGGCCAGAGGAAGGCCTCTCGGCTCCGGGCTGTACTCCTCGGTTTCCTTCCCTCCCCCACCCCCACCCACCGCGTCCAAAGAGAAAGGAGGGCGTGGGGGGGGGGGCAGAGAGAGGCCACCCCTCCGGCTGGAGGGAGTGTGCGCGCCCCCGGCGGCCGCGACCGCCGCGCGGAGGGCGGGGGGCGGGCAGAGCGCGGGCCTGCGGAGGCGGCGGCGTGTGTGGTCCTGTTTTTGGACAGCTTTCAACTCTTGGGGAAAAAAACATTTGTCTCAAGGTACAAAAAGAGGGGGGGTGGGGGGAAAGGAGTTGGAAAAAAAGCAGTAAAGCACAGACTAGAACGCTTGTTTGCAAAGTAGATTAATGTTTCCTCGCGGGTGGGGGCTTTTAAAATGGAATTATGCTGGGGGAAGGCTGCGTTTTGGAGGCTGAAAGAATAAATGTGTTTTAAGAAAGCGGGTTTGGAGGGAGGGGCCGCAGGAGCTCTCCTAGGGGTTATGCCAGTCTTTTATCCACATTCCTCAATTTGGGGGTTCTTGAAGCCTTTTTTTAAGTGATTGTAAATTTAAAATAGATCACACCTCCCACCCCCGACACCCCAGACAGAAACATTTTACTTTTTTTTTTTTTTTTTTTTGGTAACTCTTGATTCAGGGGTTTTGTTTTGGGAGCGGTTGTTTTTATTTTCTGTTCGTTGTTTTTTTATTCTTTTTGGAAAGTAACAGAGTTGCTGTTTGGAAACATTTTAACCCCTAAACACTGCTTAGGGAATCTCTTACAATGAGCTGGGAGGGAAGGATTGCCGTAATTATGTAGATATTTCACACCAGGATATCTGAGGCATTCCTAGTGAAAGCTATCTAAGACAAAATTTGGAAGCCTAAGAGTTACATGCATAATTGCATAATTGATCCCTTTCAGAATGCTGCTGGAGAACTAACCTTGGAGAATATTTTGTTAATCTTGCCTTGTTTGTGAAGATTCAGCTTTCAGTGTTTTGCAAGAATATGGTGGTGTCTTCCGTTGAGTAGTGACAAAATAATAGTCCAAATAATTAAGACCAGAAAACATTCTTGCCTTAAGAAGCTTGGTAATTAATACAAGTGTTCTTTGGATTGAATCCATGGGGTAATTTACCTCAACTCGGCACCTCATTGTCATTGATAGATAAAGAAGGGTTTTAATAAGCACCTATGATGTCCTAGCAGCAAGTTTACTGAGCATCTATAATGGCCCTAGCACTGTCTAGGCACTGTAAGTGACACTAAAGGTGTGAGACACTCCAAGTGCACAAATTCATGCACTTAAAACTACTAGAGTTGAATGTCAGACTTGCACTAAATTTGAGCTCACAATTGCAGTAGGCCATGAAAGTTAAATGGAAAAAGGAAAAAGCTTCCATGGAGGTGGTGAGGCAAATTAGAGCGACCTAGAGAGTGGAGGAGGGAGGGAGTTCTAGGCAAGAGCTCAGAAAGGGGGTCAAGCAAAGGCCCAAGCTTGAGTGGACAGCCAGCAGTGGGAGACCCCCAGTGTGGCGGGGATAGGGTGCAGTGGCTCCATTGGGCCCTGGGCAGCAGGTTGGGCCTTGGACCGCAGGACTGCAGTTTGGAAATGATGTGATTGGCTAGACTGTGGGGAGCTACCACAGGTTCTAAGACAGAGCAAGTGATGAGCAAAGGGGGCTCCCAGCTCTGTCCAAACGTTCACTTTCTGCTACTTGGGCCAACAGATTTGTTGGGTGTCATGATGATGACAAAAGACTATATCTTGTTGTTTTGAGCAAGACTTTTCAGTAGATTGTTAATAAGTTTAAAGAGAACTAATGTAAAAAAAAAAAGTTAATGTAACTTATTTATGTAACATTTTATAAATATTTCTAGAATTAACTATGTTTTTGCTTTACACAACTCATGTCAAGTCCCGGGAGGAGAAACATGCTTATTAGCTTTCTCACTTGGGCTCTAGCTTAGTGACAGAGTGTTGGGGAGTGACACACCTGAGATAAGACTCATTTTGCCTACTTTGGGCCTCTGAGCTATTTTCCTTCCCGTTCTGTTTTGGCAGTTTCAGTGTGGCGCACTGGTTCTTTGGCCAAGTATTATTTACTCAATACTATCACTTGTTGAGCAACTACCCTTACCATTTATTATATATTATTACATGCCTTACCACTCAGTAAAGTAGCTATCTATTATTATCTTTATTTTTTATAACCTGATAACTTGTGTAATATTTTTAACATGTAAGTGAATTATTGTCCCATTTTACAAATGAGAAACTATGGATCCTCTATGTCTCCATGTCCACTTAGCCTACTAGTGACTTAAGTCAACCTGGTCTCCTGTTGCCTTGACCTTGATTTCTCATTCATTCATTGCATGCTAGATTCTTCCCATGTAGAAGAAGCAACAGTTTCATAAATGCAAGTAAACCCAACCAGGGAGGCCACCATACCATTTTATAATTTTAATTTAAATTCTAAGTAGAGGTAACAATGAGGAAGTCTTGTTCCTGACATAGTGAGCTTAGTGTTCATGTCAACAGCAAGTAGTGGAAGCATTTACTTTTCAGAGTAAGAATGCTCTGCTGTCCTAGACTTTAGTAGAGTAGAATGAGAAGCAACGTGGAATTTAGGTTAATTGTGTACTTTAATGTCTTAGATAAATTCTTCGTCACTATCAGCAAAGAAGTCTGTTAGATGGTCTTTTCTTAATAGAGACTGCAAATGTTCTGGACATAAACAAGTGTGGTTGCTACACTAAATAAACCAAATGAATAGAGGTTGCATACTTCCTTAGTTAAAAAGCAACAGAAGAAAGGAAAGCATAAGAGATTTTAAGGGGAGAGAATGCTGAGAGACAGTTTGGAAATTGTTATTTCTTCTGTGGGTAAAAAATTGACATACATATACACAAACACAAAGGCAACTGTGTACATCTATACTCAGATACATTCAGAGGACTTCTACCCAGCGGACACACAGACAAGTGGCAGGATGGCAGGGTCACCTTCCAGGACAGCCCTGAGGGAGAGTGACTGAGTCAGGACCAGGGCTGGAGAGGTGAGGGTGGTGGGGCATTCCAGGCCAAAGGAACAGCCTGGGCAAAGGCACAGAGGACAGGGGTGTGGCCTCTGGGAGAACTCCCAGTGCTTGCCTTTGGTTGGGGCATCAGGTTTGATGTGGAAAGCCTTGAGGCTTGGAAGGTCCAGGAAGGTCTCTGATGTGTGCAGGGTGTTTGGCTGAGGGGGCTGCCAGCTCTTCCTTTTAGCCATTCTTTGCCTGCCTCAAGATTTACACTGGTGTATTTGGCCTCCAGCGCCCTGCCTGGTACCAGAGTGCTTCTCATCCTTTCGGGCACAGAAGGGAAATGCCTTCTTTTTAACCTTGCCCATTTCTCTGTTGGCTTTTCATTTTTGCTTAGCACTTTTATGCTTCTGTCTCACTTAATATCTACCCCCCACTCCAGCCCTCTCTCAGACACAAGTTTGTTGTCATGATTCTCCAGTGACAGAACGTTCATTTATCTTTTTGAGCTTTTTGGTTTTTTTCTCAAAGCTTGCTCAGCCCCCAGCCTCCTTTACTGCAAAAAATAACAGCCTCGAAATGAATCCATATTGCCTTGTGTTTGGTTATTAACATCTCTGGAGGCCAGTATCAAGAGAGGACCCAAATTGTGGCTGATTTTTTTTTTTAAGGGAAATGGAAAGTTTTTTAAAAAAATGCTTGCTTGATGTTTCTAAGTGCTCTCGAGTTTGTAGCTAGAGTTTGTAGTTGCTAACATAAGCCTTCGGTGTTCTTGGCTGTTCTTGGCTCTAAGTCAGGCAGTTAGAGGAGATTAATTGAGCTTCACCGTCCTTTTCAGTTTAGAGCAAGGTTTCTCACTATTGACATTTTGGGATGGATTAATTCTCTGTTGTGGGAGCTGTCCTGTGCATTGTAGGATGTTTAGTAGCATCCCTGGATTCTACCCACTAGATGCCAGTAGCACTCTTCCAGTTGTGACAACATGTTTCTAGTCATTGTCAAACGTGTGTGTGGGGGGGGCAGTGCAAAATTGCCCCAATTGAGAACCACTGGTTTAGATAATAGATTTCAATTGGAAGCCCCATGCTGTGCAGATGGAAGGCTTTTATTATGACAGAGTTGTGGCTGCTAAAACATTGCTATAAATGCAAAAGTTTTATTTTCAAGATAACCCTCCCTCCCATCCCGGTATTTACTGACCCAGGTAACTAACTTTTTTCATGCAAATAATTTAAATTTTTGATTATTCTTAGAATTACATTGCATAGCAAATAAAAACATCATGAAGTTGAGAGAGAGTGGGTGGGGGTAGGCATAGAAGAAAGGAGAAGTGTTATATTCAAATACTTTTTTTTCCTTTTCCTTCAGGTAACTTAATTTTGCAGATAGACCTCGGTGCATTTCAAACACAGTAGGCTGAAGGTTTTTAGCATGAACATGACTTTGTAAAAAGCAATAAAAGACACCACTGGACTTTGTTCATACTGCAATAACAGCTCCTTTCTGAAGCCCACGTAGCACATTGGCTCTTTGGTGGTCTAGTTCTCCAGATGTTCCTGTCACACACCACTTTTCCCCAGGTGCTCTTATGCAGCAGAACCAAAGAGACAGCGAGGGACTGAGGCACGTCAGCCAGACAGGCGGTGCGTGGGCTCTGCTCTTACTGCCCTTTCCAAGGTTATCACCCAGTTTCTGCTTTCTGGGGCTGTCAGTTTGGGGTTTTGGGCATTTCACAAGGGACAAAAAGAATGAGATGCAGAAGCTCCTTTCTGCTCCTTGGTCGCCTAGGCACTTTTTAAAATCAAGAATATGTTTTTTAGATAGGTATTGATTAGATTCTGATAGTGGACACATACATACAGGTGGAAGCAATTGTGGCATATCTTTCATACCTGGAGAAAAATGATCAAAAAATTAATGCCCAACAATAATTGCTTTAAAAATAACAAATAGCCTCAGATGCCTTCTTCCCAGGGTAGTTGACCCTGTGAATCATCGTATCCCTTCGCTGCCTGCCGACAAGTTTAGAAGTCAGGTTGGGTGATGGAGTGTTTCAGATACACGGAACGCTGCTTGGAGGCTCCAGAAGATGACAGTTTCCAGATGTGTGAACCGCCGGATCGGTTTGTTTGGATTATGCGCCACAGCTGATGGCGAGATTAACGCAGGCTGGACAAGCTATGGGAGATTTGTCTGGTTTCCACAATGCCATGTTTATATTTCATTGGGATTTCTCCTTCAAAGTTGACCTCCCTGTGACCCCTGGAGCTCTGTCCACTTGGGCTGAGCTGTAACTTGTCTGCCCTCCTTCTCTTATTGGGGGGTCACAATTATGCAATGGAAGGGGCCATTTATATGGCTCCCCCCCTCACACACACTTTGTCCATGCCAGCAATCTGCCCAGATTTAGCCCCTGAGGAGTAGTCTATTCAACTGGTTGAGAGGAGGGGGTTGTTTTATTTAAAAAAATTTTTTTTTGGCTTTTAAAACAAGTGTGGAAATATTTAAAATTATTTGAAAGGAGACCAGATTTAATAGAAGCCACTGTGCAGAAATACAGTATTTTAACTTAGCACTGTTTTGACACTATTTTGAAAAAAAAAAGTTGAGGGAATTCCTGCTATGTGAGACATCCCTAAATAATCGCCATACCTGTATGATTCTATAATTATAATACTGTTATCTCCTTTGCTGCTCATCTGTTCCCAGAACCTTTTCTCCATTCTCCTTCCC